>NC_140661.1:24168192-24852609 GCF_978046115.1 Saccoglossus kowalevskii | reverse complement strand
CGACGAGGAGTTGGGTAGGTAGTGAAGAAAAACATTGACTGAAGCCTGGCAGAGGACTGAATTGTTGTCAACAGCAACAAACATACTGGGAAAGTCAAAGACAGTGAAAAAACAAACAAACAAAAAACACACAGGCATATAAATACTAACTTTCTAGGATCTTTATTGACTCCAAGTAATCCAGAGTAGAACGAGATGAATCAACGCTATACTCCGCCATCTTTATTTTAATATTAGATGCAACCATTATTCTGTAGGGGACAACGGGTCATAACTTGAGGGGAGTTAACACCCATGATTTTTAAAATGCCTTGATCAATAAGAGTCTAAGTTACAGGGAACATTATTTTCATTTTTCAGTGGACCAATAAATGCATTTGACAGGAAAATAGAAAAACTCTACCACAACAGCAATTAGAACAGCTTGCTGCATTATAAGTATCACTTCCCTGTCAAATTAGTGGTTCATGCTTATTTGAATCTGAACATAACAGGCCAATTCTATCACACCTTGCTAGGCTTGAACTTCCATCCAATCAGAGCATTCCAAATGAACATGATTCTCCACAAAACTAGAGGGCGCTCTGACCAAAAAATTGCCATGATCTAAATAAAAAGAACTGAATGTCCACAGTTATGTCTGTAGGTGTACCTTACCTGCATGCAAAATAAAGTCCAAGATTGGTCGGTTATGTACGTACTTATCCAGAGTGAATTCATAACCATTTTAACACGTAGCCAGGGTAATGAAATTAAACGGTACCCACCGAAAAATACACAGGGTCTGAACCCTGACCAACATATTGAAATAAAGTCCAAGATTGGTCGGTTACGTACGTACTTATCCAAAATGAATTCATAACCATTTTAACACGTAGCCAGGGTAATGAACCAATGCATTGCCTGATATTAAATGTTAACTAACGTTTTAGTACATATGTATAAGCATTCAGTAATTTTAATGAAAAAAAAGTACATTTATCTTAGTAATAGTGACACCTGTTGTTTAGTGTGATGAACCCCCACGGTTGGGTACAGGAGCATAGAAGTTTTTAATTAAAATTGTTTTCCATAAGAAAAATGAAACCATCATACATGGCCTTATAAACAGCCTTTTACTTCATAGTGGGGTGGGTGGAGTAAAGCTGTGATTATTTTTATTACTTTCTGACCATCTAGTTTGCCATTTACCATGTCCATATAAACTAAAGCTCCAGCCAATATCAGATTTGACTACTTGTTTCAAGCTATGGCACTTGGAAATGAGTGTTGTGACATGTGGCAAATGTCCAACTGTCTTGGTTAATAAGATTGGCTATATTTCAACTAGAAACAGGTAAACCAGTATACCTGTATGTACGAAGCCAGTGATCGTTATTCAAGCCAAAGAAACTGCATCTATTTATATAAATACACATGGACAGAGAATATTTTCTTGGAGCACTAAATGTGACAATTGCCCTACTGTCTGTGATAAATATACCACACCAGCTACATAGTGCCCGACGAGGAGTTGGGTAGGTAGTGAAGAAAAACATTGACTGAAGCCTGGCAGAGGACTGAATTGTTGTCAACAGCAACAAACATACTGGGAAAGTCAAAGACAGTGAAAAAACAAACAAACAAAAAACACACAGGCATATAAATACTAACTTTCTAGGATCTTTATTGACTCCAAGTAATCCAGAGTAGAACGAGATGAATCAACGCTATACTCCGCCATCTTTATTTTAATATTAGATGCAACCATTATTCTGTAGGGGACAACGGGTCATAACTTGAGGGGAGTTAACACCCATGATTTTTAAAATGCCTTGATCAATAAGAGTCTAAGTTACAGGGAACATTATTTTCATTTTTCAGTGGACCAATAAATGCATTTGACAGGAAAATAGAAAAACTCTACCACAACAGCAATTAGAACAGCTTGCTGCATTATAAGTATCACTTCCCTGTCAAATTAGTGGTTCATGCTTATTTGAATCTGAACATAACAGGCCAATTCTATCACACCTTGCTAGGCTTGAACTTCCATCCAATCAGAGCATTCCAAATGAACATGATTCTCCACAAAACTAGAGGGCGCTCTGACCAAAAAATTGCCATGATCTAAATAAAAAGAACTGAATGTCCACAGTTATGTCTGTAGGTGTACCTTACCTGCATGCAAAATAAAGTCCAAGATTGGTCGGTTATGTACGTACTTATCCAGAGTGAATTCATAACCATTTTAACACGTAGCCAGGGTAATGAAATTAAACGGTACCCACCGAAAAATACACAGGGTCAGAACCCTGACCAACATATTGAAATAAAGTCCAAGATTGGTCGGTTATGTACGTACTTATCCAGAGTGACTTCAGACCCATTTTAACACGTAGCCAGGGTAATGAAATTAAACGGTACCCACCGAAAAATACACAGGGTCAGAACCCTGACCAACATATTGAAATAAAGTCCAAGATTGGTCGGTTACGTACGTACTTATCCAAAATGAATTCATAACCATTTTAACACGTAGCCAGGGTAATGAACCAATGCATTGCCTGATATTAAATGTTAACTAACGTTTTAGTACATATGTATAAGCATTCAGTAATTTTAATGAAAAAAAAGTACATTTATCTTAGTAATAGTGACACCTGTTGTTTAGTGTGATGAACCCCCACGGTTGGGTACAGGAGCATAGAAGTTTTTAATTAAAATTGTTTTCCATAAGAAAAATGAAACCATCATACATGGCCTTATAAACAGCCTTTTACTTCATAGTGGGGTGGGTGGAGTAAAGCTGTGATTATTTTTATTACTTTCTGACCATCTAGTTTGCCATTTACCATGTCCATATAAACTAAAGCTCCAGCCAATATCAGATTTGACTACTTGTTTCAAGCTATGGCACTTGGAAATGAGTGTTGTGACATGTGGCAAATGTCCAACTGTCTTGGTTAATAAGATTGGCTATATTTCAACTAGAAACAGGTAAACCAGTATACCTGTATGTACGAAGCCAGTGATCGTTATTCAAGCCAAAGAAACTGCATCTATTTATATAAATACACATGGACAGAGAATATTTTCTTGGAGCACTAAATGTGACAATTGCCCTACTGTCTGTGATAAATATACCACACCAGCTACATAGTGCCCGACGAGGAGTTGGGTAGGTAGTGAAGAAAAACATTGACTGAAGCCTGGCAGAGGACTGAATTGTTGTCAACAGCAACAAACATACTGGGAAAGTCAAAGACAGTGAAAAAACAAACAAACAAAAAACACACAGGCATATAAATACTAACTTTCTAGGATCTTTATTGACTCCAAGTAATCCAGAGTAGAACGAGATGAATCAACGCTATACTCCGCCATCTTTATTTTAATATTAGATGCAACCATTATTCTGTAGGGGACAACGGGTCATAACTTGAGGGGAGTTAACACCCATGATTTTTAAAATGCCTTGATCAATAAGAGTCTAAGTTACAGGGAACATTATTTTCATTTTTCAGTGGACCAATAAATGCATTTGACAGGAAAATAGAAAAACTCTACCACAACAGCAATTAGAACAGCTTGCTGCATTATAAGTATCACTTCCCTGTCAAATTAGTGGTTCATGCTTATTTGAATCTGAACATAACAGGCCAATTCTATCACACCTTGCTAGGCTTGAACTTCCATCCAATCAGAGCATTCCAAATGAACATGATTCTCCACAAAACTAGAGGGCGCTCTGACCAAAAAATTGCCATGATCTAAATAAAAAGAACTGAATGTCCACAGTTATGTCTGTAGGTGTACCTTACCTGCATGCAAAATAAAGTCCAAGATTGGTCGGTTATGTACGTACTTATCCAGAGTGAATTCATAACCATTTTAACACGTAGCCAGGGTAATGAAATTAAACGGTACCCACCGAAAAATACACAGGGTCAGAACCCTGACCAACATATTGAAATAAAGTCCAAGATTGGTCGGTTATGTACGTACTTATCCAGAGTGACTTCAGACCCATTTTAACACGTAGCCAGGGTAATGAAATTAAACGGTACCCACCGAAAAATACACAGGGTCAGAACCCTGACCAACATATTGAAATAAAGTCCAAGATTGGTCGGTTACGTACGTACTTATCCAAAATGAATTCATAACCATTTTAACACGTAGCCAGGGTAATGAACCAATGCATTGCCTGATATTAAATGTTAACTAACGTTTTAGTACATATGTATAAGCATTCAGTAATTTTAATGAAAAAAAAGTACATTTATCTTAGTAATAGTGACACCTGTTGTTTAGTGTGATGAACCCCCACGGTTGGGTACAGGAGCATAGAAGTTTTTAATTAAAATTGTTTTCCATAAGAAAAATGAAACCATCATACATGGCCTTATAAACAGCCTTTTACTTCATAGTGGGGTGGGTGGAGTAAAGCTGTGATTATTTTTATTACTTTCTGACCATCTAGTTTGCCATTTACCATGTCCATATAAACTAAAGCTCCAGCCAATATCAGATTTGACTACTTGTTTCAAGCTATGGCACTTGGAAATGAGTGTTGTGACATGTGGCAAATGTCCAACTGTCTTGGTTAATAAGATTGGCTATATTTCAACTAGAAACAGGTAAACCAGTATACCTGTATGTACGAAGCCAGTGATCGTTATTCAAGCCAAAGAAACTGCATCTATTTATATAAATACACATGGACAGAGAATATTTTCTTGGAGCACTAAATGTGACAATTGCCCTACTGTCTGTGATAAATATACCACACCAGCTACATAGTGCCCGACGAGGAGTTGGGTAGGTAGTGAAGAAAAACATTGACTGAAGCCTGGCAGAGGACTGAATTGTTGTCAACAGCAACAAACATACTGGGAAAGTCAAAGACAGTGAAAAAACAAACAAACAAAAAACACACAGGCATATAAATACTAACTTTCTAGGATCTTTATTGACTCCAAGTAATCCAGAGTAGAACGAGATGAATCAACGCTATACTCCGCCATCTTTATTTTAATATTAGATGCAACCATTATTCTGTAGGGGACAACGGGTCATAACTTGAGGGGAGTTAACACCCATGATTTTTAAAATGCCTTGATCAATAAGAGTCTAAGTTACAGGGAACATTATTTTCATTTTTCAGTGGACCAATAAATGCATTTGACAGGAAAATAGAAAAACTCTACCACAACAGCAATTAGAACAGCTTGCTGCATTATAAGTATCACTTCCCTGTCAAATTAGTGGTTCATGCTTATTTGAATCTGAACATAACAGGCCAATTCTATCACACCTTGCTAGGCTTGAACTTCCATCCAATCAGAGCATTCCAAATGAACATGATTCTCCACAAAACTAGAGGGCGCTCTGACCAAAAAATTGCCATGATCTAAATAAAAAGAACTGAATGTCCACAGTTATGTCTGTAGGTGTACCTTACCTGCATGCAAAATAAAGTCCAAGATTGGTCGGTTATGTACGTACTTATCCAGAGTGAATTCATAACCATTTTAACACGTAGCCAGGGTAATGAAATTAAACGGTACCCACCGAAAAATACACAGGGTCAGAACCCTGACCAACATATTGAAATAAAGTCCAAGATTGGTCGGTTATGTACGTACTTATCCAGAGTGACTTCAGACCCATTTTAACACGTAGCCAGGGTAATGAAATTAAACGGTACCCACCGAAAAATACACAGGGTCAGAACCCTGACCAACATATTGAAATAAAGTCCAAGATTGGTCGGTTACGTACGTACTTATCCAAAATGAATTCATAACCATTTTAACACGTAGCCAGGGTAATGAACCAATGCATTGCCTGATATTAAATGTTAACTAACGTTTTAGTACATATGTATAAGCATTCAGTAATTTTAATGAAAAAAAAGTACATTTATCTTAGTAATAGTGACACCTGTTGTTTAGTGTGATGAACCCCCACGGTTGGGTACAGGAGCATAGAAGTTTTTAATTAAAATTGTTTTCCATAAGAAAAATGAAACCATCATACATGGCCTTATAAACAGCCTTTTACTTCATAGTGGGGTGGGTGGAGTAAAGCTGTGATTATTTTTATTACTTTCTGACCATCTAGTTTGCCATTTACCATGTCCATATAAACTAAAGCTCCAGCCAATATCAGATTTGACTACTTGTTTCAAGCTATGGCACTTGGAAATGAGTGTTGTGACATGTGGCAAATGTCCAACTGTCTTGGTTAATAAGATTGGCTATATTTCAACTAGAAACAGGTAAACCAGTATACCTGTATGTACGAAGCCAGTGATCGTTATTCAAGCCAAAGAAACTGCATCTATTTATATAAATACACATGGACAGAGAATATTTTCTTGGAGCACTAAATGTGACAATTGCCCTACTGTCTGTGATAAATATACCACACCAGCTACATAGTGCCCGACGAGGAGTTGGGTAGGTAGTGAAGAAAAACATTGACTGAAGCCTGGCAGAGGACTGAATTGTTGTCAACAGCAACAAACATACTGGGAAAGTCAAAGACAGTGAAAAAACAAACAAACAAAAAACACACAGGCATATAAATACTAACTTTCTAGGATCTTTATTGACTCCAAGTAATCCAGAGTAGAACGAGATGAATCAACGCTATACTCCGCCATCTTTATTTTAATATTAGATGCAACCATTATTCTGTAGGGGACAACGGGTCATAACTTGAGGGGAGTTAACACCCATGATTTTTAAAATGCCTTGATCAATAAGAGTCTAAGTTACAGGGAACATTATTTTCATTTTTCAGTGGACCAATAAATGCATTTGACAGGAAAATAGAAAAACTCTACCACAACAGCAATTAGAACAGCTTGCTGCATTATAAGTATCACTTCCCTGTCAAATTAGTGGTTCATGCTTATTTGAATCTGAACATAACAGGCCAATTCTATCACACCTTGCTAGGCTTGAACTTCCATCCAATCAGAGCATTCCAAATGAACATGATTCTCCACAAAACTAGAGGGCGCTCTGACCAAAAAATTGCCATGATCTAAATAAAAAGAACTGAATGTCCACAGTTATGTCTGTAGGTGTACCTTACCTGCATGCAAAATAAAGTCCAAGATTGGTCGGTTATGTACGTACTTATCCAGAGTGAATTCATAACCATTTTAACACGTAGCCAGGGTAATGAAATTAAACGGTACCCACCGAAAAATACACAGGGTCAGAACCCTGACCAACATATTGAAATAAAGTCCAAGATTGGTCGGTTATGTACGTACTTATCCAGAGTGACTTCAGACCCATTTTAACACGTAGCCAGGGTAATGAAATTAAACGGTACCCACCGAAAAATACACAGGGTCAGAACCCTGACCAACACATTGAATTAAAGTCCAAGATTGGTCGGTTACGTACGTACTTATCCAGAGTGACTTCAGACCCATTTTAACACGTAGCCAGGGTAATGAAATTAAACGGTACCCACCGAAAAATACACAGGGTCAGAACCCTGACCAACACATTGAATTAAAGTCCAAGATTGGTCGGTTACGTACGTACTTATCCAGAGTGACTTCAGACCCATTTTAACACGTAGCCAGGGTAATGAAATTAAACGGTACCCACCGAAAAATACACAGGGTCAGAACCCTGACCAACACATTGAAATAAAGTCCAAGATTGGTCGGTTATGTACGTACTTATCCAAAATGAATTCATACCCATTTTAACACGTAGCCAGGGTGGTGAAATTAAACGGTACCCACCGAAAAATACACAGGGTCAGAACCCTGACCAACATATTGAAATAAAGTCCAAGATTGGTCGGTTACGTACGTAACTTATCCAAAATGAATTCATAACCATTTTAACACGTAGCCAGGGTAATGAAATTAAACGGTACCCACCGAAAAATACACAGGGTCAGAACCCTGACCAACATATTGAAATAAAGTCCAAGATTGGTCGGTTATGTACGTACTTATCCAAAATGAATTCATAACCATTTTAACACGTAGCCAGGGTAATGAAATTAAACGGTACCCACCGAAAAATACACAGGGTCTGAACCCTGACCAACACATTGAAATAAAGTCCAAGATTGGTCGGTTATGTACGTACTTATCCAGAGTGAATTCATAACCATTTTAACACGTAGCCAGGGTAATGAAATTAAACGGTACCCACCGAAAAATACACAGGGTCTGAACCCTGACCAACATATTGAAATAAAGTCCAAGATTGGTCGGTTACGTACGTACTTATCCAAAATGAATTCATAACCATTTTAACACGTAGCCAGGGTAATGAACCAATGCATTGCCTGATATTAAATGTTAACTAACGTTTTAGTACATATGTATAAGCATTCAGTAATTTTAATGAAAAAAAAGTACATTTATCTTAGTAATAGTGACACCTGTTGTTTAGTGTGATGAACCCCCACGGTTGGGTACAGGAGCATAGAAGTTTTTAATTAAAATTGTTTTCCATAAGAAAAATGAAACCATCATACATGGCCTTATAAACAGCCTTTTACTTCATAGTGGGGTGGGTGGAGTAAAGCTGTGATTATTTTTATTACTTTCTGACCATCTAGTTTGCCATTTACCATGTCCATATAAACTAAAGCTCCAGCCAATATCAGATTTGACTACTTGTTTCAAGCTATGGCACTTGGAAATGAGTGTTGTGACATGTGGCAAATGTCCAACTGTCTTGGTTAATAAGATTGGCTATATTTCAACTAGAAACAGGTAAACCAGTATACCTGTATGTACGAAGCCAGTGATCGTTATTCAAGCCAAAGAAACTGCATCTATTTATATAAATACACATGGACAGAGAATATTTTCTTGGAGCACTAAATGTGACAATTGCCCTACTGTCTGTGATAAATATACCACACCAGCTACATAGTGCCCGACGAGGAGTTGGGTAGGTAGTGAAGAAAAACATTGACTGAAGCCTGGCAGAGGACTGAATTGTTGTCAACAGCAACAAACATACTGGGAAAGTCAAAGACAGTGAAAAAACAAACAAACAAAAAACACACAGGCATATAAATACTAACTTTCTAGGATCTTTATTGACTCCAAGTAATCCAGAGTAGAACGAGATGAATCAACGCTATACTCCGCCATCTTTATTTTAATATTAGATGCAACCATTATTCTGTAGGGGACAACGGGTCATAACTTGAGGGGAGTTAACACCCATGATTTTTAAAATGCCTTGATCAATAAGAGTCTAAGTTACAGGGAACATTATTTTCATTTTTCAGTGGACCAATAAATGCATTTGACAGGAAAATAGAAAAACTCTACCACAACAGCAATTAGAACAGCTTGCTGCATTATAAGTATCACTTCCCTGTCAAATTAGTGGTTCATGCTTATTTGAATCTGAACATAACAGGCCAATTCTATCACACCTTGCTAGGCTTGAACTTCCATCCAATCAGAGCATTCCAAATGAACATGATTCTCCACAAAACTAGAGGGCGCTCTGACCAAAAAATTGCCATGATCTAAATAAAAAGAACTGAATGTCCACAGTTATGTCTGTAGGTGTACCTTACCTGCATGCAAAATAAAGTCCAAGATTGGTCGGTTATGTACGTACTTATCCAGAGTGAATTCATAACCATTTTAACACGTAGCCAGGGTAATGAAATTAAACGGTACCCACCGAAAAATACACAGGGTCAGAACCCTGACCAACATATTGAAATAAAGTCCAAGATTGGTCGGTTATGTACGTACTTATCCAGAGTGACTTCAGACCCATTTTAACACGTAGCCAGGGTAATGAAATTAAACGGTACCCACCGAAAAATACACAGGGTCAGAACCCTGACCAACACATTGAATTAAAGTCCAAGATTGGTCGGTTACGTACGTACTTATCCAGAGTGACTTCAGACCCATTTTAACACGTAGCCAGGGTAATGAAATTAAACGGTACCCACCGAAAAATACACAGGGTCAGAACCCTGACCAACACATTGAATTAAAGTCCAAGATTGGTCGGTTACGTACGTACTTATCCAGAGTGACTTCAGACCCATTTTAACACGTAGCCAGGGTAATGAAATTAAACGGTACCCACCGAAAAATACACAGGGTCAGAACCCTGACCAACACATTGAAATAAAGTCCAAGATTGGTCGGTTATGTACGTACTTATCCAAAATGAATTCATACCCATTTTAACACGTAGCCAGGGTGGTGAAATTAAACGGTACCCACCGAAAAATACACAGGGTCAGAACCCTGACCAACATATTGAAATAAAGTCCAAGATTGGTCGGTTACGTACGTAACTTATCCAAAATGAATTCATAACCATTTTAACACGTAGCCAGGGTAATGAAATTAAACGGTACCCACCGAAAAATACACAGGGTCAGAACCCTGACCAACATATTGAAATAAAGTCCAAGATTGGTCGGTTATGTACGTACTTATCCAAAATGAATTCATAACCATTTTAACACGTAGCCAGGGTAATGAAATTAAACGGTACCCACCGAAAAATACACAGGGTCTGAACCCTGACCAACACATTGAAATAAAGTCCAAGATTGGTCGGTTATGTACGTACTTATCCAGAGTGAATTCATAACCATTTTAACACGTAGCCAGGGTAATGAAATTAAACGGTACCCACCGAAAAATACACAGGGTCTGAACCCTGACCAACATATTGAAATAAAGTCCAAGATTGGTCGGTTACGTACGTACTTATCCAAAATGAATTCATAACCATTTTAACACGTAGCCAGGGTAATGAACCAATGCATTGCCTGATATTAAATGTTAACTAACGTTTTAGTACATATGTATAAGCATTCAGTAATTTTAATGAAAAAAAAGTACATTTATCTTAGTAATAGTGACACCTGTTGTTTAGTGTGATGAACCCCCACGGTTGGGTACAGGAGCATAGAAGTTTTTAATTAAAATTGTTTTCCATAAGAAAAATGAAACCATCATACATGGCCTTATAAACAGCCTTTTACTTCATAGTGGGGTGGGTGGAGTAAAGCTGTGATTATTTTTATTACTTTCTGACCATCTAGTTTGCCATTTACCATGTCCATATAAACTAAAGCTCCAGCCAATATCAGATTTGACTACTTGTTTCAAGCTATGGCACTTGGAAATGAGTGTTGTGACATGTGGCAAATGTCCAACTGTCTTGGTTAATAAGATTGGCTATATTTCAACTAGAAACAGGTAAACCAGTATACCTGTATGTACGAAGCCAGTGATCGTTATTCAAGCCAAAGAAACTGCATCTATTTATATAAATACACATGGACAGAGAATATTTTCTTGGAGCACTAAATGTGACAATTGCCCTACTGTCTGTGATAAATATACCACACCAGCTACATAGTGCCCGACGAGGAGTTGGGTAGGTAGTGAAGAAAAACATTGACTGAAGCCTGGCAGAGGACTGAATTGTTGTCAACAGCAACAAACATACTGGGAAAGTCAAAGACAGTGAAAAAACAAACAAACAAAAAACACACAGGCATATAAATACTAACTTTCTAGGATCTTTATTGACTCCAAGTAATCCAGAGTAGAACGAGATGAATCAACGCTATACTCCGCCATCTTTATTTTAATATTAGATGCAACCATTATTCTGTAGGGGACAACGGGTCATAACTTGAGGGGAGTTAACACCCATGATTTTTAAAATGCCTTGATCAATAAGAGTCTAAGTTACAGGGAACATTATTTTCATTTTTCAGTGGACCAATAAATGCATTTGACAGGAAAATAGAAAAACTCTACCACAACAGCAATTAGAACAGCTTGCTGCATTATAAGTATCACTTCCCTGTCAAATTAGTGGTTCATGCTTATTTGAATCTGAACATAACAGGCCAATTCTATCACACCTTGCTAGGCTTGAACTTCCATCCAATCAGAGCATTCCAAATGAACATGATTCTCCACAAAACTAGAGGGCGCTCTGACCAAAAAATTGCCATGATCTAAATAAAAAGAACTGAATGTCCACAGTTATGTCTGTAGGTGTACCTTACCTGCATGCAAAATAAAGTCCAAGATTGGTCGGTTATGTACGTACTTATCCAGAGTGAATTCATAACCATTTTAACACGTAGCCAGGGTAATGAAATTAAACGGTACCCACCGAAAAATACACAGGGTCAGAACCCTGACCAACATATTGAAATAAAGTCCAAGATTGGTCGGTTATGTACGTACTTATCCAGAGTGACTTCAGACCCATTTTAACACGTAGCCAGGGTAATGAAATTAAACGGTACCCACCGAAAAATACACAGGGTCAGAACCCTGACCAACATATTGAAATAAAGTCCAAGATTGGTCGGTTACGTACGTACTTATCCAAAATGAATTCATAACCATTTTAACACGTAGCCAGGGTAATGAACCAATGCATTGCCTGATATTAAATGTTAACTAACGTTTTAGTACATATGTATAAGCATTCAGTAATTTTAATGAAAAAAAAGTACATTTATCTTAGTAATAGTGACACCTGTTGTTTAGTGTGATGAACCCCCACGGTTGGGTACAGGAGCATAGAAGTTTTTAATTAAAATTGTTTTCCATAAGAAAAATGAAACCATCATACATGGCCTTATAAACAGCCTTTTACTTCATAGTGGGGTGGGTGGAGTAAAGCTGTGATTATTTTTATTACTTTCTGACCATCTAGTTTGCCATTTACCATGTCCATATAAACTAAAGCTCCAGCCAATATCAGATTTGACTACTTGTTTCAAGCTATGGCACTTGGAAATGAGTGTTGTGACATGTGGCAAATGTCCAACTGTCTTGGTTAATAAGATTGGCTATATTTCAACTAGAAACAGGTAAACCAGTATACCTGTATGTACGAAGCCAGTGATCGTTATTCAAGCCAAAGAAACTGCATCTATTTATATAAATACACATGGACAGAGAATATTTTCTTGGAGCACTAAATGTGACAATTGCCCTACTGTCTGTGATAAATATACCACACCAGCTACATAGTGCCCGACGAGGAGTTGGGTAGGTAGTGAAGAAAAACATTGACTGAAGCCTGGCAGAGGACTGAATTGTTGTCAACAGCAACAAACATACTGGGAAAGTCAAAGACAGTGAAAAAACAAACAAACAAAAAACACACAGGCATATAAATACTAACTTTCTAGGATCTTTATTGACTCCAAGTAATCCAGAGTAGAACGAGATGAATCAACGCTATACTCCGCCATCTTTATTTTAATATTAGATGCAACCATTATTCTGTAGGGGACAACGGGTCATAACTTGAGGGGAGTTAACACCCATGATTTTTAAAATGCCTTGATCAATAAGAGTCTAAGTTACAGGGAACATTATTTTCATTTTTCAGTGGACCAATAAATGCATTTGACAGGAAAATAGAAAAACTCTACCACAACAGCAATTAGAACAGCTTGCTGCATTATAAGTATCACTTCCCTGTCAAATTAGTGGTTCATGCTTATTTGAATCTGAACATAACAGGCCAATTCTATCACACCTTGCTAGGCTTGAACTTCCATCCAATCAGAGCATTCCAAATGAACATGATTCTCCACAAAACTAGAGGGCGCTCTGACCAAAAAATTGCCATGATCTAAATAAAAAGAACTGAATGTCCACAGTTATGTCTGTAGGTGTACCTTACCTGCATGCAAAATAAAGTCCAAGATTGGTCGGTTATGTACGTACTTATCCAGAGTGAATTCATAACCATTTTAACACGTAGCCAGGGTAATGAAATTAAACGGTACCCACCGAAAAATACACAGGGTCAGAACCCTGACCAACATATTGAAATAAAGTCCAAGATTGGTCGGTTATGTACGTACTTATCCAGAGTGACTTCAGACCCATTTTAACACGTAGCCAGGGTAATGAAATTAAACGGTACCCACCGAAAAATACACAGGGTCAGAACCCTGACCAACATATTGAAATAAAGTCCAAGATTGGTCGGTTACGTACGTACTTATCCAAAATGAATTCATAACCATTTTAACACGTAGCCAGGGTAATGAACCAATGCATTGCCTGATATTAAATGTTAACTAACGTTTTAGTACATATGTATAAGCATTCAGTAATTTTAATGAAAAAAAAGTACATTTATCTTAGTAATAGTGACACCTGTTGTTTAGTGTGATGAACCCCCACGGTTGGGTACAGGAGCATAGAAGTTTTTAATTAAAATTGTTTTCCATAAGAAAAATGAAACCATCATACATGGCCTTATAAACAGCCTTTTACTTCATAGTGGGGTGGGTGGAGTAAAGCTGTGATTATTTTTATTACTTTCTGACCATCTAGTTTGCCATTTACCATGTCCATATAAACTAAAGCTCCAGCCAATATCAGATTTGACTACTTGTTTCAAGCTATGGCACTTGGAAATGAGTGTTGTGACATGTGGCAAATGTCCAACTGTCTTGGTTAATAAGATTGGCTATATTTCAACTAGAAACAGGTAAACCAGTATACCTGTATGTACGAAGCCAGTGATCGTTATTCAAGCCAAAGAAACTGCATCTATTTATATAAATACACATGGACAGAGAATATTTTCTTGGAGCACTAAATGTGACAATTGCCCTACTGTCTGTGATAAATATACCACACCAGCTACATAGTGCCCGACGAGGAGTTGGGTAGGTAGTGAAGAAAAACATTGACTGAAGCCTGGCAGAGGACTGAATTGTTGTCAACAGCAACAAACATACTGGGAAAGTCAAAGACAGTGAAAAAACAAACAAACAAAAAACACACAGGCATATAAATACTAACTTTCTAGGATCTTTATTGACTCCAAGTAATCCAGAGTAGAACGAGATGAATCAACGCTATACTCCGCCATCTTTATTTTAATATTAGATGCAACCATTATTCTGTAGGGGACAACGGGTCATAACTTGAGGGGAGTTAACACCCATGATTTTTAAAATGCCTTGATCAATAAGAGTCTAAGTTACAGGGAACATTATTTTCATTTTTCAGTGGACCAATAAATGCATTTGACAGGAAAATAGAAAAACTCTACCACAACAGCAATTAGAACAGCTTGCTGCATTATAAGTATCACTTCCCTGTCAAATTAGTGGTTCATGCTTATTTGAATCTGAACATAACAGGCCAATTCTATCACACCTTGCTAGGCTTGAACTTCCATCCAATCAGAGCATTCCAAATGAACATGATTCTCCACAAAACTAGAGGGCGCTCTGACCAAAAAATTGCCATGATCTAAATAAAAAGAACTGAATGTCCACAGTTATGTCTGTAGGTGTACCTTACCTGCATGCAAAATAAAGTCCAAGATTGGTCGGTTATGTACGTACTTATCCAGAGTGAATTCATAACCATTTTAACACGTAGCCAGGGTAATGAAATTAAACGGTACCCACCGAAAAATACACAGGGTCAGAACCCTGACCAACATATTGAAATAAAGTCCAAGATTGGTCGGTTATGTACGTACTTATCCAGAGTGACTTCAGACCCATTTTAACACGTAGCCAGGGTAATGAAATTAAATGGTACCCACCGAAAAATACACAGGGTCAGAACCCTGACCAACATATTGAAATAAAGTCCAAGATTGGTCGGTTACGTACGTACTTATCCAAAATGAATTCATAACCATTTTAACACGTAGCCAGGGTAATGAACCAATGCATTGCCTGATATTAAATGTTAACTAACGTTTTAGTACATATGTATAAGCATTCAGTAATTTTAATGAAAAAAAAGTACATTTATCTTAGTAATAGTGACACCTGTTGTTTAGTGTGATGAACCCCCACGGTTGGGTACAGGAGCATAGAAGTTTTTAATTAAAATTGTTTTCCATAAGAAAAATGAAACCATCATACATGGCCTTATAAACAGCCTTTTACTTCATAGTGGGGTGGGTGGAGTAAAGCTGTGATTATTTTTATTACTTTCTGACCATCTAGTTTGCCATTTACCATGTCCATATAAACTAAAGCTCCAGCCAATATCAGATTTGACTACTTGTTTCAAGCTATGGCACTTGGAAATGAGTGTTGTGACATGTGGCAAATGTCCAACTGTCTTGGTTAATAAGATTGGCTATATTTCAACTAGAAACAGGTAAACCAGTATACCTGTATGTACGAAGCCAGTGATCGTTATTCAAGCCAAAGAAACTGCATCTATTTATATAAATACACATGGACAGAGAATATTTTCTTGGAGCACTAAATGTGACAATTGCCCTACTGTCTGTGATAAATATACCACACCAGCTACATAGTGCCCGACGAGGAGTTGGGTAGGTAGTGAAGAAAAACATTGACTGAAGCCTGGCAGAGGACTGAATTGTTGTCAACAGCAACAAACATACTGGGAAAGTCAAAGACAGTGAAAAAACAAACAAACAAAAAACACACAGGCATATAAATACTAACTTTCTAGGATCTTTATTGACTCCAAGTAATCCAGAGTAGAACGAGATGAATCAACGCTATACTCCGCCATCTTTATTTTAATATTAGATGCAACCATTATTCTGTAGGGGACAACGGGTCATAACTTGAGGGGAGTTAACACCCATGATTTTTAAAATGCCTTGATCAATAAGAGTCTAAGTTACAGGGAACATTATTTTCATTTTTCAGTGGACCAATAAATGCATTTGACAGGAAAATAGAAAAACTCTACCACAACAGCAATTAGAACAGCTTGCTGCATTATAAGTATCACTTCCCTGTCAAATTAGTGGTTCATGCTTATTTGAATCTGAACATAACAGGCCAATTCTATCACACCTTGCTAGGCTTGAACTTCCATCCAATCAGAGCATTCCAAATGAACATGATTCTCCACAAAACTAGAGGGCGCTCTGACCAAAAAATTGCCATGATCTAAATAAAAAGAACTGAATGTCCACAGTTATGTCTGTAGGTGTACCTTACCTGCATGCAAAATAAAGTCCAAGATTGGTCGGTTATGTACGTACTTATCCAGAGTGAATTCATAACCATTTTAACACGTAGCCAGGGTAATGAAATTAAACGGTACCCACCGAAAAATACACAGGGTCAGAACCCTGACCAACATATTGAAATAAAGTCCAAGATTGGTCGGTTATGTACGTACTTATCCAGAGTGACTTCAGACCCATTTTAACACGTAGCCAGGGTAATGAAATTAAACGGTACCCACCGAAAAATACACAGGGTCAGAACCCTGACCAACATATTGAAATAAAGTCCAAGATTGGTCGGTTACGTACGTACTTATCCAAAATGAATTCATAACCATTTTAACACGTAGCCAGGGTAATGAACCAATGCATTGCCTGATATTAAATGTTAACTAACGTTTTAGTACATATGTATAAGCATTCAGTAATTTTAATGAAAAAAAAGTACATTTATCTTAGTAATAGTGACACCTGTTGTTTAGTGTGATGAACCCCCACGGTTGGGTACAGGAGCATAGAAGTTTTTAATTAAAATTGTTTTCCATAAGAAAAATGAAACCATCATACATGGCCTTATAAACAGCCTTTTACTTCATAGTGGGGTGGGTGGAGTAAAGCTGTGATTATTTTTATTACTTTCTGACCATCTAGTTTGCCATTTACCATGTCCATATAAACTAAAGCTCCAGCCAATATCAGATTTGACTACTTGTTTCAAGCTATGGCACTTGGAAATGAGTGTTGTGACATGTGGCAAATGTCCAACTGTCTTGGTTAATAAGATTGGCTATATTTCAACTAGAAACAGGTAAACCAGTATACCTGTATGTACGAAGCCAGTGATCGTTATTCAAGCCAAAGAAACTGCATCTATTTATATAAATACACATGGACAGAGAATATTTTCTTGGAGCACTAAATGTGACAATTGCCCTACTGTCTGTGATAAATATACCACACCAGCTACATAGTGCCCGACGAGGAGTTGGGTAGGTAGTGAAGAAAAACATTGACTGAAGCCTGGCAGAGGACTGAATTGTTGTCAACAGCAACAAACATACTGGGAAAGTCAAAGACAGTGAAAAAACAAACAAACAAAAAACACACAGGCATATAAATACTAACTTTCTAGGATCTTTATTGACTCCAAGTAATCCAGAGTAGAACGAGATGAATCAACGCTATACTCCGCCATCTTTATTTTAATATTAGATGCAACCATTATTCTGTAGGGGACAACGGGTCATAACTTGAGGGGAGTTAACACCCATGATTTTTAAAATGCCTTGATCAATAAGAGTCTAAGTTACAGGGAACATTATTTTCATTTTTCAGTGGACCAATAAATGCATTTGACAGGAAAATAGAAAAACTCTACCACAACAGCAATTAGAACAGCTTGCTGCATTATAAGTATCACTTCCCTGTCAAATTAGTGGTTCATGCTTATTTGAATCTGAACATAACAGGCCAATTCTATCACACCTTGCTAGGCTTGAACTTCCATCCAATCAGAGCATTCCAAATGAACATGATTCTCCACAAAACTAGAGGGCGCTCTGACCAAAAAATTGCCATGATCTAAATAAAAAGAACTGAATGTCCACAGTTATGTCTGTAGGTGTACCTTACCTGCATGCAAAATAAAGTCCAAGATTGGTCGGTTATGTACGTACTTATCCAGAGTGAATTCATAACCATTTTAACACGTAGCCAGGGTAATGAAATTAAACGGTACCCACCGAAAAATACACAGGGTCAGAACCCTGACCAACATATTGAAATAAAGTCCAAGATTGGTCGGTTATGTACGTACTTATCCAGAGTGACTTCAGACCCATTTTAACACGTAGCCAGGGTAATGAAATTAAACGGTACCCACCGAAAAATACACAGGGTCAGAACCCTGACCAACATATTGAAATAAAGTCCAAGATTGGTCGGTTACGTACGTACTTATCCAAAATGAATTCATAACCATTTTAACACGTAGCCAGGGTAATGAACCAATGCATTGCCTGATATTAAATGTTAACTAACGTTTTAGTACATATGTATAAGCATTCAGTAATTTTAATGAAAAAAAAGTACATTTATCTTAGTAATAGTGACACCTGTTGTTTAGTGTGATGAACCCCCACGGTTGGGTACAGGAGCATAGAAGTTTTTAATTAAAATTGTTTTCCATAAGAAAAATGAAACCATCATACATGGCCTTATAAACAGCCTTTTACTTCATAGTGGGGTGGGTGGAGTAAAGCTGTGATTATTTTTATTACTTTCTGACCATCTAGTTTGCCATTTACCATGTCCATATAAACTAAAGCTCCAGCCAATATCAGATTTGACTACTTGTTTCAAGCTATGGCACTTGGAAATGAGTGTTGTGACATGTGGCAAATGTCCAACTGTCTTGGTTAATAAGATTGGCTATATTTCAACTAGAAACAGGTAAACCAGTATACCTGTATGTACGAAGCCAGTGATCGTTATTCAAGCCAAAGAAACTGCATCTATTTATATAAATACACATGGACAGAGAATATTTTCTTGGAGCACTAAATGTGACAATTGCCCTACTGTCTGTGATAAATATACCACACCAGCTACATAGTGCCCGACGAGGAGTTGGGTAGGTAGTGAAGAAAAACATTGACTGAAGCCTGGCAGAGGACTGAATTGTTGTCAACAGCAACAAACATACTGGGAAAGTCAAAGACAGTGAAAAAACAAACAAACAAAAAACACACAGGCATATAAATACTAACTTTCTAGGATCTTTATTGACTCCAAGTAATCCAGAGTAGAACGAGATGAATCAACGCTATACTCCGCCATCTTTATTTTAATATTAGATGCAACCATTATTCTGTAGGGGACAACGGGTCATAACTTGAGGGGAGTTAACACCCATGATTTTTAAAATGCCTTGATCAATAAGAGTCTAAGTTACAGGGAACATTATTTTCATTTTTCAGTGGACCAATAAATGCATTTGACAGGAAAATAGAAAAACTCTACCACAACAGCAATTAGAACAGCTTGCTGCATTATAAGTATCACTTCCCTGTCAAATTAGTGGTTCATGCTTATTTGAATCTGAACATAACAGGCCAATTCTATCACACCTTGCTAGGCTTGAACTTCCATCCAATCAGAGCATTCCAAATGAACATGATTCTCCACAAAACTAGAGGGCGCTCTGACCAAAAAATTGCCATGATCTAAATAAAAAGAACTGATATATATATATATATATATATATATATATATATATATATATATATATATATATATATATATATTGACATGAAGCGTATTCGGAGATAATACAAAGCTGTATATACGTATCAATAAACGTAAGATGTTTGACTTATAGATAAGTTAACATAAAACCGTCAAGTACCGTATTGCACGAAGGGAAAGTATAAATGACATACTCTGAAGATTAAATAAATGTATATACATATAAAGCATTGCCAAATATTTGGAACCCTCCTATTCAAGTGATGGATCCTTAGTTCTGTTTTCATTTCATTGTGCGGCAAAACTTAGATACGTTTCATTGTGAACATATGGTGTAACTTGAGTGATCGACTTTACGAGGCGCCGTTTGTAAAAACATACGTTGTCGCATCGACCTCCGCTGCGCGTTGGTCGGTACTGCCGCTGTACTGTCTTCGTGCATACTTCGTAATGACCTTTGTAATAACCTTATGTAATTCGTGACAACTACATATTAATAGTTTAATGCTAAAATTTAACATTTATGTTTAATTAAAAATGAATACGTTTTTATTTCTAGTGTTTGATTGTTACCTAAAGACCCATACTCCTATTCTTGTTATACAGAGAACCAGTTTTATTGAACTTATGTCGGACAAAATTGAAAGCGATTAATCTTTTTATTATTTGTAAGTGAACATTGATACATCAAATTAAATTTATGGACAATGGACAGCGTGATCAATAGTCAGATACAATAAAGTAATGCAAAATGTGATAAATATACCAGTACGATAAAATAAAGAGCAGCTTGATAACTAGACCTGTATTAATACAATGGGCAGCGTGATAAAACTACAGGGACAATAAGGTAATGGACATCGTGATAAATAGACCAGTATGATGAAGTGATGAGTATCGTGTTGAATAAAGAGGAGTAATAAATAGATGGGTATCTATTTTGGCCACTAATCTGGCATGGTAAAGTGTTAGTGATCGATTCGAGCAGATCGGATATACATTGTGCATGACTGTGGGTAAGGAGTTTGAACCAGATAGGACATTTCACATGACAATTCATGACATGAACAGTCCACTTCCGTTTACATTGTATGTATAAATTATGTATATACATGTGTTCCATGATATTTATTAATAAAACTGACAATACATAAAGGTTATACCAGCTAAGACTCTAAATGTACAGATGTAATTCGCTATTGTATGTAGTAATGCAGATGTTAGATGTACACGTATGTGATAGGCAGCAATATTCATTTTAAGGAATGTTTTAGCACTAAAGAAATTGATCAACAACTGTGGGTGTTGTGCTTGGGTCATGCCTTGCTGGATGTGGCGTGTCACGTACATTCAGGTGTAACAGCAAACAACAAAACAAAAATGACACAAGTTACCAATACAGTTCAGTTATTATGAATAATGGAAACATTCTAATTCATTTCAACAATACGTACAAAATGAATAATAATATGAATAACACATCAATACTACCATACATTAAGGGAAGCGTCTCTGCACCTACCCAACACGACAAGGGGACTCATATTATAGTTATATACGACTCACGTATACTAAGTAATTGCCAAAGAGCAATTGCCACGACGATTCACGAATACGTTGTGGTCTGTGTTAGGTACAATAATTGTAAGTCCTACAATATATGACAAACTAGAGAAGCCGACAGATGTCAGACAAACAAACAAGACAATTACCACTAGTGAAATTCGAATAATCGAAACAGCTATTTGAACAAAAGCGCAACACAAACATCATCAAGATAAATCAATTGACCCCGATGGTGCATTTCAGCTGCAGTATACAATGAAATACGAACATGACAATTTTACCCGTGTGAAGACAAACGTATGGAACTTCAGCAACAAGAAAATCGTGAAACTAGCGATTGTATCATATTTATCACATACCATACTTTTGGGCAATTATAAGATTTGACCTAAGATGAACCACACATAATATAATCGAGGAAGAATCATTTTTATCTCAAAAAGTGCAGAGAATTTGGAACTAAAAAAAAGAAAAAAAACATACCACACGTACGCATAAGATGTATTCGCTCATTACACACGGTGCTGATGGTCGGTTATGCTTTTACCGTGTGTTGCCAATTGGCCAATTGTATTAATAAATCACGCAACAAAACATGAGCTAGTGTTGTAACATCCAATGGCATGTGTAATGTTGTTACAATACTCATTAGAGACGGCACAAGAAAATTTGCTAATTGAACTAGTGCACACTATGACTAGCTATTAACACTTTTTTGTCTATATATGTTTCAAATTATTTTATGTTAGCTACAGTACTATTATAAACCACAGTAAACCTGAACAATATATTAAACCAAATGGTGAATGTATATAATTACTCACCCGTTCAGAGATACTCAGTGTAATGTGTATCCACCACTCAGCAACAAGACAATGATGGAAAAGTACCATCATATCTATATATGCTCACGGATACCAGCATTTAACATTATGGGTCGGAAACAGGGATTATAAAACATTGAAAATAAGGGGGAATATTTTTACTGCATAGAAAACTGTAGAGAACGAAACGAAATTAATAACATACTTATTATATAGAGCGTGATAACGCAGAGTTTTGCCTTTTGTGCGGATACTACAAACTGGGCAATAGTATGAATAAATTAAACCTAAGAACATGCTGTAATACACATCAAACCAGCGTCGGAAAATGCAAAAACGACTATGATTATCGTGTTTTCAGAACTCATCAATGCAAAATGTTTTGTTTTACTTTTTGGTGGATAGAATATGCTGTCTTTCAGTTTGATAACATGGAGTGTATTTCTAAAAATGCAACGATGGACAGCGCAGTTGTCTATAATTACTAAAAAATATTATAAACAAATCAGCATGCCTCGTTAGTTACTAAATGTTAACCACCCCTGGTCATTGCATTCTGCCGAAAGTTTCCAAGGGTTATATATAAGGCAAGTAAATTAAATTGTGTAGTAGATTTGTTTTCGGATGTGAGTCAAGAGTGTATAGTTTAGTGTCTATTTTATTCACGCGATGCGTTCTTAAATAGGACAATATCCTTCCATGAATATTGAAATTAAATTTACAAGAATACAGCTATTGTCAAATAGGATAATTTCGAAACTCAACAGCAATTGAAACAGCTTGCTACATTATATGTATCACATGCCTGCCAAATCAGTGGTTCAGGACATCAGTACATAATAGACCAATTCTACCACGCTCTGAATTCCAAATATGGATGATTCCCCTTAAATGCGAGAGGGCGTTATAGCCAGACACTTCTCTCACAGCTTACCATTGTTCATAATAGCTAACTTGATTTTAATCAAAACTGCACAAATCCCGCGTTTTCCGATGATATCCGACGGTTTCACGAAAATTGCCAGCAGCCAGAATAAAGGGGGATTCGCACAGAATTCTGGGTAACTCAAGGAAATACTCGCTGTTACGGCACGCCTGATTAGCTTTTTATAACACTTGTTTGAGTCTAGTGCGCAGACTCATTTTCAGCCAATCATATATATGTAACAGCAAAATTGCAAAATTAAACTTGTAATACATGCGATAAAAGACATAAATTATAATTGCATCAATTTCACCCTTTATTTTCAACATCAAATATCCCTTCTAAATCATGTAGTTCAATATTATTCTTCACATATAATAGTGTTAGTCACGAAAACTAAAGCATATTTGAATTTCAGTTATGATTAAATTTGTTTGGTTTTGTCATGTGACTAAACAGTATTGATAACTTTGAAACGATTCTGGCATATGTGTAATACTGTGTAAACATGTACAGTTTATCAGCCCCACAAAACTTTATTTTAGTATAAAGTTTCGAAATATATTTTAGTATTTCAAGTGGTATGGCAATTCTTGAAACTGCATACTTAACAGTAACTGAATATGGACATAAAGTATGTATAGTATATTGAGAGTAGTAGTCCGTTTACGTATCAATCCATACTACTAGATTTTACATACGTACTCAGTATAACATGGTATATTGAGGGCAGTAGTCCGTTTACGTATCAATCCATACGACTAGACTTTACATACGTACTCAGTATCACATGGTATAATGAGGGCAGTAGTCAGTTTACGTATCAATCCATACTACTAGTCTTTACATACGTACTCAGTATCGCATGGTATATTGAGGACAGTAGTCAGTTTACGTATCAATCCATACTAATAGACTTTACATACGTACTCAGTATCGTATGGTATATTGAGGGCAGTCGTCAGTTTACGTATCAATCCATACTAATAGACTTTACATACGTACTCAGTATTACATAGTATATTGAGGGCAGTAGTCAGTTTACGTATCAATCCATACTAATAGACTTTACATACGAACTCAGTATCGCATGGTATATTGAGGGCAGTAGTCAGTTTACGTATCAATCCATACTACTAGATTTTACATACGTACTCAGTATAACATGGTATATTGAGGGCAGTAGTCAGTTTACGTATCAATCCATACGACTAGACTTTACATACGTACTCAGTATCACATGGTATAATGAGGGCAGTAGTCAGTTTACGTATCAATTCATACTACATATTGTTAACCGCGTTTCGCAGTATAGCGGTTAACTATTGTCTGTTCGTGATGGCAAACAGACGGGTATGGTATGTGGAGTCATGTGACAAGGGGTATTTAAGTGGAGGACAGAAGGTTGACTGTCAATCTAGGCCAGTCTCGCTACAGTGCAGTTTTCGGCGGTTTTCTTTTTTATTCACACTTTGTTCATTCCTGTGCTTCCCGTGTGAATCATCATGAATCAGGCAGTGCGGCACTATCAACCCAGCAGTAAACCTTTAACATCACGACCATGTTTTTTCAAGTGCAAGTAGAAAGGACGGTTGATGGAACTAGCAGATCCCGTAGTCTCGGGAATGCACGACAACGTTCACTTCGGTTAGCTGATTGGGAAGACCTTAGACGAGATGTCAAACATACAAGACATACATTTCGGCCTATGTTTTGGGCGGTAAAAAAGCTGGCAAGAAACACTCTGAAGCCGAGAAGAAACAGAGGGCACTATTAATTGTATTTACTATGCAGCATCGTTGGTAACATATCCGGCACCAGAGCAAGATTGCTAACAGTTCGCATCGAGTACTGTTTCGAGGGCGGAGAATTCAAAGAAACCATGAGCATCTTTCAGGTGCCGTATTCGGACATAAGCGTTACGTGTTCTCCAACTTCAAAGATGTCGAACATTAAGTTAAGTAACTCTTTATGTAACTATTTTAACACTTATGCCGATCTTGATTGTTCGTTTTTTGTGAGGTAGCATCCTTAATTTATGGGGTGTTAATTGTCGCGGCCAAAAAAAATACAATCCTGTATGCATTGAGTTGTACGGTGTGAGTGGTGTTACAGTCACTCCACTATTTGACTGACTTGCTATTTTAAGTTTTGCGTCCCTTTGCCAGTGACTCTTGTGAGCAGGTTTAGAGTTGCGGTGATTTGTTTGTAAAGTGACAACCACTTGATCTAAAATGTTGGACGTGTATGCCGTTTAAGGCTACTTCCCCATGGTATGTATTTGCGTCAACCGAAATTGATAATTGGATCTTGGAGGGGAGTACTGAAGAGATATGCATTCCCCCACGTTATTAGTCCATTGATTGTGGGTATAATAAAGCAGGTAAGCGTCGGCTGGTTTTAGATTGTAGGAACGTTATTGTTTGTCCTTCAAGTTGTTCAAATTCAACGTTCGTTGTTAAGACGTGTCTCTCACTTGACAATTATTCGTTCGTGTGGATCATTTAATTACTTTTTTATATTAAGTTCACGTACCATAACATCACGATAATCTGGAACCATCGGGGCTATTTTGGATTCTCCCAAGATTCAAGTTACGGTCGTAAGTATTGTGTATCCAAGGCATTTCCATCGCGCCATGTTTATTCACAAAAATATCAAAGCGAAGGTAAGTTGTTGGTCAGTTGCGTGTGTGTGACTAGGTTATTGGTAAGCTTGCATCATCGTATTGATGAAATCAAGCTGGTGACGGTCTATTTAAATCTAGAAGATAATAATATTTGGTAATCGTAGTCCTAAATAACTATTAAAAATAGCTAGACGTTTCGAGCAATGGCTCTTTATCATTAGCATAGAAGAAAATGTTAAAACGTACAGGTAGAACATAGCAACGTAAGAACGCGCATGAACTATAAAATAGAATCACACAAAATTCCACAATAGAACATATAATACGCCTTGGGTAGTAAGCTCAACAAATGAGTTGAACTGTTTGTTAATTCCATGGGGTTCTTTAGTTTCAAGGCGGAATATAGTTTCCTCCTCGACACGCCTGAGCTGATTTTCGTTGCCATTGACAACACATACACCAGAAATAGATATATCTGTAATGTTATGTTCACTAGAATTAAAATGAAGTGAAACCGGATAAAAACATTTTTTCTGTCTAGTTTGACGTAAATGCTCAGCAAACTGATCACCCAATCGACGAACTGTAGAACCAATATAAAGTTTCCCGCATTTAATACATGAAATGCAATATACAACATTCATGGTAATACAATCGAACGAATATTTGACCTTTTTATATATCATATTTATCAGTCCGAGCAGCGTTTATTAATTTATAAACTATTTTTACTATTTAAATCAAGGGCTCTTTCCTACCGTGCATGTTTGAAGGAATCAATAAAACACTGCAATTCCACAATACGTATATTTGTGCCTGTTTTCATCATGTTAGATAAGCGAGTTAAGAATTCAATGCGCATGAATGGGACTACGCCATTCTTCAGTACATGACGGCTATGGTGGTTTTTAATGTTAAACAAGAAGGTAAGAGTATGCGTGGTAAGTGTTCTGTATTGCATTGTTGAAAGTTCAACCTGGCGAGCACTCGTTGAAGCTCACTGTATGTTATTATGAAAGATTGGAGCGGATAACCAGAAAGTGGTGAGGATTGTATGTAACAGTAAATACTTTGAAGGTGTTTTTTCTTACACCGTGTGTGTTTTTATACTGACACGTCCTCAATTGGCTATTGCAAGTGTATTGACCAAGAAGGTAAGGAGGCGAGTGTAAGTGGTCTCTATAAGAACAAGTTGAAAGTTCAACCTGGAAGGAACTCGTTGCAGTTCACCGTATGTTATTATGAAACAGTAAAAGTTTTGAAGGCTTAAACGTGCAATTGTGCACAAATAACTAGATCGTGGCGAAGATTGCGAAAGTCGAAAGTAGAGTACCTGAGTTATAGGATATAATGTTATGCAATTTGATTTATGCGATAGCATGTACGCTGGTATGCCCAGGTGTGCTTAGTAAACATGATATTTCCAACGATTGGATTGGAGTATTGGAGTATTGCTTTTGACATCAACAGTAAATTACGGAAGGAGTATCAGTAATGATGCTTACCAGGAGCTTGATGCCTCGTGGGATCCACATTTTAGTGGATATATAGGTTTGTTTTTGACAGCAACAGTAAATTACGGCTGGAGCATCAGCAGTGATGCTTTCCAGGAGCTTGGTGCCCTGTGAGATCCACATTTCAGTGGATGGGGTTGCATTTGACAGCAACAGTCAACGACGACTGGATCATCAATATTGATGCTTTCCAGGAGCTTAAAGCTAAGTGAGATCTACATTTCAGTGGATGGGGTCGCGTTTGACAGCAACAGTAAATTACGACTGGAGCATCAGCAGTGATGCTGTCCAGGAGCTTGATGCTCTGAGATCTACATTTCAGTGGATAAGTTGGGATGGGAAAAAAGCTCTCAAAATTATTGAACGAGGTATGTGCGAAGGTGAGATGGGAGCCAAGCTCGTGGCACATTATTCATTCCCATGTGGCAGTCGACCTCTTTCGGACAGTGATATGCCCGGCTGACAATTATCGGCAAGGAAGGGTCACTTTTATATTTTTTCCTTATTTGTTTTGAATGTTTGCTTAGAGTCATGTTTATACAATTACCCGGTCACATGTTACAGCGAGTTACGGTTATCCAACCATCCATCTTTTTATTGATAGTCTATCCCAGCATAATTTTTGTTGAATCTAGAAAAGACTTTGTATCTGTAGAAATGTTTTGAAGTCGCTTTGTAAGAAATACTCATTATGTACAGTTTTGTTAATTTCAAGAGTTTTTAATTTGCTATGTTATTTACGAAAACCACAAGTTATTTTTCATTTCTCAGTTAAAACTGAGCAGTACAAACAGGGTAATACAGTCGTTATTTCTAGACTCGATTGAGTTGCGTGCCCTGTAAAAATGTTACGGAGATTTCGCAAACTTTGTAGGTGTACGGGCCCGTTCTTTTTTTTATCTACGTGGCCGCACCTGGCATGAACCTTACGTTATGTAAGTGTGTGTTGTACATGGTCGGATGTGACGAGTCTAGTAAAGACATATTGTTAACCGCGTTTCGCAGTATAGCGGTTAACTATTGTCTGTTCGTGATGGCAAACAGACGGGTATGGTATGTGGAGTCATGTGACAAGGGGTATTTAAGTGGAGGACAGAAGGTTGACTGTCAATCTTGGCCAGTCTCGCTACAGTGCAGTTTTCAACTGGTTATTTTGTAAGTTTGTTAATGCTTGTTGTATAATACAGGGCGACACCCGCCACCTTCCCCTGGGCACGTTCGACAGTGCGACGGGTACAGGTTTCCAGGTATTTTTTGTCCCCCAAAGGGCTTTTTTATTCCTGTTTTTTTCCTCGGCGGTCGGCGTGCCAGTAACGGGGGTTTACTATTTGTGTCCATGTTTTTGTCAGTTATTTTTAATGTTTTAATGAGTAATGTCAGTGGCATTTGCCGAGCATCAATAGTCGATTTTTTTGCAGTCCATGCAGGTTATTTCTTCTCGCATTCAGTTTAATTCAATCTGAACACTACATGCAATGTAATGGCAGCCGTTTTTTAGTCGGCTTTATTAGTGTGTTTTGTTAAATAAATGGTTCGCCGGACCGACTGCACATACGTGGCCGCACCTGGCATGCACCTTACGTTATGTATGTATGTAAGTGTGTGTGTTGTACATTGTCGGATGTGACGAGTCTAGTAAAGACCAGACTTTACATACGTACACAGTATCGAATGGTATATTGAGGGCAATAGTCAGTTTACGTATCAATCCATACAACTAGTCTTTACATACGCACTCAGTATTACATGGTATATTGAGGGCAGTAGTCAGTTTACGTATCAATCCATACTACTATACATACATTCTCAGTATTTCATAGTATATTGAGGGCAGTAGTCAGTTTACGTATCAATCCATACTAATAGACTTTACATACGGACTCGGTATGGCATGGTATATTGAGGGCAGTAGTCAGTTTACGTTTCAATCCATACTACTAGACTTTACATACATTCTCAGTATCACATGGTATGTTGAGGGCAGTAGTCAGTTTACGTATCAATCCATACAACTAGTCTTTACATACGCACTCAGTATGGCATGGTATATTGAGGACAGTAGTCAGGTTACGTATCAATCCATACTAATAGACTTTACATACGTACTCAGTATCGTATGGTATATTGAGGGCAGTAGTCAGTTTACGTATCAATCCATACTAATAGACTTTACATACGTACTCAGTATTACATAGTATATTGAGGGCAGTAGTCAGTTTACGTATCAATTCATACTACTAGACGTTACATACGTACTCATTATCGAATGGTATATTGAGGGCAGTAGTCAGTTTACGTATCAATCCATACTACTAGACCCTACATACGTACTCAGTATCGAATGGTATATTGAGGGCAGTAGTCAGTTTACGTATCAATCCATACTACTAGACTTTACATACGTACTCAGTATCGAATGGTATATTGAGGGCAGTAGTCAGCTTACTTATCAGTCCATACTACTAGACTTTACATCCGTAATCAGTATCACATGGTATATTGAGGGCAGTAGTCAGTTTACGTATCAATCCATACTACTAGACTTTACATACGTACTCAGTATCGAATGGTATATTGAGGGCAGTAGTCAGTTTACATATCAATCCATACTACTAGACTTTACATACGCAATCAGTATCGCATGGTATATTGAGGGCAGTAGTCAGTTTACGTATCAATCCATACTACTAGTCTTTACATACGTACTCAGTATCGCATGGTATATTGAGGACAGTAGTCAGCTTACGTATCAATCCATACTACTAGACTTTACATACGTACTCAGTATCGCATAGTGTTTTGAGGGCAGTAGTCAGATTACGTATCAATCCATACTACTAAATTTTACATACATTCTCACTATTACATGGTATATTGAGGACAGTAGTCAGTTTACATATCAATCCATACTACTAGACTTTACATACGTACTCAGTATCGCATAGTGTTTTGAGGGCAGTAGTCAGTTTACGTATCAATCCATACTAATAGACTTTACATACGTACTCAGTATCGCATGGTATATTGAGAGCAGTAGTCAGTTTACGTATCAATCCATACTAATAGACTTTACATACGTACTCAGTATTACATGGTATATTGAGGGCAGTAGTCAGTTTACGTATCAATCCATACTAATAGTCTTTACATACGCACTCAGTATGGCATGGTATATTGAGGGCAGTAGTCAGTTTACGTATCAATCCATACTACTAGACTTTACATACGTACTCAGTATCGAATGGTATATTGAGGGCAGTAGTCAGTTTACGTATCAATCCATACTACAAGACTTTACATACGTACTCAGTATCGCATAGTGTTTTGAGGGCAGTAGTCAGTTTACGTATCAATCCATACTAATAGACTTTACATACGTACTCAGTATCGCATGGTATATTGAGAGCAGTAGTCAGTTTACGTATCAATCCATACTAATAGACTTTACATACGTACTCAGTATTACATGGTATATTGAGGGCAGTAGTCAGTTTACGTATCAATCCATACTAATAGTCTTTACATACGCACTCAGTATGGCATGGTATATTGAGGGCAGTAGTCAGTTTACGTATCAATCCATACTACTAGACTTTACATACGTACTCAGTATCGAATGGTATATTGAGGGCAGTAGTCAGTTTACGTATCAATCCATACTACAAGACTTTACATACGTACTCAGTATCACATGGTGTTTTGAGGGCAGTAGTTAGTTCACGTATCAATTCATACTACTAGACTTTACATACGTACTCAGTATCGCATGGTATATTGAGGGCAGTAGTCAGTTTACGTATCAATCCATACTAATAGACTTTACATACGTACTCACTATTACATGGTATATTGATGGCAGTAGTCAGTTTACGTATCAATCCATACTACTAGACTTTACATACGTACTCAGTATTACATGGTATATTGAGGGCAGTAGTCAGTTTACGTATCAATCCATACTAATAGACTTTACATGCGTACTCAGTATCGCATGGTATATTAAGGGCAGTAGTCAGTTTACGTATCAATCCATACTACTATACTTTACATACATTCTCAGTATTTCATAGTATATTGAGGGCAGTAGTCAGTTTACGTATCAATCCATACTAATAGACTTTACATACGTACTCAGTATCGTATGGTATATTGAGGGCAGTCGTCAGTTTACGTATCAATCCATACTAATAGACTTTACATACGTACTCAGTATTACATAGTATATTGAGGGCAGTAGTCAGTTTACGTATCAATCCATACTAATAGACTTTACATACGAACTCAGTATCGCATGGTATATTGAGGGCAGTAGTCAGTTTACGTATCAATCCATACTAATAGACTTTACATACGTACTCAGTATCGCATGGTATATTGAGGGAGTAGTCAGTTTACGTATCAATCCATACTACTAGACTTTACATACGGACTCCGTATGGCATGGTATATTGAGGGCAGTAGTCAGTTTACGTATCAATCCATACTACTAGGCTTTACATACGTACTCAGTATTACATGGTATATTGAGGGCAGTAGTCAGTTTACGTATCAATCCATACTACTAGACGTTACATACGTACTCATTATCGAATGGTATAATGAGGGCAGTAGTCAGTTTACGTATCAATCCATACTACTAGACTTTACATACGTACTCAGTATCGAATGGTATATTGAGGGAGTAGTCAGTTTACGTATCAATCCATACTACTAGACTTTACATACGTACTCAGTAGTACATGGTATATTGAGGGCAGTAGTCAGTTTACGTATCAATCCATAATAATAGTCTTTACATACGCACTCAGTATGGCATGGTATATTGAGGGCAGTAGTCAGTTTACGTATCAATCCATACTACAAGACTTTACATACGTACTCAGTATCACATGGTGTTTTGAGGGCAGTAGTTAGTTCACTTATCAATTCATACTACTAGACTTTACATACGTACTCAGTATCGCATGGTATATTGAGAGCAGTAGTCAGTTTACGTATCAATCCATACTAATAGACTTTACATACGTACTCACTATTACATGGTATATTGATGGCAGTAGTCAGTTTACGTATCAATCCATACTACTAGACTTTACATACGTACTCAGTATTACATGGTATATTGAGGGCAGTAGTCAGTTTACGTATCAATCCATACTAATAGACTTTACATGCGTACTCAGTATCGCATGGTATATTAAGGGCAGTAGTCAGTTTACGTATCAATCCATACTACTATACTTTACATACATTCTCAGTATTTCATAGTATATTGAGGGCAGTAGTCAGTTTACGTATCAATCCATACTACTAGTCTTTACATGCGTACTCAGTATCGCATGGTATGTTGAGGGCAGTAGTCAGTTTACGTATCAATCCATACTACTAGTCTTTACATACGTACTCAGTATCGCATGGTATATTGAGGACAGTAGTCAGTTTACGTATCAATTCTTACTACTAGACTTTACATACATTCTCAGTATCGCATGGTATATTGAGGACAGTAGTCAGTTTACGTATCAATCCATACTAATAGACTTTACATACGTACTCAGTATCGTATGGTATATTGAGGGCAGTAGTCAGTTTACGTATCAATCCATACTAATAGACTTTACATACGTACTCAGTATTACATAGTATATTGAGGGCAGTAGTCAGTTTACGTATCAATCCATACTAATAGACTTTACATACGTACTCAGTATCGCATGGTATATTGAGGGAGTAGTCAGTTTACGTATCAATCCATACTACTAGACTTTACATACATTCTCAGTATCACATGGTATGTTGAGGGCAGTAGTCAGTTTACGTATCAATCCATACTACTAGACTTTACATTCGGACACGGTATCGCATGGTATATTGAGGGCAGAAGTCAGTTTACGTATCAATCAATACTACTAGACTTTACATACATTCTCAGTATCACATGGTATATTGAGGGCAGTAGTCAGTTTACGTATCAATCCATACTACTATACGTTACATACGTACTCATTATCGAATGGTATAATGAGGGCAGTAGTCAGTTTACGTATCAATCCATACTACTAGACATTACATACATACTCAGTATCGAATGGTATATTGAGGGCAGTAGTTAGTTCACGTATCAATTCATACTACTAGACTTTACATACGTACTCAGTATCACATGGTATATTGAGGGCAGTAGTCAGTTTACGTATCAATCCATACTAATAGACTTTACATGCGTACTCATTATCGCATGGTATATTAAGGGCAGTAGTCAGTTTACGTATCAATCCATACTACTATACTTTACATACATTCTCAGTATTTCATAGTATATTGAGGGCAGTAGTCAGTTTACGTATCAATCCATACTACTAGTCTTTACATACGTACTCAGTATCGCATGGTATATTGAGGACAGTAGTCAGTTTACGTATCAATCCATACTAATAGACTTTACATATGTACTCAGTATGGCATGGTATATTGAGGGAGTAGTCAGTTTACGTATCAATCCATACTACTAGACTTTACATACGGACTCGGTATGGCATGGTATATTGAGGGCAGTAGTCAGTTTACGTTTCAATCCATACTACTAGACTTTACATACATTCTCAGTATCACATGGTATGTTGAGGGCAGTAGTCAGTTTACGTATCAATTCATACTACGAGACTTTACATACATACCCAGTATCGAATGGTATATTGAGGGCAGTAGTCAGGTTACGTATCAGTCCATACTAATAGACTTTACATACGTACTCAGTATCGCATGGTATATTGAGGACAGTAGTCAGTTTACGTATCAATCCATACTAATAGACTTTACATACGTACTCAGTATCGCATGGTATATTGAGGGAGTAGTCAGTTTACGCATCAATCCATACTACTAGACTTTACATACGTACTCAGTATCGCATGGTATATTGAGGGAGTAGTCAGTTTACGTATCAATCCATACTAATAGACTTTACATACGTACTCAGTATCGCATGGTATATTGAGGGCAGTAGTCAGTTTACATATCAATCCATACTACTATACTTTACATACATTCTCAGTATTTCATGGTATATTGAGGGCAGTAGTCAGTTTACGTATCAATCCATACTACTAGACGTTACATACGTACTCATTATCGAATGGTATAATGAGGGCAGTAGTCAGTTTACGTATCAATCCATACTACTAGACTTTACATACGTACTCAGTATCGAATGGTATATTGAGGGCAGTAGTCAGTTTACGTATCAATCCATACTACGAGACTTTACATACGTACTCACTATTACATGGTATATTGATGGCAGTAGTCAGTTTACGTATTAATCCATGCTACTAGACTTTACATACGTACTGAGTATCGCATGGTATATTGAGGACAGTAGTCAGTTTACGTATCAATCCATACTACTAGACTTTACATACATACTCAGTATCGCATGGTATATTGAAGACAGTAGTCAGTTTACGTATCAATCCATACTAATAGACTTTACATACGTACTCAGTATTACATAGTATATTGAGGGCAGTAGTCAGTTTACGTATCAATCCCATACTAATAGACTTTACATACGTACTCAGTATCGCATGGTATATTGAGGGAGTAGTCAGTTTACGTATCAATCCATACTACTAGACTTTACATACATTCTCAGTATCACATGGTATGTTGAGGGCAGTAGTCAGTTTACGTATCAATCCATACTACTAGACTTTACATTCGGACACGGTATCGCATGGTATATTGAGGGCAGAAGTCAGTTTACGTATCAATCAATACTACTAGACTTTACATACATTCTCAGTATCACATGGTATATTGAGGGCAGTAGTCAGTTTACGTATCAATCCATACTACTATACGTTACATACGTACTCATTATCGAATGGTATAATGAGGGCAGTAGTCAGTTTACGTATCAATCCATACTACTAGACATTACATACGTACTCAGTATCGAATGGTATATTGAGGGCAGTAGTCAGTTTACGTATCAATCCATACTACAAGACTTTACATACGTACTCAGTATCACATGGTGTTTTGAGGGCAGTAGTCAGTTTACGTATCAATCCATACTAATAGACTTTACATACGTACTCAGTATCGCATGGTATATTGAGGGCAGTAGTCAGTTCACGTATCAATTCATACTACTAGACTTTACATACGTACTCAGTATCGCATGGTATATTGAGGGCAGTAGTCAGTTTACGTATCAATCCATACTAATAGACTTTACATACGTAATCACTATTACATGGTATATTGATGGCAGTAGTCAGTTTACGTATCAATCCATACTAATAGACTTTACATACATTCTCAGTATTACATGGTATATTGAGGGCAGTAGTCAGTTTACGTATCAATCCATACTAATAGACTTTACATGCGTACTCATTATCGCATGGTATATTAAGGGCAGTAGTCAGTTTACGTATCAATCCATACTACTATACTTTACATACATTCTCAGTATTTCATAGTATATTGAGGGCAGTAGTCAGTTTACGTATCAATCCATACTACTAGTCTTTACATACGTACTCAGTATCGCATGGTATATTGAGGACAGTAGTCAGTTTACGTATCAATCCATACTAATAGACTTTACATATGTACTCAGTATGGCATGGTATATTGAGGGAGTAGTCAGTTTACGTTTCAATCCATACTACTAGACTTTACATACATTCTCAGTATCACATGGTATGTTGAGGGCAGTAGTCAGTTTACGTATCAATTCATACTACGAGACTTTACATACATACCCAGTATCGAATGGTATATTGAGGGCAGTAGTCAGGTTACGTATCAATCCATACTAATTGACTTTACATACGTACTCAGTATCGCATGGTATATTGAGGACAGTAGTCAGTTTACGTATCAATCCATACTAATAGACTTTACATACGTACTCAGTATCGCATGGTATATTGAGGGAGTAGTCAGTTTACGCATCAATCCATACTACTAGACTTTACATACGTACTCAGTATCGCATGGTATATTGAGGGCAGTAGTCAGTTTACGTATCAATCCATACTACTAGACGTTACATACGTACTCATTATCGAATGGTATAATGAGGGCAGTAGTCAGTTTACGTATCAATCCATACTACTAGCCTTTACATACGTACTCAGTATCGAATGGTATATTGAGGGCAGTAGTCAGTTTACGTATCAATCCATACTACTAGACTTTACATACGTACTCAGTATCACATGGTGTTTTGAGGGCAGTAGTCAGTTCACGTATCAATTCATACTACTAGACTTTACATACGTACTCAGTATCGCATGGTACATTGAGGACAGTAGTCAGTTTACGTATCAATCCATACTAATAGACTTTACATACGTACTCACTATTACATGGTATATTGATGGCAGTAGTCAGTTTACGTATTAATCCATGCTACTAGACTTTACATACGTACTCAGTATCGCATGGTATATTGAGGACAGTAGTCAGTTTACGTATCAATCCATACTACTAGACTTTACATACATACTCAGTATCGCATGGTATATTGAAGACAGTAGTCAGTTTACGTATCAATCCATACTAATAGACTTTACATACGTACTCAGTATCGCATGGTATATTGAGGGCAGTAGTCAGTTTACGTATTAATCCATACTACTAGACTTTACATACGTACTCAGTATCGCATGGTAAATTGAGGACAGTAGTCAATTTACGTATCAATCCATACTAATAGACTTTACATACATACTCAGTATCACATGGTATATTGAGGGCAGTAGTCAGTTTACGTATTAATCCATACTAATAGACTTTACATACATACTCAGTATTCCATGGTATATTGAGGGCAGTAGTCAGTTTACGTATTTATCCATACTACTAGACTTTACATACATTCTCAGTATCACATGGTATATTGAGGGCAGTAGTCAGTTTATGTATCAATCCATACTAATAGACTTTACATACGTACTCAGTATCGTATGGTATATTGAGGGCAGTAGTCAGTTTACGTATCAATCCATACTAATAGACTTTACATACGTACTCAGTATTACATAGTATATTGAGGGCAGTAGTCAGTTTACGTATCAATCCATACTAATAGACTTTACATACGTACTCAGTATCGCATGGTATATTGAGGGAGTAGTCAGTTTACGTATCAATCCATACTACTAGACTTTACATACATTCTCAGTATCACATGGTATGTTGAGGGCAGTAGTCAGTTTACGTATCAATCCATACTACTAGACTTTACATTCGGACACGGTATCGCATGGTATATTGAGGGCAGAAGTCAGTTTACGTATCAATCAATACTACTAGACTTTACATACATTCTCAGTATCACATGGTATATTGAGGGCAGTAGTCAGTTTACGTATCAATCCATACTACTATACGTTACATACGTACTCATTATCGAATGGTATAATGAGGGCAGTAGTCAGTTTACGTATCAATCCATACTACTAGACATTACATACATACTCAGTATCGAATGGTATATTGAGGGCAGTAGTTAGTTCACGTATCAATTCATACTACTAGACTTTACATACGTACTCAGTATCACATGGTATATTGAGGGCAGTAGTCAGTTTACGTATCAATCCATACTAATAGACTTTACATGCGTACTCATTATCGCATGGTATATTAAGGGCAGTAGTCAGTTTACGTATCAATCCATACTACTATACTTTACATACATTCTCAGTATTTCATAGTATATTGAGGGCAGTAGTCAGTTTACGTATCAATCCATACTACTAGTCTTTACATACGTACTCAGTATCGCATGGTATATTGAGGACAGTAGTCAGTTTACGTATCAATCCATACTAATAGACTTTACATATGTACTCAGTATGGCATGGTATATTGAGGGAGTAGTCAGTTTACGTATCAATCCATACTACTAGACTTTACATACGGACTCGGTATGGCATGGTATATTGAGGGCAGTAGTCAGTTTACGTTTCAATCCATACTACTAGACTTTACATACATTCTCAGTATCACATGGTATGTTGAGGGCAGTAGTCAGTTTACGTATCAATTCATACTACGAGACTTTACATACATACCCAGTATCGAATGGTATATTGAGGGCAGTAGTCAGGTTACGTATCAGTCCATACTAATAGACTTTACATACGTACTCAGTATTGCATGGTATATTGAGGACAGTAGTCAGTTTACGTATCAATCCATACTAATAGACTTTACATACGTACTCAGTATCGCATGGTATATTGAGGGAGTAGTCAGTTTACGCATCAATCCATACTACTAGACTTTACATACGTACTCAGTATCGCATGGTATATTGAGGGAGTAGTCAGTTTACGTATCAATCCATACTAATAGACTTTACATACGTACTCAGTATCGCATGGTATATTGAGGGCAGTAGTCAGTTTACATATCAATCCATACTACTATACTTTACATACATTCTCAGTATTTCATGGTATATTGAGGGCAGTAGTCAGTTTACGTATCAATCCATACTACTAGACGTTACATACGTACTCATTATCGAATGGTATAATGAGGGCAGTAGTCAGTTTACGTATCAATCCATACTACTAGACTTTACATACGTACTCAGTATCGAATGGTATATTGAGGGCAGTAGTCAGTTTACGTATCAATCCATACTACGAGACTTTACATACGTACTCACTATTACATGGTATATTGATGGCAGTAGTCAGTTTACGTATTAATCCATGCTACTAGACTTTACATACGTACTGAGTATCGCATGGTATATTGAGGACAGTAGTCAGTTTACGTATCAATCCATACTACTAGACTTTACATACATACTCAGTATCGCATGGTATATTGAAGACAGTAGTCAGTTTACGTATCAATCCATACTAATAGACTTTACATACGTACTCAGTATTACATAGTATATTGAGGGCAGTAGTCAGTTTACGTATCAATCCATACTAATAGACTTTACATACGTACTCAGTATCGCATGGTATATTGAGGGAGTAGTCAGTTTACGTATCAATCCATACTACTAGACTTTACATACATTCTCAGTATCACATGGTATGTTGAGGGCAGTAGTCAGTTTACGTATCAATCCATACTACTAGACTTTACATTCGGACACGGTATCGCATGGTATATTGAGGGCAGAAGTCAGTTTACGTATCAATCAATACTACTAGACTTTACATACATTCTCAGTATCACATGGTATATTGAGGGCAGTAGTCAGTTTACGTATCAATCCATACTACTATACGTTACATACGTACTCATTATCGAATGGTATAATGAGGGCAGTAGTCAGTTTACGTATCAATCCATACTACTAGACATTACATACGTACTCAGTATCGAATGGTATATTGAGGGCAGTAGTCAGTTTACGTATCAATCCATACTACAAGACTTTACATACGTACTCAGTATCACATGGTGTTTTGAGGGCAGTAGTCAGTTTACGTATCAATCCATACTAATAGACTTTACATACGTACTCAGTATCGCATGGTATATTGAGGGCAGTAGTCAGTTCACGTATCAATTCATACTACTAGACTTTACATACGTACTCAGTATCGCATGGTATATTGAGGGCAGTAGTCAGTTTACGTATCAATCCATACTAATAGACTTTACATACGTAATCACTATTACATGGTATATTGATGGCAGTAGTCAGTTTACGTATCAATCCATACTAATAGACTTTACATACATTCTCAGTATTACATGGTATATTGAGGGCAGTAGTCAGTTTACGTATCAATCCATACTAATAGACTTTACATGCGTACTCATTATCGCATGGTATATTAAGGGCAGTAGTCAGTTTACGTATCAATCCATACTACTATACTTTACATACATTCTCAGTATTTCATAGTATATTGATGGCAGTAGTCAGTTTACGTATCAATCCATACTACTAGTCTTTACATACGTACTCAGTATCGCATGGTATATTGAGGACAGTAGTCAGTTTACGTATCAATCCATACTAATAGACTTTACATATGTACTCAGTATGGCATGGTATATTGAGGGAGTAGTCAGTTTACGTTTCAATCCATACTACTAGACTTTACATACATTCTCAGTATCACATGGTATGTTGAGGGCAGTAGTCAGTTTACGTATCAATTCATACTACGAGACTTTACATACATACCCAGTATCGAATGGTATATTGAGGGCAGTAGTCAGGTTACGTATCAATCCATACTAATAGACTTTACATACGTACTCAGTATCGCATGGTATATTGAGGACAGTAGTCAGTTTACGTATCAATCCATACTAATAGACTTTACATACGTACTCAGTATCGCATGGTATATTGAGGGAGTAGTCAGTTTACGTATCAATCCATACTACTAGACTTTACATTCGGACACGGTATCGCATGGTATATTGAGGGCAGAAGTCAGTTTACGTATCAATCCATACTACAAGACTTTACATACGTACTCAGTATCACATGGTGTTTTGAGGGCAGTAGTCAGTTTACGTATCAATCCATACTAATAGACTTTACATACGTACTCAGTATCGCATGGTATATTGAGGGCAGTAGTCAGTTCACGTATCAATTCATACTACTAGACTTTACATACGTACTCAGTATCGCATGGTATATTGAGGGCAGTAGTCAGTTTACGTATCAATCCATACTAATAGACTTTACATACGTAATCACTATTACATGGTATATTGATGGCAGTAGTCAGTTTACGTATCAATCCATACTAATAGACTTTACATACATTCTCAGTATTACATGGTATATTGAGGGCAGTAGTCAGTTTACGTATCAATCCATACTAATAGACTTTACATGCGTACTCATTATCGCATGGTATATTAAGGGCAGTAGTCAGTTTACGTATCAATCCATACTACTATACTTTACATACATTCTCAGTATTTCATAGTATATTGATGGCAGTAGTCAGTTTACGTATCAATCCATACTACTAGTCTTTACATACGTACTCAGTATCGCATGGTATATTGAGGACAGTAGTCAGTTTACGTATCAATCCATACTAATAGACTTTACATATGTACTCAGTATGGCATGGTATATTGAGGGAGTAGTCAGTTTACGTTTCAATCCATACTACTAGACTTTACATACATTCTCAGTATCACATGGTATGTTGAGGGCAGTAGTCAGTTTACGTATCAATTCATACTACGAGACTTTACATACATACCCAGTATCGAATGGTATATTGAGGGCAGTAGTCAGGTTACGTATCAATCCATACTAATAGACTTTACATACGTACTCAGTATCGCATGGTATATTGAGGACAGTAGTCAGTTTACGTATCAATCCATACTAATAGACTTTACATACGTACTCAGTATCGCATGGTATATTGAGGGAGTAGTCAGTTTACGCATCAATCCATACTACTAGACTTTACATACGTACTCAGTATCGCATGGTATATTGAGGGCAGTAGTCAGTTTACGTATCAATCCATACTACTAGACGTTACATACGTACTCATTATCGAATGGTATAATGAGGGCAGTAGTCAGTTTACGTATCAATCCATACTACTAGCCTTTACATACGTACTCAGTATCGAATGGTATATTGAGGGCAGTAGTCAGTTTACGTATCAATCCATACTACTAGACTTTACATACGTACTCAGTATCACATGGTGTTTTGAGGGCAGTAGTCAGTTCACGTATCAATTCATACTACTAGACTTTACATACGTACTCAGTATCGCATGGTACATTGAGGACAGTAGTCAGTTTACGTATCAATCCATACTAATAGACTTTACATACGTACTCACTATTACATGGTATATTGATGGCAGTAGTCAGTTTACGTATTAATCCATGCTACTAGACTTTACATACGTACTCAGTATCGCATGGTATATTGAGGACAGTAGTCAGTTTACGTATCAATCCATACTACTAGACTTTACATACATACTCAGTATCGCATGGTATATTGAAGACAGTAGTCAGTTTACGTATCAATCCATACTAATAGACTTTACATACGTACTCAGTATCGCATGGTATATTGAGGGCAGTAGTCAGTTTACGTATCAATTCATACTACTAGACGTTACATACGTACTCATTATCGAATGGTATATTGAGGGCAGTAGTCAGTTTACGTATCAATCCATACTACTAGACCCTACATACGTACTCAGTATCGAATGGTATATTGAGGGCAGTAGTCAGTTTACGTATCAATCCATACTACTAGACTTTACATACGTACTCAGTATCGAATGGTATATTGAGGGCAGTAGTCAGCTTACTTATCAGTCCATACTACTAGACTTTACATCCGTAATCAGTATCACATGGTATATTGAGGGCAGTAGTCAGTTTACGTATCAATCCATACTACTAGACTTTACATACGTACTCAGTATCGAATGGTATATTGAGGGCAGTAGTCAGTTTACATATCAATCCATACTACTAGACTTTACATACGCAATCAGTATCGCATGGTATATTGAGGGCAGTAGTCAGTTTACGTATCAATCCATACTACTAGTCTTTACATACGTACTCAGTATCGCATGGTATATTGAGGACAGTAGTCAGCTTACGTATCAATCCATACTACTAGACTTTACATACGTACTCAGTATCGCATAGTGTTTTGAGGGCAGTAGTCAGATTACGTATCAATCCATACTACTAAATTTTACATACATTCTCACTATTACATGGTATATTGAGGACAGTAGTCAGTTTACATATCAATCCATACTACTAGACTTTACATACGTACTCAGTATCGCATAGTGTTTTGAGGGCAGTAGTCAGTTTACGTATCAATCCATACTAATAGACTTTACATACGTACTCAGTATCGCATGGTATATTGAGAGCAGTAGTCAGTTTACGTATCAATCCATACTAATAGACTTTACATACGTACTCAGTATTACATGGTATATTGAGGGCAGTAGTCAGTTTACGTATCAATCCATACTAATAGTCTTTACATACGCACTCAGTATGGCATGGTATATTGAGGGCAGTAGTCAGTTTACGTATCAATCCATACTACTAGACTTTACATACGTACTCAGTATCGAATGGTATATTGAGGGCAGTAGTCAGTTTACGTATCAATCCATACTACAAGACTTTACATACGTACTCAGTATCGCATAGTGTTTTGAGGGCAGTAGTCAGTTTACGTATCAATCCATACTAATAGACTTTACATACGTACTCAGTATCGCATGGTATATTGAGAGCAGTAGTCAGTTTACGTATCAATCCATACTAATAGACTTTACATACGTACTCAGTATTACATGGTATATTGAGGGCAGTAGTCAGTTTACGTATCAATCCATACTAATAGTCTTTACATACGCACTGAGTATGGCATGGTATATTGAGGGCAGTAGTCAGTTTACGTATCAATCCATACTACTAGACTTTACATACGTACTCAGTATCGAATGGTATATTGAGGGCAGTAGTCAGTTTACGTATCAATCCATACTACAAGACTTTACATACGTACTCAGTATCACATGGTGTTTTGAGGGCAGTAGTTAGTTCACGTATCAATTCATACTACTAGACTTTACATACGTACTCAGTATCGCATGGTATATTGAGGGCAGTAGTCAGTTTACGTATCAATCCATACTAATAGACTTTACATACGTACTCACTATTACATGGTATATTGATGGCAGTAGTCAGTTTACGTATCAATCCATACTACTAGACTTTACATACGTACTCAGTATTACATGGTATATTGAGGGCAGTAGTCAGTTTACGTATCAATCCATACTAATAGACTTTACATGCGTACTCAGTATCGCATGGTATATTAAGGGCAGTAGTCAGTTTACGTATCAATCCATACTACTATACTTTACATACATTCTCAGTATTTCATAGTATATTGAGGGCAGTAGTCAGTTTACGTATCAATCCATACTAATAGACTTTACATACGTACTCAGTATCGTATGGTATATTGAGGGCAGTCGTCAGTTTACGTATCAATCCATACTAATAGACTTTACATACGTACTCAGTATTACATAGTATATTGAGGGCAGTAGTCAGTTTACGTATCAATCCATACTAATAGACTTTACATACGAACTCAGTATCGCATGGTATATTGAGGGCAGTAGTCAGTTTACGTATCAATCCATACTAATAGACTTTACATACGTACTCAGTATCGCATGGTATATTGAGGGAGTAGTCAGTTTACGTATCAATCCATACTACTAGACTTTACATACGGACTCCGTATGGCATGGTATATTGAGGGCAGTAGTCAGTTTACGTATCAATCCATACTACTAGGCTTTACATACGTACTCAGTATTACATGGTATATTGAGGGCAGTAGTCAGTTTACGTATCAATCCATACTACTAGACGTTACATACGTACTCATTATCGAATGGTATAATGAGGGCAGTAGTCAGTTTACGTATCAATCCATACTACTAGACTTTACATACGTACTCAGTATCGAATGGTATATTGAGGGAGTAGTCAGTTTACGTATCAATCCATACTACTAGACTTTACATACGTACTCAGTAGTACATGGTATATTGAGGGCAGTAGTCAGTTTACGTATCAATCCATAATAATAGTCTTTACATACGCACTCAGTATGGCATGGTATATTGAGGGCAGTAGTCAGTTTACGTATCAATCCATACTACAAGACTTTACATACGTACTCAGTATCACATGGTGTTTTGAGGGCAGTAGTTAGTTCACTTATCAATTCATACTACTAGACTTTACATACGTACTCAGTATCGCATGGTATATTGAGAGCAGTAGTCAGTTTACGTATCAATCCATACTAATAGACTTTACATACGTACTCACTATAACATGGTATATTGATGGCAGTAGTCAGTTTACGTATCAATCCATACTACTAGACTTTACATACGTACTCAGTATTACATGGTATATTGAGGGCAGTAGTCAGTTTACGTATCAATCCATACTAATAGACTTTACATGCGTACTCAGTATCGCATGGTATATTAAGGGCAGTAGTCAGTTTACGTATCAATCCATACTACTATACTTTACATACATTCTCAGTATTTCATAGTATATTGAGGGCAGTAGTCAGTTTACGTATCAATCCATACTACTAGTCTTTACATGCGTACTCAGTATCGCATGGTATGTTGAGGGCAGTAGTCAGTTTACGTATCAATCCATACTACTAGTCTTTACATACGTACTCAGTATCGCATGGTATATTGAGGACAGTAGTCAGTTTACGTATCAATTCTTACTACTAGACTTTACATACATTCTCAGTATCGCATGGTATATTGAGGACAGTAGTCAGTTTACGTATCAATCCATACTAATAGACTTTACATACGTACTCAGTATCGTATGGTATATTGAGGGCAGTAGTCAGTTTACGTATCAATCCATACTAATAGACTTTACATACGTACTCAGTATTACATAGTATATTGAGGGCAGTAGTCAGTTTACGTATCAATCCATACTAATAGACTTTACATACGTACTCAGTATCGCATGGTATATTGAGGGAGTAGTCAGTTTACGTATCAATCCATACTACTAGACTTTACATACATTCTCAGTATCACATGGTATGTTGAGGGCAGTAGTCAGTTTACGTATCAATCCATACTACTAGACTTTACATTCGGACACGGTATCGCATGGTATATTGAGGGCAGAAGTCAGTTTACGTATCAATCAATACTACTAGACTTTACATACATTCTCAGTATCACATGGTATATTGAGGGCAGTAGTCAGTTTACGTATCAATCCATACTACTATACGTTACATACGTACTCATTATCGAATGGTATAATGAGGGCAGTAGTCAGTTTACGTATCAATCCATACTACTAGACATTACATACATACTCAGTATCGAATGGTATATTGAGGGCAGTAGTTAGTTCACGTATCAATTCATACTACTAGACTTTACATACGTACTCAGTATCACATGGTATATTGAGGGCAGTAGTCAGTTTACGTATCAATCCATACTAATAGACTTTACATGCGTACTCATTATCGCATGGTATATTAAGGGCAGTAGTCAGTTTACGTATCAATCCATACTACTATACTTTACATACATTCTCAGTATTTCATAGTATATTGAGGGCAGTAGTCAGTTTACGTATCAATCCATACTACTAGTCTTTACATACGTACTCAGTATCGCATGGTATATTGAGGACAGTAGTCAGTTTACGTATCAATCCATACTAATAGACTTTACATATGTACTCAGTATGGCATGGTATATTGAGGGAGTAGTCAGTTTACGTATCAATCCATACTACTAGACTTTACATACGGACTCGGTATGGCATGGTATATTGAGGGCAGTAGTCAGTTTACGTTTCAATCCATACTACTAGACTTTACATACATTCTCAGTATCACATGGTATGTTGAGGGCAGTAGTCAGTTTACGTATCAATTCATACTACGAGACTTTACATACATACCCAGTATCGAATGGTATATTGAGGGCAGTAGTCAGGTTACGTATCAGTCCATACTAATAGACTTTACATACGTACTCAGTATCGCATGGTATATTGAGGACAGTAGTCAGTTTACGTATCAATCCATACTAATAGACTTTACATACGTACTCAGTATCGCATGGTATATTGAGGGAGTAGTCAGTTTACGCATCAATCCATACTACTAGACTTTACATACGTACTCAGTATCGCATGGTATATTGAGGGAGTAGTCAGTTTACGTATCAATCCATACTAATAGACTTTACATACGTACTCAGTATCGCATGGTATATTGAGGGCAGTAGTCAGTTTACATATCAATCCATACTACTATACTTTACATACATTCTCAGTATTTCATGGTATATTGAGGGCAGTAGTCAGTTTACGTATCAATCCATACTACTAGACGTTACATACGTACTCATTATCGAATGGTATAATGAGGGCAGTAGTCAGTTTACGTATCAATCCATACTACTAGACTTTACATACGTACTCAGTATCGAATGGTATATTGAGGGCAGTAGTCAGTTTACGTATCAATCCATACTACGAGACTTTACATACGTACTCACTATTACATGGTATATTGATGGCAGTAGTCAGTTTACGTATTAATCCATGCTACTAGACTTTACATACGTACTGAGTATCGCATGGTATATTGAGGACAGTAGTCAGTTTACGTATCAATCCATACTACTAGACTTTACATACATACTCAGTATCGCATGGTATATTGAAGACAGTAGTCAGTTTACGTATCAATCCATACTAATAGACTTTACATACGTACTCAGTATTACATAGTATATTGAGGGCAGTAGTCAGTTTACGTATCAATCCATACTAATAGACTTTACATACGTACTCAGTATCGCATGGTATATTGAGGGAGTAGTCAGTTTACGTATCAATCCATACTACTAGACTTTACATACATTCTCAGTATCACATGGTATGTTGAGGGCAGTAGTCAGTTTACGTATCAATCCATACTACTAGACTTTACATTCGGACACGGTATCGCATGGTATATTGAGGGCAGAAGTCAGTTTACGTATCAATCAATACTACTAGACTTTACATACATTCTCAGTATCACATGGTATATTGAGGGCAGTAGTCAGTTTACGTATCAATCCATACTACTATACGTTACATACGTACTCATTATCGAATGGTATAATGAGGGCAGTAGTCAGTTTACGTATCAATCCATACTACTAGACATTACATACGTACTCAGTATCGAATGGTATATTGAGGGCAGTAGTCAGTTTACGTATCAATCCATACTACAAGACTTTACATACGTACTCAGTATCACATGGTGTTTTGAGGGCAGTAGTCAGTTTACGTATCAATCCATACTAATAGACTTTACATACGTACTCAGTATCGCATGGTATATTGAGGGCAGTAGTCAGTTCACGTATCAATTCATACTACTAGACTTTACATACGTACTCAGTATCGCATGGTATATTGAGGGCAGTAGTCAGTTTACGTATCAATCCATACTAATAGACTTTACATACGTAATCACTATTACATGGTATATTGATGGCAGTAGTCAGTTTACGTATCAATCCATACTAATAGACTTTACATACATTCTCAGTATTACATGGTATATTGAGGGCAGTAGTCAGTTTACGTATCAATCCATACTAATAGACTTTACATGCGTACTCATTATCGCATGGTATATTAAGGGCAGTAGTCAGTTTACGTATCAATCCATACTACTATACTTTACATACATTCTCAGTATTTCATAGTATATTGAGGGCAGTAGTCAGTTTACGTATCAATCCATACTACTAGTCTTTACATACGTACTCAGTATCGCATGGTATATTGAGGACAGTAGTCAGTTTACGTATCAATCCATACTAATAGACTTTACATATGTACTCAGTATGGCATGGTATATTGAGGGAGTAGTCAGTTTACGTTTCAATCCATACTACTAGACTTTACATACATTCTCAGTATCACATGGTATGTTGAGGGCAGTAGTCAGTTTACGTATCAATTCATACTACGAGACTTTACATACATACCCAGTATCGAATGGTATATTGAGGGCAGTAGTCAGGTTACGTATCAATCCATACTAATAGACTTTACATACGTACTCAGTATCGCATGGTATATTGAGGACAGTAGTCAGTTTACGTATCAATCCATACTAATAGACTTTACATACGTACTCAGTATCGCATGGTATATTGAGGGAGTAGTCAGTTTACGCATCAATCCATACTACTAGACTTTACATACGTACTCAGTATCGCATGGTATATTGAGGGCAGTAGTCAGTTTACGTATCAATCCATACTACTAGACGTTACATACGTACTCATTATCGAATGGTATAATGAGGGCAGTAGTCAGTTTACGTATCAATCCATACTACTAGCCTTTACATACGTACTCAGTATCGAATGGTATATTGAGGGCAGTAGTCAGTTTACGTATCAATCCATACTACTAGACTTTACATACGTACTCAGTATCACATGGTGTTTTGAGGGCAGTAGTCAGTTCACGTATCAATTCATACTACTAGACTTTACATACGTACTCAGTATCGCATGGTACATTGAGGACAGTAGTCAGTTTACGTATCAATCCATACTAATAGACTTTACATACGTACTCACTATTACATGGTATATTGATGGCAGTAGTCAGTTTACGTATTAATCCATGCTACTAGACTTTACATACGTACTCAGTATCGCATGGTATATTGAGGACAGTAGTCAGTTTACGTATCAATCCATACTACTAGACTTTACATACATACTCAGTATCGCATGGTATATTGAAGACAGTAGTCAGTTTACGTATCAATCCATACTAATAGACTTTACATACGTACTCAGTATCGCATGGTATATTGAGGGCAGTAGTCAGTTTACGTATTAATCCATACTACTAGACTTTACATACGTACTCAGTATCGCATGGTAAATTGAGGACAGTAGTCAATTTACGTATCAATCCATACTAATAGACTTTACATACATACTCAGTATCACATGGTATATTGAGGGCAGTAGTCAGTTTACGTATTAATCCATACTAATAGACTTTACATACATACTCAGTATCACATGGTATATTGAGGGCAGTAGTCAGTTTACGTATTTATCCATACTACTAGACTTTACATACATTCTCAGTATCACATGGTATATTGAGGGCAGTAGTCAGTTTATGTATCAATCCATACTAATAGACTTTACATACGTACTCAGTATCGTATGGTATATTGAGGGCAGTAGTCAGTTTACGTATCAATCCATACTAATAGACTTTACATACGTACTCAGTATTACATAGTATATTGAGGGCAGTAGTCAGTTTACGTATCAATCCATACTAATAGACTTTACATACGTACTCAGTATCGCATGGTATATTGAGGGAGTAGTCAGTTTACGTATCAATCCATACTACTAGACTTTACATACATTCTCAGTATCACATGGTATGTTGAGGGCAGTAGTCAGTTTACGTATCAATCCATACTACTAGACTTTACATTCGGACACGGTATCGCATGGTATATTGAGGGCAGAAGTCAGTTTACGTATCAATCAATACTACTAGACTTTACATACATTCTCAGTATCACATGGTATATTGAGGGCAGTAGTCAGTTTACGTATCAATCCATACTACTATACGTTACATACGTACTCATTATCGAATGGTATAATGAGGGCAGTAGTCAGTTTACGTATCAATCCATACTACTAGACATTACATACATACTCAGTATCGAATGGTATATTGAGGGCAGTAGTTAGTTCACGTATCAATTCATACTACTAGACTTTACATACGTACTCAGTATCACATGGTATATTGAGGGCAGTAGTCAGTTTACGTATCAATCCATACTAATAGACTTTACATGCGTACTCATTATCGCATGGTATATTAAGGGCAGTAGTCAGTTTACGTATCAATCCATACTACTATACTTTACATACATTCTCAGTATTTCATAGTATATTGAGGGCAGTAGTCAGTTTACGTATCAATCCATACTACTAGTCTTTACATACGTACTCAGTATCGCATGGTATATTGAGGACAGTAGTCAGTTTACGTATCAATCCATACTAATAGACTTTACATATGTACTCAGTATGGCATGGTATATTGAGGGAGTAGTCAGTTTACGTATCAATCCATACTACTAGACTTTACATACGGACTCGGTATGGCATGGTATATTGAGGGCAGTAGTCAGTTTACGTTTCAATCCATACTACTAGACTTTACATACATTCTCAGTATCACATGGTATGTTGAGGGCAGTAGTCAGTTTACGTATCAATTCATACTACGAGACTTTACATACATACCCAGTATCGAATGGTATATTGAGGGCAGTAGTCAGGTTACGTATCAGTCCATACTAATAGACTTTACATACGTACTCAGTATTGCATGGTATATTGAGGACAGTAGTCAGTTTACGTATCAATCCATACTAATAGACTTTACATACGTACTCAGTATCGCATGGTATATTGAGGGAGTAGTCAGTTTACGCATCAATCCATACTACTAGACTTTACATACGTACTCAGTATCGCATGGTATATTGAGGGAGTAGTCAGTTTACGTATCAATCCATACTAATAGACTTTACATACGTACTCAGTATCGCATGGTATATTGAGGGCAGTAGTCAGTTTACATATCAATCCATACTACTATACTTTACATACATTCTCAGTATTTCATGGTATATTGAGGGCAGTAGTCAGTTTACGTATCAATCCATACTACTAGACGTTACATACGTACTCATTATCGAATGGTATAATGAGGGCAGTAGTCAGTTTACGTATCAATCCATACTACTAGACTTTACATACGTACTCAGTATCGAATGGTATATTGAGGGCAGTAGTCAGTTTACGTATCAATCCATACTACGAGACTTTACATACGTACTCACTATTACATGGTATATTGATGGCAGTAGTCAGTTTACGTATTAATCCATGCTACTAGACTTTACATACGTACTGAGTATCGCATGGTATATTGAGGACAGTAGTCAGTTTACGTATCAATCCATACTACTAGACTTTACATACATACTCAGTATCGCATGGTATATTGAAGACAGTAGTCAGTTTACGTATCAATCCATACTAATAGACTTTACATACGTACTCAGTATTACATAGTATATTGAGGGCAGTAGTCAGTTTACGTATCAATCCATACTAATAGACTTTACATACGTACTCAGTATCGCATGGTATATTGAGGGAGTAGTCAGTTTACGTATCAATCCATACTACTAGACTTTACATACATTCTCAGTATCACATGGTATGTTGAGGGCAGTAGTCAGTTTACGTATCAATCCATACTACTAGACTTTACATTCGGACACGGTATCGCATGGTATATTGAGGGCAGAAGTCAGTTTACGTATCAATCAATACTACTAGACTTTACATACATTCTCAGTATCACATGGTATATTGAGGGCAGTAGTCAGTTTACGTATCAATCCATACTACTATACGTTACATACGTACTCATTATCGAATGGTATAATGAGGGCAGTAGTCAGTTTACGTATCAATCCATACTACTAGACATTACATACGTACTCAGTATCGAATGGTATATTGAGGGCAGTAGTCAGTTTACGTATCAATCCATACTACAAGACTTTACATACGTACTCAGTATCACATGGTGTTTTGAGGGCAGTAGTCAGTTTACGTATCAATCCATACTAATAGACTTTACATACGTACTCAGTATCGCATGGTATATTGAGGGCAGTAGTCAGTTCACGTATCAATTCATACTACTAGACTTTACATACGTACTCAGTATCGCATGGTATATTGAGGGCAGTAGTCAGTTTACGTATCAATCCATACTAATAGACTTTACATACGTAATCACTATTACATGGTATATTGATGGCAGTAGTCAGTTTACGTATCAATCCATACTAATAGACTTTACATACATTCTCAGTATTACATGGTATATTGAGGGCAGTAGTCAGTTTACGTATCAATCCATACTAATAGACTTTACATGCGTACTCATTATCGCATGGTATATTAAGGGCAGTAGTCAGTTTACGTATCAATCCATACTACTATACTTTACATACATTCTCAGTATTTCATAGTATATTGATGGCAGTAGTCAGTTTACGTATCAATCCATACTACTAGTCTTTACATACGTACTCAGTATCGCATGGTATATTGAGGACAGTAGTCAGTTTACGTATCAATCCATACTAATAGACTTTACATATGTACTCAGTATGGCATGGTATATTGAGGGAGTAGTCAGTTTACGTTTCAATCCATACTACTAGACTTTACATACATTCTCAGTATCACATGGTATGTTGAGGGCAGTAGTCAGTTTACGTATCAATTCATACTACGAGACTTTACATACATACCCAGTATCGAATGGTATATTGAGGGCAGTAGTCAGGTTACGTATCAATCCATACTAATAGACTTTACATACGTACTCAGTATCGCATGGTATATTGAGGACAGTAGTCAGTTTACGTATCAATCCATACTAATAGACTTTACATACGTACTCAGTATCGCATGGTATATTGAGGGAGTAGTCAGTTTACGCATCAATCCATACTACTAGACTTTACATACGTACTCAGTATCGCATGGTATATTGAGGGCAGTAGTCAGTTTACGTATCAATCCATACTACTAGACGTTACATACGTACTCATTATCGAATGGTATAATGAGGGCAGTAGTCAGTTTACGTATCAATCCATACTACTAGCCTTTACATACGTACTCAGTATCGAATGGTATATTGAGGGCAGTAGTCAGTTTACGTATCAATCCATACTACTAGACTTTACATACGTACTCAGTATCACATGGTGTTTTGAGGGCAGTAGTCAGTTCACGTATCAATTCATACTACTAGACTTTACATACGTACTCAGTATCGCATGGTACATTGAGGACAGTAGTCAGTTTACGTATCAATCCATACTAATAGACTTTACATACGTACTCACTATTACATGGTATATTGATGGCAGTAGTCAGTTTACGTATTAATCCATGCTACTAGACTTTACATACGTACTCAGTATCGCATGGTATATTGAGGACAGTAGTCAGTTTACGTATCAATCCATACTACTAGACTTTACATACATACTCAGTATCGCATGGTATATTGAAGACAGTAGTCAGTTTACGTATCAATCCATACTAATAGACTTTACATACGTACTCAGTATCGCATGGTATATTGAGGGCAGTAGTCAGTTTACGTATTAATCCATACTACTAGACTTTACATACGTACTCAGTATCGCATGGTAAATTGAGGACAGTAGTCAATTTACGTATCAATCCATACTAATAGACTTTACATACATACTCAGTATCACATGGTATATTGAGGGCAGTAGTCAGTTTACGTATTAATCCATACTAATAGACTTTACATACATACTCAGTATCACATGGTATATTGAGGGCAGTAGTCAGTTTACGTATTTATCCATACTACTAGACTTTACATACATTCTCAGTATCACATGGTATATTGAGGGCAGTAGTCAGTTTATGTATCAATCCACACTACTGGACTTTACATACATTCTCAGTATTACATGGTATATTGAGGGCAGTAGTCAGTTTACGTATCAATCCATACTACTAGACTTTACATACGTACTCAGTATCGCATGGTATATTGATGGCAGTAGTCAGTTTACGTATTAATCCATACTATGTGACTTTACATACATTCTCAGTATTACATGGTATATTGAGGACAGTAGTCAGTTTACGTATCAATCCATACTAATAGACTTTACATACGTACTCAGTATCACATGGTATATTGAGGGCAGTAGTCATTTTACGTGTCAATTCATACTACTAGCGTTTACATACGTAGTCAGTATCGCTCCCATTTCCGTTGTGAATGGAAGGCGGTGCATTAAACATCTGCGAATAAACAATATACGTGTTAAAATCCATTCACTGCGGAAGGACTCTTGGTGACTAACCGTGTCAAGTATGAAAAGTTGTTAATTTGCACAGCTATGAGATATTTCCCAAAAATATGCAGAATTGTGTTGTATGTTTTCATCCTGCGGGTCTCGACTTTGTATTATAGGAAATACGTCAAAATGAGTCCGTATGGTTTTTTGCGATTATAAAGAGTGACAGTCAATGTCAATTATGAGATAATTGTACTGTTCTGTGTTTTAATTGAAATATATTAATTTGGTGATGTCAAGTTCAGTAGTGGAAATTTTACTGTTATGTGTGGAGACGTTGACCTACATATATGATACGTGATATTGGCTAATTATTGGCATTCTTTTTTCATTTATCGCTATTTAGAAGAGTAAAGTGTAGAGATCCTCTATGAAGAGATTCAGTTTTCAATGTTTTCAATCAATTTTTCAGTTGAAAAATCTCATATTTTTTTGCGGGACGAAACGGTCTTGTTTTACCCACAAAGACATAAAGAGTATATTGTTGATATAAGACTCTAAAGCTATACATCACCATGGTATCAATGTTTGTACGCAAACATGCTCTGCCATTTTTGTTTACACGATGCACATACGCTTGTGTATACAAGACAAGACTCTATAAATAACAGGACAGGCTATTGATTCGCAATATAATTTATCGTGAATTATAAAATATATATTTGTACTTATTAGTAAATAATGAAAAAAAAACATATTAATAATTTGAAAATGACACAATAAGGGGAGGATATTGGGAGGCGTGGCCGCAGCCTCACTAAGTACCAACAGCAGTTTGCTCCTAACTTTTATGCAACGGTGATCACATATAATATGATCTTTCAGTGACCGGATTTGAAATGATTCTTAGCGTATCACAGTTCTTACTGTTCGTATTTCTTTTCTGCTTCATTGGTACAGGTGAGTAGATTTTATCAACTTCAAATGTTATATTCATGATTAACATCACACGTACTCTCGCACAGTGTTTTCAATTTCGCACGAAGGTTAATAATTTGTTTTTATCCTTATTTCCTTGCTTGCAATTAGTGATATTTCTAACCATAAATACACGTTATAAGTGTTGTTCTGCTGGATGGTTGTGGTGGATTTGAAGTGGGTGTTATTGGGCGTTTGTTGTAACAGACAACAACTATCCAACCGACAGTTGTTTGTATTCGGCGTCATTTTCATTTAGTTACATTAAATTCTGTTCACGGATAATTTATTGTAAGAACAGTGTAAGCGTTGAGTGGTGTAGATGGATAAGTTTTATAAACTTCTACTCGAATATAATGTATCTAAATATCAGCCAAACTGTGTGAATTTATCTTAACCGCATTGGATTCAACAAATTGTAATTTTCGTCTGTATGTTCAATTCCTTTGAACGCCAAAGTGAAATTGAACTCAGGTAATTTCTGGATGTTAAGAGTTCGCGAAACGCTGTAAATGTAAAAATAAGTTAATTTAGTCCAAACAATAAATATAGAGAATCACTAAAATAAATGTACAAAATGGTTTATAGGGACGATTACGTCATTCAAAGGGATTATTTGTGACAAAGAACTCATTCATTTGCCAGGTTTTTAATTAGTTAATAAAGAACTTATAATCCCTAATTCATAACTTAAAAACATATTTGATGAATAATTAAATATTAATTTTACTTTAATTAAGCGACACAGATTTATCATGAATCAAGAAGGCTGGGGTCAGCGCAAATTAATCATTAGTGATAAGGCGATAAAATATCATGACTTATAGAAAACATATAAATCATATTTACTCGCTTAAAAGTGACATATTATGTTATTTGATTAGGTATTTAAGTCTTTTCAAGAAATTAGTTACACGACTTCGTCAACATTTGTTATTTGATTCATTTTTTCATAACTGTTCACACTAATGCTTTGGTGACATGAAGAATAATAAATGCCAGTCATAGGAGTAGTCATTTTATATAACAAGATATGGATGTATTTATCTCAATTATCGAGAAAAATCGTTTACCTCCTGACCTCTCCCCGCTAAATTGTGAATCATGACATGCGCCATCACGGGCCACACACCGTTTCATTACATTGATTCTTCTTAACAACGTCTCGGATTATGGTATTATATCTACTTCTCATTTATTTACATATGCCACGTTACGCTATAATGGAATGGAAACGGTAAATGTCGCCTATGTATCTATATCTTGATATATTATGATATACACATAAATCTCACATTTCTGTTGTAAACCACACATAACCACATGTAATTATATACTTTAAATTGTAGATCGCACACTTGCATAAGAAATTTATGCAAGGATAGACTTTGTTTAAATTTAAACGTTGGCCTACTACTGTATTGAAATACATATATCATTCGAGGGAGATTAAAACCTCCTCCACTGAGCTACAAACATACACACATTAGTGTCGTTTACATATCAACTCTTGTCCGTGTCGTCTGTAGGTTACTGTCAAAGATGTCCATCAGGATGGTACACTCACATGCAAAAATGTTTCAAAGTGATCTCAGACGAAGATCCACGTAATGCCTATCAAGCTAGGGCAAGGTGTGCGGAGTTAGGTGGTACGTTAGTTGTCATTGAAACAGCTGAAATGAATGTAAGTTTAATGCAATTAGATGTTCCATGCTGGGAAGATATGTGGGCCATTAGTTTGTCGTAGTGGGCCGGACAAATGAAAAGAAGCAATAATTCAATAACGAGGATGGGACAGTGATTTATACACACATGTTTTCTTCGTACGGAGTATATCAACAATATCTAATCTGCAAAAACCGTCCTCGCTAAAACATTTCTTCATTTTCAACTGTATTGAAGTAGATTTCATTCCCCGATATTGGAGGCGGAGACAACCTATTATCCTAATCTATCTTAATTCCAGGATTATGTAGCATCCATACTGGAAGAAGAAGCATCCCTGTACTGGATAGGTTTGCATGACATTGGTGAGGAGGAAAACTTCTTATGGGTTGATAACACACCACTGAAGGATTATGAATCGTAAGTGTTGTGTCCCTCTTCAAACAGAACTAGCGACTCCACTGTGCGGTGGCGTCCTTCAAAGTATGTACCAATCAATAGACAGAATCAGTTATTATTTTAACTTGCGATCCCACTATTTCTATCAGGTGCTGGGATACTAATGAACCGAGTAACAGTCAGGATTCAGAGGACTGCGTGCAAATAAGACTGAGTAGCGGCAAATGGAATGATGATTCCTGTTATGACAACGCGGATGGGATTGTATGTCAAACAGCGATGAGTAAGATATTTGAAAGTTTTTTCATCGAAACTTGAAACATATGAGCACATAATTTGTTTTTGTTTTTAGAGAAAATATTAAACAATATTCAGAACATTGCAATTTATCAACTTTTTATACAGCAAAATCGTCCCTGCATAAGGCATTGATTTGGAATGACGTACATTAAAATGCGAATTTTAAACTTTTGTATTGTAATTTTACTGTAGCATTGCCCATTGCTTGTGATGAGCCGAATGGGTGGGACTCCGTGAATGGTAAATGTTTGAAGTACTATGCAAATACAAAAACGTGGGACGCTGCTAGGTCATTCTGTGTGGACGTGAACGCGGATCTCATTGTTGTGCAAAACTCGATTACACAGGAATATGTTTACGAGAAATCACGGAATGGTGATGTTTGGATTGGATTAACCGATAAGGTACGTAGATGGGTAAAATAAATAATAGATATAATGCAGACGGTCGGACGAACTGACATACAGTTACACATATAGTAGGTTAGTTAATGTTAGCATATTTTACAGCTCGGTGCGAATGGCGAGTATAAATGGATTGATAATCGTGATCTAGGGAATTTCAATAACTGGTCTCCTGGTCAACCAGATAGCAGGTAAGAATACTCGCAATTATGTGTTTGTCACAAGAATACCGCAAGGATACGATACCATGCTACATGAATGCCTAATGTGCAGTATTCTCGTGATATCTCTAGTTGTTGTAATTCATATAGAAGTCAAAGATGATAGCGAAAAAACACTTTACACTGTTGCTTTTGTCCAGTGACCTATTTTCGTTTTGCAGGCAATATTGTCGCTGCGTCAGATGCAATCAAAGTTAAGAGTTCACCAAGGACGGATAGGACGAGAACTTTTCTTCGCCATTAATGGCTACCGTTAGTCAGTTCTCGTTCTATAAAGAATAGCAATTCTTTTTTTCATTAGGTTTGAACATGCCATGGTTTGAATAATTCCCCAGTGATTATACATTTTTATTATGTTGTTATTACATGCTGGCCAGAAACACATTTTTTTTTATTTTTAGACCTTAGGTATTGAATATTCGAACTGCCCATTTGGTCCGAAATTGTCGTCACGAAACTTGTGTTCTCCGATCATTTTGTTAAATAAATGATGTAGATTTCGTATGAATGGCAATACAACATATTATGTTGTTCAGGAATATTATTTGTGAAACGCTTTTGTTTCAATCATTTTCGGTCGTTTATTTCCTAATACTGATAATTGCTTGGGAAGAAATCGAATCTTTTCCTAGCTGAATCAAAAATATAATAAAAACTATTACTGAAAAGTTATTACTAAGCTTGTTATTTCAGAAATAGTGCCGGTAACTGTGTGGAGGTTAGATTCGACACTAACGGTGAATGGTTTACACAAGACTGTTCCGTGTCAACAAATGCATTCATCTGTCAAAAGAATGAAGGTGAGGATAACAGTTCGGTCAGAAAATATTGATTGTATTCGTGATTTGTATGTTCCAATTATTGAGTATATTCTTGGACATGGTTGCAGTGGACGCGGAAGATGAATACCATTTGGTTAACAAAAACAAGTCGTCTTGTTTTCTCGCTCCCTAGGAGATCTCGACGGCCATTTCAATTAGTTGTCGCGGACAGTATTTTCTATACGCTTTATTTCATTCACAGAAACAATTTGAACAAACACTAATACTAGAAGTACTAGTTCTAAACGGGAAGTGAAATCGTCGTGAAATTATGCACACAAATATGTCCGAATATATGTAATTTTCACTGAATTGTTGATATTGATTTCACTAATGTTGACAGGCAAATGCGCAGCTGGTTGGAAGATCCATGCAGGTTCATGCTACCAGTTTCAGACGTATTTCCCTGCAACTTGGACCGATGCCAAACATACGTGTGACGCACAGGCGGGACATCTGGTGACTATAAACAAGTAAATACGGTTACACATGTTACGTCATCAATGACGGTTCAAATGATTATTTAACCCCATTACACTGTTCGAGTCATTCAGTAAAGGGTTTTTTATTTGTCTTGTGATCCGAGTATATCAAACAATCGCCCCGGGTAGTTTTTAAGTTGAATAATATTTAAAGAAACAAATAGTCTTTTCTAGATTTTCCGCGATTGGACTCTAAGAACCACATCGATATATGAACACTAGAGAAATAGGTCTCCACATTATCGGTGTCTTTTGATGCGGGTCATGATATCTTTGCACAACAAGAAATTAATAATGAATTAAGATCCGTCATGCATTTACCACCCATGAAATAGTAGCGATAGTTTAATTTCATACTCATTCTCAACTGTACATTCAAAGAAACAAATACATTGCAACCGCGGTTGACAATTTGTTTTTCTAATAATATAGTCGTGGTGAAAATGACTTCCTGGTTAGTCAGTTTCCGGCTTTGGGTGATGCAGGGATTAAAGAAATGTGGATCGGCATTTCAGGTAGCTATTGTTTTGAAATATGATTCATAAATTATAAGTTATCGCTCGGTGGTTTAATTACCATGTGTGTTGTTAAAGCGGGGGAGTCGTCTTCTGCGCATGCGTCAGATGGCCATAGCGTGTCATTGTTTACAAACAAGCGTCTACCCATGAGCCTTTGCGTTTTTAGTGTGTGATGTTATCATCGCTTGGGACTCAATTCCAGCGCGTGTGCAGGTGCACGTGACGACCCCTCCGCTTTAAGTATATAGAAGTTTTGTGTAGTGTCGAGTGATATATCCGGGATATGAATGAGGTATTGTTGTTTATTACTATTATTGGGGATTTATACAACGTGCATTGGTGTTTACATGATTATAATATTGAGTTTTAGAAGTGTCCAGTTTTACCATAAGAAATTGAATAAATGCGAACTTTTGCGTACACTAATTTTGTTGAATATCACCATTAGCGGTCTTCGTAGTGAATCGTGTTCACGCTCTGTATAGTGTCGAACGTTTCAAATCTCGACAAACATTTGAGATTTTAGTCGCACACGACACGATTGGCTGATACGAATAGTCTCATTTGCGTAAATTAATATTCATGAGCATTGAATGTGCAGAAATCATTTCCGATAGCCAACACGATAGTTCAAAATGCAAGTATGTATTTTTCCTTCAATCGTGTACTAGGACACTAGCTTCGACACACGCGTCATATGCAATGATCCTGTTTGTAATATATATATAAAAATAAAATATAATATAAAATGGGTTGTAGATATCTATTAACGTTACAACGTGTTGATTTCACAGATGTCGTGAACGACGGTGATTTCGCCTGGGCTGATGGAACAACATCCGTTTCATTCAGAAACTGGGACATTGGTCAGCCTGTAGACACAGTGGGTCAACCGGACTGTGGTTATGTATACATCGGTATGTTGGTTCAATTTTTTTCTATTATCTTTGTGTCCATGAACCTTGGGATTTAAAAAAAGGAGGTATATGTTTGTAGGACCAGTGCCAACACTGGTGTTCTCACTGGCTCTAAAACGGCGTATTTTAAATCTGTTTACACCAAGTAATAGTTTCCCCCTTTTACGCACCAGAGTTGATTTGCTCCATGGAATTAAAATGAAGTGAAATCGTCTTATTTTCACGTGAAGCAGGGTTTAAAGAAGAGGTGTATTTTTGGGTTGAGTCCAAAAGTCATACAAGAGTGTGTCGTCCAACAATGTAAATGACAAATGAGAACAAAAGTTTGAATATCTAACTCAACACAAACGCATCGCTTGCCAAACATATCGTAAGAGTTGTTGAAGTATGACGCAAACTACGCCCTACGCCGATCAATTCCAATGGTGGGGATATTACGTTATGAACATAAACGTTATAATATGAGTCCTGTAATAAAATGTATACACCGTGTTTTGTTTTTCAGGGCATTATGATGGTCCTAAAACGTGGCGGTCAGACGGAAGATGTGGACCGAATTACCCGTTAGAGGACGGTACACCAGCGGAATGTAATCCAGACAGTGGGTTCCCATGCTGCTCTACGTACGGTTGGTGTGGATCTACTTTCGATCACTGTGAATGCCAAGACTGTGTTGATTATACTGAAGTATACCGTAAGTTGAAAACATGTTCTACTCTTATTATACATTGTACAATTGTCGATTAAAATACACAGGGTTAATAAATTACTTCGGTCGACAAATATTATATTAAATATTTTAGTAAATGACATTTAGTAATCTTTTTCCTGAGAAACGGTTCAAAATATCTAGATGTCTCAAGCAATGGCTTTCGTCTCATATATAAAAGAATATTATGACAGACGATAAAAACGCAAAAACACGCATGACAACTAAAAAAATAACTAAAAAAGTCGCTAAAAGATTCCCTAATAGAACAAGTATACGCACACTATGGAAGCACGAGGAGTGAGTTTAACAGTTTAGTTTCACCACCTACGCGCGTTAGCTATTTTTAGTTGCAATTGGCAACACATACACCAGAAATTGACATATCTGTAGTACTGTGCTCTCTAGAATTAAAATAAAGTGAAACCAGATAAAAACGACCTCCTAGTCGGAACACTGAATCAATATGAATAAATTCTGTCGATAAAAACAACTTGTATGTGCTGCGAAATGTCCTAAATATGGGGTAAAAAAGTGATATAGATACGGTCGCCGCCGCCCTTGTAGTAATATAAAGCAACAGAGAGGTGTAAGGGTCGATCGTTTCGCCCTCTAGTGTCCACGTTTTGAGTGACCCCTGATACGTGATCCAACGCTTCCGGGTGAAAAATTGGATCAACTTTTCTGTATTCATTTTCAAATATAGTAATGTTATTTGAACGTTTATGATTTGTTATTATTTGGAAACATACACAACAACTACACCATATCGACATCGATTTATAGGGAATGAAGTCTACTTCTGTTGCTCTCTTCATCTCACGTAACGTAATATATGCAGAACCTTGTTTGTGGTTTGTTGGTGGAGATTTGTCAAATTGTGTTCATTGTTTACTGTGTTTCACTACATTAAACAGTGCTGCAAGAATTACCATACATGTATATTTATAGATATGGGTGAATGGGACACACAGAACTGTTTTCTTCTCCAGCAATTCATCTGTGAGATACCGACAGGTTAGTGATCTCATTCATTTTTTTTACACGCAGAAACATTCATTTTGTATTATATTCCAAAATAATGTCGTATGAAATAAAACATTAGTGACGTGGGCAGTAAATATATACACCTCATAGAAGTCCCTAAGTTATGTGAGGATTATACACCACCTGCAGCAAAAAAGATATACACATTTTTTCTCACTTTTACTTAATTTCTAGATATACCTGTAAGGACCATTACGCCAAATATTGGTATGTATGTGTTTACTAGACCTTTGTCAAATTACCGGGAATTATGCGACGGGGATGTTTTGAATTATCCTTCTGATTTTAAATATCAGACTGATAACCATCAGACACAAAATTGAATACGTGAATGTGATTGTGAATTTGTTCGTGCCTAATGTTGACAATACATATATGTAGGAATTGGTAGTTGTGATGCCGGATGGACCCTTCATGGTGATTATTGTTATCTATTTGACACTACTATTAAGACCGTTCACGGGGCACAGGATTCGTGTGGCTCACACAACGCTATGTTAGCTAGCATAGAGGACGAAGACGAGCAGAGTTTTATTAACGGTAAATATGACGTGATGTGATGTTTGTTATACAGTTGTTGTGATTTTACGATTAGGAGTTTTATTATTGAATCATTTTCCAAATATATGACATTCAATTTAAATGTGAGTAATCGCGGTGGGTCTTTTCCCCACCCAACCAAAACTGAGCAAGGTGTTCACACTTAGGGCGTCACATTGACTGGCATTTGAAGATGCAATGTGAAGGAAAACTTTAATATTGTGGTTTGATACTCCATGTTGTACACCAAATCGAATGATAATTTATCATAAACTAAAAGCACTAATACGCATGTGCGATGACATTATTGTACGTAGCAAAACAGCCTGTGACGCATGCGTATTGGGTAATTGTAATGTTTCATCGAACGAATACATGTGCCACAAAACAGGGTTTTAACATAATGACAAATCATAGCACAAACCGTTCACATACATTATCAAGCAGTCTGTATTGCACCTTTATCGTATATTAATATATATAGCAAATCCGCCCACATATTCATGTGACGAATCGTGAATAGTAATATATCATTACAATTACCATGTATTTCTGTACATGTTTGTATTATTAGGACGAGTCTTTAATATTGGCATTAGATTTTGGATTGGTTTGCATGACATAGATGACGAAAACCAGTTTGAATGGTTCGATGGAACACCGGTGAGGGCGTGTTTGTTTTAATTTATGTTGAGGGTGGGTTGGTTTTACATTAAAGACATGTATCACATTACATCACAAATATCATTATGTTGAAATCACGTATATCCATTTTTAAACAAATAGTCAAGTAGTATTTCTCATTACGCAAATCTACCACACTTTACATATCTGTTACATAATATGGCTGTATTAGATTTTTCGTCCCAAGTCACTTCGAACCACAGGGTCATTCCGGGCCACATGGTGAATTTGTTCTACATGTTCACTTCGTTTCGTTTCATACGGTCTCTTCGTATAACAGGGTCACTTCGTACTACAAATTCAATTCGATCCAGACGGGCACATCGTACTCTAGGGTGCATTTCAATTCAAAACACTTAGTATTAAGTCACTACGTCCCAATTCGTGTTCTGATTGTATCACTAGACTGCATTGTTGTTTATACTGGCTTTCCGATGGCGAGGATATATTTAAAAATATATTATCAAATCTGTGGCACGAAATGATCTTGTGGTACGAAGTGACCACGTGGTGCACTCGACCTAGTGGTGCGAAGTGGCCTTGTGGTATGAGAACCGACCTCGCGGCACGAATTGACCGCCTTGTACGTAGTGACTTGGTACGAAGTAGTTTTGATACGAAGTAACCGTCACTGTATTCTCAATCATTGTGCCTATAATATTGTTAACATCAGCTAACATCCTTGTATACTTTGGCCCTCCATTGAATGCTTGGTAAATTTCTAAAAGTGCGTCAGAGTCTCAGTGTGTTCACTTTATCCTTTATTCTATATATATTATTTCAGTTTGTGTTTACTAACTGGGGGCCGGGTGAACCAAACAATGCTGGAGAGGAAGGAGAAGATTGCGTGCATCTCATAGACCAAGAAGATAAATTGGGAGAATGGAATGATCAAGTCTGTACCGATTTAATGGGATATATCTGTAAGAAACGAAAGTGTAAGTCCTCAAAATAACTAATATAAGCAAACAACTAATAAAACTAAGTGAAAATCGATTAAGTGAGAGAGTGAATGCGGGAACAATAGAGCACTTACAAAAAGTAACGTATATTTTATAGATAATGGCGGCATGGTTACAACTGCTCCAAACCCAACTAGTAAGTATTAAATTATGAAATCATTCATATTTTTAATTAGTCGAAACTTTACAATGAATATTGCTTCAAGAACATGTATGATTAATAACACTGCTGTCACAAAGGTAATTTCCTTCCACCTGACTGACCTTGTTCTTCGAAATAAGCGTTCTTGATTCATTCTTCTTTCGTAGCCATATATAATCCCAGCTGTGGGCGTGGATACGAATACTACCCCGCCCTCTCTACCTGTTATAAGTTCGTTACTGATGAATACCTATCCTGGGACGATGCTGAGACACAGTGTCATGTTGGTGGCGGTCATCTACTTAGTATATCGGGCTTCCAAGAGCAAACTCATATCACAGGTGAGATATTTATCGCAATTTTATTGAATATAAATTATAGGCACATTGCTGACATATAGATACGTACCGATTCACTGTAAACATACACACACCTCGCTAAGCTACATAAATGCCCCCCCCCAAAAAAACTACTCCGAATAGTATATAAATGACGCCAATTCACTAGCGGAAGGGTCGTCACCTGCGCACGCGCGGGAATCGAGTCCCAAGCGACGATAACAACATATGCTCAAAACGCAAAGGATCATGGGTAGACGCTTGTTTGCAAACACGATATGACCACCTGACGAATGCGCAGGTGACAACTGCCCCTGCTTTAATATAGTTCAATATCTTTATTAATATTCTGTACTATTGTATTATTCAGCTCGTATGTATGGCTTGAATGCCCCTGTGTTGTGGATTGGTGCCAATGATAGGACGGTAGAAGGAGGCTGGAGTTGGTCAGATGGCACTGCATTCGCATACCTGAATTGGCACGTGGGTAAGTAACACGCACAGTCAAATGAGTTCATTAACGGTTGATTACGGAACATCTGCACCAAAAAGCCTCATGTGGTGGCACATACAAGTTATAGTTGTAATGAGCAAATAGTTTGCGATGTAATGTGAATGCTATTTCATATTGTTTAAATATTGGAGCACAACAAAGCGAAGTAACAATGTTACAGGTATAGCTTGACCTGATCAGCGATAATTACGCCCTCGCCGACGGATGTACTTGGACGCAAACTAATTCGTCGCCGATGGCACAATAATTATCACGAACTACGTCAGGACAGTATAGAATTATCATCTGCCATTATCACATATTTAAATAATTGCTATAACAATTTGCTATTTAATTTGATTGTATACTTTTCCACGTTCAGGTGAACCGAATGATGCAAATGTAGGCGAAGACTGCACGGAAATAATCGTAACTAGCGGACTGTGGAACGACCATCATTGTTACGATAATAATATTGGATACATATGTAAAAATAAAGGTAAACTACTTTAATCTCATGTTGATAATTCAAAATCGAGTATCGTGTCGTGTTCATATTTAATCGATTCTCACCGCAAGTCAGAAGATGGTTATGAATACAAGCCTTGCTGATCTAAACATGTAAGCAGCAATGCACGTGCTTGACTCGCAAGATGGGTCTTTGGTACATGGTACATCTTCCCATAATTACGCAAGTACGATATGTAATACTTTATGTAATACTTTTCAATTGTCATGTGATGCTTCAATGAACTAGGGGAGATGAGTTCCAATGTTTTGTCATTTTGTTTATTTAAAACAACCATTTTTTTCAAAATATACGCATTTACTTTTTTTCACATAACAGGGGTAATTGTAGATCATTTCTATGTTTACCATGACAACGCATTGGACTCAGCCCTTAGCAGTCTACACATTGAGAATGTCTACCCAGAAGAATGTGCTAAGCGATGCTTGGAAGAAAAACAGTTTACATGCATGTCATTTAACTATGACAAAGTTAACATTGCTTGTGAGTTAAGTTCTGAGAATCAGAATACCGGTGGTGGGCTGATAACATATCTCAATCATCCAATCGACTACTATGAAGTTGGTAAGTGTAAAATTATCTTAAACTTAATTATTATTTATTGTTATTTCTTTACATTATTGAGCATGGAGTTATCAGCCAAGGATGTGGAATGAAGTGTTTTGCTTCTCAATATTATTCATTGATGTTAATCTAACACTTCCATCTTACAAATTCAAACGCATCATGTCTGTTGATCGCTTGATCCTCTTGGAAATACATCTAACTGTACTTCACTCATTCCTCGTCAGTTTCTAGACCAGATACAGGGCAATTGACGACGCTCGCTCCACATTCACGCTGTCAAGCTGGTTGGTGGAGCTACAGAAGTTACTGTTATTATCTGCAAACTGTCAGAATGCCCTGGATAGATGCACTAAAATCGTGTCGGAAGTTTGGTGGTGATCTCGTTTCTATCGCTGATGAGAGTGAAAATAACTTTGTCACAACTTTCATCCATTCTAGTAAGATAATTTAAATTTTACTTTCAAATTATCTGCCAATGTCATTACTTTGTGTTTACATTTAAATGAGCGAAGCTATTTGTTTTATAAAAAAAATAGTACATTATATGTTTGAGTGTTTTAACTGATCTGTATTTTTTTAATTTAATTTTTGCAAGCAGATTGCTTTCATTTAGCTAATTGATATATGATGGGTACATTGTGCCACGCCTACTAAAATGAGATGTATATATTTAAGAGTGTTTGTTTATTCTGTTACTATTTCTGTAATGTAAATGTGTTTTCTCAGTGTGCGAAGAATGGCATTTCGACTCAACGAGCACATCCTACGATTACCAATTTATCGAAGCGTCGCCTGGCGTCACTCGTACGGATTTCGAAGTGAAAGCCAATAACGACGTCCATATAGCCCTATCCGAAGAAGAACGAGTGATCGACCCGATGTACGAAATTGTCCTTGGTGCTTCGGGAAACACACGTTCAGTAATACGTCGAGGTTCGCTAAGCAACGAGAAAAAATCTGTCCAAACACCTGGTATAGTTTCAATGAATGAGTGGAGATCCTTTTGGATTAGTTGGAGCAATGGTGAAATTAAAGTCGGGCGTGAAGGTGAAGCCCCGTTCATTCAGTGGAAGGACCCTGATCCACTTCCTGTTAATTTTGTTGGTTATAGTACCGGTTGGGGTAGTGAAGGGGAGTTCAGACTTTGCGTGGAACATACCAATCGAGGTAGGCATACGATGACACAGATATAATATAATAACATTTGACAAACTGGGAGTACTCAATGATTTATATCGCGTCATCTCATTAGCATTGATATTGATATGACCCTGAGTTCATTACAACGTAGTATCTCAATGCAAATCAACATTGTTAGTGCGGGAAAAAGGAAATGTACAAGGGTTTTGTAAAAATGCACGATCTCACTACAAAATTAACTAAAACCCGTTTCATCGTATGTATAAATGTCCAGTATCAAATCGTAATATATGCCATGTAGTCTCCGATTTTCAAAAGTAGTTTTATTTTTGGTGATTATATTGTGAATCACTGCTCGCTAATCATATAGAAAAAAATTGTATATTTCGAGCATGATTTGTTGCATATTTAGTAACATCTTTGTTTTATGTTCTTTATTATATATCACCATACATTTACATTTGGATACATACACATACAGTTGGATTACATAAACAGAAATGCGCCAGAGCATCGTCGAATTCAAAAGCGATTAATACACCAAATACACGCTTTACGAATAAGTATGAACACTAGCGACCATTTACCTATTTGCATTAGTATTTTCAGAGATGCATGTTTGTCGTATGATTCAGTTATCATCTCATAGTTCGCCTGATTCTTCTTCATTTCACGCGAGATCTCCATCGGAAGCTGTCTGTCACTATATATCATACACAATGCTGTCTTTAAAATTGTAAATTCATTGGTGCATACAAGTAAACTAGCATATGTTACAACAACATGTTTCTATGTTTTTTTTACTATGAAGAGTCATATTCTTCACCATGAGTTATTGAGGTGTAATTGTGGTGATATCGACTTTGCCAACTTGGAAAAATGTCCCGTTGGTCTTGTGTATTTTTCGGGAGAAACTAATTCTTCAAGTATATGTTATATTTATTTAAATTCAGAAAGTGACGACAAAGTTTGGACGGGACTTACTGATCTGAGACAGCAAATGTCCTTCCAATGGTCGGATATGAGTGACGTCACCTACACCAAATGGGCAAATGGAGAACCGAACAACTATGACGGTGGCAATGAAGATTGTGGAAATATTTTCACTCATGTAAGTTCAAAATCAATTCAATATGATACGTCTTCAGTAAATTAGCCAACATTCTATAAAGAATTCAGATATTAACAATTATCAATTGAACAGTGCAATGTACTGGCATAATCGCCTATCGAAAACGCTTGTTTTTCAATTTTCTTGACTTTCAATTTTCTTATGCACTTTATTTTTTCATAAGAACGACAAAAGAGGATATTGGAACGACGGTGATTGCTCCAAATATTTTATGTCAGTGTGCAAGAAACCGAAAGAAGTATTACCGCCAACAACTGTGGGTTTAACAAACTGTGACGCCGTGAGTAAATATTTGTTGTAGTTTTAACGAATTGTGATTTCAAAACAGGCAATTTCGTATTTTGAAATACGATGCACTTTATTTCATATTTAAAACAAAAATTGTTTATATTTAATTCTTTTTATATATCTCTATATGTAATTACACACAGTTGCATACCTCAAAATTTGCATATCAATAATTTATTAGGGTTACAAGCAAAGCTTGCGGCCATGTTGTTATCGTTGTGTCTTTACTTCCTCTTAGGGGTACAAGCCAATGGGGCTTGGGCCCCTATTAGTATCGTTTCGATTTCTTTCTATTCTTTTCTGGCATTCTTTTCGTGCACTTCATTCGGAGAAGAAGGAACGGAATGAACAGAACCTTAAGAAACCTTTCATGCTGTTTATTTATTTATTTTTTTGTGTGCGTGTAATGGTTATGATAAATCAAGGGATGGATCGGATCGGGTTATTCGTGTTATCGATTTGAATCCACGCCAACAAAGACATGGTCCAATGCACAGACACAGTGCCAAGCATGGGGTGGTAATTTAGCCACGGTGAATGACAAGTGAGTGTACACATTTATAAGGTGACATTGTTCTAATTTTAAACAAAACATGCTTTTTAAATTGTATTTAACAATGTTTGAGAAATGAACATAATTGGAACTGTCAATGTAGTCGCGGTGGTACCGGTCTCATAATCAGTAGAATGAAGATCCACCCTGGGGTTAAAATCAACATTGTGTTGAGTCGTTCCATGGGTCAGTTTGTCACAGAATCATTTGAGGAGCCAAACTAAATCTGGCCGATGTTCATTCAGTAATGGTTGCCACCTTGATTAACCTGGTTTTATTGAAAACTAATGGCACCAGACTTGAAAAGGGCGTAAGAAATATAACACTGTTACACTTCGATGAGGTCATTGGTTGCACAATGCTGAAATGGTATCTTTAAATGGGCGCTTTGTAAAAATGGGCTTTAACTATGCTCTACAAATAAAGCCATAGTTATGTAAGAAAGATGATGACTAATCCCCGTCACATAGCTTCACATATGGAAGGTTGCTCCTGTGTCAAAATGCACTATATCTACTATCGACATTTGTAATTGCAACTTCTTAATAAACACAATATCATATCGGAAAACAGTTTCAAAACAAATATAACATTCGTTACTTTTCAATGTATTTATAGTTTGGAACAAGCTTTTCTAGCCAGTATATTAAGTACCCTTATTCGAAACGAACGTTATTGGATTGGACTGAACGATCTGTCATCAGTGGGTGAATATGACTGGGTTGATGGAGAAAAAGTGACGTATACGAACTGGGGAGATAACCAACCAGGTACGCAATGTTTTCAGATCAGTGTTCTTTGAAAGGCACTACATTGTCCTACGGACGGAAGTCATCACTCTAAACAAATGTTAACTATTAACTATATCTCACTCCGGGTAAAAACTTTCATACCCCAAATAATAACTCATTTGAATACCGTCCCCTGAATAAGACTTTTTGATACAGTCTCCTAAATGAGACTTCCCCTTCAAATACTGTTCTCTTAATGAAACCCCTCATTTAAATATATTTCCCTAAATAAAACCCCTCATTTAAACACAGTTCCCTAATTGAAACCCCTCATTTAAATATATTTCCCTAATTGAGACCCATCATTTGACTACATTTACCAAATTGAAACCCATCATTTAAATACAGTTCCCTAATTGGAACCATAATTTAAATACAGTTCCCTAATTGAAACCCCTCATTTAAATACATTTCCCTAATTGAAACCCATCATTTAAATACAGTTTCCTAATTGAAACCCATCATTTAAATACAGTTCCCTAATTGAAACCAATCGTTTAAATACAGTTCCCTAAATGAAATCCCTAATTTAAATACAGTTCCTTGAATAAGACCTACTTTTTGACGCAGTTTTGTAAATAATACCTTTCCTTTGAATACAGTTTCATAAATGAGATCTCTATTTTGTTTTCCTTTGCATGAGAAAGTTTTTTTTTGAAAACAGAGCTTAAAAGTAAACCTCTTCCGTGAAATTGTTTCTGAATGTGATAATTCCTCTAATACAGGTTCCAAAATAAAACACTTATTTGTAAAACATATCTTATACCTTATATCTCACTGATACCTATCTTTCTAAAAACCATGCACTCATATTTCGATCTGTAGGATTTCTCTTGTACCCAACATGACCAGCCTTGTTTCAATCACCATTACCATATGAGTATCCAATGAACACTGCATCCAAAGTTATAACATTTTTTGTGATCTAATATATCATATCATGCCTCCCACACAGATACACGTACCGGTGATTGTGTTGCCATGGCAGTAGACAATGTTCCTGGTTTGTGGTATGGTCATCAATGTAGCGAATCTAAATACTACATATGTGAAAAGTGGTTGCCTGGTTACACGCCGCCCCCACCATATACTGGCCCACCTACCAACCCATCGGATATTGGATGTTCAACTGGTTGGGTTGGATTTGAAGACAATTGTTTTTTGGTGAGTATCAAATTAGAAACTATTACTGGTAGTCTTTGGCGTCGGCTATTGAATACAAATCGGGAAAACTGCACTGTAAACACAATAGAAATGCAATTGAGATAAATAGTTCGGCCATGTTTTACTTTCTTCTTAACGAACTCGGGCCTGATACCCGTCCAAGTGTTATTTAGAAACAAGCCAAGATAACGAACGGTTTGCATCAAGCGCTAAAGATGCAGATAATGAAGCACCATGGATAACGTTCATGGCTAAAATGAAATCGATGAAGTCGCTACTCTCCAATAAAATGAACTAGTTGAATAGCGATGTTGCATATAAAGTTGATGAGATACCGAATGATGTACAGAAATTAAATGGTCGACTGCACTGTGCATAATTTGATTTTGAAAAAGCATTCGATCGTGTAAAAAATCATCTTTTTTGCACTTTAATAATATAACCCCTTTAATGTCTGTAATTCATTATCTATATATTTCGGGCTTGCTTTATTGTGTTCATTACCTCATCCATAATAATTATATGTTGATATCCATGTACGCCATGGCCTGTGAAATAAATATATCTTACATTATTATAATTAATAAATCTTGTCTATATATCATGATATTCACTAGACATTACGAATATCACATCGTATCAAAATCAGCGTGCAATATATTGGGATGCCATGTGAATACACTATTTAAGAGATTTCCTTAATAAGTTTTTCATATCATCTCCGTGTGAAGATGAAACTAAGTGGCGTTCGTTTCCTAGATAAATGTACAAATAATAGAAAAAACTTGAGCAGTGTCAAAACCCGTAATAATATTGAAATCTCGTTGGCAGTCGATTAGAGAAAAATATCTACTTAATAACGCACTGTTGAAGCTCACTCTATTTCATTTTAGCCTGTCTATAGAACTGGTTCTTATAACAGAAAGACATGGAGTGCCGCACGTGCAAGTTGTGTCACTATGGGAGCTGATTTGGCGAGTTTTCACAGCGCAGAGGAAGAGAATTACGTCATTTTGAACTCTCAAATCGAGTAAGACAAGTGTTTCATTAAAAAAAGTATTGTCGTAGCTAACATTTGGTATGTACAGTAATGATGAATATGTTTAGTTAAGTAAACTTAACTAGTTATTTATTAAGTTTTGCTTCTGTTTCTATCAGGAATACATGGGACGGCTTTTGGATTGGGCTAAACGACCGTATGGACGAAACTGGTAATAAAACACATTTTGAAACCGCGAATTTTGTTAATTTATCCAAAAAAAACGCTACACCCTATTTTTATGTGTTTTTTTTTTGTTTTGTTTTTTTAGGTTTTGAGTGGAGTGACGGGTCCCCTCTAGAGCATATCAACTGGAACGAAGGCGAACCGAATGACGTTAACAATGAAGACTGTGTTGAAATGTTCTTTTCCACTGAGCGTGGCTGGAATGATTTACACTGTGACCAAAAGAAAAGCTGGGTATGCAAAATACGAAAAGGTATATATTGATATTCCATTCGTCTCGATCATTGATGATATGTGATATTGATTTTGTGTCGATATATACCTGTCACACGTAACACATACGGTTTGAAACTTCTCTGATATTAGGTGTGTCTCCGTCAACTACATCGTCACCAGCTATAGCTACCACAGAGCCAAGTAAGTGACGAATCAACCACTTTCTAAATGAATTTTCTAAATCATCGTTATTATAAGATACTCGTTTTTTTTTACTGACTGTTGATCTCGATTTCTTTGCACAAACAAATTGTCGTATAATTTAGGTCACAAAATACATTTCATTTATAGGTGCAGGTAATTGTGATAATGAAGAATGGATCCGGCATCGCACCGCTTGTTATTTCTTTAGCAAAACTTCTTCTGTAGCCGACAAAAGCTGGGAAGATGCCCGTCAGTATTGTAGACAACAAGCTGCAGAACTGATTTCGATTCATTCGGTTTCCACGCAAACATTTGTCCATAACCAGGTAACTGGCAAACCTCGCTATTACTACTTCATACGTACTCAGATGTGACATGTTGTATTGATATTTTTCATTATAAATTCTCATTATAAATATTCATATATATATGAATATTTATTTATAATATATATATTCGTCTGCAGATTGCAGGAAAGTATAATGTTTGGATTGGACTACGCGAGTATGTAGCTTCATCAACATACAGGTAAAAATAAATGAATTATAGATGTTATCGTATAAATAGTATTCACGTGTTGTTTCAACAGAAAAAAATCATCACGTAATTAAATATTTTTTTTATTATTAGCTGGTCGGACAGTTCACCGCTGGATTATATTAATTGGGCTCATGGAGAACCAAATGACAGTGATGGACAAGAAAAATGTGTCGAGTGCCGAGAATACGGTAAATGATTACCAGTTCGATTGTTGTTGGTGTATATTTTATGAAAACACATTAAATAAAATTATTGTATCATGGCACAACATATAGCCGTATAGTTATGTCCAACACGCGATATACTTCTAGCTAAATTGACGCATTCGGTTAATTGTCACCATTTTATAAATTATATCTCATTTTTAATCATCTTAACTTTTTAATATATATATTTATAAGATTCGTCATGGAATGATATGAACTGTGGTGATAGGATGCCATTTGTTTGCAAAAAGTCGATCGGAGCTATCACTCCGCCCTCAATAGTTTCCACACCAGCCCCATCAGGTTACTGCCCAGAGGGATTTCTAGAGCATACAGAGAAATGTTATCAGTTCAATGGTGGCGATGAATCGTATGTCGTTGACTGGTATACAGCCAGGGACCGTTGCAGGAGTGCTGGTGGCGACCTTGCTACAATTCATAGCCAGGCTTTGCAAGGTAAAATACGATACTTTTGTTGTGCGATGTGTCTGGTTTGCATGATCCAGTCACCGTCTTTCCAATGATATAAAAATGTTCTTGTTCGCTTTTGGTGTTAACAAATCACCTTGGTGTAAGTTATATTGCCAGTACTTTATGCATATTTCGAGTTATACCCGGTTTGAATTGTGCATTTTATATTATTTTTCACTAACTCATACTCATGTGTTCAATTATAGCTTATCTCACAAGCAACCTTCGTGATATAGAATATTCTATGTGGATCGGCCTCAGTGATACTATACAAGAAGGTAAATACAGATGGACTGATGGATCCAGTGTGGATTACTATAACTGGAGAGCAGGTGAACCCAACGGAGAAAATCAGGTAAGCTTTTAAGTTGTGTAGATAATCTTTAAAAACTTGTATTTTTTTCAAATTGATATTGCTTGTTTGTGATGAACTAAAAATCACATTATGCATATATTACCCGTATGCATTCGGTGTAAACAAAATACAAGCACAAAGGGGGTCATTACCACCTCAGAAAACATTAATGTTGTGCCTTTTGCCAGCAATGCTAAATAGAGTAATGAAAAAAACACTATTAGCTTATATTGTTTTCAAGAGAGTGTTTGCTAAAATTGTTAACATTTTACATCATATTGATTGCCACGTTACTGGCTTGAACCACAGTTTGTAACATGACAAATGTTGTACTGTGTGCAAGGCGTTTGTTTATTCTTGGCAATTTAGTTTCGCAAAGCAGATTAGAGATGATGTTATTTCTACTAAGTAATAAATTCAAGATATATTCGTAGCATATATAATAAACAGCTTAAATTTGATTGTATGTACTTTATTCCTCGGAAGAGTGCTCTTGGAAGTAATGTACTTCCACACGTATATCTTGGTGACTCTAACTTTAAAATTGTGCATAAGCTCGTTTATCTAGGATATGTTGTTATGGATGATGAGGACATAACACGACAGCTTCGAATTTTTTTGGTTGCAGCAGTGATTTTAAATTACATTGTCCCGAACCTTTTGCGCTTACATGTATTGTTCACGGCTTTGGTTTCAACATAATCGCAAAAGTATTAATGAACTCATGATCAGTGTCACGTATAATAATACGTTTCGTTTAGTCCCGGGACTGCAGTGCTAGTGGTATGTTTACATACTGTAACATGCCTACATTCGATTCTCTTAGACGAAACATGGTTTTTTTGCACTTTATACTCGTCTTTATACGAAAATTGACAATAGGGTCGTTGCGGTGCGTTTATAATCTGACATTCATCCAAGCACGCACTCTGCACCTTTCTTTCGTCAGCTTGGCATCCTTGACATTAACAAACTCTGCAAACTTCACACTTGTTTGTTTATATTTGACGTTAAGAATAATCGCTTTGCCCATGATATCAGTCATTTTATTGATCAGCATTCCCATCGTTACCCAACAACTGCCATTTCCAGTGGAAATTGTCAGTCCCGAAAATGAATTTATCGCTTTCCCAACATAACTTCACATATTCAGCGGTCAAATATTGGAATTCCCTTACTGTCCATGTAAAAGGTTTACGCAGTAGAAATCAATTTAAAACAGCACTGAAAAAAATGCTCTTATTACAGTGAGCATCCTGTCGTCCAAATGATGCATACCACTTACTGCTATTTTGTTTTAACTTAGATATTTAATTTACTCATGTATTTTTCTTATTAAGTATTTACTCATTTATGTTACCATACCACTTTCTTTTCATACTAGTTATTTATTTTAAGTGACAGGGCCATGAACTAGACTAGTTCTGCTGAACTATTTTCATGGTCCACACCAGAATTATTCAAATTGTGTACATATTACCTTGTATATTAATTTCCCTCTTTATATATCTCAATTATTGTATACATACTTTTCTGGTAAAATAAATCAATCAATCAAAAACGTGTTATGCTATGTACCGTAAACATATATACGCCATGGCTACTTATTCTTGACTACGGTATCTATATATGATTTCTTCTATGTGTTCTTTTGTTTGTTTTTAATATCTCATTAACTCCAGCAAGAAAGATTTGATGATAATATTATTATTAATATTAGCTGTGCCACTCCGAATGTATGCATGTTTTCACCGAGCGAGGGATATAGTTCAATTACATCATTAATTCAATTGTCTTTAAGGAAAACTGCGTAGAGATGCATTTTCAGGGCTATGGTGGACTTTGGAATGACGGCAGTTGCGATAGTACTGCAGGCTACATATGTCAAGGAAAGAAAGGTAATCTCTAAATAAATCCTCGTGAAGGCATTTTTACATTTGCTGTCATTGGCATAATGATGTATGTATATGGAAGCAGGCCCATTGCCCCTCTCTCCCTCCCCGGCCAAATTGCTGATGGAACATGTTGTTTAATTCTATCTACCTGTGTACCTTGTATCACACCGACACATGAATTCATAAATAGTCGTACGTTTTTGTGCGGTAGACACAGAATCTTGTAGGTAGGATTTTACGAGTGGAAAATATAATACGAGGACTGGCTGTAGAACTTTTAAAAATTTTATCTGGTTTTTAGAGCTTATAGAAACAATTCCAATTCGGTAATTTGAGATATTTTATTTACATCTGCAACTTGTACAAACACTAGAATATACTCACATGTGATTCACAAAAATTGTTCAGGTCACACTCAGAGTAAAGCCCTGAATTTTCTGATCGACACTCAGGCTGAGATTTACCACGTTATTAAAACTTCCAATAATATTTAAGTATTTCAAACTATTTATTTAATTTTATAAATCTTAACAAAATACTTTTGAAAGATTCTTTTCCTTAGTAAATGGCGCTCTCACTCAACAATAATTAGAATGGGTGGTTGGTCAAAAGTTTGATGAGTCGGGTGCATTCTATTGGCTTAGCTTGTTGTATATACATGTAAATGAGTATATGAACCATTAATGCTGTAGGGTGTATTGGGAGGGGTGGAGGATTTCATGTTTGAAATGACTGGTTGTAATGTTCTATCTCGTTTTCAGAATGAAGCTTGATATTTGTTGCTTTCTTGGGTGTTCAATTATAGCTACAATTTTTGTGGTGGGTGTCTGTTGGTTGTTGGGTCATTGTTTAGACACCCTGCAGCTTGAAATGGTATAGTCCAAATCAAAATTTGATATTGCGGTGTCTTCTAAAAACGTGGAATCAAATTGATTTCTGTTTACGGTGCAAAGCTAGTTCATCAAGGTGTCTCTTTTCTTGCTTGAATGTGAAAGTACATGGTTTAGTGACCAATTCTTATTTTTTTTAAATATTAGAATTTCTTTTATTTGGTAAGGTTCTTCTATAAAAATAGAACAGGTATATATGTATATAAATAACCAACTGTATACCACGTGTCACAGATTACAGTAACCCTGTTCCGGTACCTACAATAAACCCCTGTAAGCCTGGCTATGTATCATATTATAAAGGATGTTACAAAGTGATACAGTCACAGTATACATATGATGTTGCCAGGAATCTCTGCTTGAACGATGACGCCGATCTTATCAGTATTGAAGATATATACGAACACTCGTATGTGGAGATGTATTCCCTCCTCTATAACCAACCATTATGGATAGGACTAAACGACCAATCAGTAAGGAGTTCTTTTGTATATTTATAACTTGAGCGTCTTTCAACGTATAGAATTATACATGTCTAGTATTGTCCATCCGTGTTTTGGGTGCATCCGTGTATCGTGTTATTAATTCTATTGGCACTTCAGTAGTTGATTTCAAAATGTATACATCACATATGGTTTGAAACTCAATACTTCTCCATGGCAATACATATACCTAAAGTAACTACGTCAACACATTCAATTTTAAGAATAAATTTCAAGAATAAAATACACATGACATTGAATGCAACGTGGATAACTTTCTGTGTTTCTTACTAACTTGGATGTTAATCATGTCTCGAATTTGTCACCAAAATAGACCGAAGGTGTATACAGATGGACTGATGGAACGCCAGTTGTATACACAAGATGGGGAGATGGTGAACCAAGCAAAGATTCTGGGGAAGGATGCGTACGAATGGAATTATCTGGATCATGGAATGACACACTGTGTTCGTCTACAGGGATCGCAATGTGTAAATATTGGACAGGTAATGCGCTCACCACGATTGGTTACACAGCAACATACATGCGAACTCAAGATAAAAATACACTTTTAGTCAATTTGGAATGTACATTACTTACTCAAATCAAAATACGATAGTTTCCTGGTATGCGAGACACCCCAAAGTGAGTTTACATGTAACCTTCTGTGTTTTGATTTCATAACATTTAGACGTTCTTTGTACATACCACAGTTGTATTACTCACAACAATATATTTATATTATTTATGTTTCCACAGGAACCCAGCCTACTACGCCCAAACCTAGCCACGGTTCTTGTCCAACAGGGAGTACGTGGATTGAATATGCAAATCACTGTTACAGTTTTGCCGGTGTGCAAGAGAGGAAGAGCTGGCCTGAAGCTTCGTACGAGTGCCAACGTATCGATGGTTACCTTGTCACCATTCACAGTGAAGCAGAAAACCAATATATACAGAGTCGTATAAACGAGAATAACAACAACATTTGGATCGGTTTAACGAGAACCCAATTAGGTATTCCCATTATCATGTCACCATTTTTGGTAAAATCAGTGTGTGCTTATCTAACGCCTTTTGGGCAAGGCAAATAACATTTATCTTCATCGGTTGCAGTTCATATCCCATTTTTTGTATTTTGAGTGAACCACCCGACTTACTTCAATTGATATGCAAGGACTATACAATTGGCGACTGTTTAAGCCCAATGCATTCTTCATTATTCATTCATGTCGAATTCGATATATGATATAACACATCCGGGGTATTATGTGGTTCTGTGATGCGTATATCAAGCGTGTCCGTGTATATTTAGTACTTGTTGCTGTGTACATATTGGTTGTTCATGATAATGACGTTCGTAAAGGCAATGGATGGATTTGTTTTGGAAAGTAACAATCATGAATATCATCTGAGAGGCATGGCATACAACTACTATATCCCGGGTATGGACGCCTGTGCCCTCGCGTAAAGAGAATATTTAACGGGCAAGCAAACATAACACAACAGAGGGAGCAGAAGACTCAGTCAGTTCAGTATACTGTCAACGCATTGATGCGTATAGACGCACCCTCTCGTGTACGGACGGTTCTGTATTCTTTTTTTTCCTAGGTGGTTTTGAATGGGTTGACAAGAGCCCTTTGGCATATGATCACTGGGGTGATGGTGAGCCAAATTTTATCAATTCAGAAGAAAACTGCGGTGAAATGAGATCAAACTCTGGAAATTGGAATGACGTAGATTGTTATCTTAGTTATGGTTTGGGATTTGTATGCAAACGACATAAAGGTATGTAATGAAAATGTGACGTCATGCTGATTGTAAAGTAAATATACACTTTCATGTGACAAAGAAGTAATCGTGTTTTCTTTTTCATAGATGCAGATGGCCCCACGCAGCCTCCACATCCGGGATACACAACAATCCCAGGTTAGTGCAGGATCAACATCAGTCAATAAACCATAGACCCACGTGTGATATTACCGTAAAGAAACTAAAAAGACGATATCCAGGATCAGTAGTTCATCAAACGAATACTGTGACGATTTCTGTCAAAACTAGGTTTTTATTTCATGAAATAAAATCATACTCGAATGTTTTTATCGAGATTGAAATAGCTGCTAAACCTGCTAAAATACGTTTAAATAGAGGGCGCAATCTATTGAAATCCAGTTTTGTGAAGCGAACCTCGGGGATTACAGTACAAGTTGATAAATTGCTGTTTAGCCCAGGGCGAAATGCCAAATACGTCACAATCTTGAGAGCCAAAGGCTCTCTTTGACGGCCTCTCACTAGTGAGTTTATGTGTTCTACCCAACAATAATGTGCGTCGTACGTCATCACTTTCTGTGATCTCCATCACGTGGTCGTAGACGTGGACTACTCGACCCTTAGTTTCCACTTCTTTTTTTATGTAACATTAGCCTTTAATCGGGTCATTTTGACCTTGCAACCGGATTTATTCCGTAAAATTTGTCAATCCTTATGTAGTTATATTTAAACATAAAAATCAAAATTGCAGCTGCTGCCATTTAATTATAACTTAATTATCAGGGCCAGGGTATCTGAAACTGAAACGTGCAACGCGATATGTTAATGACATGATTCACTTAATAGAAATTAGTATTGCAATTTTCACTGATGTTTTGTGAATATAAGTAGAAAATTGGCAATTTACGGATTTCTGGCGCGTGTCATAATCTGTCTGATTACGTCACTGTTAAATATTCTGCATGACGCGCACAATCAGGTATACGAACCCAGTGAAACCTTTCAGCGGAATTTCAAATAAAACATGTAAATCGACCTGTAGTGGTATGGTGTATATTGCAATCCCGACAAGGAGCAGATTGCATTAGGAGCAAATGTGATACTAAAATTATAAAGTCGTCTATCGGTGAATAGTAAATACGCCTCTAGTGATTATTTCAAAATGTTATATATGTTATGTTCTTTAGAACTAGTTCACGCAAATTTGCAAATCATATTCGCATTTTATTTGTTTTCTGAAGAACATACTCAAATGATTTGATCATAACATATTCTTTGCACGGTTGTATATTTTTTTACTTGTACAGTACGATAATTTCCCTAATACACAGTCTATGTTCTAACAATAAACATTATTTTGTAGGATCAGTTGAAAACCCTCAGAAACTTGAAAGTACCGGTGAGTAAAATTCCTATAATTCACCAAAAATTATGTTAAAACGTTAACTTTTAAAATTATTTTTTACACTTTTATGTTAAACATTTGTTTTCTTGTTATCACAGGCGATCTAAGCTCTGGGGCTATTATTGGAATTATATTGGTTGTCCTCTTGGTCGTTGTCGGAGTGGTTGCGATTACCTTTCTTTTCTATTCCGGTCGCTTTCCGTTGAAGTCGTCAATGCCAGGATTATCGCATTCTAAAAAGAATGAGGAGATGGCAACCGGGTTTGAAAATGTTACTTATAGCGAGACTATCCCCGATAAGACCAACGACAATGTGAAACTATCAATGGAGGATGTAACATTAGCATAATTACTAAATATACTCAAAAATACTCAAAAAGGCAATTTACAATATCTCAAATAAAATGTTCCGAGATGATTTCATCTAAACATCTGAGCTGTTTAGTCGATTGCGAACCTTGGAAATCTGAACGTAAGAAAACAAAACAATGGACAGAAATCAGAAGTAATGTTATGGGCTGATATTTAGAATCAATATCTATGTAATAACCTATGTAACAAAAGTATCGTGGTTGATTATTCAAAAATATGTTTAGCTATTTAAAATGTTACATAATTCTGTTTTATTACAAACAAATCTCCGATACCCATTTGAAAAACACATGGTCGTAGTGGATGTGTTGAATGATTCCTTGAGCAACGCACCACGCGATTTTTTTAAACATGATTTTATTTCTACCAATTAGTGTTATTATAGAACTTGTTGATGCTTGTTGGAAATGAACTGCATATTTTTTTTCTTTATTTCTAGTGAAATGGGTAGAAAGTCGTAAAAAAAATTACTATGTTCAGCATTTCACAATACAAAATTCTTCACAGTATCTTTGCAAAATCAATCCCTGATATTTGTAACGTAATGTTGCTAAATCGAGCGATTCAGTAAAGTCAAATAAATTATACAAATTGTATTTTATTTCGCTTTATTTACTGTGCCAGTTATGAGTGTTGTTCGAAAGTTGTCCGCTTTACATTTAATTACCGTTTTTACAAACTACAGTCAGACTACTGTACCATATGATGACTGCTGCAAGGTATATTATCTATATGTATGAAATGCCTAATACAGGGGATATTACGGAAGAGCTGTAGACAAACGTAAGGATTTTTTCACGACGAAAAAAACAAGAAGCCACGGAAATTATGGATATATATCATGCAAGATTAAAAAAATAAAAATACAAAAGAAAGAAATCAAAATTCATACAGTCAATGTCACTGACTATTGTACTAGACACTGCTATACGTTTTGAGCCGACAAAAACGCAAGCATCAGGAGTCAGAATGTTTAATCCAAAACCTAATAAAATATGAATAATTGTAGCGAACACTCCAGTAGACAGTAATATTAATATGATAGACCAAAATACATATGGTTGATATGTTTGACATTTAAGTCAAACAAATCATGCAAGCTGCTACTTGATAATAATGAAGATCAAAATATCGTAGGAAAAAAGTAGAATGATATACACCATTGGTGTCACAATGTTACGTTCCATGTGAATACTTGTAACCGCGAGATGATCATCAATATATATTACTGCCTGAATATGGGCGTTTGTGCCCGACGTTAGGAGGGCAAATGATCTCATTGCGCGAGGGCACTGACGCCCATATTCGGGCTGTAATATTGTTATTGCATGCCTTTAATAACATAAAGAATACAGGGTTTATATATTAATGTTTAAAGGTAATTCTTATTGGTAAAAAGTACATTTTTCATAAGCAGTAACAGTTTTGCATGCAATCGCGTTAATCGATAAGTTTGGCACTGCGGATGGATATGTTTACGCATCCTGTTAACCGGCTTCCTTGACAACCTGCAGACGATATTGGCTGCAGCAGACGAAATGGATATTATGCAGTGGTTGCGGTCGATAGGACCGGGCCAACTTGATGAAATTCTTGGACCAGCACCAGAAAATGAAGTACCAGACGGAGTGAACGGTTTTATAAAAGCACGCCAGAAGCAAAGTACCGGTCACTGGTAGCATAAAACATAGTGGTTGTCGCATCTCACTCATGACTTACCCGAGTTCAAATCCTACCTTAGGCTGAACATCAAAGGGTCGGCCCCTACCCTGGGTGAGTGTGCCACAGACTCAATGAGAAAACTAATTCCACTGACCGAGATTCATTCACTAACTAATGCGACTTTGGGGGAACCTTGGTTAAGGTCCGCAGGTGCTTGTGTTCGACCGAGCCTGGTTGACGCCAGGAAAGCGCATTACAATTGCCATTTGGTAGGGAGGTGGTCACACAGCCCTGTCATGTAGTTCCAAGCGGGAAATGACTTCTGTGGCAAAATACACTATGTGTCAGCACTAGCACTTGCAATTTGCACTTACAAAAAAAAGTCAGGAGAGACAACAGTGACATTCAATGTCCGGAACTGTCGCCTGGCACAAAAACATTAAAAACAAAAAGAAAAAAAAAGTACCGTTAAAATCACCGAACGTGATGTCCGTCGCTGTACCAAGTGGCTAACTCAGAATATTGCGGCGCCTCGAAGACATGCCACCGGTCGAGTTGAATGAGCTTCTGGGCAAATTTTTCATCAGCATAAAGAAGAAGGACGGAGACGAATATAAGCCAGCTTCCCTCGCCAACATGAAGTGTGGTTTTGAGCGCTATCTTCGCGATAAAAAGTACTCCACAAGTCAAAATGATCGAGTTTAAATTTTCTCCAAGCAAACAACATTTCTTTGATCATTGGACTTCTCTGTTGCTATTGGTGACGGTCCGTACATGGCTCACTGGACCGCAAATATTCTCGGATGTTCCTATTCTAAAGTGTGTGTTTAAACGGCGCGCGGATGAAGGCATGTAATAAAAAAACGACTACATTGCTCGGTCGGTCGGTTCGACCGTAGTCGCCGAACTGTGTACGTAGCTAGCGCTGATTTCGTATGGTATTCATAGATTTGTCGACGTCGTATACCGAGAATTAGTGCTTAGTAATTTTATTACTTGCTGTGTATCGTGTGTACATGCGGGTTTCATTAAATTATTTATTTACCCAGAAATGTTAGCCTAAGTGGCCCCAATGCAATGTGCTGTTTTTGTTGGTGTGCGAGTGTGGCATGTGTAAATTCTAGAAGATACAAGTAACCTGTAGAATGCTGTGTGGGTAATATTTTTATATTGATTTTTGCTGCATTTGCAGCAAATAGTTACCAAACAATGAGAAATCTATTGGATTTAATATACCTCTCAGGTGGCTTCACATGCATAGTTCAAGACTGCCTAACCGGTGCTTATACCAGGATTTAGTTACAGCTTCATGTTCCCAGTAATCGCAAGAAATTGACATGACAATAGAAATTCATGAAAGACTGGCACTCCCATGCAATTAACAGCGAGTTAAATTCTTGGGATTGAAACATATATTTTGAAGTCACTGATGTAGGCAATAAATAACTTAAAGTTGACATAAAGACGAGGTAGTTTATGATTTAATCAGTGCTCAACTAGAGGCTGAAATTATAATTAATTTGTTTATTTCAATTTCTCCTGAAGTCAAATAGAATACACTGGTGAAACACGATAGTACCCATGGGCGAAAGGATGTTTTGGGGTGTAGTTTACATTGTGTATGGAGTGGTAGGGTCGGGTGTAATTTGTTCATTTCCAACTCTTATGAAGTCACGTAGAATTTCACTTAATTTATTTTTGCTGACATGTTTTCAAGCATTACATGTGAATCCAATTTTCACTGTGCTGTGTCTCAATAGAGTGTGAGGGAAATGGCATTTTCACTGGAATTTATTTCAGGGGGGAAATGTTTTCAGTGATAATGAAGTATTATGACAGAACCCCATACCCTCCCCGTGGCTTTCATTGCGTATGGAAGTTATTTTCACGAGTGATGCGGTGTATCCTGCTGCCGTACTTTCACGAGCGAAGCCACTGGGAGGGTATGGGGTTCTGTTATTATTACATATGTCCCATATTTGATTATTTCATATTAAAGAAAGAACGTGCAACAAATCGGGATAGAAATTTAGGTCGGGGAACCCAATTGCCCATTAATATGCTCCAAGACAGTGCTGCGACCTAGCAACGCGTACGCGCGTGTCAGTGTAGAACGCGTGTCACTGTACGTGTGAAAATAAAATAAAACTTGAGTCATTGTCCGAATAAATACTGCTCAAATTGACTAAGTGTTCAAAACGTCATAAAAAAGACGCCGCCGACGATGCGCGTCGCACAATCTTTTTGCTAGCTGTCAAACAACTTGTCAAGTCAAAACATCTACGCGCCAAAGTAAAAAGGCTGATTTTACTGCGGGTCCAGGCTGCGGGTGGATGTTCAGAGAGCCCTTCAAGATTGATAAAACTCAGTTTCCAGGTGGTCAACATACATTAAGTTCTCCCAATCCTAGTATTCTATGTGATGTACATCTAACATGCCAAAAATGAACGATTGGTGAACGATTTGAACCTGACAAAAATAGCAGACGGAAATGTGTTTACAAAATAAAAATAGTGATTACTTGATTTAGATACCAGGAAGGGGAGGGGGTAAAAGAAAAGTTATATAACATTTTATTATTCAATAATTTATTAAAATACATAAGTTTGTCCAATTCCCTGTGATACAACACCTCAGACATAGCTCATTGTACTCGGTTTGAGTGTGGGTACAAAGTTACTATTTGAATTGTTTATATCTTTTTTCATTAATGAGAAATTTGACCCCAAAGTTAGAGTAAATGTTCAGCAGAATGGCTTTTTAACTCTTCTGTGATTTCTTTTTGGCTTGGCTGATTTTGTTCAAACTTGATAGGCAGATCGTACCATCACTAATTGGAAAAACAATCCTGACCCACCGCTACCATCATGATGGCAACAGCCAAAATCTGTTTTTTGAATACTTTCGCCCCAAATTTATTACCTCCTACCAGTCTTGTAATAGCAGTACCCAAATGATCATGCCTTTTATTTTGGCTACGTTGCGCACTGGTAAGAGATCACCGGCGCCGACATTGTTACACTGTCAACGTAATCCCAATTGAACTTTGATCAAAATCTAAATGCTGCCTCCAATCTAGAAAATACTATCGCAAAACGGTTGGAAATAATACATTTAACGGCTCAATACGTCCTAGCAATAAAATAAAGTGACTTCTAAAGACTGAATGTTATTTTGCGAACCTCGTATAAGGTGCCTGGTTTTAGTTATAAACCGACGTTTGCTTCACGTTCATGTCCTACCATGGTAACAGCCGAAAACATATTGCTTGTTTTTTACCGGCTTGTTTTCATTGGCAACCGAAGTATTTTTATTTTGTAAATAAATGTTCGTCTGCTATTTTTATCCAGTTTAGCAACATTTTTTGCATATTAGGTGTACATCACTTGGAATACTACGATTGACAGAACTTGGTGTATGTTGACTGAGTTTTATCATAGTACGAAGTACCAGGAGGTTTCTGCTGGCGACGTTGCGGCGTTACCCAGTTCCAAATAAAGATTACCAACGCCAAATGAGCAACATTTTAACCGGTAATCAAGATTCATTCAATCCACGGCTAGCAAGCAACATCAGAAGCGAAGTTGTAGCATGCAGTACTAGTAAGTCATCCCGTCAGTGGAGTACCACAGTAGCACGGCATGCTTGCCTTCAGCATTGTATTCAAATGAATCACGTGGTGTGTCGTTCTCGTTCAAACCCGGAATTCGATCAATAGGGGAGTTTCAGTATAAAAAAACACATTGCAAATCATGCAAGTTCAACATTTTCAAATCAATATACTAAAACAGGAATGCTCAGAGTGCAAAAGTATGATAGTTATTACTTTCCAGTATACACATCTCTGTTAATACTATCCCTCACATATTCTACTCCCAATTACTCCTGCGTATAATGGACTAGCCTCTTTTCATGTTGACATTCAGACTAAAATCATGTGACAGGCTGTTAAAATTGGCTGTTGCATACTCTTTCGCCGGTCTGGGAAATGTGTTTAATTAGCTCTCATTCAAGCAACAATGCAGATTTCCCAGTGGGAGCGAAACTATTCGACTCTGCCATTAAAAAATAGGGGTGTTTTCAGCAAAAAAACGAATAACCCTAGAATGCACACAAAATACTGAATTTCGGAACAAATCGTGCATTACTTACAGCAGCAGAATACCACAGAAATAGCAGACGAAACATGAAAACACTATATATTGTATTTCGGCCTGAACCCTCTATATTGGAATTCAAGGAATTAACCCCTTATGTGCATCCATTTCCCACCTTGGTATCACCCACCCCTGAAAACAAACTCTTAATACCACGCTGAAGCGTTTGGTAATAAAAGAATATAAATACATACGAACAATTAGAAGTGTGATAAAACAGCTACTTGTGAATAAAAAAAACTTCGAATCTTACAATGAAGCCGTTAACAAAATGTTATAATAATACAAATATTGACCACGGCCTCGTCCGATATACAGATTTGAGAGCATTATTGACAAACCTGTATATCTACCTTTGTCCGAATCAATATTTCTATTTTTGGCCCTTTGGGGTTAATATTTGATCTGTCCCCAAGACTTCATCCAACATATATTGGTGAACGTGATATGTTTAACACGCAAACTTAACACCTCCAGTAATTTGGATGAATACAAAGAAAAGGATCAGTACATTTTTTTCCGAATAACGCAATAGCCCAATCCCAGATTGTGGGGCCGCGGTTTAAATTTCGTGAATTACACTACGTTACGGAGAATCACTTGAGCCGTTTGAGATAATAAATTACGTATCACTCAGTGTAAATGATACTTGACACTTATGCAATCAGCCTGTCACACTCGGCGATGTGTAATATTTTAATTAATTATGTAGCCGAGTTATCAGTAATCTTTACCGGACACGTTAATAACATGAACGCAGCAATTTGCGGTTTATAATCCATATATAATTTTCCAAATAATGTGTCCGTAAGAAAACATGTGTTTTGATTCTTTATTCCACATGCGTGCTAAATTCGGTGATTCACTTATCATTTCAGTTTAAATAGTAACTCCAACAGAATACACACATTACTGTTACCACTTCAAAATCACCTAATGTCGTTTATAATTAATTAATTAAGTTTTTTTACTTAAAATTACAAATTGTTTATATTAGACACTATATTTTTTTAGAAAAAGGGACATTTTAACAATTTTGGGTGAAATATTTAAAGTCTTTATAAACTGCATAATTAAGCAAAAACAAATTTTGATTGTGTTTTTATTGCAACGTTTTGGGAGTAAAATTAGGCACGATACGAACCAATCCAGTCGGGAGACGCTGACTCTAACGGCGAATGTCCGAAATTGAGCACGTGTGACAGTTCCCATCCCAATGAATTCTAGATATATTGTAATTATTGTACACGGTACATATATTGTTGAGTCATGTAAAATGTCAATTTGTCTTCGGTATTCAAGCAAATAATTAACAATTTCAAATCTGTACCAAAATAAAAGTCATTGTATGCATTCTACCATTTTTTTTATTCACATTTTTGTCAGTTATTTATGACTATTCTAATTTACTTGCCGTTACCGACACACGATTTAAAAAACAGCAAGTAAAACCAAAATATATTCATATTTATAATAAAAATGAATAAAATAAAATATAAATATAAAATTTGAAAAAGTGGAGCTCACACTTACAGTTGGTTTTATTACGATTGATAGAATGCATACAACATTTTCTGGGTGTTTTCAGATTCCTAATTATTTTCTTAATTATGTACTATGAATTCCGCGGACGTGACTATCTTTAATGCTAACCGACTAAACTCTTGCTAAGCTCTTGCAATTTGTGTAGCAATAAATGCGGAATTGTATCCATTTTAATATTTTTTTTGAACCAAAGAAAACACAAAGAAGAGTGTTTACATTATTTAGTAGCTTAAGAGCTTTTAATTTATTGGGGTTGAGTTTAACGCTTTATGGACTTACACCAGGGACTGTATAACACAAATACAAGGTTACCAGTCACTGTTTCAAAATAGATATATATGTGCGATGGTCTTTTCTGCAAGTAATTTGCTTTTTTCACTATAGCTATATTATTAAATATTAAATTCAATATGAAGGATGTCATGGTCATTGACAACTCCCACATGAACATGTTTTCTATATTAAATATATGTAATCATAATGATTTATATTTCAATATTTTTGACATTATTCTTATTATTTTCATATATCCTAAAACATTACTTTTCTTGACGTTATTATTAGAAGGGTTATTTACCTAATGTGTCGGTTTTTTAAAATCGAGAACTGCGATGTATTTTATACGCATTGAATACGTCACAGAGGACCAATAGCTACACGGAGGCTCCGATACGGCCGTCTTGTAAACCCAGGCGCTGAATGGAACACTGATTGAGCTATCATATTTTTCGTTCGCGGGTTCCAGTAAAGAATATACATTCACGAGTCAATGTAGGAATTAATCGATAAAGTACTAAACCTAAACGAGAATGAACCAACATGTAGACGTGTTAAACAATAACAGCCAAGCAACGTACGTGACTGTATCAGATATGGTAGTATCACGCAGATATAACAAAAACGTTGTTACGTAAAGCATAATTTATATAACCGCTACAGACCAGACACATTGTCAACTATCGTAGCATTTATTGACATGATATATTAACGCATACAGGTTTATAACACACATTGTAGACTGTTCATTTTATAATAATAAAACACTGATACTAAAACAGCAAACTACATTCCAGCTTTTGAATTCGTACAATACTGTAATAAAACTATTTAGGCTATTATTATTTTATTGTACAGTCCTTTAATATAAATAAGAGCTCTCCCGAGTTTACGGTACCACACAAATACCTTATGAGTGTGTGAAGCTCACAGAGTAATATATAACATCTGATAATAATGTAAAATAATGACGTCTCACTAAAAATACATTTAGACAATGATATACTGCAACACCAATTATATTATATATTTTCACAGAAATTATTATATTTTAATATTAACTAATTTCTAGGCTCAACAAAGTTGTTTTTTAAGGCAGAGACTGTTGTACTCTCGCCGAATACATGTATACCTAATAAAGCAAAAAATTATACACTAGAATGGGAAAACATTGTCATTATCACCAATACAGACAAATTCTTGCTCGTTATAAAGTTATTCAAAGAAAAAAAAATGAGCAACCATAAAAAAAACACTGCTCTTATTCTAGTATATCTTCGTACATGATATAATTATATAAGACAGCGAATACAATATGGCTGGCATGCAGGGTGATAACGTCAGTGAAACTGTTCTCATTACATTAGTGTATATGTAAATGATACGCTATGTGCATGTTCTTATTTGACATCGACTGATATTTATACACATGGTATTTGGTTTACGAGACTCGGTGAGCTAGAAATGTTGCATGTACAGTACATTAAAAATACATTGTTTGCCTGTTAGCGTGTGTTAATCAGACGGAAGATGAAAATAACTAATTGAACTATACTATACTATACTATACATTTGACTGACAGTTCAGGTTCTATATTTTCTTCTCGGCAGCACATAGCGTTGACAGGCGGGTCAATGTACTGATCTCAATTCTGCTATCTAAAATGGCAAAGATGTATTTATTATGACAGTAGACCATATAATAAATTAATGAATAATCCAAAACAAGGCCAGAGTCATAATGAAATCATTATGGACACGTATGCGTCTGTCGTATATTGATGATATGGTATCTATGGTGAGTGTGAAATAAATGTTTTAATTTAATTACAATTACAATTTATTATCGACAATGTCAGTAACAATCACGTAAACACCATGTTTCAAATTAAATGTCATCTTGGTGATTTATATATACTGTGTGATGGGAAAAACATACTTAACATTAGTTTGGCTATACGATTAATGATATTACTGCCTAAAAAAACAAAAACATTATTATTTATGTGAAATACGAGATAATTTTTAATTCTACACGATAAAATACACAGTGTTTCAATAATCGGTCTCGTCAGGTCAATCATCGTTCTAGACTGAAGACAGATTTTCTTATGCGATTTGAGAATAGTAACAAATGATCAGACTTCGATAATATGTTTCATTTGTAATGCTTGTCAAACGTATTATAGACACAATCCAAAAACAAAACGACCACTTTTTCAATTATCGCCAGAATTTGAAAGTTTCCAAATTGTTAAAACAAACTTTAGCTATAAGTTTACATGTGCATTGACTGAATACAGTTTAGTGGTAGTTGTTGTAGCGACTGTCGTCTTTCTCTGAACTGGTTCACGACAGCCAAATGCTTGGAGGAATGCTTCACGCTCGGTTGAGCTGATCAGATTATACAGTATAGGGTTCACTACCAGACTTATGATCAGTAACCAACGCGATAAATCGTATATGCAAATGATAGCCATTACGTCAGCAGAGGAGTTACCAGTGACGTTGTATGTTAGGTGGTCGATGAACTTGATGACAGTCGGAGTCATGCACAGGAAAAAGACAGTGGTAATGGACACGCATGTTATCAGTATCTGTTTCTCGTCCGACCTTCGAATAGCACGAACGTCTGACTCCAACTGCCGAATAAACATTCGGAAACTTTGCGCCGTCATCACGTACATAACAGGTAGTACCACCAAGGAGACAGAGAAGATGACGATATACAACGCGTACGCAACGTTCTGTGCTTGTTTCCGCGTGTTACCGGAGACAAAGCATTCCATCACCCGTGGAATGCTGAGAAGGGCTCCCAACAACCACGTGCACATAACTAAAGAGATTACTCGTTTTTTAGTAAGAGTGTTGCGAAATCTCAGTGGGTAGCAAATACCGATATGTCTCTCTACACTTAGAACTATGACTGTTAACAGTGCCGTGAAAAGTAAGAGATTTTGAAAGATTGTCGTGTAGCATATAAAACCAACATTTTCAAGAATATAAACGCCTCCGGTGATCACAAACACATAGTACACCAATACCGAGATGAGAAGTAACAGGTCGGCGACAGCCAGATTCACAAGATATATGTTTGCAGTAGTCTTCATGGAAGGGATTCGACGTAAAACATAAATGAACAAAATGTTAAGTATAATACCGATCACGGCTATACCTGTAGCTACTTTGAAGTAGACATTGCTGGGTGCCAAACAAACCAGACCATCCCTGTGAATGTCGGTGAAATTTTGCATCTCGTTCACCGCAAGCGTAGAACGGTTTACGTCGACTAAAGTCATATTAAACGTCCTCGTTCTGACCTATACTCGCGTATCTGAGCCCAATGATGATATATGTATTCTCTTTCCCTGCGGAATATTATAAGCAGATTCGCTATAGTTACATCCGGGTCATTAGAATCACAGCACCATTCAACATTTAATTTTCTTTGACTGCTAAATCCTCCCTAAAAATCCGCTCATTTACAATAATTTATTATTCATTTATGTCATATGTGGTACTATATTATACGTAATTACAGTCATTAATGAGATACTGAGTGACGGGGTAATTGAACGCACAGTGACATAGCTAAGGCATTTAACAATTAATGTAATTATTATATTTATAGTGGTTGTCATACATAAAGCATTACGTGGTAATAAGTCTATTTGAAGATATGTATATATCCTCGGTGATCGATATCAACATTAATTTCAGTATGCTATATGCAGTCATAACACATGAGTGAATGTAGTATATGAGAAGTATGTTTCGTAAAATTGCTGATAGTGTTTGTTTGTTTCGAAAAACGTGGTTTCTCTTACCCCAAAGTGTTTTAATTTATATTTTCATCATTAAGTAACATCAATCATTGATCAAACATCCTTCAAAGCAACAGTTATTGACAGAGTAAGTACAAGTAATTAATAATTGAAACATTCTTTAAATGCACGCTATATATTAATATTCAAGCAAGATTCAACTAGATAAGCATTTGGTCTTTGGACTATTGTGTGTATCTGATTTTGCCAGATTTGCAGGTATTTTAAAAAAACGCAATATTTTTCAGTGCTTATGAACGCTTGCGATGTACAACGATCTTTGTTTCATATAAACACACATAGAGCAGTAATTCGCTCCACCATTAAGGCATCATTTTTGTTTTAGAAAATTCAGATCATCATAAAATTGTACATACTAGTCCCAAGAACACAATAATTTTTTTTCAAAGTGTATCGTTAATGATTTACTACACATTTCATTCGAACTTACCGCAGCATAACATACACAAAACGGTCACGCACTCACGACAGATATGTTGTGTGTTTCTATTTGAATATTAGATGATTTACCAGTATATATCCATTATACAATACCATTTAGCATCCCGGGCATAGACCTAAAATAATTTCACATAGTATTTATAAAAGTGGCTTGACGTCACAGGAATGTTACGTATGTAAGCAAATAAGTATTCAGTTTACAATCAATATATATGTTCACTAAATTTAGCAGAGAAAACACCTGCGGATATTTAGACAATTTCAAATATAGTATTCGCTTTATATTTCATAAATGACCACCAGCCCATTATTTTTTACATTGAGTTTTACATCAATGCATTCATGTACTACTTTTGCTCGTGGGCAGATCTGTTTCGCCAACGCATAAATCATATGTGTTTGTTTGAGTATTGAGACACATCGTAAACATATACGCTATTTCTCATTAAATGTAATGACATTAAAGACGTGTGAGCTGTTAGCAGCAAAAGTGAACAACTGCATTGTTAAAAGTGTGTGATATGACTGAAGTATTTCATCAAACTTAATGTTCCATCTCGAAGTGATATTTGTCTTTTGTACGGAGTAACGTTCACGAATCTCAGCAATCCGTGTTATAACATATTTCTATTTCCTAATCGACCGTGTGAATGTGAAATTACATTACTCGCTCCGCCATGTAAGCCTTGATTTGATAATTTATTTAATAAGTTGTTTTCCGCATATTCATATTTACCTGGTCTACATGTCATGACTTTTGTAGTTTATTGTGCAAGACAATGAAGACCATTACTGCGGTACGTAAGACTGCCATGTAAATGACATGATAGGCGAGTCACGTGATGGGCCTTGGTCGCAAGGTCTCGATGTCTATAAGAACATACTTATTCTGTCTATCCATGTGAAAGTACATTTACTGTCACTGCAAAATTATTACTCACACCAAAACACAAGTTTTTTAGTTGTAATGTGGCGAGTTATGATGTCGCAGTTTTGTTATTGTTGTGATGTTCGTCTACTTGATTTTGAAGGATAATTTGAAAAAATACTCTTTTTGAATAATTCTCTCAGAGATTCTTTCTCAATTAGATGAACGTCACACTCTCGTCACTAGTTCCATTCACGTAATGATCTAAAGAGGCGCATAGCAAAATAGTCAATGTTGAAATGTTGCTTATATTGTATACTAAACAATATGGCGGTGAAAGTAAAGGAGACATCGACCTTTATTGTGTTTTGTTTTTGTTTTGTTTTTTGCTGATGTCACATTTTGCTCTGTTTGGCGTCAACAAAATGACGTTGCTAACGCAGTCTGTCTGCAGAAAATATCTGCATACAATATTTAATAAACATAGTATTGATTGCGTCATATATGAGGAACTGGTGTACTTTTGTCGATTTGTATTTGCGATACTATTTGGCCTCGTACTTCTGTGTTACGCGAGCCTAAAAATAATAACTTTCAGAAGGACACCAAATTGTATCAGAAATTATTAAAATACTATAACAAAGATAAAAGACCGACACAGAGGAGCTATGACCCACACTAGGTATAAATGTGCACGAGTGTTTCTAGTTTTATTTCCATTGCTCACAAATATTGACATACTAAAGATATCTCAGATGGTCATTACATTGCATAATTAACATATGAATATTTATGACATCTCTATAAAAATATGATAATGACCGACTGTGGGTGGGCAATATCTAAATAATTTTCAATCGGTCAAATAATACCTCTCGAGATGAATTACGTGCAGTGAAGTAAAAAACAATATGTATTTGTGTGAAGGGCAATTCCGAGCAACTTTATGAACATTTCTCCAGAACGTTATCAGTTATCCTGTTAAACAGACAGATAAAGGAACACAAACCGGTAAAAACATAACAATTATAACAAGCTTTTGGCTTTTGTGAGTAAGATTTTTTTGTTTTGTTTTGTTTTGTTTTGTTTTTGAAATTCTTGACTTTGGTAATATAACCTGAAATGATGTGAACATTTGTCGTGATAAATGTCTAAGTAAAATCGCGACAGCTCCATATTTTAAACCGAATTATACAACTTATTAACGATGACATTTTGATTTGCTACTCGGTACACGTCGTCTTAAAAAAAACGGTTATTAGACTTCACCGATTAATCAGAATGACATAACATCAATTTATATAATCTTTTTAATAATACAATATTACGAATCAGTCTCACACATATCCTCTCTCTATGACAGGCGCTACACTTAGTGTCAGAAATTAATTAATTTCAGCGTATAATCCTTTCGTAATTACATTTATGTCTACATTTTCCAAGTGAAATATTTTATATCGCCTAATACAGTAACAAAACTGACATTTATAATGAGATTGTTCACATTTTGTCATAACATTTTTGATTATCTATATCGTGTTGTTTTTTAAAGATTATCTAACCTTTTGTTATCGATGACATTCTCAAACAACGTGGTGTCAAATGGACCAGCAAAACAACCTCCCTCTACGTGCATCTGTGAGTTACATAAGTGACTTTATGAACTATTCAGACAAATGTTTCATGTACTTTGTTTAAAATTGTCGATTTAATAATTTGCAAATAAGGGTGTATGTATTTTCAACATGACGTTAGTATTATCAAACTCACTCTCCTTCGCCCTTGTAAGGGTACGTAATGACTGTAAGAATCGTTCCGATCTATGTATCTATCTATTGTCATGGTCTAAAAATAACAAATATTTGTCACATGTTGTTAGTACTATATTCCCCCATCCGTGCTTAAACGGATAAGCTAAAATATAAATCTCTAGAACCTCGTTTATAATTGTCGATTCAATAATTTGCTATTTGGGGTATAAGTATAGAAAACACCGCGAAACATAGGGGTTTCGTGAGTGCACTTTATTTACGATGTTGGTACTCAAGAGTAAAGCTGTAAGCACCATTACGGGTTACAAGGTATTAATGTTATAGTTGCTTTGTAAATGTAACTTAAATTGTCAATATGCGGACACTCATACTGTTATTAATTATATATCAATCAAGTAATTCAAATTCAAGTTTTGTTGAACTGACCAGTTATAGCAGCAGTTGTCTTCACTTCACAGGAACCTGAACCTCATTGATATTTATTCTCAAATGGTAGGTAATAGTGTCCGATTTAGATATTGTCACAGTGAATGTGTCCACTTGTCTGTTACATCCACCAACCATGCTCCAGAGCATCTTCCGATCATCTTAACTTCGATTTTTGACGATAACCATAGTCAGCTGATGCACACGTGATAATAAAATAAATACTATAAGGGGGCCGCCATCTTGAATGACGTCTAAAACTAAAAAAGAGACAAGTTTTGAAACGCGTTTTTAACAGATTCCTACAAATCAGGATAAAAATACCAATCTTTCAGGAAAATACGGTCCGCTGGGGTTATATTAAGCCAACCGATAACAAAATTCGACCAAATTCGTCGTTTTGTGCGGAAAGATCCCTTGCATAGGAACACCTAATTACGCGAAGAACCTAGAACACTAAGCCGGGGTATTTGAAACCGAAATTGTCATCTAAGCGTCAGACCGTCGCTGATTGGCTGCTGAGCTGGAATGCCAATTTTTAGTTTTAAATACCCCAGGAATTTTGCGACAAAACCTCAATTGTTAGTGAACACCACTGAACACATCGCCAAACATACTGTGTTTATTGACCCTGATTAGGTATGATACTGTAACAATTTTGATTGGTCAACTAGTTCGCCCCACATATTATATTGAAGTTAATCGGAAGTTGCCATTTTGAACCCTTTCTGAAAATCTATGCATTCATAATCGGTCCCGTGCTTTTTCCCGCCAAAACTTGATCACAGATCTATTTGGCTTTGTAATATCCCATATTCTGTAAGATTTCATTTGTTCGGCGATTTAATATTTTTGCTGTTTTTATTCAAAAACCATATTTTTGATTACTGTATAATATTTATGCGCGATTGATCAATTTATTCCCGTTGGATCTGTTTGGACATGTTAATTGTACACGAATTGAAATGATACATGTACAGACTAATTCAACAGGACATAATTGCCTTTAAACTTTCTGTTAAGCCATACTTTACTGCATTCAGCTACCCCAGTTCTATAGCAGTGAGAGAGACTATGCCGATGACTATGGTGGGTTCAATATTGTCGAAGGAAGTTAGCGAACACGACAAGTTACAACAACCATCACCCTTCAATAGATATGAAACATCATTAGCCGTAATATGTTGCAGAGTGTTTTTATTATCAACAATATGTTTACCTTGTTTATTGCGTCTGTACTATCGAGTGTGCAACAATAAATGAAAACACACAAATAATATTAATAATTTGTTTTCATTACAAGGTCATTGATTGTGATTTGATATCGTGTGAGATCCTCTTTGGCATGGCTCGGAGATTACCATGACTAGTACCGTACGAAAGAGTTGCTGTCTTTTGTTTCACACGCGATCGAGTTGATAAAAAACTTTGTCCTCCTCACAAGCACATATTATAATGCTACACTTTTTAAGGAAATTGTGGCTTGCGTCATGTGTGAGCAATGGTAGCAAGGCATATATACTGATCAGCCTTCTGCTATTTTGTGGTTGTGTATATAAGTCACATTGATGATGTATACATCACAACTTGATTTGCTCGCCCCATTTACTCTGCTGTGCTCTATGAGAAAGTTATTGAACTTTAAAGGTCACTAATGCGGTTTAAGGTAGCGAGACTATTATTTGTGTTGAAAATTACGATTTTCACATTTATTCTTCAATTGATGAAATGCACTATAAACTTTCATGTGATAAAGTCAACATAACATAGAATGTCATGTAAGTTGGTTAAAATGATTTTCTGAAGAGAAGCAAGGCAGCCTCAGTAGTGTTTTCCAAAATCAACAACAAAGGTTTAATCTGTGCGCCTATAAGTTTCAAAGATTAACTCAAGACAAAGCAATGTTAGGATGTGCTATCAGTAGCTATCTGACACACAATGAGTGTTTCCAAACATTTGAGTGGTTTGTCTCCGCCCCAGGTGTTTGTTTCACAGATTAGTCATTTGCATATGAATGTGTCAGACACAAGGTCAAACAGCTACTGAAAAAAATCATTGATTTTGGTGTTTTCATCCGCCGATTTTATCGAACTATAGCTATCCCATTCCTTTATTTTTGGTTTCAAATAGCCTTACACATTTGAATGCCCCTACACATGTTAAAACAGACCTTGATGGGAAAACAAATTGATTGTGCTGATAAACAAGCTTGAAAATCTTTGCTGTTACTTCATGTACGTTTTCTAGAATCGAATAACAGAATGGCCGCATACATTGCAATAGTAAGCTAGCGGCGTAGAATTGTTAAACTATTGAAAAAATTGTATGTGACGTGTCTTTTTTGTTTTATTTTTCCATTTTTTTTTTTCACTTTTATAGTTTTTTTGAAGAAAACTAAAACCACCGGAGGGTTCTTTTTTTTACTGAGACCGATGTTGACTAAACACAGGTCACAATTTTGTTCGTCCTACTAGGAATCAAAAATTGATAAATAATATATACTAGCGCAATAATAACATTAATAATAATAATAACAATTGTTGTTTATGTTCTCATTCAGAGTGTTTATAAACTTACTAAAACTTTAGGTAAACTTTGTTACAGCTTATATCAGTCGGAATACATCGTGTGTTTACTGGGTTTCCGTTGTTCGGTAACGGAATGCCTTGAAAACTCAACATCACAAGTGTTGTATGTTCGTTGATTTAGCTTGCCGCCTGCGTATTTACAGGTTATCAGGTATTATGTGCGACATCGAATCATGCATTCTGAAAACTTAACTGAAATATTGATGTCCTATATCCGTAATGCCAGAATAACGCACATGTTAAAACCCGGTTTCGTCGTTTATTGTTATGTTAAAGGCCGGTAGTCACCGCGCTGCTCATGTGCGACATTTGAGTTGATAAACATTGATTTTCCCACAATCCAATTCGCCATTCTAATGGGAATCACAGGTATGCGGTTTGGCCTGGGCGCACTAATTACCGCTGGTGATTCCTTCGATACCTTCTAATCACCTAAAAATACTTAATCAAAGCTAGGTAACGTCTTAGTTTGTACTCGTTAATCTGCGCAACAGTCAAAGTCGCCATCTTTGTTTATATGAGGCCATATATCTCGCGCATGCGTGGCGCGACGACTACCGCCCTTTAACAGCAGTGTGGAGATGTACGTCTATTTAATGAGATGAGAGTGAATTCGTTTAATAGTTATTTGAAATAAATACTAAACATTACGTTGTTCTAGCATGAAATATTCGTTTTATTCTATTATATAAGAAAATACATTATAACCACCTTGATTCGACTGAAACGTTGCCGAAAAATTATTCGAGTTATCACGTCATGAGCGTGTGGACTTTTAAGGTTTAGAACAGCCTTGGGCGCTGTGGTCGTCCGGTAAACCTAGGTGCTCGGTGGAGTACTGGTTCAGAGAAATTATAATTTTTGTTATAGGGGAGTTTCAGATAAGAATATGTATGTACTTGTTTATTTAGTACAGTTTTCCCTCCCCACCCGTGGTATGTGTTTCTATTCGCCAGCATTCAATAATATGAGGTTATACGAGGATACCTCAAAGTATGCACGAAGAAAGTACAGCGAGAGTATCGACTGACGCCGCGCGCAGCGGAAGTCGATGCGAAAGCGTACTGTCTAAGGGCATACTTTGAGGTATCCTCGTAATAACCTTATTATTATACATCCTTTCCTTTCAAGTATACATCATGGGAATGCCTAAATCCATTTAGTTTAGAACAGAATTAACAAACTACTTTGTGTGTCTGGACAAACCCCGGTGGCAGCAATGTTTGCTTTTATTATTAGAGGATCCTTACGCGCGTAAACATTCCATATTTGAAATTCGCATTTCCTAATAGGGTAGGATGAAAATAACCCGTAAAATACCGCAAAATTACGGCGCGCTGTAACTTATGGCGTTACAGTGGCAGATTATACATCTGTCATCTTTTGTTACGTTATGTGTTACGATAAGTGTGGTGAGTCTCTCATGAATATCTCATGAAAAGTGAGGTTACCACTTACAAATGCAAAGTTCAAAGTAAACAGGAGAACTGGTGATGGTTATAGAACCATAACTGCCTCAGCTCAAAGATTGTTATGTAATACAGGGGAATGTGAAGGGAAATGTATTGTAATGTTACCTCTGTGTAATTTACAATATATCTGCATTAACCTTCACTGTGAAGGACAATATGGGAGTTGACTTAAATGACTGGTAAAAGCAAGGCTGGTCAAATTCTGCGAAATAGTAGTTAGAATTTCCAGCTGTCATGCACACAATCAGAAAAATATGTTATTACTGTAAATAATTATGAACAATAGAAACTGGAAATAAAAACTATGAACAATTTCCATCTTCAAATAGTTAAAATAAACTTGATACCCTGGTGAAGCATGTCTATTGTTTCGCAACGACTGTCCCAGGGGATTTTCGTCTTCTCAATTTCTCAAGATAAACGTCCCAGGGTTGTTTTGTGCACTTGGACATGTTTATTGGCAGCATTTCTTGTATTAATTTCCATTGCCCAAAAAAAGAAGAAGCAAATACTATTACTGAAGCACAGAATTTGCATGAATTTTTCTCCCCGGTCATCCACGCAAACTGCAAACGAAGTCTTTTACTTCATCTATAGTTGTTGACACTTTGCAACCACCTTGATGGATGTATTGTGACGTATTTTAACCCCGGATTTTGACCTTGCGTTCCGGCTACATGTAATGCCCTTTCATACCAGTTGAATTTCCTTTCATTATTACATCCAAATGTCATGATATTTAATAATTAAAACCAACGTTTATTTCACAGTTTTCACTTTTCTAAAAATATTTTACTGATCAAAGGACTTTTCACTCCCATCATGCAATCTTCCATAGTACTTCCACAGACACAGCGGGATCGCCAACATATCTACAAATAACCTCGCTCTCAGGAGCTGAGGAATAATATTTAAAAAAAATATTATACAACTGTCTGATAGTGGAAATTATATGACGCCTCCAAAATGTTCCTGATTCGTAAAGACTTGACCATCCCTCCCAATATCTAACTGTGCTCGTCGTCGTGTAGAGCGTTCTCAAATTGGGTGTGTTGTATACGTCACGCGGGATTCGCATCGACCACGACGCGCCGCGATGATCAGAGTCTTCAAAATAATAGTGTGACAGTCAACGTGATTTAGACTTCTTTTTGCTTTTTGGCAAGTGGAATCCAGTATCTCAATGTCTGACGTTTTGCTGGTTAATGGGATTGATTTCTTCTTTGTATTTAGTTCTCAAACCAATTATATCAACTGTTTAAGGTAGAGATGCAGTTTACCTGACAGGTATTTTGATTAGTTGATTAGGAAACCAAGATGACCTCCCTTGTCCACAAAACTATATATTTTCGGAAAGCTTATTGTACGAATTTTAAAATTGTGTAAGTAGTTTTTTTTATAGACACTGTAGTTTGAAATATGCACAAAAATGTGCTTTTTTGGTCAAAGTGATTTAAAAAAAATTAGCTTCTAAACTATGCTTCTGTTTTCTGTCACAATTGGTTAATGGGCACATCTCTTTACTATGAAGAAAGTGCCGTATTGAAAACTGTCTATCAGTTGTCAATTGTGCAGGGCTGCAACTCAAATTTCACTACTTCAAGTTTATGCATAAATTAACACCCAGGCTAGTTGTCTGTACGATTGTTGTAACACTGTTCAACCAAAAACAATGCCCAGACGGCGTTTTGAAGATACACACATTGTCAATCATTTGTGAAAATTTCAAAACAAAAGGTCAAAGCGTCTAGGAGCTATTTTTTTAAAGTTCTGGGATGTGCACTAAAAAGAAGCTGAGATAATGGCTAATTTGCATAACAATTCACTCAGTAAGAAGTTTGATAATGCTCATAATTAAAATGGCCGTAACAGTTCCAAATTTAAATGTATTATCGTTTTGTAAAAAGTTAAATATAGTGCATAATATGGAGATCCCGTCATTTCTTGTTTTCACCATGGTTCTTTTTTATTATTTATGTACTGGATGTGCTGGAATGTGCAGTAGACTAACAATAATTTATTTGACTGCTGGCGTGTGTACGTCAGACGAAAGATAATAACAAACTTAACTCTAGTACATATTTGACTGTCAGCTCGAATTATGTATTTGTTTCCCGTCAACATTTAGCGTTGACAGATGATTCAATTCATTGTTTCAAATCCTGTCATCCGAAATTACAAAGACATATTTATTCTGAGAGATTACAATATAATAAAATAATAAATAAATTTCAAGACCAAGGCCAGTGTCATAATAATACAATTATTAGGGGCCCAAGCCCGAAGGGCGAGGCCCCTATTCTTATTGTCCGGTTTTTAGGGGCCCAAGCCCAAAGGGCGAGGCCCCTATTCTTATTGTCCGGTTTTTTCTTCATCTTCTTTCTTCCGTAACTTTTTTCGTCAAGCCGTTTGAGAAAACCGTTGAACAGAATGATCTGATAACTCTCTATACTGATAGTCCCTAATGTGAACTAGTGCAACATGCTTTCAGAATTTCGATTGGTCAATTAGTTTGGCAGCCATATTGGATTGAAATAAAACCGGAAGTGGCTATTTGACCACTTTCTGAGGGTCTAGGCGTCTAGATTTTTTTATGGTATATAGTACAACTCATGTGTAATAAATATCAGCAATAAAAACTTTAGCGGTCACGTGACTTTTCCCCGCCATTTTGTTTTTCCTAAAAACGGCAAAAAACACTTAAAAATCTTCTTCTTCAGAACCACCAAGCAGAATGCTCTCATATGTAGAATTTAGCTTCTATATATGAAGCTCATTTAGGTTTGAAAAAATTGTTATGATTAGTCACATGGTTTGGCCGCCATTTTGGGTTTCTTCTAAACAGGAAGTAGTTTTTTTACTCATGCCACACTTGAGGGATTATTTTCAATATTGCGTCATGGCATCTCTATATCAATCTCTTTCAGAAACCTAAAAAAGATTTCAGATCAGTCACATGGTTTGGCCGCCATCTTGGATTTTAAGCAAAATTGACCAAAAGTTTGGGCATTTGTTTCTCAGAGGTGATTCAACCAATCTACTAGATGTTTTTATATTTACCATGCCTGGCCTTAGCTCCATATGAGAAAAATAATATTATTTTGATCAGTCACATGGTTTGGCCGCCATCTTGGATTTTATGAAAACAAATCTTGTGCATTTACATGTGTTGTATTAGTCCGATTTGGCTAAAATTGTATATGTGCATTCTACTCTTGAGATGCATTCTTTCAACCGAATGGCACGTGGCTGGGTTTTCTCGCTGGGCGCCTAAGGGGTGGGGGCTTCTAACCTAATTAATATGCATAACTGTTATAACTCAATCACTGTTGGAGTTAGGAAGATGAAACCTGTGTTATTATGACAACATTTAACAATTGATTTCATTGAAATAACAGATTACCATATATGGTCATGTGAACTCATTAATATGCATAACCATTATATCTCAAACACTGTTGTAGTTAGGAAGATGATTCCTGTGTTATCATGACAACAGTGAACCTGAGATTTGATTAAAATAACAGATGACCATATATGGTCATGTGAACTCATTAATATGCATAACCATTATATCTTAAACACTGTTGCAGTTACGAAGATGAATCCTGTGTTATTATGACAACAGTGAACAAGAGATTTGATTAAAATAACAGATGACCATATATGGTCATGTGAACTCATTAATATGCAAAGCAGTCATATCTAAAACACTGTCGCAGAGCAGGACATGTAACTAGTGTCATTATGAAGACATTGAATGAAAGATGTAACTGACATGAGAAATGGCTATATATGATTATGTAATCTCATTATTGTGCATAAGAACATGGCTCATTATATATCCTGAAAACCATATTTCGATAACCAAACCTGGTAAATACATGGTACCAACTTCATTTTGACCTCATGTTACTGATAATTCAAGCTACCTGATTGTCTAACATGTGACCACATTAATTATGAAACAGAATCTTGTCAGCTTGGGCCCCGGTGACGCCGCTTGCGGCTTTAATTAGGGGCCCAAGCCCAAAGGGCGAGGCCCCTATTCTTATTGTCCGGTTTTTTCTTCTTCTTTCTTCTTCTTCTTCTTCTTCTTTCTTCCACAACTTCTTTCGTCAAGCCGTTTGAGAAAACTGCTGAACTGAATAGTCTGAAAATGCTCTATACTTATAGTCCCTAATGTGACCTAGTGCAACATGCTTTCAGAATTTTGATTGCCCAATTAGTTTGGCAGCCATATTGGATTGAAATAAAACCGGAAGTGGCTGTTTGGCCACTTTCTGAGGGTCTAGGCTTCTAGATTTTTTTATGGTATATAGTACAACTCATGTGTAATAAATATCAGCAATAAAAACTTTAGCGGTCATGTGACTTTTCCCGCCATTTTGTTTTTCCTAAAAACGGCAAAAAACACTTTAAAATCTTCTTCTTCAGAACCACCGAGCAGAATGCTCTCATATGTAGTATTTAGCTTCTATATATGAATACCATTTATGTTTGAAAAAATGTTTACGATTGGTCACGTGGATTGGCCACCATTTTGGATTTCTTCTAAACAGGAAGTAGTTTTTTACTCTGGCAATACTTGGGGGAATATTTTCAATTTTGCTTCATGGCATCTATGTATCAAGCCCTTTCAGAAACCTAAAAAAAAATTCAGATCAGTCACATGGTTTGGCCGCCATTTTGGATTTTAAGCAAAATTGACCAAAAGTTTGGGTATTTGTTTCTCAGAGACGATTCAACCAATCTACTAGATGTTTTTATATTTACCATGCCTGGCCTTAGCTGCATACGAGAAAAATAATATTATTTTGATCAGTCACGTGGTTTGGCCGCCATCTTGGATTTTGTGAAAATAGAAATTATGCAACTACATGTTTTGTATTAGTCTGATTTCTTTCAAATTTTGTATGTGCATTTGTGTCATCAGATGGATCACTTTGCCCCAATAGCACACTGTTAGGCCACGTGGCTGGGCACCCATGGGGTGGGGGCTTCTAACCTCATTAATATGCATAACTGTTATAACTCAAGCACTGTTGTAGTTAGGATGATGAATCCTGTGTTATTATGACAACGTTGAACAAGAGATTCGATTAAAATAACAAATGACCATATATGGTCATGTGAGCTCATTAATATGCATAACTGTCATATCTCAAACACTATTGTAGTTTGGAAGTGGAATCCTGTGTTATTATGACAACATTGAACAAAAGATTTAATTAAAATAACAGATGACCATATATAGTCACGTGAGCTCATTAATATGCGTAATCGTTATATCTCAAACACTGTTGCAGTTAGGAAGATGAATCCTGTGTCATTATGACAACAAGTGAACAAGAGATCTGATTAAAATAACAGATAACCATATATGGTCATGTGAACTCATTAATATGCATAACCATTATATCTTAAACACAGTCGCAGTTAGGAAGATAAATCCTGTGTCATTATGACAACAGTGAACAAGAGATTTGATTAAAATAACAGATGACCATATATGGTCATGTGAACTCATTAATATGCATAACCATTATATCTTAAACACTGTTGCAGTTAGGAAGATGAATCCTGTGTTATTATGACAACAGTGAACAAGAGATTTGATTAAAATAACAAATGACCATTTATGGTCATGTGAGCTCATTAATATGCATAACCATTATATCTTAAACACTGTTGCAGTTAGGAAGATGAATCCTGTGTTATTATGACAACAGTGAACAAGAGATTTGATTAAAATAACAGATGACCATATATGGTCATGTGAACTCATCAATATGCATAACCATTATATCTTAAACACTGTTGCAGTTAGGAAGATGAATCCTGTGTTATTATGACAACAGTGAACAAGAGATTTGATTAAAATAACAGATGACCTAATATGGAGATGTGAGCTCATTAATATGCATAACTGTCATATCTCAAACACTGTTGCAGTTAGGAAGATGAATCCTATGTTATCATGACAACATTCAACAAGAGATTTGAATAAAATAACATGACCATATATGGTCAGATGAACTCATTAATATGCATAACCATTATATCTTAAACACTGTTGCAGTTAGGAAGATGAATCCTGTGTTATTATGACAACAGTGAACAAGAGATTTGATTAAAACAACAGATGACCATATATAGTCATGTAAGCTCATCAATATGTGTAATCGTTATATCTTAAACACTTTTGCAGTTAGGAAGATGAATCCTGTGTCATTATGACAACAGTGAACTAGAGATTTGATTAAAATAACAGATGACCATATATGGTCATGTGAACTCATTAATATGCATAGCAGTCATATCTAAAACACTGTCGCAGTTAGGAAGATGAATTCTGTGTTATTATGACAACAGTGAACAAGAGATTTGATTAAAATAACAGATGACCATATATGGTCATGTGAACTCATTAATATGCATAGCAGTCATATCTGAAACACTGTCGCAGAGCAGGACATGTAACTAGTGTCATTATGAAGACATTGAATGAAAGATGTGTCCTGTGTCATTATGACAACAGTGAACAAGAGATTTGATTAAATAATAGATAACCATATACGGTCATGTGAACTCATTAATATGCATAGCAGTCATATCTAAAACACTGTCGCAGTTAGGAAGATGAATCCTGTGTTATTATGACAACAGTGAACAAGAGATTTGATTAACAGATGACCATATATGGTCATGTGAACTCATTAATATGCATAACCATTATATCTTAAACACTGTTGCAGTTAGGAAGATGAATCCTGTGTTCTTATGACAACAGTGAACAAGAGATTTGATTAAAATAACAGATGACCATATATGGTCATGTGAACTCATTAATATGCATAGCAGTCATATCTAAAACACTGTCGCGGAGTTGGACATGTAACTAGTGTCATTATGAATACATTGAATGAAAGATGTAACTGACATTAGAAATGGCTATGTATGATTATGTAATCTCATTATTGTGCATAAGAACATGGCTCATTATATATCCTGAAAACCATATTTTGATAACCAAACCAAGTAAATACATGGTACCAACTTCATTTTGACCTCATGTTACTGATAATTCAAGCTACCTGATTGTCTAACATGTGACCACATTAATTATAAAACAGAATCTTGTCAGCTTGGGCCCCGGTGACGCCGCTTGCGGCTTTAATTAGGGGCCCAAGCCCAAAGGGCGAGGCCCCTATTCTTATTGTTCGGTTTTTTCTTCTTTCTTCTTCTTTCTTCCACAACTTCTTTCGTCAAGCCGTTTGAGAAAACTGCTGAACTGAATAGTCTGAAAATGCTCTCTACTGATAGTCCCTAATGTGAACTGGTGCAACATGCTTTCAGAATTTCGATTGGTCAATTAGTTTGGCAGCCATGTTGTAATGAAATAAAACCGGAAGTGGCTGTTTGACCACTTTCTGAGGGTCTAGGCGTCTAGATTTTTTTATGGTATATAGTACAACTCATGTGTAATAGATATCAGCAATAAAAACTTTAGCGGTCATGTGACTTTTCCCGCCATTTTGTTTTTCCTAAAAACGGCAAAAAACACTAAAAAATCTTCTTCTTCAGAACCACCAAGCAGAATGCTATCATATGTAGTATTAAGCTTCTATATATGAAGCCCATTTACGTTTGAAAAAATTGTTATGATTGGTCACATGGTTTGGCCGCCATTTTGGGTTTCTTCTAAACAGGAAGTAGTTTTTTACTCATGCCACACTTGAGGGATTACGTTCAATATTGCTGCATGGCATCAGTATATCAAACTCTTTCAGAAATCTAAAAAAGATTTCAGATCAGTCACATGGTTTGCCCGCCATCTTGGATTTTTGGCAAAATTGACCAAAAGTTTGGGCATTTGTTTCTCAGATGTGATTAAACCAATTAACTGCTGGTTTTGAATATAACATGCCTGAACATTGCTACATGTGAGAAAAATAATATATTTTCGATAAGTCACGTGGTTTGGCCGCCATCTTGGATTTTGTGAAAATGAAACTTGTGCAATTACATGTGTTGTATTGGTCAGATTTGGCTAAAATTGTGTATGTCAATTCTACTCAAAAGTCGCATTCTTTTCCCTGAATGTCACATGGCTAGGTCGTGTGGCTACGCGCCCATGGGGTGGGGGCTTCTAACCTCATTAATATGCATAACCATTATATCTTAAACACTGTTGCAGTTAGGAAGATGAATCCTGTGTTATTATGACAACAGTGAACAAGAGATTTGATTAAAATAACAGATGACCATATATGGTCATGTGAACTCATTAATATGCATAACCATTATATCTTAAACACTGTTGCAGTTAGGAAGATGAATCCTGTGTTATTATGACAACACTGAACAAGAGATTTGATTAAAATAACAGATGACCATATATGGTCATGTGAACTCATTAATATGAATAGCAGTCATATCTGAAACACTGTCGCAGAGCTGGACATGTAACTAGTGTCATTATGAAGACATTGAATGAAAGATGTAACTGACATTAGAAATGGCTATATATGATTATGTAATCTCATTATTGTGCATAAGAACATGGCTCATTATATATCCTGAAAACCCTATTTCGATAACCAAACCACGTAAATACATGGTACCAATTTCATTTCGACCTCTTGTTACTGATAATACAAGCTACCTGATTGTCTAACATGTGACCACATTAATTATGAAACAGAATCTTGTCAGCTTGGGCCCCGGTGACGCCGCTTGCGGCTTTAATTAGGGGCCCAAGCCTGTAGGGCGTGGCCCCTATTCTTATTGTTCAGTTTTTTCTTCATCTTCTTTCTTCTTTCTTCCGTAACTTTTTTCGTCAAGCCGTTTGAGAAAACCACTGAACCAAATAGTCTGAAATTGCTCTATATTGATAGTCTCTAATATGAACTGGTGCAACATGCTTTCAGAATTTTGATTGGCCAATTAGTTTGGCAGCCATATTGGATTGAAATAAAACCGGAAGTGGTTGTTTGACCACTTTCTGAGGGTCTAGGCATCTAGATTTTTTTATGGTATATAGTACAACTCATGTGTAATAAATATCAGAAATAAAAACTTTAGCGGTCATGTGACTTTTCCCGCCATTTTGTTTTTTCTAAAAACGGCAAAAAACACTTTAAAATCTTCTTCTTCAGAACCGCCAAGTAAAATGTTCTCATATTCAGTACTTGGCTTCTACATATGGAGCAGATTTAGATTTGAGAAATTCATTATGATTGGTCACGTGGTTTGGCCGCCATTTTGGATTTGTTCTCAACAGGAAGTAGTTTTTCACTCATGCCACACGTGAGCGATTATTTTCAATATTGCTACATGGCATCTCTATACCAATCTCTTTCAGAAACCTATAAAAGATTTCAGATCAGTCACATGGTTTGGCCGCCATCTTGGATTTTGAGGAAAATTGACCAAAAGTTTGGGCATTTGTTTCTCAGAGGTGATTCAACGAATCTACTAGATGTTTTTATATTTACCATGCCTGGCGTCAACTCCATATGGAAAAAATAATATATTTTCGATAAGTCACGTGGTTTGGCCGCCATCTTGGATTTTGTGAAAATTGAAATTATGCAACTACATGTTTTGTATTAGTCCGATTGGAATAAAATTTTGTACGTGTATTCTACTGTTTAGATACATTCTTTCCCCTTAATGGCACATGGCTAGGTCATGTGGCTACGCGCCCATGGGGTGGGGGGGCTTCTAACCTCATTAATATGCATAGCTGCTATATCTCAAGCACTGTTGCAGTTAGGAAGATGATTCCTGTGTTATCATGACAACAGTGAACCTGAGATTTGATTAAAATAACATATGACCATATATGGTCATGTGAACTCATTAATATGCATAACTGTTATATCTCAAACACTGTTGCAGGTAGGAAGATGAAACCTGTGTTATTATGATGATGTTAAACAAGAGATTTGAATAAAATAACATATGACCATATATGGTCATGTGAGCTCATTAATATGCATAATCGTTGTATCTCAAACACTTTTGCAGTTAGGAAGATGAATCCTGTGTTATGACAACAATGAACAAGAGATTTGATTAAAATAACAGATGACCATTTATGGTCATGTGAACTCATTAATATTCATAACATTAATATCTCAAATAAATATATGGAACCAACTGCATGGGGTGGGGGCTTCTAACCTCATTAATAATCATAACTGTTATAACTCAAGCACTGTTGTAGATAGAATGATGAATCCTGTGTTATCATGACTATGTTGAACAAGAGATTTGATTAAAATAACAGATGATGACTATATATTAATAACCTTTATATCTCAAATAAATATATGGAACCAACTGCATTTCGACCTCATGGTACTAATCATTCAAACTAATTGTGTATCATGTGTATCATTTGACATTATTAATGGCATGTATACTTGGGCCCCTGTGATGCTGCTTGCAGCTTTAATTAGGGGCCCAAGCCCGAAGGGCGAGGCCCCTATTCTTATTGTCCGGTTTTTTCTTCTTTCTTCTTTCTTTCTTTCTTCCGTAACTTTTTTCGTCAAGCCGTTTGAGAAAACCGCTGAACGGAATGGTCTGATAATGCTCTATACTGATAGTCCCTAATGTGAACTGGTGCAACATGCTTTCAGAATTTCGATTGGTCAATTAGTTTGGCAGCCATAGTGGATTGAAATAAAACCGGAAGTGGCTGTTTGACCACTTTCTGAGGGTCTAGGCGTCTAGATTTTTTTATGGTATATAGTACAACTCATGTGTAATAAATATCAGCAATAAAAACTTTAGCGGTCATGTGACTTTTCCCGCCATTTTGTTTTTCCTAAAAACGGCAAAAAACACTTAAAAATCTTCTTCTTCAGAACCACCAAGTAGAATGCTCTCATATGTAGTATTTAGCTTCTATATATGAATCCCATTTATGTTTGAACATTTTTTTACGATTGGTCACGTGGTTTGGCCACCATTTTGGATTTCTTCTAAACAGGAAGTAGTTTTTTACTCTGGCAACACTTGAGGGATTATTTTCAATTTTGCTTCATGGCATCAGTGTATCAAACCCTTTCAAAAATCTAAAAAATAATTCAGATCAGTCACATGGTTTGGCCGCCATTTTGGATTTTAAGCAAAATTGACCAAAAGTTTGGGTATTTGTTTCTCAGAGGCGATTCAACCAATCTACTAGATGTTTTTATATTTACCATGCCTGCCCTTAGCTTCATATGAGAAAAATAATATTATTTTGGTCAGTCACATGGTTTGGCCGCCATCTTGGATTTTGTGAAAATAGACATTATGCAACTACATGTTTTGTATTAGTCTGATTTCTTTCAAATTTTGTATGTGCATTTGTGTTATCAGATGCATCATTTTGCCCCAACAGCACACTGCTAGGCCACGTGGCTGGGCACCCATGGGGTGGGGGCTTCTAACCTGATTAATATGCATAACTGTTATAACTCAAACACTGTCGCAGTTTGGGTGATGAATCCTGTGTTATTATGACAACGTTGAACAAGAGATTTGATTAAAATAACAGATGACCATATATGGTCATGTGAACTCATTAATATGCATAACCATTTTATCTTAAACACTGTTGCAGTTAGGAAGATGAATCCTGTGTTATTATGACAACAGTGAACAAAAGATTTGATTAAAATAACAGATGACCATATATGGTCATGTGAACTCATTAATATGGATAACCATTATATCTTAAACACTGTTGCAGTTAGGAAGATGAATCCTGTGTTATTATGACAACAGTGAACATGAGATTTGATTAAAATAACAGATGACCATATATGGTCATTTGAACTCATTAATATGCAAAGCAGTCATATCTAAAACACTGTCGCAGAGCAGGACATGTAACTAGTGTCATTATGAAGACATTGAATGAAAGATGTAACTGACATTAGAAATGGCTATATATGATTATGTAATCTCATTATTGTGCATAAGAACATGGCTCATTATATATCCTGAAAACCATATTTCGATAACCAAACCAGGTAAATACATGGTACCAACTTCATTTCGACCTCATGTTACTGATAATACAAGCTACCTGATTGTCTAACATGTGACCTCATTTATTATGAAACAGAATCTTGTCATGATAGATCAGCTTGGGCCCCGGTGACGCCGCTTGCGGCTTTAATTCTTCTTTCTTCTTTCTTTCTTTCTTCCGTAACTTTTTTCGTCAAGCCGTTTGAGAAAACCGATGAACGGAATGGTCTGATAATGCTCTATACTGATAGTCCCTAATGTGAACTGGTGCAACATGCTTTCAGAATTTAGATTGGTCAATTAGTTTGGCAGCCATATTGGATTGAAATAAAACCGGAAGTGGCTGTTTGACCACTTTCTGAGGGTCTAGGCGTCTAGATTTTTTTATGGTGTATAGTACAACTCATGTGTAATAGATATCAGCAATAAAAACTTTAGCGGTCATGTGACTTTTCCCGCCATTTTGTTTTTCCTAAAAACGGCAAAAAACACTTGAAAATCTTCTTCTTCAGAACCACCAAGCAGAATGCTCTCATATGTAGTATTTATCTTCTATATATGAATCCCAATTATGTTTGAAAAAATGTTTACGATTGGTCACGTGGTTTGGCCACCATTTTGGATTTCTTCTAAACAGGAAGTAGTTTTTTACTCTGGCAACGCTTGAGGGAATATTTTCAATTTTGCTTCATGGCATCTGTGTATCAAGCCCTTTCAGAAACCTAAAAAAAATTTCAGATCAGTCACATGGTTTGGCCGCCATTTTGGATTTTAAGCAAAATTGACCAAAAGTTTGGGTATTTGTTTCTCAGAGTCAATTCAACCAATCTACTAGATGTTTTTATATTTACCATGCCTGGCCTTAGCTGCATACGAGAAAAATAATATTATTTTGATCAGTCACGTGGTTTGGCCGCCATCTTGGATTTTGTGAAAATAGAAATTATGCAACCACATGTTTTGTATTAGTCTGATTTCTTTCAAATTTTGTATGTGCATTTGTGTCATCAGATGCATCATTTTGCCCCAATAGCACACTGTTAGGCCACGTGGCTGGGCACCCATGGGGTGGGGGCTTCTAACCTCATTAATATGCATAACTGTTATAACTCAAGCACTGTTGTAGTTAGGATGATGAATCCTGTGTTATTATGACAAACTTGAACAAGAGATTCGATTAAAATAACAAATGACCATATATGGTCATGTGAGCTCATTAATATGCATAACTGTCATATCTCAAACACTGTCGCAGTTAGGAAGTGGAATCCTGTGTTATTATGACAACATTGAACAAAAGATTTGATTAAAATAACAGATGACCATATATAGTCACGTGAGCTCATTAATATGCGTAATCGTTATATCTCAAACACTGTTGCAGTTAGGAAGATAAATCCTGTGTCATTATGACAACAGTGAACAAGAGATTTGACTAAAATAACAGATAACCATATATGGTCATGTGAACTCATTAATATGCATAACCATTATATCTTAAACACTGTCGCAGTTAGGAAGATGAATCCTGTGTCATTATGACAACAGTGAACAAGAGATTTGATTAAATAACAGATAACCATATATGGTCATGTGAACTCATTAATATGCATAGCAGTCATATCTAAAACACTGACGCAGTTAGGAAGATGAATCCTGTGTTATTATGACAACAGTGAACAAGAGATTTGATTAAAATAACAGATGACCATATATGGTCATGTGAACTCATTAATATGCATAACTATTATATCTTAAACACTGTTGCAGTTAGGAAGATGAATCCTGTGTTCTTATGACAACAGTGAACAAGAGATTTGATTAAAATAACAGATGACCATATATGGTCATGTGAACTCATTAATATGCAAAGCAGTCATATCTAAGCACTGTCGCAGAGCAGGACATGTAACTAGTGTCATTATGAAGACATTGAATGAAAGATGTAACTGACATTAGAAATGGCTATATATGATTATGTAATCTCATTATTGTGCATAAGAACATGGCTCATTATATATCCTGAAAACCATATTTTGATAACCAAACCAGGTAAATACATGGTACCAAGTTCATTTCGACCTCATGTTACTGATAATTCAAGCTACCAGATTGTCTAACATGTGACCTCATTAATTATGAAACAGTCTTATCAGCTTGGGCCCCGGTGACGCCGCTTGCGGCTTTAATTAGGGGCCCAAGCCTGAAGGGCGAGGCCCCTATTCTTATTGTCCGGTTTTTTCTTTCTTCTTTCTTTCTTCCGTAACTTTTTTCGTCAAGCCGTTTGAGAAAACTGCTGAACTTAATAGTCTGAAAATGCTCTATACTTATAGTCATTAATGTGAACTGGTGCAACATGCTTTCAGAATTTCGATTGGTCAATTAGTTTGGCAGCCATATTGGATTGAAATAAAACCGGAAGTGGCTGTTTGACCACTTTCTGAGGGTCTAGGCGTCTAGATTTTTTTATGGTATATAGTACAACTCATGTGTAATAAATATCAGCAATAAAAACTTTAGCGGTCATGTGACTTTTCCCGCCATTTTGTTTTTCCTAAAAACGGCAAAAAACACTTAAAAATCTTCTTCTTCAGAACTACCAAGCAGAATGCACTCATATGTAGTATTTAGCTTCTTTATATGAATCCCATTTATGTTTGAAAAAATGTTTACGATTGGTCACGTGGTTTGGCCACCATTTTGGATTTCTTCTAAACAGGAAGTAGTTTTTTACTCTGGCAACACTTGAGGGAGTATTTTCAATTTTGCTTCATGGCATCTGTGTATCAAGCCCTTTCAGAAACCTAAAAAAAAATTCAGATCAGTCACATGGTTTGGCCGCCATTTTGGATTTTAAGCAAAATTGACCAAAAGTTTGGGTATTTGTTTCTCAGAGACGATTCAACCAATCTACTAGACGTTTCTATATTTACCATGCCTGGCCTTAGCTGCATACGAGAAAAATAATATTACTTTGATCAGTCACGTGGTTTGGCCGCCATCTTGGATTTTGTGAAAATAGAAATTATGCAACTACATGTTTTGTATTAGTCTGATTTCTTTCAAATTTTGTATGTGCATTTGTGTCATCAGATGCATAATTTTGACCCAATAGCACACTGTTAGGCCTCGTGGCTGGGCACCCATGGGGTGGGGGCTTCTAACCTCATTAATATGCATAACTGTTATAACTCAAGCACTGTTGTAGTTAGGATGATGAATCCTGTGTTATTATGACAACCTTGAACAAGAGATTCGATTAAAATAACAAATGACCATATATGGTCATGTGAGCTCATTAATATGCATAACTGTCATATCTCAAACACTGTTGCAGTTAGGAAGTGGAATCCTGTGTTATTATGACAACATTGAACAAAAGATTTGATTAAAATAACAGATGACCATATATAGTCACGTGAGCTCATTAATATGCGTAATCGTTATATCTCAAACACTGTTGCAGTTAGGAAGATGAATCCTGTGTCATTATGACAACAGTGAACAAGAGATTTGATTAAAATAACAGATAACCATATATGGTCATGTGAACTCATTAATATGCATAACCATTATATCTAAAACACTGTCGCAGTTAGGAAGATAAATCCTGTGTCATTATGACAACAATGAACAAGAGATTTGATTAAAATAACAGATAACCATATATGGTCATGTGAACTCATTAATATGCATAGCAGTCATATCTAAAACACTGTCGCAGTTAGGAAGATGAATCCTGTGTTATTATGACAACAGTGAACAAGAGATTTGATTAAAATAACAGATGACCATATATGGTCATGTGAACTCATTAATATGCATAACCATTATATCTTAAACACTGTTGCAGTTAGGAAGATGAATCCTGTGTTATTATGACAACAGTGAACAAGAAATTTGATTAAAATAACAGATGACCATATATGGTCATGTGAACTCATTAATATGCAAAGCAGTCATATCTAAAACACAGTTGCAGAGCAGGACATGTAACTCGTGTCACTATGAAGACATTGAATGAAAGATGTAACTGACATTAGAAATGGCTATATATGATTATGTAATCTCATTATTGTGCATAAGAACATGGCTCATTATATATCCTGAAAACCATATTTCAATAACCAAACGAGGTAAATACATGGTACCAACTTCATTTCGACCTCATGTTACTGATAATACAATCTACCTGCAGCTGATTGTCTGACATGTGACCTCATTAATCATGAAACAGAATCTTATCAGCTTGGGCCCCGGTGACGCCGCTTGCGGCTTTAATTCTTCTTTCTTCTTCTTTCTTCCACAACTTCTTTCGTCAAGCCGTTTGAGAAAACTGCTGAACTGAATAGTCTGAAAATGCTCTCTGCTGATAGTCCCTAATGTGAACTGGTGCAACATGCTTTCAGAATTTCGATTGGTCAATTAGTTTGGCAGCCATGTTGAAATGAAATAAAACCGGAAGTGGCTGTTTGACCACTTTCTGAGGGTCTAGGCGTCTAGATTTTTTTATGGTATATAGTACAACTCATGTGTAATAGATATCAGCAATAAAAACTTTAGCGGTCATGTGACTTTTCCCGCCATTTTGTTTTTCCTAAAAACGGCAAAAAACACTAAAAAATCTTCTTCATCAGAACCACCAAGCAGAATGCTATCATATGTAGTATTAAGCTTCTATATATGAATCCCATTTATGTTTGAAAAAATTATTACGATTGGTCAAGTGGTTTGGCCACCATTTTGGATTTCTTCTAAACAGGAAGTAGTATTTTACTCTGGCAACACTTGAGGGATTATTTTCAATTTTGCTTCATGGCATCTGTATATCAAACGCTTTCAGAAACCTAAGAAAGATTTCAGATCAGTCACATGGTTTGGCCGCCATCTTGGATTTTAAGCAAAATTGACCAAAAGTTTGGGCATTTGTTTCTCAGAGGTGATTCAACCAATCTACTAGATGTTTTTATATTTACCATGCCTGGCCTTAGCTCCATTTGAGAAAAATAATATTATTTTGATCGGTCACGTGGTTTGGCCACCATCTTGGATTTTGTGAAAATAGAAATTATGCAACTACATGTTTTGTATTAGTCTGATTTCTTTCAAATTTTGTATGTGCATTTGTGTCATCAGATGCATCATTTTGCCCCAATAGCACACTGCTAGGCCACGTGGCTGGGCACCCATGGGGTGGGGGCTTCTAACCTCATTAATATGCATAACTGTTATAACTCAAGCACTGTTATAGTTAGGATGATGAATCCTGTGTTATTATGACAACGTTGAACAAGAGATTCGATTAAAATAACAAATGACCATATATGGTCATGTGAGCTCATTAATATGCATAACTGTCATATCTCAAACACTGTTGCAGTTAGGAAGTGGAATCCTGTGTTATTATGACAACATTGAACAAAAGATTTGATTAAAATAACAGATGACCATATATGGTCATGTGAGCTCATTAATATGCATAATCGTAAGATCTCAAACACTGTTGCAGTTAGGGTGATGAATCCTGTGTTATTATGACAAGAGTGAACAAGAGATTTGATTAAAATAACAGATGACCATATATGGTCATGAGAACTCATTAATATGCATAACCATTATCTCTCAAACACTGTTGTAGTTAGGATGATGGTTCCTGGGTTTTCAGGACAACAGTGAGCAATTGATTTCATTAAAATAACAGATGACCATATATGGTCATGTGAACTCAATAATATGCATAACCATTATATCTTAAACACTGTTTCAGTTAGGAAGATGAATCCTGTTTTATTATGACAACAGTGAACAAGAGATTTGATTAAAATAACAGATGACCATATATGGTCATGTGAACTCATTAATATGCATAGCAGTCATATCTAAAACACTGTCGCAGAGCAGGACATGTAACTAGTGTCATTATGAAGACATTGAATGAAAGATGTAACTGACATTAGAAATGGCTATATATGATTATGTAATCTCATTATTGTGCATAAGAACATGGCTAATTATATATCCTGAAAACTATATTTCGATTACCAAAGCAGATAAATACATGGTACAACTTCATTTTGACCTCATGTTACTGATAATAAGATCTATCTGATTGTTTAACATGTAACCTCATTAATTATGAAACAGAATCTTATCAGCTTGGGCCCCGGTGACGCCGCTTGCGGCTTTAATTTCTTTCTTCTTTCTTTCTTTCTTTCTTCCGTAACTTTTTTCGTCAAGCCGTTTGAGAAAACCGCTGAACGGAATGGTCTGATAATGCTCTATACTGATAGTCCATAATGTGAACTGGTGCAACATGCTTTCAGAATTTCGATTGGACAATTAGTTTGTCAGCCATATTGGATTGAAATAAAACCGGAAGTGGCTGTTTGACCACTTTCTGAGGGTCTAGGCGTCTAGATTTTTTTATGGTATATAGTACAACTCATGTGTAATAGATATCAGCAATAAAAACTTTAGCGGTCATGTGACTTTTCCCGCCATTTTGTTTTTCCTAAAAACGGCAAAAAACACTTGAAAATCTTCTTCTTCAGAACCATCAAGCATAATGCTCTCATATGTAGTATTTAGCTTCTATATATGAATCCCATTTATGTTTGAAAAAATGTTTACGATTGGTCACGTAGTTTGGCCACCATTTTGGATTTCTTCTAAACAGGAAGTAGTTTTTTACTCTGGCAACACTTGAGGGATTATTTTCAATTTTGCTTCATGGCATCTGTATATGAAACCCTTTCAGAAACCTAAAAAAGATTTCAGATCAGTCACATGGTTTGGCCGCCATCTTGGATTTTAAGCAAAATTGACCAAAAGTTTGGGCATTTGTTTCTCAGAGACGATTCAACCAATCTACTAGATGTTTTTATATTTACCATGCCTGGCCTTAGCTCCATATTAGAAAAATAATATTATTTTGATCAGTCACGTGGTTTGGCCGCCATCTTGGATTTTGTGAAAATAGAAATTATGCAACTACATGTTTTGTATTAGTCTGATTTCTTTCAAATTTTGTATGTGCATTTGTGTCATCAGATGCATCATTTTGCCCCAATAGCACACTGCTAGGCCACGTGGCTGGGCACCCATGGGGTGGGGGCTTCTAACCTCATTAATATGCATAACTGTTATAACTCAATCACTGTTGTAGTTAGGAAGATGAATCCTGTGTTATTATGACAACGTTGAACAAGAAATTTGATTAAAATAACAGATTACCATATATGGTCATGTGAACTCATTAATATGCATAACCATTATATCTTAAACACTGTTGCAGTTAGGAAGATGAATTCTGTGTTATTATGACAAGTGAACAAGAGATTTGATTATAATAACAGATTACCATATATGGTCATGTGAACTCATTAATATGCATAGCCATTATATCTCAAACACTGTTGTAGTTAGGAAGATGATTCCTGTGTTATCATGACAACAGTGAACAAGAGATTTGATTAAAATAACAGATTACCATATATGGTCATGTGAACTCATTAATATGCATAACCATTATATCTTAAACACTGTTGCAGTTAGGAAGATGAATTCTGTGTTATTATGACAACAGTGAACAAGAGATTTGATTAAAATAACAGATGACCATATATGGTCATGTGAACTCATTAATATGCATAGCAGTCATATCTGAAACACTGTCGCAGAGCAGGACATGTAACTAGTGTCATTATGAAGACATTGAATGAAAGATGTAACTGACATTAGAAATGGCTATATATGATTATGTAATCTCATTATTGTGCATAAGAACATGGTTCATTATATATCCTGAAAACCATATTTCGATAACCAAAGCAGGTAAATACATGGTACCAACTTCATTTCGACCTCATGTTACTGATAATAAGAGCAACCTGATTGTCTAACATGTGACCTCATTAATTATGAAACAGAATCTTATCAGCTTGGGCCCCGGTGACGCCGCTTGCGGCTTTAATTTTAATTATTTTTATACAAAAAAATCATTAACTTAGTCTGGCTATTTTAAAGTTTGGACCCACCATAAACAAATCCTGTATCCGCCCCTGTTATGCGGGATAATTGATAGGTCAATTGCACATTCAACCACCAACGCCATTGCTAATAACAAACACACCGTAAGGTAAAAGCCTACTCATAATTTTTGACAAAATTAGTCATAAATCGCATGACAATGTTCCATACTTTATCATGTACAATCACGAAGCTAATGTCCCATGGTACAATTAAATAGCATTATTTTGTGTGTTACAGTTAAGCTTTTTGAGAAACGTGTCTTAATATTTCTTGAACATTGCTATTTTAGTACTATTCCATAGAACACAGTGTTAAAGAAAAATTGCATCTTTTGACAATTTTTAAAACCCAGATTAATAGTAATTCAGAACAACAAAAAGTACTTTATCATTAACAATATATGATTTTGTCAGCCTATGTCACCAGGCTAGATTTTGAGATATTGCATAATATCTCTGCCATAGGAACCTGTGGTAAAAGTGTTATAATAGTGACCCCATTTTTTTCATATCGGGGACCCTGATGATATGAAATAGCAAAAGTAATGTCATTACATATAATCTTTAGTTCATCTCGCACGTCCTTAAGATTAGAAAGATTGGCGGTATAGTAAAGCGTTGAAAGCACATTAAAATACTATTATGAATCTTTTGTATTTACTGAGTAAATTGAAAGTTGGTTATCTAATATATAATTATGAACATTATTACCCGACTGCCTAACTAAAAGTAAAAATATTTGACAAAACACGTTTTTGATCTTGTGAAACATCTAACATACAATATGTATAAATCACGGTGTTACCCTGTGTTACTAATTCGTATCGACTGATGATTTTTATTGTGTTCAATGAACAAATAAATTTAACTTTGTCGATCGTTTATTTTTACGATTTGAAAAATTGAAAAACATTATATTGACAAAACGCATCTAGAAACGACCAAATCTGCAAAGTATCGCCAAAAATAGAATTTTCCAGATTGTACAAACCACATCTATACATTTAAATCTGCATTTGTTGTTGTTGTTGTTGTTGTTGTTGTTGTTGTTGTAGCGACCGTCTTCCTTCTCTGAACTGGTTCACGACAGCCGAATGCTTGGAGGAATGCTTTACGTCCGGTTGAGCTGATCAGATTATACAGTATAGGGTTGACAACCAGACTTATGATCAATAACCAACGCGATAAATCGTATATGCAAATGATAGCCATTACGTCAGCAGAGGAGTTACCAGTGACGTTGTATGTTAGGTGGTCAATGAACTTGAAGACAGTCGGGGTCATGCACAGGAAGAAGACAGTGGTAATGGACACGCATGTTATCAGTATCTGTTTCTCGTCCGACCTTCGAATAGCACGAACGTCTGACTCCAACTGCCGGATAAACATTCGGAAACTTTGCGCCGTCATCACGTACATAACAGGTAGTACCACCAAGGAGACAGAGAAGATGACGATATACAACGCGTACGCAACGTTCTGTACTTGTTTCCGCGTGTTACCGGAGACAAAGCATTCCATCACCCGTGGAATGCTGAGAAGGGTTCCCAACAACCACGTGCACAGAACTAAAGAGATTACTCTTTTTTTAGTAAGAGTGTTGCGAAATCTCAGTGGGTAGCAAATACCGATGTGTCTCTCTACACTAAGAACAATAACTGTTAAAAGAGACGTGAAAAGTAAGAGATTTTGAAAGATTGTCATGTAGCATATAAAACCAACGTTTTCAAGAATATAAACGCCTCCGGTGATCACAAACACATAGTACACCAATACCGAGATGAGAAGTAACAGGTCGGCGACAGCCAGATTCACAAGATATATGTTTGCAGTAGTCTTCACGGAAGGGATTCGACGCAAAACATAAATGAACAAAATGTTAAGTATAATACCGACCACGGCTATACCTGTAGCTACTTTGAAGTAGACATTGCTGGATGCCAAACAAACCACACCATCCCTGTGAATGTCGGTGAAATTTTGCATCTCGTTCATCAAAAGCGTAGAACGGTTTACATCGACTGCATTCATATTAAACGGCTTCACTCTGAACTAAACTCGCGTATCTGAGCCCAATGATGATATATGTATTCTTTCTCCATTACGGAATGTGATAAGCCGATCCATTATAGCATCCGGGTGAATCGAATCACAATATAGCACTATGTGAAATGTGATACTATTATATCTACGTTTAGAGAAACCGCGTGATGGGTTAATAACACATGATACAGTGACTTAACCAAGGCATTTACCGAGATAAGTGATACATTAATAAAGGTTATCCTAGATCATTACGGGCAGACCAGTTCATTTTGGATTATCTATATGTCTCCCGTGGACGATATTGTGTCGTTTTCTGCCCTGAGAAAATAGTTTTGAAGTAATAGTACAACCTATTGCTGTCCCATTGCCTCTATGGTGGCGTAATAGTCTCCAAAGGTCTCCGGTTACCCTATCCTATAGGATAAGAGTTTCATTTGTTTGAAAGAGTACCAATTACGTTTGACTGGTATGGAACAATGCTGAAATACAGATCAGTGCCGTGTAAATAGTCAGTCTCCAATAGGTCGAAAATGTAAGGGTAGGTGGTCTCTTGTCGGTGGTCTATTCAACGACAGAGCCTTTGGTACCAGTAGTCAAAGAGTGCGTCAAAGTCATTTCACTGTCAGCCAGCCTGTTCATGCGCCAACTTATATCCCTATTATATAAGCATGTGTTGTGCTGTGGCAACAATTTGGGCAATATATCTTACGTCATATGTCATACAGGACAATGATTGGATTGCATATTAATGTGACTGCAATCAATTAAGTCCAAGTGGCTTGTACGTTATCTCATCTTATATCAGCAGTATGGCTATTTTCATTTGACCTGTTGACCCCGCATACCATACGTCAAATCACTTTTCATACTTAACCTGGCTACAATTTTCGTGGAGCCACAGCATCGAATAATTTGTATTGACATGACTAACAGCCACAATGCATGAGTGAATATAATGAGAAATAAATGCTGGTGAAAAGTCGATAATATAAATATAATAACACAAAACATTTTAATATGATTTGCACCCGAACACTGTGTATGGTCGGCGCCCAATCATGAATGGTAAATAACGAAATTATTGGTCAAATAATCAATTAACCTTTTTATAGGACTTTTAAGGTAGCGAGAGGGGAAACATAATTTATAGTTTAATGGAGTTTAGGACTTTCCTCACCAGTTACTAAGCATGCAGTTATGGCAATGTATATGTTTTCAGAAAGCTGAGATATAGCAGAATACGATCATATATGTTTCGTCTTGATATTTGCTCAGGGGATTAAGTTACGATCGTTCCCGTTAACCTTCTAAACGGAGAGTTTTTTTGCGGGATTGGCCGTTTCTCGGTGTTCCTTTTTTCTATGTTTCTGATCTTTTCACTGTTGCTTTATATGATAATGATCTTTGAGAATGCGTCTCGAAATTGTTATGTGCCCCATAGTTCTGGAGATAAAGCCTGTTGAACTTTATGGACTAAATTTTACGAACGTCTTCCTGTTCCCAAGGCCGTAACTCAACGTCAACGGCTCACATAAACGTCCATGAGACATCTTATTTTAGCCCATTTTGTGACGAGTAGATTGTGTAATTTATACATCGTTAGCGTAAAGAAAAGTGTTGAAAGATGACATCTTCAATAGTTATGATAGTCAAAAATTGGTTTCCGTAAAAACTCAATATACGTTTTTTTCGAATTTGGCCACAGATAAACAGCTAATTAATGACAAAATGTCGACCATTTCGATCATACTTCAATAAATATACAAGTATCTGATATGTGTGGAATGTTAGATCGTGAAAAATTGGTTGGTTGTTTTCTAAAACGTGACAAAACTTAGCAGTTTCTTCGAAAGTGGGTGCTAACTTGAGCAAGATGGCGACCGCGCAATTAATTTATTCAAGTCCATTTGTTATGTTGAACAGCGTCAACAGTACAATCGGTTCTCTAAACATAGGGCGGGCCTTCGTGACAGCATATATTTACTTACGGGATATACATGCATTCAAGTACAGATATGTTTGCATTACTCTCAGCCTATGGAGAGTGTACCGTTATCGGATTTGTTATAATCAGTTAGCTCTAAGTCAGCACTACCTGATTTGGCCGATACCCCGCCCGGGCGATCTTATGGAGGATTCGATTTTTTTTAGAAAAATGTGGACCAAAAGAGCGCCCGGGCGATGTTATGGCAGATATTACGAAGCCCATCTTGTCTGAAAAAATAACCCTGCGCTGATAAAAATGGTATCAGAAAATGTTTAGAAAAAATAATGTTTCGCGTTGACCAAATATAATCATTCAAAGTATAAATTCAAAGTGTTTTAATACGTTGGTGAGAGGTCGCATTTTACGTAAACAAGAACATGCACTAAGAAGGAAAAGCAAGCCAAAGTCGAAACGGGGTGCATCATGGACATGACATGACACAACACACGATGCGACAACTGAGTGAACAGTGACATCATTTTGGGATGCAATTGAACTTCAAGTACTTCTTTGCGAAACTTGCTGTGCGGCGATGCTGACATCAAGTGTGTGTTGACCGAAGTTTGACCCCAATTCACGCACTGAACTGGCGCGTTACCTTGGCAACCTTTTTCTTTCGTGGTCCGCGCGTCGATCTAGTAAACTTATATCCGACGGTACTGTAATTACGCAACTTGTATGCAACTCTGTACTTTGAATATATCAACATCGTTTACTTGGTGCACTGCTTTTACTAATTACGCAAATTTGTTACAATATTGTACCAGCTCTGAATATTTCAACTTCGTAACGTATAGCTTTGCGTATAACTACGCAAAATTCATGTTATCTTTTACTATTGTTAGGGCACTGACCCGGGGTATTGGGTCTGTGAATATTTCAATATTACTGACTTGATAATGCGTCGCATTCGTAATAATTACGCAAACATAAACATGGGCGCATTTAAATCATTAAAAAGGATAGCAGTCAGGTGTCTACGGAAAGTCAAGAAAATAGTTTAAATACTTCGGACCACCCAGCTTGACCCGTCGACAGAAACCGCTATATCCACTGTTTTTTTATCGGTGTCACCACTCTCGTCTATCTCCGCCAATTCTGTTTTGAGTTTTCTTATTTCATCGGCGGCATCTTGAAATTCTTGTTCTAATAGTCTTTTAGCAACGTCTAAAACTTTCCGAGTGTTTTCTCTGAATGTGGTTCCAAATATAATAGAGAAGTCGGTAATCCCATATAGCTACTAAATTTACGCATTGCGCGACTACCCTTTCCAATGCCACGAGCCGCGATCACCGGCTTACGATTCACATCAAAAGAATGTCCACTCTTTTTTGACGCAGGAAAAATGTCAGTTACGGAGTTACATTTTTGATTCCACTCTGTGGGCTGACTGTAATATGAGCCCAGGTCATTTTCATTTAGATATCTTTTAACGGTGTCGGACATTTGTCGGCGGCCATTTTTTTTTTTTTTTTTTTCATCTTAGAACTCCTTCCCATGATATATTAGGTTATTATATTATACCAGTATATTGATGGTGTTAATCCATTGATTTGATTGGTCCAAACACAAAATTTGCATATGCAATCCATGGTATATTGGCTGATAATGCACGGCTAAACCAAGTGGCCCTGGAACATGAATTGACTACAGGTTTAATACGGAAATATATAAAACCGGTATTATTTGATTTTTAGGGAAATACAGTGGTTGAATTTTAGAAGAATATTGAAAAAAATACTGAATTAAAAACATCTGAAAAGTTATATAACTATAATATTGCTTTTTGTTAATGGTGGGATCCAAATTGTGAGCGTCGGTCGTTGGGTGATTGTCGTTCGCCACACAAACCTAAACCACCGTCCCTTAATACCGTGAGGTGCCTGCACGAACGCCAGAACGCTATGTTCTCAGTGTTGTTACTTTGAGATGGATTGCGAACTTCCAACAAAGAAAACATGATCTTTAAGTACAAGATATAATTGAGGGATTTAATGACATAAAAATGCAAAAACTATGAGTCACAGGCAAAAATGTATGCCACCAATAACAACCGGTGTCCGGTAGCGACAGCTGACAAAATTGCAGTGCACCCGGGTAATTGCCATCTGTTTCAAAAAAACACGGGACAACGCAGGATTCGACGACGATATATGGTATTGTAATTCTTCACTATGGGTAAATAAATTACAGGAGATGATGAAGGTAATTTCGAAAGCTACAGATTTGTGCCGAGTGTACACCAACCACTGTATTAGAGCGACGGCGTGCAAAGTCTTTCGGCCGGAGTTGAGACAAGGCATATCATGTACGTGTCACAAAAACGATGCGGAAATCCGATCTTACACCATCAAACTTACCCCAGAACAACGACAAAACTTGTCAGTCATACTGTCACAAAACTTTGGTGTTGAGGGACTGTGACCAAAGGTATCCAGGTCAGATGTTGGAACTGAGGTCGCTGTGCCGGTCGCCGTACATGATACACCGCGTACCGCCGCGTACCGCTGAACGTCAAATATCCACAGTTACAAGTAGTATGATAAGTCACAAAACCGGTTTATTTCACAACTGTACTTTCAATGGGGAAATTACAGTCCAAATTGTACAAAAACCGGAATGAAAACGTGGAAAATCCGTTGTTTAAATGATCCAAACTGTACACGACCCTGTATTTCAAATCGCGTTGTGCGTCGGTAAAAGGTCAGAAAGGTCATCCTTTGTTATGCTAATTTGTGTGTTTACGCTGCTCTATTCAACGTGGATATGTTTTTTTTCATGTGGAATAAAAAGTAGTTTGTATTCAATTTGAACTGTGTTGCGCATGTAATTTTTGTATGCATTCAGCGTACAACTACATACTATTCTTATAAATATTCATGTTCAAGGGCCATAATCATGATCTTTTAGTAGATGAAAGTAAACTCTTTTTTTACAAGTTTTATCGAATTGTCAATATACTGGTATAATATAATAGCAATAACCCCCGCCGAAGTTGGGTATACCACTTGATATTGCACAATTCACTCCATATATGCACTCGCCTGCGGCTCGTGCATATATGTCGTGAATTGTGCAATATCTCGTGGTATACCCGCCTTCGGCGGGGGTTATTGCTTAATTAAAACACCGAGAAAAGCTTGAATACGATAGCGTAATGTTTATCTGTGCTTCGATCGCGTAACGGACACTTCTTATAGATTACACAGGATATAATGAGGCTGGATGGTCAACAAATCAGTGTGCAAAGTAAATCCTTTGTCTTCAGTCCGTCACTCAACATGATATGTAAATGCAGGAAGGACATGTTCACCTACAACTAAGTTTCCGGGAATAAATTGAAATTACTCAACAAATGCATCGCGCACTGTAAATTCGGACCAAAGATAAAGAAAGTACACAATATAAGGTTGCATAATCCGGGATTTTTAGAAAAAAGTTTTTTTCTCTAGTTTTCCCCCTCTCGCTACCTTAAATAGATAGATAAAAGTTGCCGCACGATGTTTCATTGTTAATCCCGTATTTTACGGGTTATCAATATGGCAACTGTATACGAGAATTGTTGACATAAATAAATGATTTGGATAAGATGTTTGACAGGGTGAAGGGTTATACAAACATGGTATGATATGTGATATGCTGGAATTAGATACCGGGATTTGGTTGTGGTTTATGTGTATCAAGTGAATACTGCTAATTGGTTACATCAGATGTACATTGTATCAGTTAAAATATGTATGTTAACTTAGGTTATTCCGGCAACTTAGGACTACTTAGCCGATTCGGACATTATAACGCTGGGTAGTAGTACTCGGATGGAACAGGTCACACGGCAGAACCGTTAATTAAATATACACTGTTTTTATACCATCTTATCGTTTCAATACTGTTTGTTTATCATCGTATAACCTGTCCTTGACTTGTACAAGAATTTATTGAATTGGGTGCACTGAGCCTTGACCTGACGTAACTTTTTTTTTATTTAGCGATTCTTTAGCGGGTACAGGATTACATAGTGTTACATAGTTTGGCATATCTCCATTAGTAATCTTCGAAGACTGCTATTAATTATATAAATAGGTTACTTAAACATCTCCGGTTTTATCAATTTTAATTTCGCTTGTGTGTTACCCAGCCTTGGGATAAATAACCATTCATTAAGGTAGAGATGAAGGTTTGTGGGCAATTGGGAGTGATTTTTTTTTTTGATTTTTATTATCCAAACATTCTTGTCTATAGACTGTTCAAATTTTGTAGAATTGTGAATAGTGGAACATACTCAAAAAACGAGTTTAAAATATAGATAACGGGTGCAAACATTCTCTCTTCTGAATGCTTAGCAAGATTTAGCAAGGCTGTACATAAGTAATAAAAAGGAAACATGGTGAAAAAAAGAAATGACGGGATCTCCATATTATGCACTATATTTAACTTTTAACAAAAAGACAATACATTTAAATTTGGAACTGTTACAGCCATTTTAATTATGAGCATTAGCAAACTTCTTATTGAGTGAATTGTTATGCAAATTAGCAATTATCTCAGCTTCTTTTTAGTGCACATCCCAGAACTTTAAAAACAAATAGCTCCTAGATGCTTTGACCTTTTGTTTTGAAGTTTTCACAAATGATTGACAATGTGTTTATCTTCAAAGCGCCGTCGGGGCATTGTTTTTGGTTGAACAGTGTTACAACAATCGTACAGACAACTAGCCTGGGTGTTAATTTATGCATAAACTTGAAGTAGTGAAATTTGAGCTGCTGCCCTGCAAAATTGACAACTGGTAGACAGTTTTCAAGACGGCACTTTTTTCATAGTAAACAGATGTAACCATAAACCAATTTTGACAGGAAACATGGTTTAGAAGCTAATTTTTTTTAAATCACTTTTGACAGGCGGAGCAGATTGGGTGCTGGTTCTTGATTGAAAGGTCTCGAAGTCATTGAAAGGCACAATAATTCTTTCTATCGATGTTACATTTACTGTCACAACATTAATATTACACCTATACACCAGCAACGTAAGCTGGGATCGACATTAAACAACTTCGTTACACTAATACTGAGGAAATATAATTTAATTCAGGTTAATTTCTTGTTCAGTCTATTACATTTGTTTGTATTAATTGCAGTATGGCAAATTGCAAACTTGTGATCAAATTACCCAAAATTAAGGTCCTATCTTAGTCTCGGGTGCATGTAACGCTAAGGAGTGGTCATTTGATTTCGTTCCCAATATATTTGCTATAGTTATGGCAGTCAATAATCAGGAAAACAGAATCTAAAATTCTAGCAGACTCCTAGTCAATTGATTCTTGTTCCAAGAGCAGCCCTACCTACAAATTTCATGAAAAATGTATTCTTAATTTGTATAGACATAAATGAAGAATCACTCCCTAAATTGTTGTTTTAATGGCAATTAATGCAAATTTCTAAAAATAATAATCGATTGGCACTTATGGTAAGGCTCACTCTATCTGAAAATATTATATTAAAGTATTATAACTTTTAGACAAAAGGTCCGAGTGGTGGTCAAATATTTCAATGAATACACGATATAAAATGCATTATCTTACTTATAATACCTCAATCGCCGTAGAATTGCACGGAAGGTTTAACTGACGTGTTTCGGGTTTTGTTTTTCATTGGTCATTACTAGTTACACAGCAAAGACATCGCAGCTGGACTACGTTACACTGCACAATCAACATATGAATTAATAATAGTCATTCTTTTCTAAAAATGACTCTGTATCTAGATTGTGGGCAGGCAATATCTAGATAATGTCCCACACTGGGACTTCGGTCAGAGGTGTTCATCTAAAACGAATTAAATTACGCGCAGTAAAAACTATAAGTCCTTGTGTGAAAGGCAACCTCTACTGACATTTGTCAAAAACAGATTAAGTTTTCCTGGTGACAGACAGACGGTTTTGTAGATAAGGAATGTAATGTTCGTGAATGATATAATCATTCTGAGGACATGTTTGCACCAGTGATGCAGAAATTCATCAGGTAACTGACTCGGTGTGATAATCGCAGCAGTTTTGTTTTTTTTAAATAAAATTGTACAACTTAATACGATGACATTTTGATTTGCTACTCGGTACACACGTCGTCGTTAAAAACGGTTATTAGACTTCATGGATTTAATCAGAATGACATAACATCAATTTATATAATCTTTATAATAATATAATATTACGAATCCATCTCTCGTATATCCTGTCTATATGACAGTCGCTACACTTAGTGTCAGAAATTAATTAATTTCAGCATAATCCTTCTGCAATTACATTTAAGTGTACATTTTCCAAGTGAAATTGTTCATATCGCCCATTATATTAACGAAATTGATATTCATATTAAGGTTGTCACTCAATGGCACAGATATATTGTCCAACGCAATCTGTGTAATGTGGTTTTGTTTTAATCATTTCTTTCCCTATAGTACAGAACACCGTTTTGTACAATATATCGATGACATTCACAAACAACTTGATGTACAATAGTCCACAAAAATGCTGTTTGCCACGATGCTACAATAATATGAATATAGCTGCAAGCAGCAATGTGGGTGTGCCAAGTTCTAAGATGCTGTTGGCAACTGCAGCATCACAACGCAGATGACAAGTTGCAGGTTAAGAATTATTTCGCAATATAAACATATATATTGATATAATATGAGGTTATTACGAGGATACCGCAAAGTATGCACGAAGCTTAAGACAGTGTAGCGGGAGTATTTTAACCAACAGATTTGTGATGTCATTCCAAAGTCATTTTTTTCATTTGAAACAACAACATTTCATTATGTGTTATGCAATTTGGCATGATATTTTACTATGCTCCACCTCTATCCCACATTGTGTCAAACCATTTCTATGTCATGTCAATTACACCCAGTGTATTAAATAGGCCCTCTGTGAACAAATTGAAGAAATATCAAGTGTTCAGGAAATTTGAACAAGACAAAAAATTGTCATTTGTAGGGTGGCCGTTTCTTGATTAAGATGTTGGTAATAGTAACTCAGTTTTCACAACATAGAAATGATGAAGGAGCTTCTCAAGTAAAGGAGATTCACTTTCATCTTGTAAGAGCACCAGAATAACTGAACCAACATAGTATCGCTAAATCTTTAAGCTAATTTAAACATACTAGTAGCCATGGTTAGTAGAATGCATAGTCGCACTGTTTCCCGTTCTTCATAGAACAGAAAACTATTAAGGACTTTATTATATCCTGCTTATTATTAACTTTTCAATTAAGGGATTTACCGTCCATATATTATTCAATGAATAGTGAAGTAGTCTGGTACATCGGTGCCCTTATATTTGGGCACAGTAGTATATTCTGAATGGTCAGTTCAATTTTTCCTCGCTACCGTGTCTAATATCTGTTCTAGTACTGTTCTTTGCTGAACTATCATTTAGTAATTCTGCTACACCGTCGTGTAAATAATATGGTGTGCTGGCATTACTTAAACGTACGACTGATTCCTTTATATCGCTATGTCTAATATATGGTACGGTTGGTATACTTGAATACTTTGCAGTCTTATTTGATTCTGCTGCGCCGATGGGTTCCGACCTATGTCAAAAGAAAACAGATGGTGAGATAATACACCTGTCAAATTTGTAAGTATAATTCTACATACAATTCTTCTTTCACTGTTCGACAATATTGAATGATTTTTTGTGCTATTAGCTATTATATCGGATACTGGACTACTGCAAATAAGATTCAAATGCATACCTGGTTAATTCCACGTGGATTGGTGGTAGAAAACCACTCGGAACTATCACTTTGGCGCTCAGGTATGAATACAGTAGGCAGCAGCCAAGAAGAAATACAAATACAAAAGGACCAGGTCCTAAATTTCGTGTCCGTCCTGCGTGAGGAAAAAGGATACGTCAAATTTAGCACACACCATGTAAACTAGAACACACTACCATATCTCTCGAACATGTCTCGATGTTTGTTTGTTTTTTGACTTATAACAAAACTTTAGTAATAATTACGCGCATTTATAGTTATCACACCAGACAACCTTTTCGATATGATTTAAATATCACTTCTTCCTTCCAGCCTAGAGTGAAATATTCAACAGCTCCCAGAAATATTATATTTTACTTCATTTTGAAACGACCGTTTCTTTTACTGCTTTTCCTGCTCACTATTATTGAACATAGCCGGGACTTCAGAACAAACTGTGGCTAATAGTTCTTTTTAACACACCGTACAACATTATATTGTACCTGGATAACATATATGCAGTTATAATATTAAACTCTAGATGACAACAAATAAAATTCAGTCATAGCATGGCAAACGATGTACCCAAATAAAAAAGTTTAATTTTTCTCAAAACGCACACGTTCTTGCAGTGGTTACGTGTGTTTTTATTTAACATATTTTAATTTAAAATTATCTATTAAGTGAACAATGGTTTATTTCATGAGTTATAAGTACTTTTGGACGACTAATAAATAATTATTGCGTTTCTTCAAGTGCACGAGATATTATAAGTTATGTTACGTTAGTAACGCAGAAGTCTCGCTCGAAGTTTGTATATGAAGCGCGCCATCAACGACTCATGATAACCTAATTTTGTACAAAACGACTTCTTACTTTATAGTACTATAAGACGAATGCTACCTGATTCGAGCAAACATTTCAACTAAAGTATGAAGAAGTTATATCGCTCACTATAGGCGTTTTATCGTGAACCGCATTTCTCCATTCATCGGGAATGCTATTATGTGCGTGCTGTCGAAATATTTTTCATCAATGTTCATCGAATGGTGGCGCTGTCATAGTTCATAGTAGGAATCTGGTTGTAATATTTCATATTAAGTCAAATCATGATAAGCCCCAATCGAATCTCAACTTCAAAAAAAAATTACATAATAGCCCACAACTCGAACGATCATTTGCTCTTGAGAGTCGGCCGGACAAGTTATAAAGCAACATGAGATTTTAACAAAAACAAGAGAGGGCGATAAACATATTCGACGACAACAAAGTGTTTAAATCAGCCATTACCAAACGAAAATATATTATAAGAAACATTGTGTGTACAATTGCAGAAATTTTAATTATTCATTGTCCGTTATACCAAAAGGAAACACATAATTTTATAACTATATAGAGGAAATATCTGTTCTACATTCTATATACGAGTAGACGGCATGTCGAAACGCAGGACAATAAATCACTGGTTAAAATTTCAACTTGATAAAGAGGTATGTTTATACAAAGTTGTAAGTACATCAAATGGACAAATATAACGCGATAGTGAAATAAAATATGTATACAAGTAGACGATATGCCAAAATATGTGTGAAAAAACTACACGAGAATGTCACTGTTAATAAGGTCTTGTAATTATCAAAACTCGTACAAGAAAAATCGATTTGCTACAAACCAATTTGCATTTTAAGTGTTAATTCTATATTTATCTTCTTAGTTCTTATAATTAAATACCTGAAACAATTGTGTTCGATTAACAATGAAAATGGTCAAAAATTCAAATACGAATGGGTGCATCTACATTTGACAATCAAATTTTAACTCTAGCATGATTGGCCTAGATAGAGAAACACATAGGCACGAAGAACGCGATTCTAACAGAGCATTCGCCAGCACTGAAAATAAACTGCTAATATGTCGTACAGCAAGGTACAGGGAAACCGAACAAGCCCACGTAATGTACACTAGTTAGGACACCAAGCATTATCGCATTATCAGATAGACGACCCCATCTTAGGTGAAACGGAAAATCGCCTCACAATAATACCTGAAGAAGTTTTGTCAAAAATACCATTGTCTAAATAAACAAATGAAAGAGGATGATTTATCTCGATAACTTTGTAAAAAGATAGCAAGTTGTGATCAAGCAAGAATACAGCACGTTAAAGTATCATACCTAGATTATCCATCAGATTTCCTGCAAAAAGTACTTGCCGTGTAGTTTACAACGTGGTTGGTCGCCTTATTCGGCGTGTAGATATTTCTTGTTAACTTTTCTTCTCTCAAGCACAGTCACTTCTGAATTTTAACATCAACGTCATGTTTCAAGTGATGGTTGGTGGAGTTACGCCTTGTAAAATTGACGAGTCGCCACTACTAATTTAGCAATCATTTTTGCTGTTGACTTGTGGGTTGCTGCAACCGAGACTACAGATAGCATAAATTACGCAATTATATACACATCACACCATCTGGTGCATTCTAAAATTGACCCATGACATGGATGAGATAATCCCCTTTGCATTCACTTACAATTATATGCTAATTAGAAAAACGGTGATAATATTAAACAACCGAATTACAATTGATAATATATGATGATCCAAAATATGCGCCAACATTAATCTGATTAAAATATGATGTATTGTAGTACGGCGTGTATTTTATTATAAATATTTATTTTACTATTTTTGTAATTACATTGTATTTGTTTATGTTTTTTGTTACATACTTTCGCAATTACCATAACTTTGAAAAAATAATAACAAATAAATAATAGATCAAAATTAAATTAAATGCACAATTTTAATTCGAAAATATTAATGTCATTATAATAATCACCAAATATATATTGAAGCATGGTAAGGGTTCAGGTGTTGGAAAATAGAATGAGAAAACCCTACTCCAAATATGGCAACCAATACCATTCTGCTCTGCATATGATACCTACCACTATCCTGCTTTAGAAGACACCAACCGTCACTCTGCTCTGCATGTGGCACCTGCCATTATTATCCTTTTCCACACGTGAAGCCCAATATCATCCAGCCCCGCATGTGATACCCTCTATCATCCTGTTCCACATATGACACCCAACATCATCCTGCTTCATATGCGTCACTAAGCATCACCTTATTCCACACGTGGCGTCAAATATCATTCTACTTCTTATGTGATATCAACTATCACCCTGTTTCACATGTGACACCCACCATCGTCCTGCTTCACTCATCAACTGTCACTCTGCTCTGCATGTGGTACCCATAATTATCATCCTGTTCCACGCGTGACGCCCAATATCACCCTGCTCCATATGTGATACCCATTATCATCCTGCTTCACATGTGACATCCACCGCCTCCCTGCTTCATATGTAGCGCCCATTATCATCCCGCTTCGCGTGTGGCACCATAGACCCTCCAGTGGAGGGTCTATGGTGGCACCTACCATTCACTTCCAAATGTTTGCACTATACGTGGGAGTATGGTCTTCACCAGAAACGAAGTCTCGGTTCAATGCCTTTGTAATATAGCAGTTATATTTATACAAAGAAAAACTGAAAAAGGGGAATTAAATACTGCGAACTAGTTTCATTACGACTGGTGCAAATTAAGTATTAATAATATTGTGTTGGAAAATGCATTTATTGATACTCACGTAGCTTCAAAATGATTTGCATATTCTAGCTAAATATGCTCGTATACTCATTTATACAATTACTGCTGCTTTGTTTTACACTACACTACTTGTGTCGGACAAATTTCCCTTATAGAGGTATGTCTTATATCTAAGTGTAATATGTAGTACAACGTCATTGCATTATAACAGTTGATACATATATTATGTTGACTTTTTCAATTCATATATTGCAATAACATGGAGTTCAACGAATTGCTGTTATTTATTGCTACGCCTATTTCAGCATAACAGTTGTTAGTGAATATAGCGATTGTTTCGCGGAGTAACACAAATAATGTCAATGAACAGTATCTGAAAATATTACGTGACATATATGGAAATATTCCATATACAGTAAATTATAGAACGCCCAACATATGATAACTTTTCCGTAAACCCATTTCTATTTTACTTGTTTGTATTATCTGGAAACAAGAAATGATCATCCATTAATATTAAACTAGTCAATTGGTTCAATGGTTAGATAGTAATCAACAAATATATTAATAATTCTAAGCTATGGACAATTCATAGAATACTAGGTTGAAAAATGTACCAATCACATCATGATGCTCACAGTTAATTGAATTCAGATGCAGTTATGACAAAGCGACCATCGAATAATATCTTACTGGAAAGCGAGGCCATACGCAACGATCATAATTATAATACACAACGCAATGCGCCAGCCTGCAGTTTAATGTACAATACATTTATTTAAATAGTGTTCGCTCGTACGAATACACGCCGTAAACTTAAATGGGCAAAGCAAAATAATCCCTATTAGACTTTGTATTTTGGCAAAGTGTCAAGCTCGAGTCTAAAACAGCCCATAATTTCGTTGCGGCCAAGGAAACAGTTGTCAGTGATATTAAGTCTCGGTATTCATATGGGACATTAGTAGTTGCCATGCATGGCCATCTATAATATGTCTTTTTGTTCAAATGTAGCAAAACAAAGAAAGGTTGGTTGAAAATTGTTACCAGGATTGCAGAAAATGATGGGTAAGTATCCATTCATTATCAAAATTAATGTGTACTTAATTCGCTGTAGTGATATAGTGTATAGTTTGTATAATCGATTCTGTTCCTCCATCAGGACCCGCGTTGAAGAAAAAGATTACACTAATAACTGTGATCTTTCTTATCGGGAGTGGGGTAATGTACTTTTTGATTTACGAGGATGTAGGGTTCTCACATGGAAGAGACATTCGTATGTCCACCTGCAACTCAAATAAGTAAGTGGTTATCAATACAATCATCTATTATTTGAAAGGTTATGTAAGACGTTAAAGAGCGGTGGTCGTCGAGGCGCGTTCTGTTCAATATGGGACTCTTCGCGACTTATACAACGCGTGTGAAATACATTGTTGACATGGAATTCGAACACGCGCTACGCGACTACCACCTCCTTTAATATCGATATGTATGCAGAATAATAATATTGATCATGTGAGTAACAGGGATGTTCATGCTGTTCTATTGGTTTGGCTGTATTATTCTGTGGTATTCATATTACATCAAGCGATATGATTTGACTATGTTACACAGAAGAGTCCGAGAAAGAGTGTCTTGTTTATTTTCATAGCAAACTTTCATTTCTAAATGTTTGTACATTAAAAATTGTTGGCATATTTAATATAATAAGAATTCCAATTTACCAGTACATAAAATTAACCAGTTTTAGAAATAATTTGAGTCAATAGTTTGGCAAAGCAAATGATTTAATGTTTCACAATTATTCTCGCATCTATTATGTTCATAGCAGTAACGAGCACGTGTCCTAAAGTACGCGAATTGTACTTTCCGCAGCTCTCACAGGTATCGGCTGTTATTGTTTATACTCACTCAGTCCAGTTTCTAGTAGTCGGTTTCCGACATTCATGTTGATACAGTTGCAAACATCATAATGAGGTCGAAGCAATATTTATATTTTTTTCGAGCTACGCGCTCGAAGATATATCAATACTGCTTATTAATTAGTTTAATTAATTAGTTTATGAGATCATGCTCAGATGTATGTATAGGTAATTGCATTTATCCCAGACTACACACTTTTCACTGAATATTAAAATTAATGTTTTGCATTTTACTTTGAGTGATATATGTTTTTAATTTAATACCATGACACGCGTGTCTTCTAATACTGGTAATGTATTCGTGTGCATATGTCTGTGCATGTATATGCTCAACTCTATATAGTGTAACAGTAGTTTGTGATTTGATTGACTGTTCGATGACTGTGGTCAGACACGTCCCAGAATATTTAGGAATAAAATGGAAATAGAAGTATTTCACAGAAGTATAGCACTTTTTTATGAAAAAAAAACCTACTTCATCGTTATTATTTTATGCTGGTATTATATCGCATAATTTAATTATTCCATTCTATAATGAAATATGATTCTAATACATGCCTCAAGTACATTGTCATTGTAAAAGCACCACATTGCTCTTCTCCCTTTGTGTAATATAGACTACATTGCACACGCCAAAATCACATCTCTCGCCTATGGACTAATTACGTTTGTTAGGATCATGGAAATGATGAAAAACGACTAATGTCACCGTGGTTCTCTGTTGCTTTTTAACCATGCTATTGTTGTTTTTTCAGATGGAATAATATAAACTCTCTGGAGTCGTTTTTTAAGACGATATATTCCGTATCTGCCAATGTTGATGACACAAATAATGATAAAAAACACATAAAAGCAAAGTCGAAATCTATCGAAAGTGTATCACAAAAGAAGACACAAGGTTCCACGTGTAAACCTGTGGAACATTACGTGTTTGTGAAAACTGCCAAAACCGGAGGTAGTACAGTCGCCGGTATCCTTCGTCGATACGGGATGACTCATGGTTTGGTTGCTGCGCTGCCTGTTAACCATTCGTCGCACATAAACATTATTAAAGGGAATGCAGAGATAATAAGATATCCGTGTGCAGACAATTTCCCCGGATATAATTACCTTGCCAGTCATATAGGGTATTACAATTATACTGTGTTGAGACATCTTATACCGAAAGCAAAATTTATAAGCATACTAAGAGCACCACATACACAATTAGAATCTGCGTTTTATTATTTACAAGTCGACAAGAAGATGAACCTCGGGAATTCTAGTAATCCCTTCGCGGAGTTTTTGCGCAATGTGTCATACAACTACATGCGTATCTTAGGACAGGGAAAGAATGGACAACTGCAGAAGTTGGGATACAGATGGCAAGACCATAATGACCCCCTCGATGTTGGTAAGAAAATAGAAGATCTTAGCAAAGAAATTGATTTAGTTATGATTACTGAATATATGGATGAATCCCTTGTCTTGTTGAAAAAACTGTTGTGCTGGAGTTTTGATGATATGGTGTACATATCATGCAGAGTCCGATCAAAAACTTCACGACCACCATTTACCGAAAAGATGAAAGCAATCGCGTCAGCGTGGAATGCTGATGATCTTCGATTGTATAGACACTTCAATGAAACATTTTGGCAGAAAATAAAAGATTATGACGGTAACTTTCAGGAAGATCTACGTCTATTCCAAGAACTCAAAAATAAGACATTGATGGAGTGTGCGGGCCCACCCAATAAATGCCCCGACCTACGTGTTTCTTGTAACACCACACCAACACTCATTTCAGCGAAGCAGTATGCGAGATTTTGTGCACCATGATTTCATGGAGCTGTGACTGTGTGAACAATTACTCTGTTCTTCAAATTTGATCTTATATTCATAAAGTTAATAAAAAGTCAAGGGATTTACCCATTTAACGCTGTAGAGAAATGGTTACAGTACACATTATACTATGGAAAGCTGTTTTGATAGTTCGTTTAGTCACACATCTATTCAATACACCAGCTAAATTGATTTTAGCGGCATGAACGGCACATCTATCCCTTTTGTGCATCACATGCACATTGTCGCCAGACGGCATTCTTCTAACATTTGATTTGGTGTCGGTGCATATTGTGCTGTGTCAAGTTTAAGTTTAGTGAATTGATTTATTATTGTATACTTGACTTTTTGAAGTGAAATATAATGCGGGACCACTTTCTGACCAATCAATCTTTGTGGTGCTTTATTGTTCAGCGTTGTTCAATAGTGAGAAACTTTCTTATATTCGGGAGTCCGAATAAATATTAGATATATACTTTTAATATGTATTTTAGGAGTACAGAATTGATATATTCGATTTACGCGACTAGCTTCATCTACCAATGATCTTGTTCTGAAGACTCCCGTCTTTAAATGACTGGTTGTGTTTTTTCGAAACATTTGGCGGATTTTTGTGACCTGGTTATCTTAAAACAACCATTTGTGTAAAATGTGTTGTCTTTCGATATTATTTTTTGAGATGTCGTTGACAACGAGAGAGACGTGAGACTATGATGGCCTCCCAAACCGTTTTCCTTTTTCTACCGTCATCGTGTCCACTGTTCCGCTGACCTATGTGACTATTGTATTTGGATAAATAGAAGAGAAGTATTTGGGAGCAAAAGCAAATTAGTTGGCTCTCCTTTTCTAAACGAGATGTTGGTAGTCAGCGGGAACATTTGCACCTGCTATAGTTTGGGAAGTTAATTATGGTCGTACACATGTGGGAAATTAATGATAAAGTTTTCAATTAGGTAAAATATCATGTCTCAAATTTCATGAGCAAGCCTATTTGCCTTTCACATTAAATCATTACGGCAATTATTGTCGAATACATTCCCAGAAATAACTATTCGCAAAACCCAAAACTTTGCATGAACCCTGTTCTGAATGTTACGAGGTGAACTCATTAATTACTATATCTTGCAAAAGCTTTATAGAAATCAACCAACAATTCTGTAATAGGTAGTATCTATACAAACTATGAAGCAAATGGCGGTGTTGGGCAGATAGGGCGCTATCACGTGTTTTTTATTTTACTGTGCTTGCTAGCCCCATTGAGACCCGTGTTGTGTCAGCGAAAGAGCAAAGTGATTCGTCATACATGCTTTTTATTACACAAACATGTATACAGATGAGTAACACCAACCGGTCGATAGTCGAGACGTGTTCATAACGACACGGTATTTATCGCCAGTGACCCCAAAGCCAGAGTTAATGCCCCTAACTATGTGACGAGTTCAACATTTGCTCCAAGCATCATTTCTGAACTGGAGAACTCTCTTTATTGCGCTTAATCGCACTAAAGTGTGTATTTCATAATTCGCTTCACACCTAATGACGAATTCATACGGGAAAAAAACAACATAACTACTTTGAGTTCATAGACGGCTGATCATGTGTATCTGTGACCTCTCGAATATTTAGTTAAATAATGCTAACGCAGAATATTTCAATATCCGAATTATTATTTTGTCTTAATCTTGGATGTGAAGAGCTGTTTTAATTGCAGTAGTTTTGACGGTGGATAACAAATTGCTTGTAACTTGATTTATGTATTTATCGTGTTAATGGCAAATTTTCTCCGCATAAATATTTACTCTGTAAATTCAGTGAATGCATCTGCTTGAGGGCGCTGACACATTAAACCATGTAGCGTATATTGAATGCTTTATTGTACCGTTTGCTCATTGACTGTAACGTGGTCAATATTAACAATTGGTGCGTTGTCATGATACGTTGGGATCGGAATAAATTATATGTATGATCATGAATGCGATTCGCACAGCTAGGACACTGTATCGCTTGATAGGCTATCACCAAATATATTGAATGCGATTCGGACAGCTAGGGCACTGTATCGCATGATAGGCTATCACCAAATATAATGAATGCGATTCGGACAGCTAGGGCACTGTATCGCATGATAGGCTATCACCAAATATAATGAATGCGATTCGCACAGCTAGGACACTGTACCACGTGATAGGCTATCACCAAATATAATGAATGCGATTCGCACAGCTAGGACACTGTACCGCGTGATAGGCTATCACCAAATATAATGAATGCGATTCGCACAGCTAATCCAAATCCTCGGGGCGCGGCGGAGCTACGTCACGGACGTTCTACGTTGCTAAGACGCACACCACTGTACCACGTATTTCTACGGGCTCTGTGCGCGCTGCTGTTGAACGCCGGTGGAGCCGGTGAAAACTCGAGAAAACAACACAAACTCAACTTTGAAGTAATCCTGAACAACCAAATTCATATATGTTACACACGTAGGGCTAATCCTGTTGCACTGTTCAGGGGACTCTCAACAACCATTGCAAAGTACCGTTTTCTGCGAGTTTTTGGTCTTTGTTTTCACCGCGAGAGTTGCTAGGCGGTAGAAAATGCCCGGATGTCCGCCTCCGAGAATTGTGTCCCAGGCAGTTTTCTGTCCCATATGTGTTGCATCCAACATTAAATTTAAAGTACAAACTGGGATATAATAAATTCCTTAATTACATGTTACGTAATACCTCTAATAATGAATAATAGGATGTTCGTTACTGACAATAAGTTATTACTTTGTTATAAAAGAATCAAATTCATAGAAAACCTAAATATGTCATTTCGATTTAATCACGGATGCATTATCTTCTAATTTATGGAATCAATTTACTATGATATTTTTGTGCTGAAATGTACTATAAATATAATATTTACAAACACAAAATGTGTACCGCATGTAATAAATTTGATAAATAGATAAGACGGGCTATTGGGCGCAATGTATGCGGATGAATACAGATATTCGTTACTGAATGGTGTGGTACCATGACGGCGAACTGGGGATAAAATAGAGAAATTACCTTGTTTTAAGTAAATGCAAGTTTCCTATCGTCTGTTATTTAACGAATGCAAACGAATGGAGCAATTGAAAACTTAGACCAAACACAATGCGTTCTTTTACGAAATCACATTTCAAAACTTTGGAGCAACATCTTGCTCTGAATGACATCATTATATGTAGTTAGAGGAATATTGAAATTTGTTCCAAGATGCACAGAGAAACGGGAGATGCTGGATTCATGAAAAAAATGGACAATCGAGTTAAGACGTAGACTCTTTAAGCAATTAAGTAGTGACTATTCGGTGTTACTTGTAATTGAATTACTACTAAGAACGATGGTACAGTAGATAGGAACACTAAAATACGTTCAATACAAAATAGACGCCTACCACTGAATTGGTATTTCCAACATCCAAAAATTATTTTTAAGAAATAAATCATAATACAACGTCGATTACATTGTAAATGTCAACACATGTTATTAAATCTTCATACAATATTTACATTCTGCAGTCAGAAATCACATCCTTGAGACATTCCAGACACATAACGAGTAAATGCAATGGAACACATAAATGGCCACACTCTGTGCTGCAAGAAATCCTTACAAAACTGCTCACATATTGACACATAAACCTCTACAATTTGTCATTGACTCCTCAGTGTGGTATAGTTTGTGTATTTTATTTTAAGGTTAGTTTAGTTAGTTTTGCCTATTGTTACTTCCACTTATTGTGGTGGGTTTATTGTTTGTTTCCATATAAGCAGAATTACTGTGATATATAAATAAACATTACGTACATATTAAGGTAATACACATGTGTTGTAATAGTTTACTATGTCTGTTGTGAGTGAGTGAGTGAGTGAGTGAGTGTCTCAATGTAGTGGTGAACCCAGCGAGGAACTTCCGAGAGGTTCAACATTATCAATAATATAAGACATGTAGAGGGCGCTTCATAATCCAGATATTCAAATCGGTGATATACACGTTTTTAAATACTAGTATTTATAGATAAATCCGCGTATTCCGCGAATATTGCTATGTTTGCTGCAAATATCTTTTTAAAATGTGTTCCCTCCCCCTTGGCTTCCATCACCGATTGTTTGTCGTTGTTGTGATTTGGGTTTTCCGGCGTCTTTTATAATTATCTATCGACTGAACTGAATCATTGTTTTCATTAAACAGCGGTGACATTTATGTAATCATAAGAAAACACTGATAATTTAATCACTCTGTGTTTTGTTTTCCTTTCTGGGTGATATAAACATTTTAGCATTATTAGACATTAATTATCACGTACAATACTTGAAATATCATTATATTATATTATATATATTGAAACTCTTGAAAATCCTTAATATATACCTCGAATTAAGCGTTTTGTCAACGTTGCCTATTTTTTTTCAGGACTCGAAGAAATTGTTTTTGTAAATCATATCCGACTTCTCAATCTTTCGGATCATCGGCCATGGCTTGGCCGTTGGTGTAATACATATAATCACGAAAAGGAAACAACTATTCAATGTGTTTTCTAGTTTTGACAATTTTATTTTTCTTTTCGGTATCGTTATTTTTGGAATTAATCACTAACATTTCCTCGTTTCTCTGCTCTGTCAAAAGGAGTTACCTAGGCTTTTTTTCACGTAACTGTCTCATTAAAATAAAATAAAAATATTACAACTAGAACAAGCACCCAAAACACGTAACAAGAGGTCCCAGTTCAGTTGCTTTCACGATACAAGTGTAATACAACTATTAGTCTAAGATTTGAAGTGTCGTTCAGAATGTAATAATAGTTAATACTAGTTGTATGTTCACACTTTACTATCAAAACCACCATTTCGACCACCCATGTGCCAGTGATCAGTGTTTGGGCGAGCGGTCAATGTTTTCAATGAGCGAGCGAGCGAAAAAAAAACGCGATTAAAATGCGGTCGGTTTCCGGTCGGACAAGACCGCGTGGTCGGAAATTAAGCGATAAGCGGTCGATGTAAAAGCGGAAGGTTGGGCGAAATGAGTACTGTATGACCATGTTTCTCCGACGAAGTCTCGACTGACAATAATGCTGACAATGGACGTTAGATAAACACGCATTGTTTGCAACTGGAAGCTTATCACCCGTTATATCAGAATCGTCAACAACAGAGTATACAGATAAGATGTTATCATTTAAACCCTTTCAAAGATAAAGATTATGCAAATATCCACGAAACGCCAGATGTAGTTTTTCCTGCTAGTGTTTTAAAACACTAATTTGAGTAACGTTATTTCGCAATTTCGATCTTTTGTTAACCTGGGGTGATGTATCAAGGTCTAAAGTAACAGTTTTATCAATTTTTGAAAAATCAAGAAAAAAGTGAAAATTTCCCTTCTCGCTACCTTAAGCGGTTCGTAATTCGCATATTTATAATGGAGCAATAAAAACCAATGACAGTTTAGTTAGGTTATTGTAGCCAATTGAATACAGCATTATTCTCATTCATTCATTTCATTCAGCAACACGTTATATTTGACATAATTTGGCATGTTGTTCTGGTATTTAAATTTATTATTTTTCCTAGAGATGTGTTCTGACATCCAGAGCCCCCGCCTGAGATCCGCCGCTGCAATGTACATACACAGGCATCACAGCGTGCAGTGTTGCACTGAAATAAACAGTAGAGCGTCGCCAGTGGCCATTATGGTGCGTGGTTCTGCACAATGCAGTCAACCGTAACCCACATCTCAATGTATAGTGTGTACTGTATATCTACACTATTCTATCAGGTCATTCGAAATAATTGGATCCGGGAAGTAACCTCGTGTAAATTTAGAGGCCCAATTCAGTCGTCAGGGCGACTGTTTATTTGGTTGTGGCTAATGAGTGTTGATAGTCAGTTACATATATTTACAGAACCTCTGATAATTTATTTACAAGCTGATAACACAAAAGCGTTCCAGACAGATACAAATACATTCTGGTCGGGGCCAATATATACTTCCATACATCTAATTATAAACGGTATTTTTAAGTATGGGGCTAATACGGAACGTGTTCTGAAGATACGAACGATGTGGCATGGCCAATTTTCCTGACTTGTGTTTATTTCACAATAGTGTATGGGTCACACCTAATTCACACCTAATATGTATCCAGGCCGGGAATAGAGGGACTGCAGTATAACGTTTTAGTCAGGAACACGTGCGTTCTGGATGGGGCTAATATATACATTCATACAGCCATTTTATAAACTAAAATACTATTTTATTTTATAGAAAAAAACAAACAAATTGAATTCAAGTCTAGCACTAACACAGAACGTGTTATGAAGATACGAACGATGTGGCAATGACAAATTTCTTGAATTGTGTTTATTTCACAATAGAACATCGAAAATGTAGATTTGACACGATGTATTACATCGTGACATTTGCTTTCATGTTTATGTTTTGGATGTCTTAAACAGCGTACCTGCAAGATAATTCACACAGTAGTCACTTCTTCAAAATTGCCAGTCTGGCTCCTTCAATGTTCCTGTTGAAAGTAGCCGAAATTCGCAGATACTTGCACTCACGACACTCGCTTTGGCCTTCATTTTTAGTGAATATTCTTGTTCATTTGTAATCAAAACCCATATAAGCAACTAATGGTACTATGGATTTCAAACAGTGGGTCTATATCGGCTAATAAGCTGTTTTTTCACATTTTTTAGTGATATACTTCATATTCAACTACCACACATCCCACTCGTGTATTAAACAAAAAACAACAACGGACTATATGCACGTTTCGTGCAATCTCTTGATTTATGCAATTCAACGTAAACATACAAAACTATTATTCATCAATCTCCATTAAAAATCTACATTTTAGAAAAACAGATACAATCATTTTAATCCACCATGTCCCAGTGACATGATACAATTAATTGTGCTAATATTTTTATAATCGATAACTAATAATTGTGTATTTCAAAGCAATAGAACAACCCTCATAAACCTGTCCCGATCCCGTGTGTCCTCGTTTATTGGACTACAAACTGTAAAATGTGTCTGCGATGTATGGAAGTTGCATGTGCCCAACAATAAATAAAGTAAAATTTATATAGAGCTTCTTCATTAATGTTAAATACTATACATGTCAATTTAAATATTCTTCACACATTACAGAGTTCGGCATGTATAACAAGCCAATTCATTCAAACAGGATAGCGAGTCGTATTTCTTGTCAAACAGCAGTTTCATCTTTTTTCATTAATTCGTTTTTCGTTTCCTTATCAGGAACACCATTCTCTACAATTTCCTAAAAGAGGCAAATGCCATGGAAACACATCACGTTATACATCTTCATAAAGATGCCAAACATCTTTGACTTTGCTAACTCGAATTCATTTGGATCCAACTACTACACACATTTTCGTCAAAAGTAGTTCAGAATAAAATACACTTTTTACATCAACACTATCTGAAATAGTCTAAATACCCGAAACCAACTGTGAGGATTTACGTACAATATGAACGAAACAGTTGATGGAATCCCAAATCACAATATTGTGACATGGGAATTTATAGGCAATTTTAACCAGAATTATTATGTCAAATATGTCAACTGTGTTGTAAGTTGTATGATATATGCTGCCGAATTATGACTCTGTTCAATATTTTCCCCGTGACTACATGTTTTGTTTTGTTTTTTATTTTCGCAAAACCTTATAATATGCAATATTACACAAGTAAAAAGTAAAGCATAACGCCATCTGATATACCTCACTAAGAGGCAGCAATATTACATGCTTGAATGTAAACAGTTTTATTGTAAGACTTTCTCTTTTTTGAGCTCTATGAAATCACATAGGAAAATGCACTTCCCAATATTACAGGGTTGTTAGCATACATTGAAGTTCGATACAGTGACTAGCATAGATTGGATAAATTGAACTGGTGGAATAGCGATTCCAAAAAAGATAGAGAATAATGAAACCAATTTGTACTAATACCCTGGTAATTTGATCAAGCAATAGTATTATAAAAGTTTTCAATTTGAGTTGCTTGTACCCGTACACCCTTTTCTCACTGAAATAACTATGTACAATGGACTGAATGTACTATGGATATCAATTAGGTGGACTGTTATTGCTTTTCATCATACAAATCAAATACATGGTGTTTTCTAAGACTTACTTTATCACTGTATTTCCCACCACAGCATATTTTTGTACGCCAACTGTCTGGCATACAACGTTGGAGATCATCATATATTGGACACAAAAGGCGAGGATCAACGTCACCTGGTGCGGTATAACCTGAATGGAGAAGGGTAATGTAACCAGTGAGTTTTTCTTGAGAAGAGTTATCGTGTGTGTTCACTTCAAAATAATATAAATTATTATTGAATATAATTTTTTTTTAAATGCTTAGCTCGGTGTACTTTTTGTTTAAAACTTTACTATATTAGTGTGTAAAGTACGAAGCACACAAACACGGTAGTCGGTGACAATGTCTGTAACTGAACTTGATTTCTAAAATTTGTAAAACAATTGGTGGATTTTGAATGACGCAATGACGGTTTATGCTAGGCATAAATAAAATAGAGATGAAAGAATGGTGACCCTTTTGATTTACCGTGTTTGCATAGTTAGTTGGTAAAGGGGAAATAACTTATACAAAATAACATACAATTTTGTTTTACAAAATTAAGTTATTATTCGGGTGGTCACTAGATGGTCTGTAACTCTAATCTTTACTAGTTATGCAATATGTTAACACAATTGTCCTCACCTGTTATAAAACTAACTATTAGACCAGTCACTATGGTTACGGATGAAGAAGTGGCGCTGTACCAAAGGTATGATATACTATACAAGTTGGCAATAATCGGCCTAGAATGTAATGACATTTTAATCAGACAAATGTTAATCATTAATGAATAAGCACTCATTCGCTCACACGTACGTTTCCATCACATAAAGTGAAGCCATTGACATACATTCAGTTAAATTACGTTGGTATTCATATATAGTATTGGAATTCAACTACATTCCATTTAGTTAAAATAACTTAAGTAAAATATAATTTAATTGAATCGAATACACTGCATACCAATATTAAATTTCCTATAATATTTGAAATGATAACATTGTCGATAGGAATTCTCTTGTGCAGAAGTGTTGAAAAAATGTTCAAAAGTGTATTTGTCTGAATTTAAAAATACACCAGTAAATGTAAGAGCCAATCGAAATTCCTATTGTAAGGGGCTTCTAAGTTGAATACAAATAAAGATTCATTAGTTCATCATCTTTAAATGCACTGTCAAACATTCATCGCTCAATTATGATTGTGATAGTGGAACAACAAAAGTTGAGATTTGTGTTGACAAACAATGTTTTTCTCAGTATTTTTTTTCAAACTAACAACCACATTATCTCAGTACAATAATTAACAGAGGGACACCCAAATGAAAATCGATTAAGATAATCTACCAGGTCGAAGACACAGTCAAAATAATTAATACAAGTCATCGTCATACATCATTCGTAAGTACAAGTAAAATAAGTAAAGTACAATTCACTATTGATGATACTGATAATGATAATTCGTCTAGCTGTATCCTCGGGGCGGAGCTGCGTCACAAAACGTTCCACGTTGCTAAGACGCGCAACCACTGTACCACGTATTTCTATGGGCTCAGCGCGCGCTGTTGAGAGACGTGGAACGCTGAGCGAAGAGCCGGTGAAAATTCTAGAAAACAACAGGAACTCAACTTCGAAGTAATCCTGAACAATCAAATTTATATGCGTTACACACGCAGGGGGTAATCTTGTTACACTGTTCAGGGGAGTCTCAACAACCATCCCAAAGTACCGTTTTCTGAGAGTTTTCGGCCTTTGTTTTCACCGTGATGGTTGCCATGCGGTGAAAATGCCCGGATGTCCGCCCGCGAGAATACGCCATAGAATGCTGGAACCTATAACACACTGTATCGGACATACCTTATTAACTCTATTGATGATGATAGCTCATTAGTATTGACGTAACTACTATTCATTGACGTCATATTGGTAGTTATATCGTATAATACACTGTAGTTGAATGATGTTGATATATTATGGAATATATCACTACTGTTAGATGTAACCATGTCAACTGTACAATTCTCGATTGATGTCGGTAATGTGATGATATGTGGTCTATAGAAGTATGCCCCAATACCAATCCACAGTGACATCGCATACCCACATATCACACCAAATATAGCACCCTGAAATAACATAGCACTGTGGTTAGAACATAGAACAACACACATACATTTAGTATACGTCGCTAGACCTAACTGAACATATATATTACAACCTGAAATAACATAATACTGTGGTCAGAACACAGGACAGCACACACACACATTTTAGTATACGTCGCTAGACCTAGCTGAACATATATTATACAGTCTGAAATAACATATTATTGTGGTTAGAACATAGAACAACACACATACACATTTTAGTATACGTCGCTAGAACTAATTGAACATATATATTACAGCCTGAAATACCATCTTACTGTCGTTAGAACATAGAACAACACACATACATTTTAGTATACGTCGCTAGACCTAACTGAACATGTATATTACAGCCTGAAATAACATATTACTATGATTAGAACATAGAACAACACACATACATATTTTAGTATACATTGCTAGACCTAACTGAACATATATATTACAGCCTGAAATAACATATTACTGTGGTTAGAACATAGACCAACACACATACATATTTTAGTATACATTGCTAGACCTAACTGAACATGTATATTACAGCCTGAAATAACATATTACTGTGGTTAGAACATAGAACAACACACATAGACATTTTAGTATACGTCGCTAGACCTAACTGAACATATATATTACAGCCTGAAATAACATATTACTGTGGTTAGAACATAGAACAACACACATACACATTTTAGAATACGTCGCTAGACCTAACTGAACATATATATTACAGCCTGAAATAACATATTACTATGATTAGAACATAGACCAACACACATACATATTTTAGTATACATTGCTAGACCTAACTGAACATATATATTACAGCCTGAAATAACATATTACTGTGGTTAGAACATAGACCAACACACATACATATTTTAGTATACATTGCTAGACCTAACTGAACATATATATTACAGCCTGAAATAACATATTACTGTGATTAGAACATAGAACAACACACATACATATTTTAGTATACATTGCTAGACCTAACTGAACATGTATATTACAGCCTGAAATACCATATTACTGTGGTTAGAACATAGACCAACACACATACACATTTTAGAATACGTCGCTAGACCTAACTGAACATATATATTACAGCCTGAAATAACATATTACTATGATTAGAACATAGAACAACACACATACATATTTTAGTATACATTGCTAGACCTAACTGAACATATATATTACTGCCTGAAATAACATATTCCTGTCGTTAGAACATAAACAACACACATAGACATTTTAGTATACGTCGCTATACCTAACTGAACATGTATATTACAGCCTGAAATAACATATTACTGTGGTTAGAACATAGAACAACACACATAGACATTTTAGTATACATTGCTAGACCTAACTGAACATATATATTACTGCCTGAAATAACATATTCCTGTCGTTAGAACATAAACAACACACATAGACATTTTAGTATACGTCGCTAGACCTAACTGAACATGTATATTACAGCCTGAAATAACATATTACTGTGGTTAGAACATAGAACAACACACATACATATTTTAGTATCCATTGCTAGACCTAACTGAACATATATATTACAGCCTGAAATAACATATTACTATGATTAGAACATAGAACAACACACATACATATTTTAGTATACATTGCTAGACCTAACTGAACATATATATTACTGCCTGAAATAACATATTACTATGATTAGAACATAGAACAACACACATAGACATTTTAGTATACGTCGCTAGACCTAACTGAACATATATATTACTGCCTGAAATAACATATTACTGTGGTTAGAACATAGAACAACACACATAGACATTTTAGTATACATTGCTAGACCTAACTGAACATATATATTACAGCCTGAAATAACATATTACTGTGGTTAGAACATAGAACAACACACATACACATTTTAGAATACGTCGCTAGACCTAACTGAACATATATATTACTGCCTGAAATAACATATTACTATGATTAGAACATAGAACAACACACATACATATTTTAGCATACATTGCTAGACCTAACTGAACATATATATTACTGCCTGAAATAACATATTACTATGATTAGAACATAGAACAACACACATACATATTTTAGTATACATTGCTAGACCTAACTGAACATATATATTACTGCCTGAAATAACATATTCCTGTCGTTAGAACATAGAACAACACACATAGACATTTTAGTATACGTCGCTAGACCTAACTGAACATATATATTACTGCCTGAAATAACATATTCCTGTCGTTAGAACATAGAACAACACACATAGACATTTTAGTATACGTCGCTAGACCTAACTGAACATATATATTACTGCCTGAAATAACATATTCCTGTCGTTAGAACATAGAACAACACACATAGACATTTTAGTATACGTCGCTAGACCTAACTGAACATATATATTACTGCCTGAAATAACATATTACTGTGGTTAGAACATAGAACAACACACATACATATTTTAGTATACATTGCTAGACCTAACTGAACATGTATATTACAGCCTGAAATAACATATTACTGTGGTTAGAACATAGACCAACACACATACATATTTTAGTATACATTGCTAGACCTAACTGAACATATATATTACTGCCTGAAATAACATATTCCTGTCGTTAGAACATAGAACAACACACATAGACATTTTAGTATACGTCGCTAGACCTAACTGAACATATATATTACTGCCTGAAATAACATATTCCTGTCGTTAGAACATAGAACAACACACATACATATTTTAGTATCCATTGCTAGACCTAACTGAACATGTATATTACAGCCTGAAATAACATATTACTGTGGTTAGAACATAGAACAACACACATAGACATTTTAGTATACGTCGCTAGACCTAACTGAACATATATATTACAGCCTGAAATAACATATTACTGTGGTTAGAACATAGAACAACACACATAGACATTTTAGTATACGTCGCTAGACCTAACTGAACATATATATTACAGCCTGAAATACCATATTACTGTGGTTAGAACATAGAACAACACACATACATATTTTAGAATACGTCGCTAGACCTAACTGAACATATATATTACAGCCTGAAATAACATATTACTGTGGTTAGAACATATAGCACACATACATATTTTAGTATACGTCGCTAGACCTAACTGAACATATATATTACAGCCTGAAATAACATATTACTGTGGTTAGAACATAGAACAACACACATACATATTTTAGTATACATTGCTAGACCTAACTGAACATATATATTACAGCCTGAAATAACATATTACTATGATTAGAACATAGAACAACACACATACACATTTTAGAATACGTCGCTATACCTAACTGAACATATATATTACAGCCTGAAATAACATATTACTATGATTAGAACATAGGACAGCACACACAAACATTGTAGTATACGTCGCTAGACCTAACTGAACATATTTATTGCAGACAAGTAATATGAAATTGTCATTTCTGATTTTGAACAAGCTAAACAATTGCGAGCACACACACCACCGATTGAATATACACCATTATGATAATTACTTCACTAGCAGTTCAGTTTACTATTTTCTTATTAGCGTTACGACCTGACAGGCGAACCATATTATATTTAATAGTTAAAATAATGAAATAATTGTAATAAACTAACCTTGTTGTTGGTCCATGGAAAGAATATCCCCAATGTGAACAGTCCAAGTAGTGGACCCCCTATCATGCCCAATAATCCGATTGCTAATGGTAATATTGGTCCCATGTGTGATGCAGCAAATGCCATCAAAATTGATATACCTCCAAAGGAGCATGCTGCAACAAAGTATCATAATTATACGATAATAATAGTAACTGTTTTATTTTCATTCGAATCAAACGTTAGATGCAATGACTAAGTGCGAAATATCCTTGTTGACTGACTGACTGACTGACTGACTGACTGACTGTTTGTCTTTTGTTCTAGGATTTGAAAATTTGAGTGTACTGTTATTTCCGTTCTCTTATACCAGCTAAATTATTGTTATACTTTCATCTCTGGTGGCAAGTAAAACAGATCCTGAAAATAATAATTTTGCAGGCAAACAAACGCACACACAAGTGCCTCGCCACTGTAGGCAAACACAGAACCCACTGTGCAACACTCCCTGTTCTAAAAAAAAGAGCAGAGACAACCTCAGAGTAGAATTTAAAAGTACAGTCAATGGAACACACATATGAAACATGGACTACAATGGTGATATCATATAAATACCCAGACATGATATCAGCATTGTAGCCCATGTTTCATATGCGTGTTCCATTGCCTGTAATATATATATATATATACAGAGACTCACCAATAATTCGTGTTATAATTGCTAATTTTTCTTCTGGTAAATTCTTTATTACAGGTTTTACAATATCTGTCAATGTTACCGCAGCTAAACAATTTAAACCTGAGGAAAGGGTGCTGTAAAACATGGAATAAAAAGTCAGTATAAGCAAACATTACATATTACACTGGTTATATGCTTTTTATAGCATCTCGTGAATAATGATATTCTTGTTTCCATGGATATACACGACCCTGTTTAGACATAATTTATTTGTTCAATTTGGTGATTTATTTATGTGCTTGTTTTTCATTTATATATTTGTTTACGTATTAACCCACAAACAAGTATATTTTGTTTTGTTTTAAATTAGAAACAATACATTTAAAAATTGCAGTTTACATTACACGTATCGTATGTTGTTTAAACAATACAATGTTTGTTACGTAATCGCCAATTTGTCGTTCTAACGTGAGGAACAAATTTACTAATTGATAAAATATACTTCATTCATGTTAAACTCAATGCTCGACATATAGGTTGAATGTACAAGTGATATTTACCTTAAAGCGCCGCTAAACAATGCAGCTATAAAAAGTCCTGCCATACCAGGGAGAAACGATAACTCCTCTATAACATAATATGCTAGCAACTGTAATGAAACATACGACATTTGCAACATCATCATCAAGTGTGCGTGCTGCTAGCATATACAAACGATTCATATATAATCATACGTTACAATATCTAAAAGTGAGAATTATGTTCTCGGATATTCACTTCCTCAATCAGACAATCAAAGTACTTGTGATGTTGCATTCCATCATAAGATATCACTATGACAATATTTTTAGTCACAGACATACAGAGGTCGATATGTTGCGTTTTTGCCATTAGCAATATATATAGAATTAATGTAAGTATACATACTTGGTCGGCTCGTGAGATGTGTCCTGATTTGACCGGATCACACCCGGCATATGCAGCAAACAAAACTAATCCGCACATTATTATTAAGCTCACAATTGACAGCAAACCTGGCAGATTCAAATACAATGCACTGCGGAAACAAACATACAAATACGTCAAATGTAACAGCAAAATTATGACGCGAAACAGTCCGATATAGCAGACAAATCATCGGAAACCCATTGGCGGCTAGGGCAAAATTGTTTAGCAGGCGATAATGATTAAACGTATATGTGCAAAGTCAGTTGGCTCGCTAAATTATAGTCATACAAGCTTACAAATACTCCGATATGGCGCCAAGAAGTGATTCAATATTAAGCTCTAATCTAATGTAACTACATGTATGAGCATGTTGAAAAATGTCAGTAAATATCACAGTAATCCGTACATCTAAAACACATGCATCAACTAGTATATTTTCTAAAAATATGAACTGCCCACCAGCCCTCATCCATACATGGCCGGAATTCTATTCATCAGACGATACTCGAACAAATAACAGAATTCTATCTACTTACAGCTTTGCGTCTTTTTCTGTAGGACAACTCAGATACCTTTGGATGGACAGCTGATTGCATCCATAATTGCCAAGCCATGTGATAGAACCCCCTATAGTCAAAGACCAGAAAGTATGGCGAATTGTAGGATCAGGGTCAAAACTGAAAAGCAAGGAAATAAATCAAACAGTCAATATGAGAAATTTGGGTGGTATTTGTGTCCTCTTTAGTCGAAAGTAATTTTAAAAGGTGAAGCATATTCGCGATCAGATATCTAAGCCACAAGCAAATGTACATTAATTTGTTAATTTCAAATCCAATCAACAGAGTTCTCAGGCTAGAATCTGCATTACTAGTGTGGCAGTGTTATGACACAAAGTACAATGCATTTAAACTCGAGCTGCTGGAATTGTGCCATAACTGGGCCCACTGCAGCAACCCACATAGTGGATGATGTGAACTGCAAATTAAAGGAAACATCAATCCAAACAACATAATGACCCCTGAAGAAAAAGTTCCACAAAATTAATGTAGGAGAATGCAATTTACAGTTTTTTTATATCCCTTTTCATTCTCTAGATATTCAACTTTTCATCAGTATTATGTAGTCAGCCATCTTGATTTTCAAGCAAAGGATTATGGTAAAGTACGACATCATAGAATCTGTTGTCAGATTTCATCTATAACTTCAAAAGTTGAACTTCAAATTGGCTGAAAGTTTAGAGATTGGTAGCATACATGTACTGGTGCCATCCATGTTTATAAAATAATTGTCATGGAAACAGAACTGAAAATATTTTTTTCTACCAAATTCTCAAATTTCCTTATATTGTATACAATTTACCAATGTGAATAGGTTATATAGGTGATACATCACATGTTGACCACAGAAAGGGGACACAAAAGTGTCATTTTATATTTCACGACTAAAATATCGATTTTTATTTTTTAATGTTTTTAGCAATATCTTCACTTCATGTGTATTTGTAATATTCTAATTTCCACTACTATAATTATATACATGAGTAATATGCACAACGAAAATTTGAACTAATTCTCATCAGTATTTCTCATGTTATAGATGAAATAATTTTCTCAATTTTTGACAAGAGATTCTATGTCATACTTTACCCACAATCCTTTGCTTGAGAATCAAGATGGCTGACTACATAATAATGATAATAATAATAATAATAATAATAATAAGTTGAATATCTAGAGAATGAAAAGTGATATAAAAACACTGTAAATTGCATTTTCCTACATTTGTGGACCTTTTTCTTCAGGGGTCATTATGTTGCCTGGCTTGATGTTTCCTTTAACATAAAATAATACATATAACGAAAAGCAAAACACACTGACTCACTTGAAAAACTCAATTCTGCCTCCCTGTTTGTTAATTTGCCATATTTCACTAAAACCGCCAAGCTGTATGCTGCCTTGGATTATTACTGCCAATAAACCAGCAAACATAATAGAAATCTGAAACACATCAGTCCAGATTACAGCTTTCATTCCACCCTAAAAAAATGACATGTTTTAGTACATTTTGCCTCATCTCGGATATAGATTAATGTATGTATTGTTTTTCAATAAAGTCCCAACGTATCAGGATGTGATCTTTTTTGATTATAAGCCCCTCTATAATATTAACATATCCAAACAACGCACACATACCAGTGATGTGTAAAAACTACACACAATTCCAATAGTCAACACGGATGTCCAAATGTTCAGCCCAGTAACTGAAAAAAATAAAACATTGTATTATTATTATTATTATTATTATTATTATTATTATTATTATATTATTTTCTTGGCGGTTGTAACTGGTCAGTGTAAGCTGTAAGCTGTTACATTACTTTGGAATGTAAACTATGTTGATGATCAAAAAATCACACCACATCGAAATTTAGAACAGATTTTCTCGCTTCATAACATATTGTGATTTTGTTGATTACTATCGCTTGATGCTAAGGATAATTATGATAATGTACGCTTTAATAATAGTAACCATGGCAACGATGAGTTCATCACTCTGAGTCACATTCATTGCCAATGGTTGCTATGGCCGGCGAAATGATTTATTTACACATACAAGCAAAATCTGTATCCGAAAAAATACAAAAGTACAAAGGGAAACTACACTTCCAACCCTTCACTTTATGTAAACGTATTTGACATTCTGGACTACTTTAATCCAAAAACCCATTTAATTTTTAACTGAACTTTACGACCACGCCGTGGAAAAACTTACACATACAATGCAAATGAAAAGTAGATGTGTTTTTTTTTTATCGTAGATCATATGCATGATGATTTGAATGTTTGCTGTCATCAGTCTATTTGTCGAGAAATTGTGGTTATATTTTAAGTGAATGGTGACCATTTTGTTAGTACGAGACCGCCTATAACATTGTTTCCTAGGGTGACATAATGATGACATATGGTCAACAAATTATTAATTGATTCGGGTACTTTTTGTTATCCTGAATTTTTTTTCATAAATCACATGACAATGTCTAATGGTTTATTGTGTAAAATCGTGAAGCCATTATCTTAAGGCACCATGAAATAGCATTCTTTTGTGTGTTACAGTGGCGTATTTTGAGAAACTTGTCCCAATATTTTTCAAAAATCGGTATTTTTTTTGAAACGATTCTATAGAGCACAATGTTAAAGAAAAATTATATTTTTTGCCACTTTTCAAAACACCAGATTTTTGTAATATTTAAGAAAATCAAAAAGTACTCTATCATTCACACTATATACTTTTTCGGCCGATGTCACCAGTCTACAATTTAAGATGTAATATATTATTTCTGCCATAAGAACATATGGTAAAAGCACAAAAATGGCCACAATCCACTAAAATACAACCATTATTTTCTCAAAAATTAAGCTGGTGACCCCCAAATTATTTTCAATATCCTTATATTTATAAGTACAATTTTTAGGACAATGAATACATTCTGAGTAGGCTTCTACCTTAAAGACGTAGTATAATTGTTTTGGAACACAATACTCAAAAAGATTTTTTTAGATTTTATAAAATATACAAGTATGTCTAATTATTTCATGAAAATTTCAGACCTCTGTCATAAATGGTACGTACTTAACACAGTGGTCAAAATTAACAACTTGCATTGTTGTGATGACTAAATTTGCATATACTTTACATATATTTTAAATAATCAATAAATCACACAGTCAAGTATAATATAGTTTTAGAACATCTCCAGATGCTTACCAATCATCTACAATTTACTGGACATCAAAACATTAGTCACAGAAGACTCAATCAAATGGGTACTAATCAGCAGGAACTCATCAGATTTTTCACTTTTTTTCAGAGATTGAAGATGTGGACCTTTTTTTAATTTACACATTATAAGGATTTCACTATGTGAATGTAAAAACGACCAAAATATTCTGGTGAAAACGCAACGTATGCACGGCATTTAAAGGAAAAATGCAAATCAAAATTGCTGTGAATGTTTTTTTCCTTTAGTCAACATTTTTCGAAAAATAAAAATGTTGTATCCCTTTTAATCTTCAACAACTGGTTTATTTATTTATTTATTTATTTATTTATTTATTTATTTATTTATTTATTTATTTATGGTATGGCTTGATATGGTTTATAATAATTTTTCTATATGAATGTGAATTTTACTTCCTGAAAACCTCCACTACATCCTCGACATTCGTTCATTTAATTTTGTACCTGGAAATTTATACATAGTATTACCTGCATTCAATGCTAGTGCCGGTGCGTACATCACAACAGCCATGTACATAATCTGTAAACCAATCAGATCAAACAAATTATTCACCTGGTAAAATAGTTTATTGGAGGTGTGGCTATGCTAATGAGTGCTGTTAATCATTTATGCAGCGCATGTTCACAGAACCCCTCATAGTTTATTTACAAGCTGATAACACTAATTCTTTCCGTACATTCTGTATGGGGCTAATCTAGACTTGAATAAAGCACGAATGTATATAGTGTATAAAGCCGAATTACCGCGAAAGCCGGGTATATCGCCAAACAAACAAAACTGTTTATTTCGCGGCCTACCCGGCTTTTGCCATTTATACATTCAAATAACATTTTATTGAAAAAACAACAACAAGAGACTGTGTGCAAGCTAATACGGAGCGTGTTCCGAAGATACGAACGATGCGACATTGAACAGTTTCTTGATATGAATATGTATAATAATATGTATGATGTACGTGTGAAATTTGATTGTGATTGGTTCAGGCATGTTTAAGATACCTCCCCGGACGCACGGACGTCTGGACCCAGGGACACACGGACGCACTGCACTAAAAAAAGCTTCCGTCGGAAATTCAGAAAGTGACACATCGAAAGAACAATTTGAGTTCATCGCCTGCTACGCGCATCTGCGAATGAAAAACGCATAATAGATGATTCTCCGTTCAACTGCGAGTTCTCGCGAGTTGCGTGATTAGACTGATGCATCATGTTCGGCGTATCCATGTCAGGTGACATTGATTGACAACAGTTAATTATTCAAGATTAGACGTCATTAAAAAGATCCTACATCCTATATGTGTTTTTTTTCAAAAATATCTAGTGCGTGGGATTTGTTTTATTTGATGGCAGGTCACGTGGTTGAACGAGTGGTTGGGGCTGACTTACCATGTAAGCGATATATGCAAAGCACCCTATAAGACGAGCGGTCATCGAAAAGCGAAGCTGGAGATACTGAAAACAAAAACAAAGTGTGGTTATGCCTTGAATGTAGTGTTTTATTTTTATCTAATGACAATAACAATTCTCACCAACCCGCAAAAAAATATTAATAGCTCATCAGACCCCCCCCCCCACACACACACACACACAAACTCTCGACCAGGCATTACTGGGCAGGGGAGATGTTTCTGTCATTACCGTTGTATGGTTTGTTTATCAAATTATTTGTTTTTGGTAATATATTTTTTTTTAATCCGCCTATTTCGCACAACCGCAGACGAATTGACTAAATTGCGGGTGGTGACCCTATTTCCTCAGCCTGATCTTCGTTCTGAATTGAATTTTAAAAAAAAATTAAAACAATATTTCTACAGCGGGTGAATCGAATTATATCAACAGCACCTTCATTAATTCCAAACACAATTTAATGTCGCGACATTCATAAAGTTGTTGAGACTAAGTGGTACGATACAAACACGTCGCCAACATTCTATATATTCTATACTACACCGGATTGCTTTTACAAATTACTGTGGGGTTATTTATTATTTTACTGTTGTAAGCATGTTTGTTAACGCTTTTATTGTTTCTCGTTAATAAATTATCGCGATTTGTAGATTTATCATTAAGCTAAACTTTATTGGCACAGATACGGATACGAATATGGACGTGGACATGAACTCGGAAACGGATAAGATGAAAATAGCGTACATGATTTTGGTCAAAACTAATTATAAGTGAAGGCAAATAAATGTATTTTACAATTTACCACCCATTATTTCTTATTGTCGATTCATCATGCGATACAAGTAAATTCGCGTATACTAATTTACTATCTGTGTGAGTTTTATTTGCTACCTGACTTATTTGCTTCCCGCACGCACGGGAGTCCCAAGCGATGATAACAACATACGCTAAAACGCAAATGCTTATGGGCAGACGCTTGTTTGTATTCTCATTGTCACGCATACGATACGAGAAATAAACATAATTTATAACTACGGAAACTGAACAAAACTATATCCCGAACAAGGATACTATTTTCTGGCCCAAAACTATGGAAGGAAATCAGTCAATCAACCGATCAAGATCATGTATTTAGTTGTCGGCTCACAAAACCTTCTTGTTAAATAATAATATTTAAAGCAGAGGGATCGTCACCTCCGCACGCACCAGAGTCTCAAGCGACGATAACAACATACGTTCAAAAAGCGCTTGTTTGTCAACAAATGAATGACACGCTATGACCATCTGAAACACGCACAGGTGACGACTACGCCGCTTTAAAGATGCAGTGTGGACAAGAACATGCATATTTTTAGAATTGTTGCTTGGCACAGTATATTGATAGATGAATTGGACTATGATTTATCATGAACTGAAAAAGGTTGTTCTTAAAGCTCACATCTGATCATTCGCTCCGCGGGACATATACAATTCTGTAATACCATTTGCATTGGTACAATAACAATCAGTTCGGGTGCGTATTAGTAGTTTTGATTGTTGTATCTAACGAGTACTGTGTCGTGTTCTGTAAACGCACCATGTTTAGTTTACGATAAATCTTAACCCGATTTGCAGTATTGAGTAAGTTATTTGTACTGGTCCCATTGAGTAAACCGTCATACTAAAATATGATCACCCGCCACCAATACTCGTTGAACATGTCAGGATTCCTGACCCAGTGTGACATTCAAAAAGGTTAAAGGTTGCGTTTGATGGTGCTACTTCATTTCATTTTTTTTAATGCGGGACAGTCAATACAATTATGTTTGTGATGAGGGTATCATGGTGAGGGTGCGTGGCGTTTGTGTTGTAGTGACAACACTGAATATTAGATTATGCAAAAATTAAGAGAAACAAAGACTTGTGCGATATTTCAATAATGGTAGGCCATGTTTAAAAACAGTTGAGGTCATTGAAGTGGAATAATCAGAGTCAGTTGTGATCTTACCTCGTATACACTCGTGATACGCAGTCGATAGAACACAGGTAAAAACAGATGTGCAGATATTGGGATCATAATAAAATAAGAGAGCCCAATCACCCAAAACATGGTACCGAAAGTGTAGATTTCCGCCGATGTCCCCAACAACGCCACAGCCGACATAAAACTCGCCAATAAAGACAGTCCCACGGGGAAGAAACGCATTTTTCTGTCGGCCATCAGAAATTCGGAAGTAGTTTTCTGTCGTCCTCCTGTAAATGCGTGAAAGAGACCGATGCAAGCGGAGATCGCTAACACCAGCGAAAATATCACGTAATCGACCACTGAGAAGCTGGCTGCCATGATGATACCGGTATTACCAGCGTAGCACTCTCGGTCAAATCAGCGCGATGGCCCGGCGTGATAGGCGTGTGTTGATGTTGTCCTGGATGTTGTCCGGGATGTCGTACTTAAAGCGTAGTTTTAAGACCACGGTGTACCTACGATAATAAAACAATTGCAGCAAACAGCGCATTTACGTCGATATACCGGTAGCCACGTGTTTTAATACTACTGAGAGGGGTCAGGGTCAAACGTACTATTCTAAGGTCATCCCTTTCACTCTCGGCGCGTCGGTAGCTGGCGTGGTCGATGTACTGGTGAAGTACCAACGGAGGAAACCATACAAATCTGAAGGAATAACAACTTATGAACGTATGATATGTAATACATCGGTACATAAACTATCCTAATATAAACCAGAGACACAATAAGATATGTGCCGAAATATATCTTACTTGTATTTTGTATATTTTTTATTTTTTCCCAAATATAAAACGTGAAAAAAAAGTTGTTCACTTTGACTTATTATATCACAAGAATAGTTAGATTATTATATACAGATTATTCGTACGTGATTTTTACAAATTTCTGAATAATTATACGTTAAGCGGAAATTATCACGTGATAGATTTATTCATTGTGTGGATATTATTTGTGATAATACATTTGTGGCGGAACTTGTTGTTGTATGCACAGTATAAATACTTATAAATACTTCTGGAAGAAGCGAAGTACCAAATTTGCCCTTGTAGACTTACTTTCAGATATTGCTGAAAATATTGACAAATATTGTAACTTTAGGTTACATCATTGCAGTATTGCGACCCTGTGCTGCTTACATGGTCCAAACGTAATCGCCAACAATCTGTCAGTATACTAGCCTCATATGTAGGCGTGGTAGCGCAACTCACGCGACTCGTCAGACTATCAGTATCCTGAATACTTCTGAAAATCCAATGTGGCGTCCTACAAGGATCGATTCTGATATCAATTTTATTTCTGGTGATGAAGTTATAAACTCAGGAAATGTTTTTGATTTCTTATATATAATGCTTCAGAAAAAATAATCCGCCGAATACATTTTCTTTTCTTTTTTTTTCACGCTCACACTGCTTCTCTATTTAAATAATTTGATTTAGCTTTGTACCTGCTTTCACTGTCTGACTCACAACATAATTACATTAAACGAATGCAGGTCACAAGATCCTTCAAATCCACTAGAATACTTAGTAGTAAACAATGTTGTATATATAATTGTATATAGTTTTCTAATATTCAGTTTTCCCGATATGATACCGGACCACAGACTAGACTAGCCACATCAAATTATTAGGCAGTAATGTTGTGGATATTACTACTACTATTATTAAGTTATCTTATTAACATAATGATACTGTTTATTAATTGACTGCATCTAGTGAAATAAAATTCATGCATTCATTTGCCACGACCATTTGTACCCCAACGTCCTTTGTCACAATCATTTAAAATGTCAAAATTATTTTTTATCATAATTAGTATGACGACGTTTTGTTTTTAATATACTGAACCATCGTAGTTGTAGTGACAAGTCAAATCAAATCTACTGATTACGTAGATAAATAAATTGACCTCTGTGTGGTTTTATATTTCTCAAGAATCAAAAACAGATTCTCTCTAAAGAGAACAAATCGAAAAAATGTCTGGATGTCTGGCAATTGGTTATACAAATGTAGTATGTGAGGCGGCGAAATCTAGATAATTAAAACGCCAATAAACCTAACGGTTTTTAATAATATAACTTCTTCAAATGTAAAATATTAAGACTGATTTATTTCCCTATATTTCTCAACGAGTGAATACAACATTTCAATCTTTCAAGCGTTCAACAATTCAAGAAATGTGCTGTATGTTTTTGCGTAGTACTCTTCCCTCAACGTCCGATCACAAAACGTTTAATATGCGATGATATGGTCTTGTGAGGATGCACCATACGCATTACGAGGAGAGTTTTGAAAACAGGTTAGGACTGTCACATCCCGTTCACCCGTACCGTTCATCCCGTTTACCCGTACCCGTCCCTGCCATGTGGTAAACAATAGTGGGCAACAGTGTGCATTTCCCGCATTTCGAATCGTACGAAGAAAAAGTTGAAAATAACAAAATATGAACAAACAAACAAAATAAAAAAATAAATGGTCACACTTTGTACTGTATTCAAAGCGGTGGAGTCGTCACCTGCGCATGCGGCAGACGGCCATAGCGTGTCATTGTTTACAAACAAGCATCTACCCATGAGCCTTTGCGTTTTAAACGTGCATTGTTATCGTCGCTTGGGACTCCGGTGCATGCGCAGGTGACGACCCCTCTGCTTTAAATATGATTATTTAACAAGAAGGTTTTGTGAGCCGACTAAAATACATATACGCTTGATCTTGATTAATTGATTGACTGATTTGATTGGTAGTTTTTGGTCAGAAAAAACTAGTAGTGTCCTTGTTCGGGATAGAGTTTTCAGTTTTCGTAGTTATAAATTATTTTTATTTCTAGTATCGTATGCGCGACAATGAGAATGTTTTGTAAATATACCAGTGAATATGGCAGGGAGAACATTATTGAAAGGAGCAAGGTTACAGGAAATAAAAATGCATTTTAAGTTTTTACAGGAAATAAAAAGGAAAGTTCCAATTACAGTAAAAAAAATGTTTCTTACACTTTACAGATAAAGCAAATTCCTAATTACATGTTACATTTCATAATATACTTGATAATTTGTGTTTAAGAATCAAAATTGGAATTTGCGTACAAATTACGACATTTAATGTTGAAAATGCTTTATACGCTAACAAAAAATTAGATTTTTGTACAAATTACTGATTACATTTATTTAAATTACATTATTACGAAAATAAAAACAATTGACTACAGCTTACGAAAATACCCCTTGCCGATCCTCATTATTTGCATATTTATACGTAAAGTTCCAGCTTGTACATGTCATATGTATTCAATACTTTATATTTTGTTAAGAGTGAACGAGTACATGTTCGGTATGCACTTCTGCTAATAATACGCAGAGCTTTTTTTTCCGAACACGGTATAATTTGTGTAAATCTTATTTACAAGCACTATACCGGGCAGGAATCCCACGATTTAGTTTTCTTTTCACATTTACGGGATTTTTGTTTATTTTTAACCACTTGTTAACATGAGTTTATATTTCCTTGTTTACAGTGTTCTTGTAAAAATCATCTGCATGTATTATAAAGTCCAGTTTATCAGATGCATCATTAATATATAGAATAAACAGAGGAGGTCCTAGAATGGACCTTTGTTGGACGCCACATCTATTATGTTTAGACACAGAGTTCGCATGGTCATAGCAAACGTTTTTTATTTGTTATGCAAAGTTTCAGGTTATGGAACGCTAGTGAGCTGCAAAACAATTCGCATATTAATAAGTTTCCGAATACAGGCATGGTGAGTACACGTGTGGGGTTATGAGATACACTGAGTACGTGTCTGAGAACTGCGACTTGAAATAAATTGACCATCCAACTAGCTTCCAATGGATTATGTGTTACTGTAAAAAAAAGAAATTGTCAGACCAGGGTGTCAATTTCTACAAGCCCAAGTCATAAATGACCTTTTATAGCCTTTTCAAAGACGCAAACAACTTTCCACCAATCACAATCAACGTAATATTTGCTCTATGTCGTACGTAACAATGCCTGGCAGAGAAAGTAGTTCTCAAAGCAAAAGTGCGTATTTTAACCGACTATAATAAAGTGTATTCGCTCTTTTTCACAAAATTATAATTTGGCTAATTAAACAAGGTTTTCGCAAAGACGTGTACAATGATTAGCGACGACGACGATCAACGACTAGTAAGACGTTTTGCTGACGCGTAGTAATATTTTGATTTTAGCAATATTCGACAGCGCGCGACTGCGACATTGTACGTGTATTGTCGTCTGGTGGGCTGTATTTTAAAGTGTGCTGGTGAGTATTTTTTTATTTGAAATGTTGTATTGGCTGGTTGTTTTAACCGTTATTAACATTATGATGCTAATATGCGACATATTTCTCCAGCCATATTTCTGATTTAATGTGTGCGTATTGTTGCCAACTTTCAGCTCTATTCAGCTGAGCTGGCGGACTGTACTCGCGGTCGACATTGAACCAGTTTTATTCGGGGTTTTAACAGTTCAAAAGAATTAAAACACACACTAAATATTTGGTAATCACTGTTTTTAACTTTTTTGACTACTTGACATTCTGGTTTGTCTTAAAGTTGGTTATTACGATATTCTGTAAATTTGTGAATTTTAGGAAGTTCCGTCAACTATTTTCCACTACATACACACAGCTTTTTAATGTTTAGCTAAAGGAAAATAGAATCGTTCACATTACAATTCGTTGGTAATAAAAAGTCGAACACTATCAACTAGAGCAAAAAAATCGACGAATAAATAAATTTAGTCAATATTTTTTTTTACCAGCGTGGCCTGTAACTGCAAAAGAGCCCAGGAAATATGGCTTGAAACGCCACGTTCGGTTTCCGAGTCGAAAACTGAAATAATTTCACTTTTATTAAAAAAAAATATATATTTTCCTCTCTGAAATACCTTACATATCGTACGTAATTGACTTGAGCTTCAGTAAAAGTTGAAATCTACGAAAATATAGTTTTCGTGCGCAATATACAGGGTACTCGGCAGGCGCTTGATCCGGCGCTTGATATACTGCCACCACTCGAAAATAACACAAAACAGAAAAGCTTTTATATCATTACATCAAAAATAAAATTATGTTTAAAATTCTATTTTATTCTGCTTTCTGTAATTGATATCATGTATCAGTACTTGTAACTTTATTCAAACTGAAATGACTGAATTGCAGCAGAAATCAAAACTCCTAAGACAAATCTACAAAAACTGATGATTTTAAAAATATATAAAATAATAATAAAAATTATCTGTAGAGATCCTAAGTCGATTTACAATATATGATTTTTTCAGCCTATGTCACCAACCTACAATAATTTATGATACTACATAATTTCCCTGCCATTGGAACCTATGGTAAAAGCGTTACAATACTGCCAAAATGGCCACTATTCAGTAAAAAATAACCATCATTTTCTCAAAAACTGGTGACCCCCAATTTGTTTGGGGGGGGGGGGGTATATATCTTATATTGCCCTGGGGTACAATTTATTGGAAAATTTTCATTTCGAGTATGCTTCTACCTTGGGAGGTCAGTCTTCAAGAAAAAAATAAAATTGTATGTGAATTACGATATTAATTAATGTATGATTTTCTGCATCAAGCTAGTGAGTTTTTCACAGCAAATCTTTGAATGTCAGTGTTATGTTAGCTTAAATGGCACATTGCTCATAATAACATGACAACAAATTGACAAGTATTTTTTTGTGAGGCTTTTTTTTTTAATTTTCAAAATAATAGCAAATGAAATTTGAGTTTCAGTGTTTTTTTCTTTCAGCATATATACTGGTAACAGCATTGTTTTAACCATGGCTTTCATTAACCGCATGATGCGTAAAGTACCAAAGAAGACAGTATTAGCCATTGCTGCAGCCACAGCAGGTACAGCTGGTGTCATCTACATTACTCAGAAAAATAGTGTAGATGCAGCTAGAAGGAACACTTTGTTTCCTGCATCATCTAACTACCCTGATCTGCGCAAACATAATAACCATATGGCTAAATGTTTAACACCAGCAATTTATGCTAAGTTGTATGACAAAGCTACTCCCAATGGTTGGACCTTAGATCAGTGTATTCAAACTGGTGTTGATAACCCAGGACATCCATTCATCATGACAGTTGGTGCAGTAGCAGGAGATGAAGAAAGCTATGAGGTATGAATCAAAGTACTGTATATTGGAACTAATAAATAAAATAATATTTTAAATAAATCAACTAAAACATCACCACGTACTTTAAATTCATTTAGTCAGTTGCCCTGTGAAAAAATCCTGACAGAAACAACAGATATTGTTGAAGAGTTTAACCATTTTTTCACCAATATCGGATCAAAACTCGGGGATAACATTACTGCCCCGGGTGACTTTACTGAATATTTAACTGGCAATTATCGTGACTCTTTTTATTTTCGTCCTGTAAATGAGAGCGATATATTCAATGAAATCACTGCCCTAGATCCTGGAAAATCAGTAGGACATGATGGTGTCCCCCCTAAAATTGTCAAGCATGCTAGCCATATCATTTCTCACCCCCTTGCCCACATTATCAATTGTTCAATTCGCCAAGGTATATTTCCTAATGCTCTTAAAATAGCGAAGGTCATTCCCATTTATAAAAAAGGTTCCACAAATGATGTCAACAACTACCGCCCAATATCCATTCTACCTATATTTAGCAAAGTATGCGAATCAATCGTTAATAAGCAATTAATTACATATCTTGAGAAAAAATCCATACTCATTGATACTCAATTTGGCTTCCGTAAAAAACGCAGTACAAAACTTGCCTTGGCTGACTTGGTGTCCGACATAGCTGACAAACTGGACCTCGGCCATATCACCTTTGGTATTTTTATCGATCTCAAAAAAGCCTTTGACACCATTAATCATGAAATACTGTGCTACAAACTAGAACATTATGGTATTAGAGGTCTTCCTCTATTATGGTTTAAAAACTACTTTTGTAATCGCCAACAATTTGTATGTATTGAAAACACTTCATCTTTGCCACGACCTATTACCTGCGGGGTTCCGCAAGGGTCGATTCTAGGCCCAATCTTATTTTTAATATATATTAATGATATAGCCAACTCTACCAATTCCTTTCATTTTCGACTCTTTGCAGATGATACTAACCTATTTAAATTTATTCAAAACAATAAAATCAATCTCTCAGAAATTGATAATGATTTTCAAAGGGTTCGTGAATGGTGCAGTGCTAACAAACTTACTATTAATTCTGAAAAAACAAATTACATGATAATTAAAACACCACAACGATCGGTCACTACTGAGGGCAGCCTGGAAATTAACGGGTCACCGATAGAGGGCGTATATGTTGTCAATTACCTTGGCGTCTCCATTGACCAGAATATGTCATGGAAAGCCCACATTGATAAAATTTGCAAAGTTATCCACCAAAAATTGGATTAATTTCACAACTACGTCATTTTGTACCTAGGAATATCCTAATTCTCTTATACAATTCTTTAATTCTACCACATATTACATATTGCCTGGAAATCTGGGGAAATACATATGCTACTCTACTGCAACCAATATATCTCTTACAGAAAAAAATAGTACGCCTCATCACTTTCTCTGATTCGTATTCCCATGCTGCTCCTCTTTTCAAAAAACTAAGAATACTAGATATTTTTTCATTCTGCAAGTTACAAACCAGTTTATTTGTCTTTGATCTCAGCAATAAATATTTTGTACATGATATTTACAACTATTTGGATCCTTTGTCCCATAATTATCAAACCCGTTTAGCATGTAGCTTGAACTACTATACTCCAAAGCTGAATCTTACACTCAACCAACACAGTTTTAAATACTCTGCAACAAAACATTGGAACTCTTTGCCTGATGCATTTAAAACCATCACTAAGAGACATATATTTAAAGCAAAATTAAAAAACTATCTCTTAAAAATTTGATTTGTAATATTTTTTCTCTTTCTTTCTTTATTTGGAGATTTGTGTGATTAAACTATGAAATTATATATACAGGGGTTACGGACTTGACTAGTTCTGATGAACTATATCTGTAATCCCCACCAAAAAATAGAAAAGTTATCTAAGTAGAATATGTTATTTATTTATTTATTTGTTTATTTATTTAATTATTTATTTATTTATTTATTTATATGTATTTACTACCTGTGCAACTTCTACCTTTACCGTTGTTTTATTTTTTGTTTTTTTTGGTGAAATAAATTTCATTCATTCATTCATTCATTCAATAGACCATTTTCCGTTCACTGCGAGAATCACGCGTTATCCGTGAAATCGAACGTAAAAACAGGACAAACAAAGGTCATAGCGTCGTAGTCGCGTCAAACATCGCGTGGGATTCGACAAACGCGAAAGTATTTCGGGGACATTTCCATGCTCAATAATGTGCTGTCCACATTTGATGATAGGCAATTTCGATTAAGTAAGGGTATTCGGAAGCAATATTCCTCTGTCGAAGATCAGCCGGTCAATGTAAGCTACGAAATAAAGAAATTCTAGTTCAAAATCAAATCGTTCGATTTTTGCGGCAGACGTTCGACGCGCCTCTTTCATGCATCTCGCGAGATCTCGCAATTGTACGGAAAATCACTTATTGCCAGGTGAATTAATGAGTGGTTGGCTAAAACAACCACGTACAGTACAGGGATTTTTTTAAACAAGGGAACAGGGGCACACTGCCCTCATGCCATGGCCATGCGCCACCTTACCCTGGGGAGCAGATCCTCTGGCAACCATAAAATTCTGATAGACAAGGGATCACATGTGGCCACAGTCTTCACCTGTGACCTGTCTGATAGTAATTTTGGCCCCAAGGAAGCCATAGAATGCTCTATTATAACTTAGAATTATCCTGGTAAGGAGAACCCTATCTCCCCCACTTGGTGGCGGCGCTGAATTGCAGTGCTCCCTCTTGCAGTTTTTCTCTAGAAAAAACCATGCAGTATATAAACAGATTTATTTCAGACAAACAAGTGTAAAATATGATGTGCAGTTTTAACACCAGCGGGTGCTAAACCAAGTATGATTAATCTAATTGTACAGAGTATTTAAAGCACTGCGCAGTCGCAGCATCGTGTTGTGTTCGATATGGGACTCATACACATACAACGTGTGTAAAATACGTTGTTTGTTTACATGGAATTCGAACCTGTGCTGCATGTCAGCTGTAGTGCTTTAATGTTAGGTGAATTGTTTTACAGGTATTTGCTGATCTGTTTGATCCAATAATTGATGAGCGTTTTAATGGATATCCAAAACATGCTATCCACCCAACTGACATGGATGCTTCTAAAATCAGGGGTGGAATGTTTGATGAGAAATATGTGTTGTCATCAAGAGTACGTACTGGTCGTTGTATCCGTGGATTAAGCTTGCCGCCTGCATGTAATCGTGCTGAACGTCGGGAAGTAGAAAAAGTGAGTAAATTTATCATTAGTTATAACCACAATCATGTTGTTCGTTTTCCTGTTACTAAATTAATATTGCTTTGCTCCAGATCAAATTTCACTTTTAATACCTTCGTTTTGATGTTTTGTTGTAAGAGCAAGCAAGCTCTTCAGATAACATCTGCATATGTGAAGGGAAATATGAAAGGAAACTAGTTTGAAAATGGAGCACTTTTGGTACATTAGCATTCTCTTCCGAAATGTTCAATGATCATGCAATTGTTTTAAGACCATAGCCAAGCCGATATGTGTTGCACAAGGTGTGCTTTTTAATCTATTCTGGGTTGGCATTGTTTTTGTTTTGTAGCATAATACCAGTGACTTTGCTGCTATTATAAGCAGAAAATATGTCCACAGTATAGTTTCAATATCAAGGCTCTAGAATCTGCATACTAGTAATTTAAATCATCATTCTTGAAATTTATTCTCATACAGGCACATTTTCTCACATTTGCTTGGAAAATCAACCCCTTTGAACATAATAAAATGATCAGGGGACCCAGTCACAGAACTTAAAGTGTGCATACTGGATTGAATGTCTCAATAATAGTAATAATTGTTTATTGCATCTTTAGAAATATACATTTCTTTCAATATATAGCAATATATTGCATTAATCAATACAGAAAAATAAAATAAAACAAGTTAGTAAGAAGAATTTAAAAAAGTAAATAAAATATAATAAGTTCAAATCACATGTTTTTTGTGCAATGTTGGAATGCCATGAAGATAAATTGTGCAACATGCTTAATTGAGGTTTTGTCTCTTATTTTCATTATAAATTGAAATTTTTCATTATTAGTTTTGATTTCTTTTCGGAATATTATATGTGAGAACAAATCTTGCATGTAATGTCAATCGAACACAATAAAGAGCAGACAATGATGTGTTCAAAAAATAGTCTGATTTCAATATTGAAATTTACTGTTATTGAATTGTGACCAAGGGATAAATAAGTATGGACGACAGAGGTATAATTAGCTGGTACAACAAATTCCCGTACTGAGTTTATTTACCAAGATTACACTGGAGAGCGACACTGTAAATTACAGGAACTTAAAAATCCGTCAGTTGATCAAATCTAACAAACTCCGCACAGTTTGGCTTGTAAGGAGTTAACACTTTCTACACAGTTGAAATGAGCTGGACTCGCAAACCAAATCCGGGCTGAATGGTTCAGTGGTCAGAGAGGGGAAAGGACGAGATGCTCTTCAGACGAATCCAATGATGTTACTAACCCAAAATGATTTCTCAGTGCTAAGTTTCATGGGAAATATGCAAATTACTTCTAGTCACTCATTGTGCGCCCTTTTTGTCAAATTTCATAATAGCTAATAAGTTAAATTACTGAAAATGGTTTAAATACATATCTGCATTATCAAAAAAAGTCAGTAGGAATAATCAAAAATATTACAGATTAAATAGTGCCCTCAATGGCCAACTTTACTTAGCTCACAGAATGAATCCTTTTATTCGATGCCGATTTAATTATTGAGCACTTATTTTTTCTTTTTTTTAAATTCATTTTTGAATACAACATTGTACATTTGTATGTGCCTACGTGCGGTTTATGAGAATCTATATAATAGTTAAAAATCATGGTTAGTGATGACAGTATCAAATTTGCTGGTCTTGACTATGGTATAATATTTGATATATACATGTATGTATAGTTCTTGTTCTGCATTAAATCAAAACTTTGCATTTAAGGTTTCTACTGATGCATTGAACAGTCTCAGTGGTGAATTCAAGGGACAATATTATCCACTTGGTAACATGACTGAGCAGCAACAACAACAACTTATTGATGATCACTTCTTATTTGATAAACCAGTATCTCCATTATTGACATGTGCTGGTATGGCACGTGATTGGCCTGATGGTCGTGGTATCTGGTGAGTGTGACTGCAGTCATTTATTGTTGCAAAAATGTTACATGCATCATTTCAAACCCACTTACATTGATTTCATTCCCCAAATATTGCTCATCAAATAGTTTTTAAAGTTAGATATTACAAATTAATTTTAACATTGTATTTCAGTATTCCAAAACAAAAAATGTAAAGTGCAAACAGTTTTAAATGGGGGAACTCAACCCCAGGGCTTAAATTTATAAAAAAAAACAATTTCAAGGTATTTTCAACATATTTAAAAATTGTTTTGTCGTATAGGAATAGCATAGGGAAAATCAGTATTTTTTGAAGGGCACCAAGGCCAAGAAAATCAGTCTATCAAAAAAGTACAATGGTACCGAGGTACGATTTAGCCAAATGATACCGAAATTATTTGTAATTTTTGATAAGATAACAATTCAAATTTTCATAATAGCGATACTGTCCTTTAACTCTTCTTTTAATATATTCTACCTTTTTTATTAGTCCCCGTTTGGACGAAGTCCGAAAACAGGGACTTGTAATTCGATCTCCGTCCGTCCGTGCGTCCGTCCGTAGTCGTATCTCAGAATCCCTTGGACCGATTCTGTTCATTCTTTGCATGTGCCTAGTACTTTATGTGGGACATATGCACATGCAGTGGTTTAGCGATTCGATTCAAAATGGCCGACTGGCAGCCATCTTGTTTTTTGAAAATGTTGTATTTTGGACATGCTTGTCAGTTTTTATTCAAACTTGGTACATAGATTATACATGTTAGGATACATGTCCATGACGATTTATTTCACAATTGGATCAAAGATAGCCGACTGGCAGCCATCTTGTTTTTTGAAAATGCTGTATTTTGGACATGCTTTGTCAGTTTTCATTCAAATTTAGTACATAGATCATACATGTTAGGATACATGTCCCCGACTGTTCGTGAGTTCCTGAGTCTGTCAGTCCTTCCATGTGTCCGTCCGTCCGTGCGTCAGTCTGTCCAGAGTCATATTTCAGAATCCTGTGGACTGATTCCGTTCATTCTTTGCATGTGCCTAGTACCTTATGTGAGACATATGCACATACAGTGGTTTAGCGATTTGATTCAAAATGGACGACTGGCAGCCATCTTATTTTTTGAAAATGTTGTATTTTGGACATGCTTTGTCAGTTGTCATTCAAACTTGGTACATAGATTATACATGTTAGGATACATGTCCATGACGATTTATTTCGCAATTGGATCAAAGATGGTCGACTGGCAGACATCTTGTTTTGGGTTTTTTTATGCGGTATCTTGGACGTGCTCTGTCAGTTTTCATTCAAATTTGGCACATACATGTACTTTATACATGTTAGGATGCATGTCCATGACAATTTGTTTCAAAATCTGGTCAAGGATGGCAGATTGACAGCCATCTGACTTTTTGGCCTTATATTTCCACAATTTATGTACCATTTTCATTCATATTTGGCACATACATCATACATATCAGTGTGTTTCATAATCAGATCAAAGATGGCAGAATTTCAAGGACACGCGACAACTCCTCCGCTTTAATATGACAAGACAAAGAGAACTTTCAAAAATTTAACGAGGACTGTGTCATTTTCAATGACTTGTTTTATTCATAACTAAATAAGCTATACAAATTAGAGGTTTCTGATCTTGATTTTAAGATATTTGCTTGATAATTCAGATGATTTATAATACTGAATTCTGCCGTAAATTCGCCCAGAGAGGTTAAACGGCAGTTCGGGTTATTAAAAAAATTAATTGGGACCAAGAAACCGCCCAGGGCGATTTTTTGGCAGTTTTTTAAGGTGTTATTTTAATCTTTTCTGATGCCTAAAAGTTTCGCCTTAGTCATTGACGCCTATTCAAGAGTATTGATGTCTATTGTGACTACTACAGACTAGCGTGAATGGGTTAGCTTCGTTTTGACAATGAGTTGTTATCGCTGTAAATAATGTTAAATTATTTTTTAAATTCTCAGTTTATCTTTTATTTTCCCATCAAAATCCAAGCCAAAAGATGATCATACAACAACATCGGCAAATCTCTTAAAAATCTCTGGGTTCAATAACATTAACATATTTAAATGTGAACACGTTGGCATCATCCATCATTTTCATTGGTTAATTATCGATTTGACCTGTCAGGTCAGGTAAAAAGTATGTTTATTTGCCTTTTAAAAATTGCTAATCACCTCTTTCGAAAACCATCATGCAGTTTTCAACTGAAATCAATGCCAACACATCTTACTATGACATCGCTTTCCTTACTATGATCACTACCATTCAGAAAAATTCTGGTTCTACCTGCAATACCATTCAGCATTCTGATTGGTTAATGGCATTCTTGATCCATCTGGTCAAAGGACACATGTCGGTCAACCAATGCGTCACAAACATCGTGGCAGGACAACGTTTTTTACCGAAGCGATTGAGTGATCAAAAATAACCGCTCCCGATAAAATTTTACTTTTATTTCATATCAAACAAAGAAGTAACATTTTTTGAATGGCATCATGACTGAGTAAGAGAAATTAATGGTAAAATCTGTGTATAACATCACAAAGTAGGTTATGTCACGTCGTAACTTTGATGATCGTTTGGATATTATCTTAAAATTTAATTTTGCAACAATTCAAATTTCCTTGTTTCTTTTTCATTTATTTATTAAATCAATGCAAATAACCCGTACAGTTTGATGTATTGTTTTGAGACAAGATTTACGTTAACCCACCTGTATTAGCGCTGCGATAACACATGATCAGGTCTTTATATAGGTAAAACACTGCAATTTAAAAAAATATGATAGTTGCTGAGTACTACTTCTGATTTTCCAAAGTTGGTAGCTCTGCATTTGTATCATATTATTATACATCTGTTACTTGTAAAACCATAAGTTACCATAAGCATGTCATAATGGTGTGGTATTGCATGGGGTATCTGCATCCAATCGCATTCCAAATATGAATCATAGTGAAAAAAGTCCAACAACTTTCATCATTTTGCTCAGTTTTGGGCTTCCTATATCCTATATTTGCAAAGATGTATAATATTAGGGTTATCACAAGCATGACCTCCCCAACCCATCGGCCGATATCCGATTTACTGTCTTTGTTGATACTTTGGCTTATCCTCACATTAACTCCATATACTAGTAATGTATATTCTATGCATGTTTGACTGCAGGCATAATGACAAGAAGAATTTCCTGGTTTGGGTCAATGAAGAAGATCATACTCGTATCATTTCAATGGAAAAAAGTGGTAATATGAGACGTGTATTCCAGCGTTTCTGTGATGGCATCAACAAGGTGAGACTAACATAAAAAATCCTCTAAAATCCCCTGCATGTACATTTATGATTCATTTTATCACCTTATAACAAAATAAATGTGTTCATTGTTATTTGAAAATAATTTTACATTTAATTTTGAAGTTTTCTAATTGTTAGCCCCAACTGGGCACATCCCATTTTTTCAGTTCATGCTCCAGACTTTTTTGTTTATTAATGGCCAACTGGCAGCCGTATTTGACCTACAAAAACATTTTCTTCATGTTGTGCTGCTGATTCTGTTTAATATTGGTAACACTTGTTGGCATACTGAGGAACATTTTATGTAAAAAATACTTACAGCAAGTCTCAGAAGTATTGGGGCAGCCAATTTGCAAACTCGCTAGCTTGGGTTTTGACTATACAGGTTGGCTTTCGAATCTCGCTGGCGCCGGTTTGTCTATATTGCATTAGGGGACATAGAATGTTTTTACGCATCCTCAGCATGGTACATGTCTGGATTCCCCTGAATGATTTCCGAAAATAGCTCAAAAATGGCCACAGTCAGCTGGCGTGATAATATTATAAATGTGATTAATCCATCGATATTTATTATATGAGGTTAGCCTTCTTGAACACTGCTTGAAACTAAATAAACAAGTTGAGAAACAGTTTCCTACAAATCAGAGAACTTGAAAAATAACGAACTTTCACACTCAAACGATCCGTTGGGGTAACATTAACCCAACCGCTGAAAAAATCGACCTCATTCGTCGTTTTTGTGTGGACACAAAGAGCATAGAACACTTTCCCTGGTATATCTGAAAGCGAAATCGCCATCCAACTGTAAGACTGTCGCTGATTAGCTCCTAAACTATGATGATCGTCCTATACTGTTACATAGATTCGTCTTAAGTGGGCGTGACCGCAAGGCAGCGCTGGCGAGATTCGTAAGCCAACCTTTTAGTCAAAACCAAAGCAGTTAGCCAATTTGCTAGCGAGTTTGCAAATTTGCTGCCCCAATACTTCTGAGACTTGCTGTAATTCTTTCTCATAACTTGAGAATACAATCACTAACTTTAAGTTTATTGGTACATAGACAGGCAATGTATTATTTTACAAGGATACCATTTGAATTTCAACCAGACCCTATCTAATATGGCTGACTAGTTTGAAATTTACACTGGTCAAAAAAATGTGATATGGTAATTCACAGGGTATTCATATTTTTAGAGGCTTACTTACAAACAAAAATGTTTCTGATCAAATATTGTTCTATGGGTATTATTTTTTGCAATATGGTGTCATGAAATGCATTTCTGAACCGCAATTTGAGTGTCCTGCTGCACACAAGAATTGTGCTGTCAATGACAAAAATATGTAACATATTCTTGACTTGCAGTCCGAGACATTTAAGTCACAGCATACAAATAGTACATGTAGCCCTTAGGAATGTAGTAAATATAAATGCTGACATTCTCAATGGCTCATTTTTGTTACATCTGTTACCACTTAGGTTGAACAAGCTATTCAAGATAAAGGATGGGAATTCATGTGGAATGAACATCTTGGCTATATTTTAACCTGTCCATCTAACTTAGGTACAGGATTACGTGCAGGTGTTCATGTTAGAATACCAAAACTGTCAAAGGTAAGACCTGTTTCCAGTCATTAATAATTTAGTTCTGTAAGTAGAGATTTTGAAGTTTTATAAATACAGATTATGTTATTACAAGGATATAATGTATGAAACTAGTCAACACATTTACTTGGTTATTATCGTATGATATAACTTATGATAATACAATTTCTCAAGTTTTGTTTGTTTAATTTAACTATGATTATAGCACCCTCGTCTTGACGAAATCTTGGACAATCTGCGTCTTCAGAAACGAGGTACTGGTGGTGTTGATACTGCAGCTGAGGGTGATACCTTTGACATCTCAAACATGGATCGACTTGGCCAGTCTGAGGTAAATCCATAATAATTTATTAAATAAGACCACCTGCTGATTCCATTATTCATTCATTCATTTCTTTCTAGAATATGTGACTTGATTCTTCCCCTTATATAGTGCTCCATTCTTTCGGATTGTGTCCACTGTTCCAAATGTCATAGTTACCTTGAGTGTGCTCTTTAACAGGACTGAAATTTCCACACACAAAAATAAAATTGTATGTGACTGTGTAGATGATGTCAATGTGGCCCCTAATTTCTTCATTTCTACAAAAAAATAAGAATTACAAATTCTGTAACTATAGTAGGAAGTTTTTCAATATTAGTGTATGTTTCTGTTGTGTCAATGACAAGCCACTGAATTAGCATAAATGTGTGTCATATCAGCTTAGAGAGCTCACTGGTTGCTATGTGTATTCTAATTAATGTGTCATTCGTTCTAATTTAGGCAAAAGCTGAAGGCCATCATTTAGTTATGAAATAGGCATCTCAAACAGTTGATATTTTACAATCAAATTAAAATGCTTGATTTAATTGTGTTAAATGCAAAGAACAATTAAGAGTTAAATGAAAACAATCATGAACGCCTTGCTTTAAATAGCTTAACAGTAATACAGTCTGCTCTCACTTTTTCACAGGACAAACTTATTGATTAGTTAACTTCCCTCTTTTCATTACAAATCCATAGCATAGTCCCATTTACAGGCTGCTCTTTCCTTCAGAAGATTGGGACAAAATATCCTATGTCTGATATTAAGGCTCATTTCCAGAAATATGAAAGAATATATGAAAAAAGTGCAGAAAATGAGAAAGTCTAATGGTGAAAAGGTTAAATTAAATATAGTTTCTGGCCATATGCTAACACTCAATAAGAAATTATATCTGCCATGTGTTTTTCATGGGCAAGAAAAGAAGGATATAACTCCTAAATTAGCATACAGTCAAACCTGTCTAAAGTGGCCACCCAGGGGATTTTTGGCCTTTATAAGACAGGTTCTCTAATTTATTCATGAATATTAATTAGGCATTGAATCAATGTATTAAGACAGATCGCGCAACTCCATTTCACACACACTATCACACTACTTTACACAGTATCCAAACACTTTAGTACAAATAAAAATGTTGATTTTTATTCAATTTTAAATTGTTTTTTGTAAATCAAAATCATTTCACAAAAATCATTGCACAATAATGATTAATATCGAAAATTAAATGTTTGAGGATTTGTACAGTAAAGTTCATGTTCAGCAGCAGTTTTTAATAGTCTAATTTCCTACTGAAGAAATCAATCAGCTTGCTTTGCTTAGCTGTTCTGATTTTCATGTTTCTTTTAATGTTTGTGTCTTGCGCACTTAGTAACTGTAAATCGTAATGTCCCTAGGCTATAGCTAATTCTTTCAAGGAGAAGGGAGAGGGACAGAATTAGCAGTGCTTTATTAACCCCTACAACATACAAAAAGATCACTTACCTGGTATCTTTTGTAGTGATGGATCTTCTTCCAGTTATGTGACACTTGACAGTTTTTTCCCCCAACACAATTCCCTTTCCCACAATTTGCCTTGATCCCCTTACAAACAGTTCATGTACAAAGGATTGAACTAGAACTGAAACATTATGCACAGATGTAATCATGTATATCAATACACATGTAGTAACTTACAACAATACAACCCTTGTTGCCAATTTGTTTGGTGCCAAAGAAAACCATTACTTATCGTTCTCCAGCTGCAGTGTATTCAAAAATGGATAAACCACATTATCATTTGTCATGACATAACAATGTGCTTATTATCACCATTTTTTTTAACTTGGTTGCTTCACAAAACAGTTGGGTAAAACATTTTGGTAGCAGTGACTCACAATTATTTGTAATTTGTTAATGCAGGTTCAACTGGTACAGCGTGTTATTGACGGAGTTGATTTGCTGATTAAATTGGAAAAACAACTAGAAAAAGGAAAGCGAATTGACAGCATGATACCTAAACCTATATCACGGTACTAATTCTGATGAAAGCTTTACAGTGGATAATATCCTGAAGATAGTTAGTTAAAAATATTGAACCATATTAGGTGATTTTTATTACTAAAAAGTAATTTTAAAATGCCAATCAATGCATTGTTTACTGGCTCATTTATTGTATGTCTTTTGTTTTTTGAAGGTATATAAATAACATTCTCTTATGTATTCTCTATCTATATAAAAAGTGAAGAAAAACTGTATAAAAATATCTGACGATTTGTCAAGGCTCTATAGGAATTGCTTTTGATGACTTTTGTAGCAGTGTTTTTGCTGACATTTTAACCCTAAATCATAATAGATTTATAAAAGTATGTATATATATATGTGTGTGTTATTTATGAGTATTTATTAAATTGTTTCCTGTCATTCAGTGAACACTTTAAAGACTGTCTATTTCCAATTTTTAAATGTATTTTGTATTTATGTTATACTGAGCCAGAATCATATTTATTGTACAAATGATTACTAAACACAGGATAGTGTGCCTAGTCGCCTGGCCTATAGGCTGTCACACTTGTTTCCATTCTGCGAGGGTACACATGTGCAGTGACTGGTTGGGAAGAACCAGTTGTTTGCACTCAAAGATAAAATAATGGTGTTCACTGCTGTTATTAAATATTCATGTGTTCCTGCTAATAAAACAACTTATGGGCAATTTCATCACAACAGATCACAAGTCTGTGTCAGCAAGTAACATTTGTAATAACACATTTGCATGCTGGTTGGCAAAAATGTAAACATATGATGCCACTGTGCGACGGCCTATATAGATAAATAACTAGAATTCAAATGTCCAAAAAAATCAATTTTTCAGCTGGCTGGGTGCTGTTTACATGAGCATTGTTTGTACATCCTAACATTATACCTTCTATTCATTTCAGCTCAGTATTTAACTTACTTTTGTTTTGTTCTACTGCAAGTATTTTAATAATTTATCAATATTTATTACATGTTTGAAGATGTATTTCTAGATTACTATGGTTTCATTAGAGTTAGCATGCATGAAATAATTAATAAAACATTGAATCATACATTCATGTCTTTGTAATAATAATTTCATGATGCAACTGATCACATTTCAGTCAATTTTTACTGGATGACAGTGTTATGATAGTTCAATATCTGGAACTGCAATCTGGTACTTCTAAAAATGCAAAGTACCGTAGATTAAAATTGAAAGGCCATTTACATGTAACAAACTTTTCTCTAAAATGTTGAGTTATCGTTAAAATGTTGAGTTACTCAATTGTAAAATCAAACTAGCTGCCATTTTGTACATCAAAAATACTTGTTTTTGATCATTTTTTGCTTATACCTTATAACATAGTTTATTCAGTATGGAGACAATTTGTTATTTCACATTTCAAGTTGATTTTTGTTGCGACCCAATCCAAGATAGTAAAATGACAGCCATTTTGTTTGCTAAAAATCAGCAATTTTCATTCTTTTTTGCACAGTTTGCATTGCCTAAAGGTTTTATCATATACCTTGTTGATGTTTTTACAATTTTACCACAGCATGACTTCAAGCACACAACATAAATTTGAATGGCGCGTTTTGTTTTGATTGATGAAAGCCTGGCATGATATGGGAAATTATTGCCCCGATGTGAGGTCGCACTTCCCATAGTGTTACTGGCCAGGCATTAGGTACAAGGTATATTATAGTGTCTATACTTGATTCACAGACAATTGTGTTTTAGTTTGTATAGCAATCTAAACTGCGATAGTTGACTGGCAGCCAATTTGTCTATTTTTTGCTTATTTATCTCAAAATTAATTCTGTCCAATTAGGACCATATGTTGTACACAGACAATTATCTTCCGCTCCAATCCAAGACAACATGGAGGCTCGCACATGTTAACTTGTTTTGCAATCCAAGAAATTCAGTTCAAAGTGTAGAACTGGTACAAGCACTTGTACAAAAAGAAGCATAGACTAAGGGATATTACACTCAATAGCCTGTTATCTTGGAATAATTGTGTACAAAACAAAAAATAACAACATACTATAATAGACTCTGAAATGGTAAATTGATGGCCATGACCTACAAAAATGAACTGAATCAATGCAGCTCAAGGAGCCTTCAGTGCTAAAAGCTGTGACAGCACAGTCACTTATTGTCGTTATAATATCCCGATACACATTCAAAATATCAGTACTTAAAAAGGAAAGTCATTGTCTTATTTACAAATTTTATAAAATGCTCGAATGAGTTTCAAGTTTTCAAAAATGGCTTAGAAATGTATAGATGACACAAAATTAATTTGTTGGATTGTGTTGACGTAAGGAATTTGAAAGAGCGCCATCTAGTGTGGTAAGCTAAAATGATATTTAGCCTGTTGAGTTGCGCCCTCCGCGGTGCTCCAAACCCAATAAAGAAAGGTATGATGCCGTTCTGTCGGCGAGGGTCTACATGTCAGGCCAGATGAGATTTGGTGACTAAGAAGACTTACAAGTCGCACTGTACATTCTGTAGACTAATGTAATAACTTGAGAAGTGTTATACCTAAAGCTGGAGCCGATGCGCCGGGTCCCTGCAATTTTCTAAAGATGAGTACACGAGTATAAATAATAAAGCTGCCAGATATCAGTCCAGATGAAAAATAGTTATGTTTCTGATCATTGAGTCTGTTTGAAATTGTATACACCACAGTTTTTCGTCCGATCGCACGATTTCGTATTCCTTCATCCTTTTCTCCATGAATGTATGGAGACAGTAAGCGGGAACATTATACTTTGAAAATTCAAAACGCTTATTCCATTGTAATGTTAAAATAAAAGCAATTTAAACAACGTGCATTGATTTTAGAAAACAAATTGGCCAGAAACATTTGCTTTTTTGCAAGCCTCTAATTACACTAAACCACTGAAAAACGAAGAAACATCTGAAAGCTTTGTGTCAGTGCAACATTTCACTTTATGCTGTTTTTCACAATCGTTCATTGCGCATGCTCATTACGTCAATATTATGTTGATGAATTCTGGACAATCCCGTTTTCGGGTAGCACATGCGCTTTGTTTGTGTAAAAATAATGCGAACATTATTTTATCATTCTGAATACAGTTTAAGATCAAAATGTCAAATGGGCCAAAATGTTTTGTAACTGAACGCAAATTGAGATTTCCGTTGAGTAGAAGTAGATCTTCCTGTCGTACATGATTCGCCAATGCGTTATTGCATTTCATTTTAAAGCGCAGTGGTCGTCGCGCAGCGCGTGTTCGAATTTCATGTAAATGTAACAATGTATTTTACATGCGTTGTATACGTCGCTATGAGTACCATATCAAACAGGACGCGGCGCGACGACCACCGTCCTTTAACTCTTTATACTGAAAAATCGAGCAATACTTTAATTAATAAAAAGCTGTGGTCATTGCGACACCTCGTGTTTGCAAATAACGAAATTGTATTAGGATCGATGCTTCAATGGTAAATATGGCTCACACACCTTTCAACTGAACATGCGAATTTCATAAAATTTTGCTAAGATCGTTCATATGATTGGTCCGAAGATTAAAACTTGGTGTAACCAAAATAGTCAATCTATAGGGCACCGGTTTACTGTCGCTTGTATATTGATGTTTGTTTTTTTCAAATTAAATCTAAAGATAAAGAAAATGTTTCACAGTACACAGTACTACAATATGTACCTATCTGTGCGTAATTCATTCGGTAAAGTTCAGTTATAAAAACATATATATATATATAGACGAGAAAATGAGTCATGTATTCTTTAAATTTGGTTGGTTGTCATGGAGATACTGATTTAAGTGATACTTCATCTGTCTTCCCACTGGACAAAATATGTTTGTCACACGACACGATATGTCGTGGTTATTAATTTTTTTAAATTATATTTATTTTGTGAATCATGTACCTTTATGTAATGAATCTCCCACCCCTCGTCTTTCCTGCTCTTTTTGTAGACTAGACATTTTCCAAATGCAATGAATATAATCCACGCACCCTTCCTGTGGCCCCGTGATTTTCACCCCGGACAAAGTTAAACAATCCACACGTCACGTGACACCCTGTGACGTCATCATTTCAAAACTCTTATTTCATACATTATTATATGTGTCGTGTCGATTTATTTGGTAGATGTTGATGGACGTATTCGAAGTCATTGATTCAGAAAATGAATGGTATGTGAACATTGGATGATTGTATTTATGATTTTAATATACATGTATTTTAACATTTTTATTTAATCAATTATATAATATGCCCTCACTAATACCATACATCGGTGATATTATAAATTATACATTCATGAATCACAAACAAATCTTCGCTACGTACCATGTTTTATTTGTACGATTTGTATGAATTTTACTTTCACTGATTCATCAAAACCTATTGTACGGCGTGAATTTAATTTAACTTTATATATTTTATCTTTACTATGTATTTTTATTATTTAATGATAAAGTTAACAAACAAATAAAAAATAAAGTATTTTTTCGTAAAATCACATGTCATCTGGTCACAACTAATTGCCCATACATACAGCATTTCAGATCAACGAGTCAAAACAAAAATTTTGAACAAATGAATTGAATGAATAAATGAATTTAGGGCCTGTTGTGCCAAAAATTATTAAAGACGGCAGGCAAACTAGGCAACCAATCCAAATGAATTTATTTTTCTCATAAGAAGATATAACATGTTTTGGTTCTACATGCAACACATTGGCACGATTGGGCCAGTCTTAGACTGGTTTATCTAGGGTTTCATTTGTGCTTGTATTCTAAAACACATCATACGTAAGTAATTTGTTCCCTGATAGAATGTTTGCTATTCTCATATGGGATACAAACACGTGTTTACAGCTAAATAAATGAGGCGTACTGTGTATATCGTCTGGTTAATTTTAGAAGTGGGAAATTGGGCGGGACTTCGGTACGCCCTCTTTGTTAATTATTCATCTGTGCGTGCATGAATTCCAGTGACAATCAGCGTCAGTTGTTATGGAACATTTTAAAGCTCTGATTATATATTGTCTGACACGAACACGAGCAAATGACGTAGCTTTATGGGCGACCCAATTGAAATATGGGGGAGGGAGCTGAGCCTGCGGAATATTTTTCTTTGATTTCAGCGCACATCATGATTTTTTTCTTCAAAAATTTTCGGTTTCCTCGGATTTTAAATGGGTTACCATTTAATTACATATTCATGTATTGCATTTCAATAATATTCTTGGCGAATGCTGACAGCAACTGTGTGAAAACGTCACAAAAGATAGAAATTGTAATTAATTTGTGTTGTATTTTTATACTATTATCTAATCGCCCTCGAGTTCAATACTCGATTCAGTCCGTATTCATAAACAATCGTCCTATCATTAACTACCCAAATTTGCATAATAAATATGGCAGAGTTATTGAAAACGACGACAAATACATGTACACACGATTAAGTAATAATGTATAGTAGAAATTAAGGATGAGACCCATATATACATTTGTCTTCTCACCTATATTTCTCATTGAACTATACGATTATACCTTTATATGCAAATTAGTCATCAAAACAATAAAATGTTTTTATTTTAGGGTGATTTGGAGCATTTTTTGTTTGTTTTCTATATGAGATAGCAAAACAATTTACAAGGAACTCCAAGTACATTCGGAAAAGTATAAAAGTAAATTTGGTTAAAAATGTCATGAACACTACGACAGAAAACCTAGAAATCATATCATATCAATTCATGTCGCATTTTTGTATAACGAATTTTTAGTTTAAATAATGCAATCCGGGTTTAAACCAAACCAGGTGTATGTAAGTGGAGACCTCTATAAACCAAACCTGATATAAGTAGAAACCCATACAAACCGAACCTGATGTAAGTGGAGACCCGTATAAACCAAACCTGATGTAAGTGAAAATCCTGCATATAAAACTGAACCCAATATGAGTGGAGACACATATAAAACGAACCTGATGTAAGTGGAGACCTATATAAACCGAGCCGAATGTAAGTAGAGACCCATATAAACCGAGCCGAATGTAAAGGGAAACCTCTATAAACCGACCTGGTGTAAGTGGAGACCCATATAAACCAAACATGATGTGTGGAGACCCACAAAGCGAACCTGATGTAAGTGGGGACCTGTATAAACCGAACCTGATGTAAGTGGAGACCCACAAACCGAACCTGATAAAAGTGGGGACCTGAATAAACCGAACCTGATGTACTAGTAAGTGGAGACCCTGCATATAAAACTGAACCCAATATGAGTGGAGACCCATATAAACCGAGCCTGATATAAGTGGAGACCTGTATAAACCGAACCTGATGTAAGTGGAGACCCTGCATATAAAACTGAACCCAATACGAGTGGAGACCTCGATAAACCGAACCTGATGTAAGTGGAGACCCACAAACCGAACCTGATGTAAGTGGAAACCCTAATAAACCGAACCTGATGTAAGTGGAGACCCAACAAACATATCCAAGGAAACCAATGTTCGAAATCTTATTGTTAATTTTACAATATAGGCTGAGCTGAACAGCTGTCTCAGTGCAACGAACACAGCTGCATAACACAGTAAAATATTAATTATTTGCTAGGTTTCACTTTCATTCATATTTCGCTAATAGCTAAATGGGCTTGAAATTGAAACCTATTGAATATCCAATGCTAACCACAGAATGTAATATTTCCTTCACAAAATCGGCAATTTAAAACCGAGGTAATCTACATGTAAATGAAATCCGCTGAAATCGAACTCAGTGAAAACTTCTTTCTCTCAAGCTAATTGATTTGGGGATTGTGGTCATATGTTTAATTTGGTCTGTTTTCGTGGAGACTATTTGAGATCACGTGGTTTATTGGTGCGTGACGAACCCAATCATATGCATCATTTCATATGATAGTATATGTTACCAACCTTTCTATATAATACATGTGAAATTAAATTCATCAGTCCGCGACGCTGATGTCACATTTATCATGTCAACACTCTGCAAACGTTTTGCCGGAATTGTCATGTTGCAGTTCGCTCGTACTTTGCAATAACCCGGAGACTCGCGTATGCTGTTGGATAATAAGCCGATATACTATGACCAGGCAGCTGACTGTTTTCAATCAGTCATGGATTACATGACGTCATCACAGCCGATGTAACACCGCAAATAGTTCGGGCATTTGCAGACAACAACCTCAGTATGCTTAGCGCTCAAGCAAGCAACTCCGTATAATTCGAGATGAACTTTTATTTAGGGTCCAATCGTGGTTATATTGCAATTAAATTATCATAAATTTATATAAATACTTTCTTGATGTGTTGGACTGGGACCAGAAAGGCGTGTAAAGTGGAAATCAAACACGCGTGTTTTGATAGCGGCAGTTTCTTATATTCTCCCATAAAAATTGTACTCAGTCTGGTACTCCATCTAATCAGTGGCCGGTATATAATCACTAGGTATTGTCCAGGCCTAATCGCAGCAGGGCAACCCCCCCCCCCCCAATCATGATTTCCGAGTTGGTTACGAGTGACCGCTGCCAGATTTTTGGCTGACGTTCGTGCGAAATCAGTCACGATTCCCAATATGTACATCAGCCGAATCGCATGTTTTCCCGAACTCGGTATAACCTCCCCCGGGACCCCCGCCACGAGTGACGTGACAAAATACGGGACCAGCAAGGTCGTACATTGCTTCGGTAATGGGCAATAATTAAATTGCATTTTAAATCGTCATTAAAACTAATAAAAACATTGGATAATTTGCCAGCTGTTTAGACAGCTAAAACAGGGGTTTGAATTAGTTTCTGGGCATAAGTTGACCCTGCTATCTTTATAACACTGTTACCTGTTTATGTAGCCCTGCGTACAGTGCTGTGTGTACGGGGACGCGTTCGGTTGATAGATGTCCCCACCGCAGCCCTGCGTACCTCCATAGACAAAGTCCGGGACTTTGAAAAATATAAATTTTTTAATGAAATAACATGCCCAGGTACCAAAAATGATGATCGATCACCAGATATATCCAGAACTCCCAGTTCGGAGTCCAATTGTGGATGGAATCGGCTACTTTGCCCTAAAAACAAACACATTCTCTTGCGTGAATGAAATTAAAAATGGCGGCGTTTGGTGGATAATTCCTCCGGTACCAACGCGTTTACATTTTGTCCGTCTTTACTAGTCGCTTTTTAAAGACATTTCAGTTTTAGATAACTTTGTAATGGTTGTTTCGGATAACTATCGTCATTTCAACCGATTTCGGCTGGGAAACTACTTATTTTTAACTTGCGCACCAATTACGGTGCGCTCCCGGACTTTGTCTATGGAGGTACGCAGGGCTGTGGTGGGGACATCCATCAACCGAACGCGTCCTCGTACACACTGCACTGTACGCAGGGCTACTGTTTATGATGTTACAGGTCAGGCGGTTGGCAAGGGTCGGCGCATTGACATAAATGAGCGTTGTAAGCAGCTGGAAGTCCCAGGAAGACTAATTGGAGTTATTTATGGACGACAGCTAAAATATTACTCATTTTAATTTGCTTATTTTATGAAATGCCTAATGTTTTTCGCAGCCCTCCTTAGACCACTTTCCCGGAAGTAGTGAGACTGGGATGCAGAAATGCAATGTACGCCTGCTCTGTAATGGCGGAAAATATGTCAGTGTGTTAATATTCTATAGAAGGAAATCGGTTAGCCTGACAGGTAGACGTGAGTGGCGCCGACGAACAAAATAACCGACAGCGAAACCAAGCGAGCTACAGAACTGCAGCTACCACGCCAGCCGAACGGCATCTGATCCTACTGTGTGTTGGGTTTGGAGCACCGCGGAGGGCGCAATACACGCGCCCCTATCAGGCTAGACGTCCGAGTCGGTTGGCACACACAGAAGCGCAATATCACACGTGCAATTTTACGTCACACCTCGAAAAGGTATGAGCGCGCATGCAATACGCCGCATCTCCGACTTCCGGGAAAGTTGTCTATTACTAGTAAATCGTGAACAACTCGTAAATCCGACGTTGCTGGCAATATATGCTTGTGCCACCATTGATCCGACGTACAAAAAAAGCTGAATGTTGGAAAGGTCCTTACTACATTCAGCATTGCATAAAGTTTAAAGGGCGGCAGTCGTCGTGCCGCGTTCTGTTCGATATGGGACTCATGGCAACGTATACAACGCCTGTAAAATACATTGTTTATTTACATAAAATTCGAACACGCGCTGCGCGACGACCACCGCGCTTTAATTGATGAAAATAACACTTCAAAATGACCAATAATATCGCTGTTCGGGCCTCATAAACGTGTCATGGGACAACATCCCTCCCGTATAAAATGTATTGTTGGGGGAAATTATAAGCACAATTGCATTGGAAAACATCGCATAAATCTCTTATTAATTCTTTCATATGTGTTCACGTGACTTTGAACTCAAACACACACTCCGTGATCACACTTGCATCCCAGGGTAAGGTCAGGTGTACTCGGAGACGGACTGACAGGGTTGCGACGTCAGAGGTGCAATGAACCACAGTGACTCTTGATATGTGAAAACTGTTTAATACGATTACAATACAGTCATATTATATCATTACAATAACAGTATAAAATACCTTAGTTTGTTAAGGCCAAGAGTTGTTGATTTCCACCCCTCACTTTCAATTATTCAATCTGCGTGACGAAAACAAAACAGATGCGTACAGTGGGGTACAGTGTAGATTGAATAGAGCTTTTTTTTCAAGTATGTGATAATTTGCAGTTGTTAAGCGCTAGGTGCGAATGCGTTTGTTATTTAGTTTCGCATGAATACTAATTAATTTGTTTTTGTCTCCACTCATTAATTCCAGAACAGTTTCATGGGAATTGAATTGTAAACGTCAACCGTGATTATAATTTCTCACCCCTTTCACTGTAATGGTTTCGGTCGCTATTTGAACTCTGACCTGCAGGTTGTTCGAGACAGTCGTATTCTTCCGACGTAAAAACTGTCGGGACGCCATTTCTTCGACATTCACATCATTGAATCGGAACTGTTTCCAGGAAAACCGCTCTTGGACTCTAGGGTTTTCTGCATGTAAGCAATTGGACACGTCTCTGGACTCGAATGGAGGTTTTTTAGGATTATTTTTGCTGCGGATGTGTCCATGTTTGTATGTTACCCGTCCACTGGAGCCATGTGCCTCGGAGCAGAAATATATCTGGCCTAACAATCGTAAACAGACGAGACCAGTATAAATTGTTTTTTCCCCACCAATTCACTTCATAAACTACCGTTGTGTGGACTTGTGGAACAAAGTCGACCTAAACATCAAATATATTACCTAACGGTGATAGGCAGTGTTTCACGTTGTGTAATCAGTATCGTAAATGTTCACATCGTTCGTGACTGGATTGCGAATAATGTTAGTCTGCTAGCCAACGGCAACCGCGTATAAATATCCTGCTGGACTGAGTCGACATCGGTTTTATTACACCTACGTTATCTCCATTTTCAATGCATTCCGATATTTGAGGCTGTGTGTTGGTCGCAGTGATCAACGGCACTATTGTGGCAACATTGCCGTTGCCCTGACCCTGACTTAAACGGCGTGTTTTTGTTCAAGGCTACTCTGAAGTCTGGTCGATCAATCGTAAAAACAACGTCAACGTCGTTAAGATGTGGATTATACGCAAATTTCTTGGATGTATTCTGTTGCTGGGAGGATTCGGTAAGGTTGATGTGTTTTTTTATCCTTGATTTCCACTTTTATTCGTTGCCAAACCCCATTGTCACATAAAACGGGACTGACAGACGAAATTGTCAAACCATAAGTTGAATGGGGTCAAAAGGTCGAAGTAAAGGTGACTCGAGCGATTCTCCGTCTGGATTTTAAAGTCGAATTTTGCTGATAAACGCAAAACGTCCCTGCTCTGAATCAACTTTATTCTACCCGTTTTATTTTATTTCTGTGTTAACGCAATGGTAGATGTTGCTTGTGGTTGTATGGTAAATGGGGGGAATTCTGGTCACCGAAAGATTCAGACTGTCAAACGCCTTTATATTTAAATGAGAACAAGCGGCACACATTGGAAATGCACAATGGCCCTGTCTAGACGGTGGCGTTAATACTAGTATTTAGAATTATCGGAAGCGTTGTCATCGAACTACGCCGAGTATGGGGTTTAAAACAAAACTAACAATCTGATTAAATTAAATTATTGGAGATAAATAATTCTAGGAAGTATTATGGTAATAAAAAATTGTTTCTGTACTACACTTAGAAGAGTAGATTGCCACGTATCTGAGTTTAGTAGAAGTTTGACATTATTTTATTTTTTGAACTATATGTCCATCTGTTGTTCTGTGAGAAATGTACATGTTCTGCAAACTCAGTTTCCGGTTTTTTTTCATATGTTCCCGTCTAATATACTTTGTTTATTTAGTATTTTGTTATGCATGTACTATTAAATAATTTGACATCTGTTTATTTATTGATTTTATTTGTGCTTAACTATGTTGTGTCTACAGTGGTTTTGGTTTTGGGTCTGCATTATTATAAATCCTACATTTATTAAATATTTTCTAACATTTTCAAATACTAAGTACACGAATGCGACACTGCACATCTATGCTCAATTTTCGTAAATATATAAAATTTAAAATGGTGTATGGTTTTTATGAGTACTGATGCACAAGAACCACAGTTTAAACAGTTAGCATGTTAGTTATAATTAGGAATTTAAAATGATTGTTGAATTCGTAAAAAATCTTGTCTGGTTTTTTACTGTCTATTTAAGGTATCTATTTCAAAATGATATAACTAGGCCAACCATGAATGTTGTTTCATCTTGTCTTGATAAGTGTTGGCTTTGGGGGCCACTGTTGTGCCAACTTACTGCTTGATCTGACCTTTTATACCAACCAACTGTTACCTGTATGATTTGGAAAAATCATTATTTTACAAAAAATATTTCTGGAAAATAAATGTCAAAAAAGTTGGTACATGTTTAATTAAATCTGGTTTGGGATTATTAATGCAGGATGTATTATCAGTTTCATTGGACTACAGGTAAATTTTTGTTCATACAATCTGTTCATGTCCCTTACCCCCCAATACTGTTGGTTCATGTCTCTTGCCTCCCCCATTAGAATCAGTTCCTGTCTATTGGTGCCATACAGCATGTTCTTGTCCTTTGCCCCTTCCATACCATCAAATCAGTTTCTGTCCCTTACCCCCAATACAATTGGTTTCTGTCCCTTGCCCCAAATAAAATCCGTTTCAGTCCCTTGTCAGTATGTTCTTGTCTTTTGTCTCGTATGCAATCAAATCCGTTTCTGTCCATTACCCCCAATACAACCAGCTCCTGTCCCTTGTTAAAAGACGAACAGACAACTATAATATAATAATTCCCATTATAAATATAATTTTTATTTTTTATGTTAAGCATCCAACTTTCTTCAGTAGAGGGTAATAAATTAATCACTTATAAGGAGTGTATGAAATCTAGATGTGAATAATGTCAACAAAATAAGCTGGTACCATTAACATGTGCATCACCACAATAAATTACTGCTTCAAGTCGTACAGTAAAAATTGTTCCACAGATCTGGGCTGCTAAATACCGATTTGCATTAATTTGCATATCAGGTGTAATATATTTGCATAGTGGCTATGATATGTTTGCTTAGTCTCTATTGTATACTTTCATATGACTATATTACAACTTTTAGTATGATATATAATTAGCATATCACATAATTTTGTTAATAATTATTTAATGCTACATTTTAATGAGGAAATAAATGGTTGCAGACGCAGATATACATGTATCTGAAAAAAAAATATCAATAACTCATGCTGTATTTTTTGCCATTAGTTCATTCCTTATATGTATGAGAATGAACAGGAACTGGTAAGAAGCTTACCAATGACAGTATTGAGCTACATCTGATTCTAGATGATAGATTTTTTTCTCCTTGACCCTGTGTTTGTTTGCCATTCATGTATTCAATGTTATAGCAGCTGCGATTTTGTGATTTCATTTTTACGTTAACTATGACAAGACTGGTGAAAGCACCTCCTACTAGTCAATAAATCTTGTTTGACCTGTCCTTTTAAATGGTGAGTCAGACTGTGATTATCAAACAGTAATGGCTGACTCAGTGCGTGTTTTAGATTCACTTTCTCCCATGCTGATTCTCTTTCTAATACTACTTCCTTTATTGATGTAGATCTCTATGTACGATACATTTTTATCATATTTGTGGAGTAATATTTTTTACTTGCAATCAATGGCATCATTTGAAGTAAAATCTCAAAATGGCTACCATAAAACGTACCAACCGTAACACTTGGACTTCGACGTTTCTCATGGTTGCAGTTTTATGTTATCTCTTAACATTTTCATTATCAAAGATATTTGCATGCATTATTCAAAGTTGTGCATATTGAAATTGCATTATTCTAACTTATATACACTGTAACCTGAGCCATGGTTAATTTATCTCACCCATTCAAATTCTGTTATCAATTATGTAATTGTGGTCAACCAATCAAAACTTTGAGATTTGTAGTAGCAATTAATATGCACTTTGAGAAATATCAGTTCTCATAATATCACATTTATTTCTCTGGTATTAGCCTTGAATATCCTCATATATATAAAACCGTGTGATGTTCGTTATTGAAACATCACATTCTCATTCGTCTCTTGGTACCACATGCAGCGGTGATATCATACAACTGGCCAGTACCTGAAACGAAAGCACAAGCATACAAAAACAAGATTGTGCTTGACTCAGCCCTATTCAATTTTTCCCCACATGTGTAGGGATTGTTTAAACAACAAACCCTCCATAATTTATTCACATTAAGAAATGCATGGTATTTTCATCTAGAAAGCTACTTAATATGTTTTCACATGTTGTTTGCTCCTACCACACTGTTGATTTTCTCCATCTCGTGCTACATGTATATATTAAATTTTTCAACATTTTGTGATATTACTAGTAGTTTAGCGATTAGCGGCTTCAGTGGTAAGTGGCTTTCGTAAAGTGTAGGGCTTAATCATAGCAACTGGTGCATTCATTGGAGTTGAGAATTAGTGTTTTGTGTGTCATGAACAACTGGTGTTAATATACCAGTAGGAATACCATCCTTAGGAGCTGTTAAATTGTTCTTTATGCATGATGTATGCAGTTTATCTGGCAGGAGTTCCTAAATAAGACCTGTGCTATTTATTCTAAATACATGTATACAATGTATGTTACCCGGTAATACTAATATGAATAGAAATGCCACTTATACATTGCATGGTTAACTGCAAAACAACAACAGCAATGGGATATACAGTAGTGTGTAATCCAATCTGAGAAAACTGCATCCATATTTCAATTGGTGGGTTGAAAAGTGAAAATGAAATGGATGACAAATATATAAAGATAGTTTATAATTGTTAATGTTTTGTTTTTAAATGACAAAACATGGCATACTCAGAGGTTAATTGCAGTAAGGATGTTGCCGTAGTGTAATGCATAATTTGATTAAAAGTAGACTTACTGAAATGTGAGTTTATAACTTATGGAATGATCAGCATTTAAATATTAATACATTAACATGCATACAAAGTATATAAGATATGTAATTATATGCATAAATGTTATACACTAAATGAGGAATGTAGAGAGATTGTGGTTGGCGTCTTTCGTGTTCAGTGTTATTCACGAAAATATTTGTTCACAATTTTATAAACTAGCTTGGAAATTCCTACCACCAATTAGATATAGTTTCACTGTATTTTGACTAATTGTTAATATGTGCACTTTGATTGCATATTTTAATACATATACATTCCAAATATTTACCATATAACATGGACAAAAGAAAGCATTATTTTCCATGGCATAGCATTTTACTCTATCTATGTACCTTCATGTGGTAATCCTAATAAATGAGTTTTAAAGTTCACAACAGGCAGGGGTCCATGGGAGCTGTAGGATTTTTAAAAACAAATATTGTATTTACTGACATTTATTTTATATTTACATTTTCATGTATACCATGGTGTTCATAGTATTAATTTTTTTACTTATTCACAGTGTAGTGTGCTTGGCAGTATTCTTATGACCAAATTGGTATATTATTTTATCTCTCTAGTTTATCGTATCCAGGACTTCTGTGTTCTCCAGCATAAATATCAGATTGTTCGGAAGCTAACAACGAACTTGAAACAAAAGAAACCGTCCGACAAAAATGACCTGTTTCCTTGGAAATCAGGGAAGCGTTTCTAAGTGAAAAGTGTTGAGGTCAAAAATGACTGATTTTCACCCAATTGTCTATGTTTTTTTGGTTATGTCATTAATTCAGCCCAGCGGTTAGATTCATTTATTAGAGGTGCCCTTTGAACAAAGATTTGGGACATGAATCATGAAATAAACATGGCGACAAATGTCAAAACATTGTTATGCTAATTACGTTGGCCATTTGCAAAACATGTAGTTTTTGAATTTCCAAAAGATTACCAGGAAGATTCCAGGGATGACAGTTATGACCACCAAAATGTAATGGAAAGCAAACAAGTGAAGCATAAAAAAATGTTTAAAATCGTAGCATAAAGCTACGGGACTTAACCATTGTTTACCCTTGAAGGGAACTGAAATTATTCGATTTGGAGGGTGTCGTAATAAGCAGGGATGAAAACCGTATTTATGCTATGAAAAAGAAAAGACCTTGAATGTCATTTAGCGCAAAGTAATTTTGTTGTTTGATTGCCTAAGCTATTAGATTCATGTGCTGCAAGTTAGAGAGTGCACATACCTAATCGGCCGTCCCTCGGCAAATGATTTAGCCCAGGCACTATTCATTTTTATGCAATATGGTGGGAAGTCTGAATTACTAAACGAAGTATAATATTACAGAGTTGAAATATCCAGTTGAGTAATAAACATCTTAGTTACATGTGTTCCTTCTCCAGTGCATGATTCTTCTCTCGGATTTGGTGACCACTACTCACTTTGTTCACTCTACCTTGAGAAGTTAGTTCTCAGCTTACAGCCATATTGAGTAAGGAGTAGGGTACGTGTATACATGTATATGGCATGATACTGTGTAAGGCGATGCTCAAGCAGTGCCTAGACCCTTCTTTGAATCCAATATCGCACTGTCAAGGATTCATTATTTTTGTTATGAATTACCACCATTGAACAAATTTTGTTAAATTTGGGTGCTACATTGTACAACGTATTTGTAGAAATGAATTTACATGTGATAATATAAAGCTACAGTTGTATGACATCATAAAAACCTGATAGTGGTATGTGATTTAAACATGTACCTTGTATTGATAGGCAGTGTGATGTTCTTTATTCTTTAATTATCAAATATTTGTATAAATCATATTATTATAAGTCTGTAATCGTAACGTCATAAATTACAGTGTGCCGTAAGTTTGCAATATTGCACTGGGTATTGTCATCCTACCATATTAGGAATGTGAATTCCAAATATGGAACGATTACATAGATAAGCATCCTCTAATAATAAAAACAAACATGGCTGCCCCCAAGGTTTGACTGTACCCCACACGAAGAAGTTTGCTGATTCTTTTCTAAACTTTTTGAATTTTGGCATTCCTATGATGTATCATTGGGAAGAAAAGATGTATATTAATTAAAATAAGGTTATTACGAGTATGCACTCAGACAGTATGTGGTCGCATCGACCTCCAATGTGCGTCGGTCGATATCGCTGTTGTACTGTCTTGTCTTCGTGCATACTTTGCAGTATCCTCGTAATAACCTCATATTATAATCAGAAATAATGCATGATTTTCTCGTGTATTGATTTTTACAATTTACATATTTGTTTTTGATGGTGACAGCTTTCCTGGAAGCAAGGTGGTGCAAACAAGGTGATACCTGTGACCAAGTTAAATAGGTGTTTTATAGTGTATTGCTATCAATTGAATTGAAAACAAAATTATTGGTTGTGTTTGTTTTTAAGATAATAAAAAACGAAAGCTGTTTCCTGTTTCATATTGTTCTCTTTGATGGTTTCCATGACACCTGGTGATGACAAAAAGATTAAATTTGCCCAGTCTGAAAATCTGTGTTATTAACTCTTGTTATTTCTCAGAAAATAAATTTTTATTTAAAAAATTGTTTATAAAGACTTGTACAGGCAATTTGGTCAGTTTAGCTCATATTTAGCACTGAAATACTAGAGTTCTTACATTATGGTGGTTAATTGAAGGGTTAAACACAACAAAGGTATATTTGGCATATTTGTTAGGCAATGAATTGTGGTTGTCATGGTAATAGTAGAGTTCAGGTGTTATCAATTTTGAAAATTAGATAAGCTTATAGCAAACTGAATTAAATATATTTGTGAAAACCGTTGAATAATAAATGCAGATGACTGCTGTCCAGACTGATACATGAATAGTTTATAAATAAAATGCAACACCTCAGTATTGTCAATCTCAATGACTGATACGTATGGAAGGTGTGGACAAAGAAAGTTTCCCAGTTTCAAATCATTTTATTTTTGTGATAAAAATTTAAATAAACATATATTCTTCTTTTCACTGCATTATTAAAAATTATTTGATGGAAAATATTGACATTTTCGACAGTAGGTGATATTGAACATGATATTTTTAATTAATATATTGTAGCACCTGCTTTGTTGTAGCCTTTATTATACATAATTATTACCGGGGGTATACATGTACTAGTTTCTTGCAGCAAATCAAAAACTTTAAAATGCAAGATTGGTTTTTATAAAGACTTGTCCAGGAGTGCTATATATTATGCAAGTGCTGAGAAACCAGAATCTGCTGCAATTTTCATGTCTTACTTTTCTGTGTAACCAATATGGGTCATGTGTAATGCCTTTTATTTGGTCATTTCTGTTTGTGCTTTTCAAACAAATCAAACAGCTTCAGCTTGCATATAAATGAGCTAATTTGCATATTTAGTTGATGGTAACTTTATTAGTTCCCGTTCGGACGAAGTCCGAAAACGGGGACTTATAATTCGGCCTCCGTGCATCTGTGCATCTGTCCGGAGTCATATCTCAGAATCCCTTGGACCGATTCCGTTCATTCTTTGCATGTGCTTGTACTTTATGTGGGACATATGCACATTCAGTGGTTTAGCGATTCAATTTAAAATGGCCGACTGGCAGCCATCTTGTTTTTTGAAAATGTTGTATTTTGGACATGCTTTGTCAGTTTTCATTCAAACTTGGTACATAGATTATACACGTTAGGATACATGTCCATGACGATATATTTCATAATTGGATCAAAGATGGCCGACTGGCAGCCATCTTGTTTTTTGAAAATGTCGTATTTTGAACATGCTTTGTCAGTTTTCATTCAACTTTAGTACATAGATCATACATGTTAGGATACATGTCCCCGACCGTCCATGAGTTCCTGAGTCTGTCAGTCCATCTGTCTGTTCGTCCGTCCGTCCGTGCGTGCGTCAGTATGTCCAGAGATATATTTCAGAATCCTGTGTACCGATTCCGTTCATTCTTTGCATGTGCCTAATACTTTTTGTGGGATATATGCACATACAGTGGTTTAGTGATTCGATTCAAAATGGCCGACTGGCAGCCATCTTTTTTTTGAAAATGTTGTATTTTGGACATGCTTTGTCAGTTGTCATTCAAACTTGCTACATAGATTATACATGTTAGGATACATGTCCATGACGATTTATTTTAGTAGGTTGACGGGCGGGCATTTTTTTTTTATGCGGTATCTTGGACGTGCTCTGTCAGTTTTCATTCAAATTTGGCACATACATGTACTTTATACATGTTAGGATGCATGTCCATGAAAATTTGTTTCAAAATCTGGTCAAGGATGGCCGATTGACAGCCATCTGACTTTTTGGCCTTACTACTATATTTCCACAATTTATGTACCATTTTTATTCATATTTGGCACATACATCATACATATCAGTGTGTTTCATATTCAGATCAAAGATGGCCGAATAACGGCTGTTTTTATTTTTGGCCATATTACTACTACACGGAACACGTGTTTTGATGTAAATAAAAAATCTGTTGTATACGCCACTTGGAACTCCAGTTTCAAGGACACGCTCGCGACAACCCCTCCGCTTGAATATGACGAGCACAAAGAGAACTTAACAATGACTTGTTTTTACATCTCTTTTACTATTTTATGTGATTAATTCGACATAATTAATAACGTTTTTTTGCAATTATTTCAAAAGTTAATTATTCATAATTTGGAATATTGTCAATATCTGACATCATACTGTAGAATACATATTTTTGCTATTTAAGCTGAAGGGTTGATTCAGTGAAAATAAAATCCAGCGAATGCACCTTTTTTCCTATAGATCACATTGAACATTTTTCAAATCAGTGAAAATAAAACATACAAAACACCTAAAAAAGCCTTTGGGCAAAAAATAATTCCAGCTAAAATAAAGTATTTTACAGTACATTGTATGCCTCTGAATTCTGGTCTTTGCCTCACAAGAGTTATTTATAAGCATTCTTTTATTTCAGTGTATTTACACTGAGCAAATATGTATCTACAAAATATTATTATATGTTAATTATTTGAGGAAACCTGAATCAGCCATCCATTTGTACATGTAACTTCAGATCTCAACAGTATTGAAGCTAATATTTTGTTTGTGTTTTTTTCGTTTGACCTCAGTGGGTTCATTGCATTTGACCATAATTGGAAAACCATAGAAATAATCCATATAACATTCCATCTAACCTACTGGTAGTACCCGTATATGCAGTAGTTTTTGAAATTTTGGCCTACATAGTGATGATTATTAAAATATTAAAAATATTGTGTTCACTTTATGAAAGATGATTTTCAAGATATTGGTCATTTCAAATTTATCAGTCAACTGATACTACAATTCCATCATTCTTGTCTGTTGTTAATTAATATTTTTTTTTGAATAATCAAAATATATTTTGTAGTAACGTCATAAAAACTAGAACATCACCATGCGTCATTCTTTTGTACTCGTATATATTTTGGCTTGCCATAAAATGTTGAAAGTGACCTAAAATTTTCAATAATATGTTCATTTAACCATTCTTCTTTTCTTGGTCAGTTAATCTGTATAAAAATAATTCATTTTTTTTTAGATTGGTGAAATTTCTCTTGGGTAAATGTCTGAGTGTAAATGCGTCATAGAAATGTAAAAATAAAATGGCCGACCTTCTTGCATAATGATTTTAACGTCTACGCATCCACTGACATGAAGGTTTTTATTGTTACCCGGTAACTGAAAATGTTAACTAGCAATTATTAAAATAATAGAGCTTTAAGACTCCAACATTACCTTGTTGTCATTTGGATTTAATTAATAAAGTGAAATTATATTCAAATTTTTTACATGTAAATAGCATTGTAATTTACAGATTTGCTGTTATCAGCGAAAACAAAATAAGGTGTATGATAGAGACCTCATTATAATCCAGTTCAGTTATACGTTGATTACTGTAAAATACTTTATTTTTGCTGTAATTAATTTTTGTATAGAATTTATTTTCACTGATTTCTGACGAGTTGAATGTAAAATATAGGAAAAAAGGTATATTAGCTGGATTTTATTTTCATTGAATCATTCCTTCAGCGAAAATAGCAAAAAATAAATCCCGGCGGAAATAAAGTATTTTTTTTTTACAGTATGTGGTAGTCCAATTCATACGGTTAGATACACTTTATTAGTGTTGGTCATTGGGCAGTGTGTATTTTGAATAAAGGATCTACTTGAGGGGGTAGCTTTATGTACACTATTTAGATTGTCATTGTCAATGTTTGAGTGGCTTCACTATCATCCATACAAGTAGTATGGACAGACAAAAAGGATTACCAGTACTTGTTATTTTGAATTGCCAATGTTGGATCACTCATAGACCTAAATATATTTTAATGTCTATGGATCACTGTATTTTAACTTGAGGATTGGATGAGGGAAGATTCTGAGTTTCCAAATTTACTTTTCAGGGAAAAAAAGAGATTAAATGTTTAATGTTTGCGCTTTATGGAGGAGGACTGTTTGCATTGTGTGGAGGGGGACTGTTTGCAATTGTTTGAAGGGGGACTGTTTGCAATTGTTTGAAGGGGGCTGTTTGCATTTTGTAGAGGGGTACTGTTTGCATTGTGTGGAGGCAGAAGACTGTTGGCATTGTTTTAAGGGGGTGTTTGCTTTTGTGGAGAGAATGTTGTGTCAGAGAGACTCGTGCAGGGAAGGGGGCAGTTTTTATTGAGGAGATGGACTGTCGGTGTTCATTATGGAAACTATTTGCACATCCAATACTTCATGAGACTATGCCAATACACAAGTCAATTTAAGGAGCATGTCTGCAACATCTGTCCTGATCAGATCAGATCAGTATTAGTAATTTCCTGGTCAAAATGGACAGCGTTCCTAGAGAATGTTTCTGTCAAAGTCATATATGTTTGTCCACATGACATCATCATTGAAGTTGAAAGTGCTTATGATGTCGACAAAGATGGCAACATTCTTAGGATTCTTGTAAAAAAAATTTATGTCGTGAAAATTTCAATTTTCATATTAAAAAAAAATGTTAAATGGTGTTCTGCAAAAAGAAAAGAACAGTTTGTACCACTTCATATTGTAGTGAGAGAGATTTGTTCAGAGTAACGTTTTAAATCGATATAAGAATTTCCTGACATTGACATACATGTACATAGTTAGTAATTTAGCTGAATAATAACCCTTTTCAAGGTACATGTGGTAGCAAATTTGTATTTTTAAGGGAGATGGTGTTTTACTTTGTGAGTCGTTAAATACAAGTTGTTTATGTTCAGCACTTGACACCAGTAATGTCAGGATTGTTGTACCAAACTCATGATCGATACGTACAGAATTTGAATTCGACCTGCGGTTGAAAATAAAAATGGGTACTACACGACACGTATCCTGGTTATAGCGTACAAAGGACGCATTGGGAAGGCAAAAGCTCGCCAACAATATTCATTCAATTATAAATGCTATTTGGGGAAAGGTACCAAGTAGTGTTAGTTGCTGGCTTGGTATGAAACAGTACCTGTGTTTATTTCATCTAGTACATAAATGTGTCGAAGGGCAGTTATTTTAAACATTTCCTTCATTTATTATCCTATCTTCTACTACTGGTAAATGTTTGATGGTGATTTAGATTTCAACAGTAATTTACTTCAGACCTAGAAGTCAACTTTAGTATTGAGTATGTTTTGTATGAAATATTCTGACAGCATACAAAAAGTTCATGATTTTCGGTTTTATAATGTTTAAAATTTGGTGTTAAAATAGGGCTTTCACAAACTGTTTCCTGTTTTATATTGTTCTCTTTGATGGTTTCCATGACACCTGGGATAACAAAAAGATTAAATTCACCCAGTCTGAAAATCTGTGAACGCAAAAAGTTTATTAACTCTTGTTACTTTTCACAAAATACATTTTTATTTCAAAAATTGGTAAATTTTTTTAGTTAGCCCATATTTAGCACTGGAATGTTTCAAGTGGAAACACTATGGTGGTTAATTGAAGGGTTAAACACAAAGTACAAAGGTATTTTTGGCATATTTGTTGGGCAATGAATTGTGGTTGTCATGGTAATAGTAGAGTTCAGGTGTTATTAATTTTGAAAATTAGATAAGCTTATAGCAAACTGAATTATATATATTTGTGAAAACCGTTGAATAATAAATGCAGATGACTGCTGTCCAGACTGATACATGAATATATAATATTTAAAAATTTGTGTTAAAATAGCTTTTTCACAAACTGTTTATTATAAATTCTAAAAAAGAGTCAGAACTGTTGGTTTTTATAAATTCTAAAAAACGGTCTCAACTGTTGGTTATTATAAATTCTAAAAAAACGGTCTGAACTGTTGGATATTATAAATTCTAAAAAATGGTCAGAACTGTAAGTTATTATAAATTCTAAAAAAACAAACAATCTGAACTCTTGGTTTTTATAAATTTTAAAAAAATGTCTGAAATATAAGCTGATTATAAGCAGCAACACTGATTATGTTTTACTGTATTTCAATGATGACTGGTATAATGCAGTAACATTTGTATGTATCATAACTTACATTATACAATTTAAAATGGCTGCCATTTTGTCATTGAAAACTCATTAGTTAAAGAACACTCTATATTCATGAGGTGGAAATCATTTACTTACTAAATGACAAAATTTTAAGCTAGCTAATGTCAAATTTGAGTAGTTAGAGTATTATGTAAATTACTAAACCCAGTCACCTGGGTTTTTCAAATGTGTAATTTAATGGCTATATTTCTATGTCTACTATTTAGTATTGAATAGAAATGAACACATGTACAGTCAGTCAGTAATTTGATATGGGTATTATTTTGTACCACCTAGAGCTATGTACAAGTCTTGTGCCCCATCACTCGCCTTATTTGATCAAATTCTCTCTGTAAGAAGCCAATGTTTTCCAATGGACGTTTGAAAAAAAAATCAATTTTTGGGATGAAATAATATATCTTGGTGTCTAATCAGACATTTATTATACTACTGTTTTCATACAAGTTTGGAAATTTGTTCAAATATGCTTATTTTTTGAAAAATATAGGGTTATTTATAAAGAATGCAAACAAACAGCTGTTATAATGTATAGCAGTGACTTGTTTGAGGTTTGGAGATTTTCTGTGTTTGATTGATTGACCTCTTCCTTCCCATCAGTCCCTCTCCCCCATTGTGTAATTAAGGTGCCAAGGTACAAAATATATTGCATCTACAGTTCCCATGTATCTTGCTTACATAACTACATTTTATCAGAACTGACTTCAGCCAACAAAAATTACCATATAAATATATTCAACTCAAGCCGACTTGAGCAGAGTTGGGCTCTAATAAAACCTCGCAATTGAACTCCGGCATTGCCTGACCGTTTAATTGAAAATTCCCAGTAAAGACTGCTGTTCCAGGTTGCTCTAAAGAACCAGGCACCCAGTCGGAACTATAATTTGACCACACCACCATTAACACACAAGAGATAACCTCCTCTTAATCGGTGGGAGGAGAAATAGTTTGCTTAGGTAAGATGTTGCCATGTAAACCTAGCAATGTGTTACCAATATAATGCTGCTCTGCAAGATTTAATGGTCCATAAAACACTATTGAATATGATTTATGGCCTGAACTCCAGGATCAAGGTCTGGTGATGTAGGTTGATTGGTGTGTGACCTTGCGTTTCCAGACTGCCCCACCCACTGTCTGGATCAGGCTTTTATATTTATTTGTTATTATCAGTGTTGTATACCTTCAAACTTCAAAGACTTCCTTAGTTTGAAGTCATCAAATGGTAATATAATATTCTTCTGTTTCTTGGCCAGTCTGGGTTCTATATGGATCATTAAATAGTCATCTGTCAGTAACAAGGAGAGAGTCCGGGATGTTCCATTTTTTGTAGGGGTGTGAGGTCTAATCTATTAAGAGAGTGGGGATAGGTGTTTTACAGAGCAGTAACTCGCAGATGAAAAAAATGGACTGTGTGTTGTCTGGATTATTTGGTGAGAACAATAAGTAGCAATTGAAAGTTATTTTTATTATATCATCTCAGAGTTTTGATAATTGTGAAAAAAAAATTCATTTACTAATGGCAGAGAGAGAACATAGCAGGAAAAAAAACATCTAGTGAATTCAGCTGAGTTTAAATTATTACCATATGTCACAGTTTTGTACTGGATAGCTTAATTCAGTTGATGAGACATGGCGCCAAGAGTTACTGGCTGTTATCTAGGTCAGATAAAGAGGTCATAAGTCCTGGCTGTGTAGAACTGTAAGTAGGACATTCAATATTCATAATTCCCAGTTTGCGATGACAGTTTCAGGAAACAACTCTAACCCCTCTCATATATTTCTTTACTATAATATTATGACCATTTTTTTTAGTCCTTGTTGGTCAAATCCAAAAGGCAGACTTGCCCAAACGTGTGTCTTATTTTTCTCGGACATGTCTTAGCCATTAATTTAAAGTTGGTACAAAGACACTTTATTGTGGAATATGCACATAAAATTGTTTTTTTATTTATCTGAGCATTCATTTAAAAAAAATACATTAAAAATCACCATTTTGACATGTTATCAACAATTTGCTGATTTCATTTTCAAACTCTTGGCTGGTTACTGTTATAGATTATTTCGTTTTGTGATTTGATTCAAAATGGTCAAATAATCACAATAATATCACAAATTTGACAATGTCATCAACTGCTTCTGTGGATTGCTGATTTCATTCAAATTTGAGCATCACAAATGATGAGTTACTGATTGCATGTTTATTTTCTGATTTGTTTCAAAATGGCCGACTGGTGATCATTTATGTCCCAAAAATTAATCAATGTTTCTATGCATGCCTTGACTGATTTCAATCTAACTTGGCTTTGATAAATCACTCATGTAGGTTACTTTATGTACGTCAGTTTTTGTGTTTTGACCATGTCAGTGTTAATTTCATAGATGTCTTTAACAATTTCTTGGGTTGAATATACATGTAGGTACAATCACAACATTTCTTCAAATACACATAAAGTCATCTGGTATGCAGCTGTGATTGGCTATTGAAAAAGTTATATGAATTGAAAATAGTGATAGTGACATCTTCCATCTTATTTTCATGGTTAATGTCAACTGGGAAAATCAGTGTCAAAAGGTCATTGACATCAAAAGGGTTGCTAAGAGACCTGATGTAGCTGTCTGTCTATTGCATTTAAACTTGAGCTGAACTCTAAAATGCAAAGCTTTTAAATTTTTAAGGAAAAAAGCGTCCATTATTCATTTGTAGACTTCTGAATAATTGATGATAAAACATAAAAGGATTATGCTTGATTAATGTCGTGCGATACACTGAGTAGGGTTGTGATATTTCACTGGAGTGCAGGATTATATATTGTAGTTGATTAATGTAGTGGCCATCACTGAGTGCGTTTGTGCTGTTAAAGGTAATTAATGACCTTCATAATGGCAGTATTTCCAATATTAATGTATGGTTTCCGTGTTCATATAATAATAAATCAGGTACAAATAACGTATGCATGTACCATCTGATAAATATTTTTTTTTTATTCAGCCATCATTCCATGCCGTAAAATTTTCAACCTAAATGTCGCTGTATGTATGTTTGAGCAGTGACCTAATGGTTTGTAGAGATGAAATCAATGACTCATACTTTCTAATAGTCGTATAATAAATTATGTTTTAAAAGCAAATTACTGTTAATATTATATCTATAAGTAGCATATACACTTACAGGGGTTTTATTAGAAAAAATGAACAAGAGGTAGCACACACAGGCGATCGACCTGGAAACACCATATCGGAGAGTTTCTGCGTCGTTTTAATGGTGTATCTATTGCCATTGAAATATTTATGTATTTGGTGTCCCGACACATAGATGTTTTCACAGAGAAAAATATATTTGAGAAGGATTTCATGTTATACGGCAGCACGGTAGTGTGCGGCTCAAGAAATATATTTATGACTTCGAGTTCAATCGTCAATTTGGTAAGAGGGCACCAGCCGAGAGTATCAGGGCGCTATGCCCCTGTTCCTCGGTTTAGAAAAAAACCTGCACTTATGTAAATTACACAGGTGTTTGTTGTCATAGTAACTCGTATTTGAATGATCCAGTGTACAATTAATGCAATTGTTCGTTTTTATGTGCTCAATTTAGAGATGTGCTTCTATAATAGAGCAAATACTGTAGTTCTAAACACAAATACGTTTGTTGTAAATGCATGCTTCATCGCATGATGTACACCTGGCTGACAATTCACTTTTCCATGGTTTTCTATGCACATAATTCGAACAGCATTCTGACTAATAGCGTCGTAGCAGCTCATCTCAAAACCCTGACAACCAACATGTTGTTCTTACAATGTATCAACCTCTAATAAATATTCAGTCAGACAATGTACTTACGTGCTTAATGTGTACATCTTTGATTAAATATTCCCGCAAGAAGAGCTGCTTCTTATTATATACAATGCATCTTTTGTCAATAACACCGTGCAAACTTTATATAGAACAGAAAACTGCAAGAAAACCACAGCACATTGTTGGACTAGCAACTGTATTCTAACATTTGATTGTGGAATTGTAAATTGAGTCCAATTTTAAAGTTGAATGATTCATATTTATGTTATTTTTTCATTTATTTGCACTTCATGTCACTCGCTGCATCACAAGTATCACAAATGTTATCAACTTTTAATTTAGAATTGCTGCCATTTTATCAAAACTGTAGCCAACCACAACAGTGACATATTAATTTTCTCATTTTCAAAGCACATGATATTGAGCAAACAAAATTGAAGAATTTTTTTTATAACGTATAATGAATTTATGAAATTCTTTATTTCAAAATTTAGAAAAAAGCATTAATACATGTATCTATTTAGAAAAAAAAAATGACTACAATTGGAATAATTTGAAGTCGTTGGATAGAATAATGTGTTTCAATTTGAATCTTGGCATATAGAACCTACTTGGAGTAAATGTAAATGTAAGCCTTTTAGTTTTACTTAAAAAAACCCTCATATTTGCCTAGCAACAGGAAACACATGAAGTTTAATGCATATCTTGATATTCTACTTGTAAACTGATATGCTATATATTTCTATATTACTTATTATTACTAATGTTAGTTCCAAATAGAGAAATTTCTATTTTTTTTTTTATTGAAAAATTTATATTTTATAATTTGTATTTTATATGTAATCAGCGGTATATTACTTGATGTAATACCGTACCAAAATGATTAATGGGTACCAAGTAAGGGATCGACCACTTGAAGTGATGGGGAAGATTTGTCATAAAAAAAATTGCAAACTGGACGCAAGAGAAAAAAAAATTGCAAACTGGACGCAAGAGAAAAAAAATTGCATGCAAGGTGCTGCAGGGAAAACCTACTGCACAGTCTATAAAAATAAGAATGTATATACGACGCAGTGCAAACAAATACGAACTGCTCACTCTTCCAGTCTGCCCCCATTACTGTAGAATACTTTATTTTCGCTTGGAATTTATTTTCGCTATTTTCGCTGAAGGGATGATTCCGTGAAAATAAAATCCAGCGAATATACTTTTTTTCCTATATTCCACATTAAACTCATGAAAAATCAGTGAAAATAAATTCCAAGCAAAACGCCCAAAAAGCCTGTTCAGCGAAAATTAATTCCAGCGAAAATAAAGTATTCCACAGTATTTCACACTTAGTGATATGTAACATGGTGCATTTGCATGTGATAATGGTGTGCAAATACTAAATAGAAATGAATTTTTATTTGATCAATATTGTAAAAAACAAAACATAATTTTGCATCTTTCTAGTTGCTGTTTTTCATCTATATGCTTACATTTTAACCCTGATGTACATCTCTTGGGGCCACAAAGGTCATTTTTAGTACTTTAAGGGGATTAAATATCACATTTATATTAGTACCACCACTGATACTATTTTAATTTTAATTTTAATATTAATATGTTAAACTGAACTTTGGCAAAATAAACCTGCATATTCTATATCATTTAAACCAATTTTGAAAACCTGAAAGCAAATACTGGTCCAACATTAACAGAAAATTATTAAAAAAAAATAAAATATATGCTATATTTGGCATCAATATATAGTAGGAACATTACTGTGCTCACGTGATTGTTGGTTATCACTTAAAAAGGCTTTGTTAATAGCTGGGATATGCTACAAATTTATGGCATATCATTGTCTACACTTTTAACTTGTCTTGTTCCTCATTGTAATGATAAATTTGGTGTGAGTTGGTGACATGCCACCACAAACATTGCACTTAGTTGTCCTGTCTACGTACCAATGAAAATACTTGCAATTATCCCGTCAGAACGTGTTCGAAACCTAAACATTTGAAATCATCGGTGTATCGCATTCAACTATACGCGCATACACATGTATAAGCAGCGGTCATAACCTCTTGTACTTGGCAAATGTCCAAAATGTAAAAAGAGAACTTATAGACAAGTCTAGAAAACTTTGCTGAGAATTTTGATTGTTATTGCGAAAATAGTAAGAAAGTTTAACTGTGGTCTTTGCTGATCACCGTTATTCTAATAGTTTTTACATTTCATTTCTTGAATTAAACTTCATCTAGAATCAAAAAAGGGATCAAGTCATCCCCACCTACAGTTTCAGTGAGGACGTCTGGCTCAGATTTATTCACTAATACTTGCCACTTTGGATTGGGCATTAGCTGTGTTCAATTTATAGAGGTGTGTTTGGTTTATAGAGGTGTGTTTGGTTTATAGAGGTGTGTTTGGTTTTTAGAGGTGTGTTTAGTTTATAGAGGTGTGTTTGGTTTATAGAGGTGTGTTTGGTTTATAGAGGTGTGTTTGGTTTATAGAGGTGTGTTTGGTTTATAGAGGTGTGTTTGGTTTATAGAGGTGTGTTTGGTTTTTAGAGGTGTGTTTAGTTTATAGAGGTGTGTTTGGTTTAAAGAGGTGTGTTCAGTTTATAGAGGTGTGTTTGGTTTGTAGAGGTGTGTTTGGTTTGTAGAGGTGTGTTTGGTTTGTAGAGGTGTGTTTGGTTTGTAGAGGTGTGTTTGGGTGTGTACAGTTTTAGGTGTAAATAGGTGTTTATATTTTGACATCCAGTCCCAGCATGCTTTGCTAACATGACACACATATATCACTTGGCTTATCTGTGGAAGGGTCAGACCATGTCCTTGGTCTCCTGTGGCTTCTAGACTACTAAATCATAGTTTTGTCTGCCCCTTCTACAATGTTTTAATAAATGGCAGCTCCTGTAATGAGTGTACTACTGTGTCTATTCAGTCTTATTTGCCCCTAAAGGTGTGAGGCCTTTGGGGAAAGACCATTAAGTTCAGAGGTAGGAGTGATTAGGAAGAATACTTGTATATAATTTGATTAACATGTCGTTTGCAGCTGGCTTGTGTTGCTTTAAATGGGTAGAAAATTGGTAGATTTTAAAACATTATTTTGCACACAGGGAGAATATTGTTGTCAGTGTATGTATTGCATCACAAATAGGGAAGACTGTTTAAATATAATTGTTGAAATTGCAAACAAAATTGTTATGATTATTTTATAATATTTATTTTCATACATGAGTAATTGTTACATCTACATGTAACTGTAAAAAAAAATCAATATTTTCCAATATCTTGCAATATCTTGCAGGTAGAGATTATAAAACTATAATCTTGTATGGTACATTCAGTACATGCAATCTCTCTACCTGTGGTTCAGACTGCCTGTAAATCAAAATCTGTATTAGGAACACTAGCACTACACACGCAGTTCCCTGTGGGTAAAAATGTATAAACTATAATTGTATCTGGTCGCATGATCACTCTGCCTGCTCTAATGAAGAAGAGTTGTTGATTTAAATGACCCTTTAAATCAAAATCTTTATTTCAGAGCACAAGCACTATACCGGGTAATATACATAACTGTAAAATCTGTATTAGAAACCGTGGCTTCTATTAAAATGGTACAATGCAACAGAGGGGATGCGGCTTCTGTTAGAACATCTACACATATGAGAAATGATAAAATTTTGGTTCTCAATTATTCAAAAATGATGGGCGAGACTTCTATAAGGGATGCAGCTTCTAATACAGATTCTATGGTACTTCTTATTATGATTATTATATGTCTTGTAATGTCTGTGAACTCTGGAGTAATAAAATCATTGGTTGGACTACCCACATTATTCTACCTAAGATAATCTTAATTTGTTTTGACACCAGTTTATCATGAAAAATTAAAAATCTGCTTTTTATATTACGAGTATGTGGGTCTTATTAATGATTCATATTAATCAGTATACTGCACACCCTTTCAAGCAGCGTGTTTGGACTATTTATTCATCAGAAATTTACTGGGTTTTTTAGTCCCCGTTCGGACGCAGTCCGAAAACGGGGACTTATGTTTTGCCCTGTGTGCGTCCGTGCGTCCGTGATCACCTGTATCTCGAACATGCATGGACCGATTAAGTTCAAACTTCACTCATACATCACACATTATATGGGACATATGCACATGCATTTTTTTCATGATCCGATTAACGATAGCCGAATAGCGGCCATTTTAAGGCCGAAAATGCATCAAAATCGCACATTTTCACCATTCCGGACCCGGATCTCAGTTATGCATGGACGGATTTTGTTCAAATTTGGTACATACATTAAACATAATAGGACCTTGATGCACGTCATTTTTTTTTTTTGGATCGGGTTCGAAATGGCCGACTGGCGGCCATTTTGTTTTAAAGAATTCAGTTCTGGATCCGTATCCGAGACATGTCTGGATTGATCAAGTTCAAACTTCACACACACAAGGTACATCATGTCACAAATATGTATGTGCATTTGTTTCATGATCTCATTAACGATAGCCAAATGGCGGCCGCTTTAAGGCCGAAAATGCATTGAAATCGCACATTTTCACCATTCCGGACCCGGATCTCAGTTATGCATGGACGGATTTCATTCAAATTTGGTACATACATTAAACATAATAGGACCTTGATGCACGTCATTTTTTTTTTTCGGATCAAGTTTGAAATAGCCGACTGGCGGCCATTTTGTTTTAAAGAATTCAGTTCTGGATCCGTATCCGAGACATGCTTGGATTGATCGAGTTCAAACTTGACACACACAAGGTACATCATGTCACAAATATGTATGTGCATTTGTTTCATGATCTCATTAACGATAGCCAAATGGCGGCCGCTTTAAGGCCGAAAATGCATTGAAATCGCACATTTTCACCATTCCGGACCCGTATCTCAGTTATGCATGGATGGATTTTGTTCAAATTTGGTACATACATTAAACATAATAGGACCTTGATGCACGTCTTTTTTTTTTTCGGATCAAGTTCGAAATGGCTGACTGGCGGCCATTTTGTTAAAGAATTCAGTTGTGGATCCGTATCCAAGACATGTCTGGATTGATCAAGTTCAAACTTCACACACACATGGTACATCATGTCACAAATAGATATGTGCCTTTGTTTCATGATCTGCTTAACAATAGCGGAATGATGGCCATTTTAAGGCCGAAAATGCATCAAAATCACGTATTTTCACAATTACAGAACCGGATCTCAGTCATGCATGGATGGATTTTGTTCAGATTTAGCACAATGTGTTGTACATATGCAGGTGCATTTCGGTCATGATCTGCTTTGAATGTATATGTCACTCAAATATGAACGGAATGGGGACGTGTCATTGACAATGACTTGTTTCTTCAAAATTTACTAAATTTTAAATTTGTTCAATCATTTCAGACAAAAGGTCTACGTTGTTTCTAGAAAAAATACTATTTTATACCGAAAATATGTCTGATAATTAAAAATGTCCTAAAATTATTTTGAGACAACTGAATCCTTTTCACCACCAGACTTTCTTGCCCCTGTTTTGTCTGCATTTCTTTCTTATCTTCTTCAATATTTCTGGAAATGAACCCAAATTTTGGAGCTAACAGACAAAATTTTGAGTCAATTTTTACTCAAAATATATGGCCGTTTTTGTCGCAATTCCCAATCTTCTGAAGGAAAATGCAGACTATAAACGGGACTATTTTGTGAATTTGTGGTGAAAACAGGGAACTGGTGGTGAAAAGGTTAAAAAATCAAATAGTGATGAATGTGTAGCAGTTTAGAGTGTGCCAAGTTTGTGAAGAGAGGAGAGTAAATGTTTCTTTCTAGTTCATTCTGTCATACAGTCTTTTTACAACAGTTTGTCAAAATCCAGATGGTGTCAGAAGTTTCAACATTTGTATTGAATGACAGATATAATATAGGAATACCATGGAAACTTGTATATGCTAATAAAAAGCATACAGCTGTTATATTTTCTACATTTTTACAAAAATTTTAAGTCCATTTGGTGTAAAATTATGAATTTATAGAAAAATACATAAAACAGGTGAAATGTTACACTAAAATATCGGCGTGAAAAAATATGGTACTCAAAAAAAGTTTAATTGACATTGACGTTGTAAATATTGATTAATCCGTGAGCAGTCGAAGTTCAGTTATAAGTCAACTTGTCTAGTAATGGCAGTCATGCCATACATACATTGTAACATACGAGTCTGTCAAAGAATTTATTTCCAAATTAGTAAGCAGTGTTTTTTTTTGTGTTTTTTTCATTTAATAAATTGAATTGATACTGTTGAAATTGTGACTGAATAATAAAAGTGTTTAGCAATTTTGAAATTGTATTTTATTTTATGGTAAATGGTGTATCCTACATTTGTATGTTTGTATGTATTTTGCAATCACTTCAAGGTGTGTCATTTACACCAGCCAGGGTAGACTTTTTGCCCCCCTGTCATATTTTAATGGATTTTTTTTTGTATGTGTATGCCTCCATTTCTTATGTAGAGGGTATAGTATATATTTTTTCAACCATCTAAGCTATTTTTTATTTTAATAAAATCAGTAATTTGTGGTGGAACTGATAGAACACTTGCAGTACTGTGATTTATTGTGTGTGCATACTCTGATGCATGGAGTGGACAAAGTCGTGTTTTTTTAAAAGGGTCAGTTAAACTTATATTGTGTTGGTGTTCTTAACTAGTGCTCTTAGCGAGAGCTCTGCCACAACATCCATACATCCGTAGCTAACTTGTCAATGAGTCCTGTACATCATGTCTAGTAGTGTAGACATTGTCATGGCTGGGAAATACAAGCCCATTCATTCGACTCATGGTCAGTGCACCAGAATTAAACCTGAAAGTCAATAATATGATATGTGTCCCTGCTCGCATTGTGAACATATCCCATTAAAAAACAATGGCCAGACTGTCTGTGAGGTGACCGTTGACCTGTAGGGGAGTGTTGGATAAAGTAGTTAAGTCAATGTGTTTGTTTGCTGTATATATGGTCTTTGGCTATGGTTGTCTATTGCCCACATGGTTAAAAGATTTGAAGTACATGTAGGGTACTCTGGGTATAACAGGTGTTCTTTTAATAACCGCATTTGCTCCATGTGTAGTATTGTCGTGTTTCAGTATTAATGGAGCAAATTTAGGATTTAAAAAAAAAAAAATTGTTACCATTGATTAAATTTTTGATTGAAAACAAAACGTTCACCATTAATTAAATTTCACAGAAATCCTGCTTGACACTGAATTACGTTCACATTTGTGTTGTTAGATTGTTGCGTTCTGTAGAGGACGGCAAATATATTGTTGAAATATTCCATCTTACTACAAAGTTTCTCTGGGTATTACGTTAAGAAGACTATAAAAATGACATTAGTAATTACTGTATAACAATTTAATTTCATGGGAGAAGAAATACATATTTTGTAAGTCGGTCGTAAAAATTACATAATCACAGCGATTTTTGCAAAATTTTGCCATTATTAATTCGTCAAATTGTGAACATTGCTAAACGTTTACAGTAGATGTAAAACAATCATATTCCTAACCCCCTTGTAGATGTAAAAAATCATATTCTTAATCCCCTTGTAGATGTAAAAAATCGTATTCCTAACCCCCTTTGTAGATGTAAAAAATCATATTCCTAACCCCCTTTGTAGATGTAAAAAATCATATTCCTAACCCCCTTTGTAGATGTAAAAAATCATATTCCTAACCCCCTTGGACTGCAAATAATATTTCATTGATTTCATATTCCTAAACATGATAGATATTTATTTTTTAGTATATTCAGTTACAGCCAGAATAGTTCATGTAGGGGCTCCATTTCACAAAAGTCACTGTGAACTCCCAGTCTTGAGCATGTAATGTTCACGGCTACACGGCTATTTTCCCAATAACAATAAATTCAGCAGTATGCGTGCAACATTTTCTCAAAATGTCAGTTTGTGAAGGAATATTGCATGATGGGTAATTACCACAAAGGTTTCAAATATTTGTTTTTTGGGTACTTCATATTGAACTAATTGATTTGAGTACTTGAGTTTGTTTACCAGGAAGCTATTGATTTGAATCATATGACAACTGTTTGTTTACTTTCTATGTGTAGCTAGTGGGATAACAGTTTATAAATATTGACATTATCCCCCAAATTTTGTGACAAACCTGTACTGGTTATAAATAGTTGGCTAAGGAGTCCTTACTTCAAGACCCCCTAACCTGCTGACAGTTTTGTCACTAGGGAAGAGTAGGAAATCAAACGGGCGGTGCACCGCGGTCATTACCGCGGTGTACCGCAGAACGCCGGGGAGAGCCGCGGACTGCTTATAATTAGGGGTCTCTACCGCTGTACCGGTCTCTACCGCGGTCCTCGGTAATGTGTGAAATACGTACTTAACAGTTTCTTTGTGATTCCACGAGTCATTGTTTTAAAATCCGATGCTGTAAATGAATACGATATGCGCGCTTGTTTAGTATTTAGTACATGTATTTAGCGTAACACTGGAATAAAGTTTACAATTGAAAAGAGGACGATTTACAAAGTTTCAGCGTATCCAAGCCGTATCCTGGTTCTTGATTGATTTGGCAGTATCATGTTCACCATTTGTGTCACACTCCAGAAAAAATGGCCAGCAAACGAGAAACGGGCGAACTAATCAAAACAGGTCAGGCTGTCTGCATTGCACTGACAATGACATGATTATTTTCTGTTTCGTTTCATAAATCTTGCCTTGCGCATGTATTCTTGGTTGACAGAATCTTTTTTAAACAAAAGACGTTATTTTTCTGTTACATGTTCGTGTTCCATGGTACTCGTGAGTGTGAAAGGCATTTTGAATGAATAATTATTGAGTTTATGATACCGTACGATAAAGCTAGCTGGCTTGATTAGAACTTCATTGCGTGTGAACCGCTGAGGTCATTGCCCGTTACTGTGCCAACCGCACGTAGTTCAAAAGCACCTGACGTTGTTTTGTTTTGTTTTCACTGGAAATGAAAGCGATCGAATACTCTGCGTTCAAAGTACGCTGCCCCAAGTTTGAAATTACAGTAAATTGTAACGCATGGATTTTATTTACATGAAATTTAGTTTATTTCAAAATGATATAGATGTCAAACCATAATTATTATTATTTGAAATGTTGTTTCTTGACTTGACTTTTCTGGCTTTAATGTTTTGTGTGTGCGTGTTTGTTTAGAATATCATTATCAACAACGGTTATTCAGTGGCCCCGTCTCTGAGGCAGTAAGTCGCGGTTTCGACTAAGTCGCGTAGTTCGATGGCTCCGGACGATTGTATTGTGTTTTGCCGTCAGTTTTAAAGTAGAAAAACTAAGTCTGGTATTATCGCGTATTTAATTGCCCGCTCAATCAGTTGGAGGTGACAACTTAATACCTATAGACCGTCAATTACTGAAATAGAAAGTGTGATAGCAGCAGTGTGACTCGAGGGGTCGACAGGGGTATAAAAAATAAGTTTGCGTAATTATTGCAAAGGCAACGCATTATCAAGTCGGCAAAGTTGAAATATTCACAGCCAGTACGTAAACAATGGAAAATAAGTTTGCGTAATTATTACGAAGGCAACGCATTATCAAGTCGGCAATGGTGAAATATTCACAACCAGAACGGTAACAATTTTTACGTCGGCAACGCAGAGCCAGTAAAAATTTGCGTAATGGGATGTGTATAATAAAAAGGTCAACGCGCGGAGCGCGAATGGTCACCAAGGTAACAACCCACTTGTTCAGCGCGTGACTTGGGGTTAAACTTGGGCCAAGGTTTATTAGATTAGTCAGTTTCGCCAAGAAGTGCGCTATTTTTTTCGCTGATCACCCAGTTGTTGTAGTATATATTGTAGCACCAAGTGTGTATCCCTCTTCGACTTCGGGTTGCTTTTCCTACTTAGTGCATGGTCTCGAGGTAACGTAAACTGTGGCCTCTCATCGAGTGTTTTACACTCGGAATTTGTACTTCGCCCGATTATATTGGTATATGCGAAACATTAATCTTTTAAAATAAATCCTGAGACTATACATGATGTAAATTCAAAATAATGTGATAATATTTTACATTATGTGGGGTCTACATTATTCTGGGTTGCTTTGCGATGTTATACCAAGACTCGTGAAAATAAAATAGTGTTCTTCTGCGAACTAATATAGACGATTTTTCCAATCTTCTGGTACCACTCGATTTTATTATTTGAACTTGGCGGCAAGTAACCTTTAGTTTCCCAGTCTATTGTGTCCATTCATAGTCTTAACAATAGGGTGTAAATTGCCATGCGAGCCTACCGCACTTGACCGCGGTAAACCGGGGTCATGGAATCTATGCATAAATTTGCATAAAATGCGGTCGACCGGCGAGCACCCACCACCACCGCGGTAATGACCGTGGTAAACCGCGAGTTTGATTTCCTACTCTTCCCTCACTAATGAATTGCCAGCCGCTAGGTTTTCAAATTTCTAGTTAGATAACCTTTGCTTACAAAATGTAGTGTAGAACTACCATAGATAGAGTAAAAAAAAATCACTTTCTCTTTATCTCTGCCTATATTGACATAATTGTACTATTACTTTGCACATTGTGAAAAAATATTTTTGAATATTAGTCTATGAAGTTCAAAGAGTTCAATTTATACACTGCCCCCTAGTGGCAGACATTTGCTATAATCTGTGATGACTCATTCACTTTCTTAGTGAATGCTGGTCAAACACAGAAAAAACAGTATTTGCAGTAACTGTAGTCTGAAGCATGACTGTACATGTACATGTATGGCTTGCCACTCGTCTCTTTCTCACTTTATCTTTTTCAAAAAAAACACACTATTATACTGCTCTTCAGGTTGTTTGCTGCCATTAAACCTTATCACCAGACTTTTACCATACGGCTTTATTTTATCCTGTTTTTTTACAAAATCTAGATAAAATGTTATGTTCATCGAACTACTTTTTATGCAAAAAAAAAAATGTTTTTTTTTCCCTTTTTTTATAATAGGTTCAGTGCCCATATTTACTACTTAAAAGGCTAGTAAATAATATCAAATTCTAATCATAATTTGTGAGCTATGTCTATATGATGAGAAAAAAAAGTTCTGAAAATAAGCAATTTTGACTGCTAGTTTCTTTAATCATTGAGACAGCATTAAAGGAAATCATAGCTCAAGTCGCCTTGCTCATTAAACTAGGACCATTTGCTGAGTATTACGATGACTCAGAGTGTGTGACTGACTCTGTTTTGCCTGAAGGACGTTAAAGATATTGGTAAACCATATATCATAGTAAACCCCCTCCCCAAGGCATATTCTCATTATCATAATATATTTATATGCCAGTAGGCCGTCCTTGCGATACTGAAGGTGACATTATGAATACAATTGTTGCACGTGGGGAATGCAATGTTAGTAAAGAATTATTGTTTCAAAATATACATGGATGCTCGTTAAACATGTCCAGTTTACTTTATTTTACGAGTCTCTTGTAACAGAAATTGTTGTTTTCTGTTTAAGGAAATATTCTTTATTTGAGGGCACCATATGACTTGAATAAAATTGGAAAAAGTACCTTTAATAAATATGTTTACCTAACTGCTTTAAATCATAAACTGAAATTGTGCATGTATGATATAATTTATTTTCATAAATAATATTATGTTCCTGTTCTTACTTCCTAACCCAAAATAAATAAAAAACGGGATAGGTTCATGTGAGGATAAGGGAAAAATACAGGATAAGGGTAAGGAATAATTTGGATTGTACATGTATCGTTGTAGAGGTGGATGTTGATCACCCATAGCACTGCATTCTGTACATACATGTAATGTATGGAGTCAATTTTACTACACTCAGTCATACTTACCCTACCAGCATTCAATATTTTGAATATCCAATAAACTCAATGGGCTAACTTTCTGAGTTTGACCCTAGTAAAGAGATTAATTTGCGATATCCAATGTGTTAGGGATTAATAAATTCAAAGCGGAGGAGTCATCACCTAGAGTCTCGATCAACGATAACAACGCACATATTTTTGCGAGGGAAATCGTTGAGATGCAGTTTTTATGACCACTTTTTTTCTGTACCATCTAAAATGTTTCCGCTGTTAATGTATTAAGGTTAATAACTTATAATAAATGGTATATTACAGAGAGAAATATATTTCCTGTGCTATACTGTGTATGCAGAGTATTAAAAGCTTTCAATAAATCTACTGAACACGCACTAGAGTATTGCAGTTTACTCCTAGCATATATACAAGGCTGAATCTGATTCGTCGAAAATACCTGTCAACAAATAAGCTGCTCTCTGATTGGTCTGACTGTTACATGTAGGTGTTAGTTTTAGATAGCCAATCAGGTACAATCTTGTATTAGCTTTGCATTGGCTCAACTATTGAACACTGAACTTCCAAACTCCATGTACATACATGCAGAATCTAAAAAAATTTTGAAAAAAAAAATGTAGTTTCCAATTCTTATTTGTTTCAGAATGTGTTTAAAAGATATTCAGATTTGTTTCAATTAAAAGGATTTGATTCTTCCCTCAAAAATATTATTTTTTGCATACTGTCCAGAATTCTGTTTTTTAACATAAAATATAATGAATATCAACCCAATTTTTTTCTGCTGAGATGCATCATTTTGTCTTGTGTTCTATAAAATTTTTCAATAATTTTGGATTAAATGAATATAATTTCCTATTTGCTGAAAGTCTTCATAAGATTCTTTATAAAAATGTGAAGAAAAAATATGACAACAGATAAAAGTTGACTTGGTTTTCCCAAAGTGTTGATAAATAAGCATGGGCACCGAGCGAATTTTTTATTTGCATCAAAAAACTGTAGTTTTATTCCTTCTAAATTACTTTATGCCAAAGGCGATCAAGGCCGATTTTTAGAATTTAGTAAGTTATTTTTTGAATCTTGTTAGGGGAGAGTAGGAAATTAAAAAGACGGTTTAATATTTTCTTTTTTCCCTCGTAACCTACTTCCACCTATATTAACCTAATGCACTTTTATAAAACAAAATGGTAGTTACACTTTGTGTTTTGCATAATGTCACGGTGCGCTAATCAAAGTACCATACCTGGTATCTTCGTTAATTTTACTCGGAAACCAATAAACCTTTATATATTTGATGTGAATTGATCGTGGCTAATGACTAAATTGAACGGAAGTCGCTGTGACTCGTCGATATAATGCCGGGGAAATTTTCACTGCTACAAAATTTTGTGATTTTCTCCGACCCTGACGATCAATTTTCCTCAAATTATGCACATTTGTTAATGGAGAATATAAGAATAACACCCTGTACTGTTCATAATGTATCCATTATCGTAAACAGACTTGCGTCAGTGGTTAGAATCAAGTGATATTGTAACAAAGATCGATCATACAATAATTACAGGTTTGGGATTATCCTGTTGCAATTGGAGATTCAGTTCCAATAGACCCCCAATAATAAAACCAACCATAGTTGGATTGCTTGATTTTGCTGAAACCGTACATGTATATTTAGGTCCACTGTCGACTTCATATTACTGATTTTCTGATTTGTTCATTTCATGTTGATATCTTGTCTCTTGATACCTTCAATACTCTAATTTTACTGAACATTTTTGTCATTTTTGGTAAAAAAATTCTATTTTTGACTTCTTTAACACAAATTGCTTTGATATTTTATATGAAGACACCTTGGGTGGACTTCTAACAGATTTTTTCTTTTCGTGACAATATGTTTCATTTTAGTGAATAACTTTTAACTCACTACAATCTTTACAACAGAGCTATATCAGCCATCAGCGTGTTTATATTCTTCGATCACATGACAGGAAATGACATCAGACGTTTTAAATCCACCTTGTTTCTTCTTTTTGTCGTCTTTCTGAATTAATTTTCAATTTTTTACATTTTTGAAATTGCCTCCATTGACATTTAATGTTACTACCAAAAGCCACTATAGTAATTGAACCTCTGACTCTAAAAATACAATTTTAATTTTTCTTTAAAACATCTGTCTTCTCAAAAAATAATGGCCCAATTAATGATCTATTTCAATATGTATTTAATAAATGCAATATTCTCATTAAATTTTATTCTCTTACTGAATAGGATTCTTAAGATTCCTCTTTTTCAGGATGTAATATTTCAAGCTAGTGCATTTATTTCCAAGAAATTATCAATTCATGAGCTTTTTCTTCTATCTTTTTAGAATGCTTTTATATTATATTCCATATTTGCATGTGATATCTCAAAATATATATAGACAAGGACCATTAGTGGTAAGCAATTGACAAAAATTAACCTATGCCACAGGGAATTGTAATGTCCAATTCATCATCTTCACTGTAATTGAGAGATAAAATTTAGGTAGATCAGCATCACTTCGTTTCCGTGGTAATGGCAATTACGCGAGTAATATGTTCTCTGGTTGCTTAAGGTTGCTTAATATTTTGTCTTTTATGTGTGTACTGAAAAATAACATTACGAAATAGTATGTGAAAAATTATAAAATTTCAAAGCAATGTCAAATACACTTTACACTTCTATGAAATTTGAGCATACTGAACAGTGATTTTGGTGCTATTTTTTTTACTACGACTTAAACAAGGAATTAGGATTTAGATTATTTTGGAAATGCTGTTTGTACTTGTAGTTGAAACTCCCCTCCAAAAACCAATTCTACCACCCCTGCCTTTGATAATGGAATTTCCTCAAGGTATACTTTCAAAAATCAAGTCTTAGAAATCTGGAAATACATTTTGTAGTTTGTAGCTCGTCTGAATGGAAACTTAATTCCTGTATGTTTGAAAAAGAAAAAAATGATTGAATACGGAAACCTGGTGATAGAGCAAGGATGAAATCGGAGGCCACATATCAAAATGGAAACGATGTCTTTTGTGTTTACTGGGAATTCATTTCCTCTTTGATATTCTTGTGCTTTCAATCTATCCATGTGGAGAGAACTGCATCATGGGATAGCTAAAGCATCAAAGGGCAGGCGTTGAAGTGCTCATTTGATTAGCATTAAAACCTGATGTGGTTTACAGTAGCATAAGAGATCGTGATTGGTTAGTGCGTTGAATGTCGGAATCATCGTGCAAGTATAGTGATTCACTTGTTAGTGTGTGATTTATTCATTAATTCAATATGACTCATGGTTGCTGTCAGTTGACCACTCACCGATCATTAACGAGTTGCTGTTTCACCTTCTGATGACTGAGATCGAGCCGTTGATTCTTGATGAGATTGTAATATTTCGGATTTGAGCACCAACTTTTACTGCCTTGTTCCATATGGCGTAATTGCTTATCTGTTTCCAGCTGGATTGCTGCTAATATCTCATCTTATCATTTTTTGGATTCTAATAAGACCAAAATTTGTTTAAAAATCGATGAAAATGTCTTCTACGTTAATTGCTTTGTAATTCTCCGACACTTTGTGGCTGTCTTCAAGTGTGTTTCTTCATTCAAGTTACGAGTATATTGTAGATGCCAGTAACGCTACCTGTTTTCATAATGCATTCTACTTCCTCAAAACCTGTGCTTCCAAGTCGTTTTTATCTCCTGGTTGTGTTCTGGACAGTGGTTCTGATGATTCTTATGGTGATGGTGTTTTCTCTTCAACATCGCGGTAGGTCTTTATTTTGTATCCTGTATGTGGGTAAAAGTATTATAAGTATCTTCCCACTCAAATTGTTACTATTAAACAGTTATTCTGTATTTCCGATTGTAGAAGAGTTTAAAAAAAAAAGAGATTATTGTAAATTGTAGAATTTCATGATTTAAGCATGTTCCTATTGTATTGTATCGAATCGTATTCTATTCTATTCTATTCTATTCTAAAATGTTATTTATCCTAGTTAGCCTCCCTTAGCCAAATGTAATTTCCAAAACACCTTACAATTAAAGAAATGACAAACTATAAAATAATTACATATGCATTAAAAAAATTAAGTCAAAATGAATTGATGTTTATTATTGTTAGGAAGATAAATGTGCAGGGAATCTCTCTGTGTCTGAATGTTATGTTCTTGTTGGAGACATTCATAAAGGCCTAGTAAATGTATTATACCGGTAATAATAATTGTTATTAATTTGCACATTCTTGTAACGTAGTTGGGAGAACTTCCTTGGGAGGCATGGAATTACTTTACTATAAAAATACCTAAATAATATACTGTAAAGGGGTTAATTATTCACTGGGTTTTAATATCGCTTATTTCGCTGGCTGGAAAATGCGCTAAATTAAAACTGTGAATTTAAAACCCACTGAATATGCCTGAAATGGTAAATCAGCGAAATTTAAACCCAGTGAAAATTAGTCTTTTTACAGTATTACAAAAGAAATTTGCATTAGTCGTTGAAATTTTCAAAACATTTCCACTTGAGATAATTGTATTCTGATATGATTAGTAATTGTTCATAGTTGGTTGAGATACAGCATAGAGAAGACACAACAAATCATCTCTGTAGATGGCAAAGCAAGCAGATGAACAACTTTGATGCCTTGTAGTTGTTTACATGTTTGAATTGCTTGAGTGGTTTTAGAAGATATACAGTTACAATAATTGTACTTTCAAAGTCTGTCATTCTTATAATTATTCAATCTTTATAATTTTTCAACATTTTGTATATTTTTCTTTAATTGTTTGATTTATTTTTTACTAAATTAAGATAATTTCTCATTTGTTATACATGTGTGTGTGTGTCTTGATTTGAAAATTGTAATTATTCTGTCTTGATTTAAAAATTATTATTATTCTGTCTTGATTTGAAAATTGTAATTATTCTGTCTTGATTTGAAAATTATTATTATTCTGTCTTGATTTGAAAATTGTAATTATTCTGTCATGATTTGATAATTATTATTATTCTGTCATGATTTGATAATTATTATTCTGTCTTGATTTGATAATTATTATTATTCTGTCTTGATTTGAAAATTGTAATTATTCTGTCTTGATTTGAAAATTATTATTATTCTGTCTTGATTTGAAAATTATTATTATTCTGTCTTGATTTGAAAATTATTATTATTCTGTCTTGATTTGAAAATTATTATTATTCTGTCTTGATTTGAAAATTATTATTCTGTCTTGATTTGATATTTGTTATTATTTTGTCTTGATTTGAAAATTATTATTCTGTCTTGATTTGAACATTGTTATTATTCTGCCTTGATTTCAAAATTGTTATTATACCAGGGCCTGAAGTTAGGAGTTGAAGGTACCAATATTCCAAAATTGAAAAAAAAGGCCTTTAATACCTCATGAACATAAGACACCAAGGCAAATGCTTTTGATGTCTGTGAAGTTCAAGCCATGTTATTTTGTAGAAATTGACTTTTGTGTTTTAAGATTTATTATTGTCAGCAATGTGTTTTTACTGTGGTGACAGGAAATCTATACACACGTATTCATTTGCAGACAAGTGGTGAGTGGATGTTATTGACACCATGTTCTTGTGTTTCCGAGTTGAGGCTCTCCACTGATTGAACTTCCATTGCCGCGGAGTTTCGCCCACACGCATATCCATTTAAATACGCTTTTAGCCTTTAAACAGTGGCTTAAGTTGCACATGTAGATGTATCTATCCCAGCATGCACCTGTGCTCTAAGTTTTGTCATAATACTCAGTTAATTAATTTTTGTATTTATTGAATTCAGTATAGCTGTGTGTGAGTTATTGATGTCAGAAATCTACTCGTCTGTACAACTAAAAAACACAAATAAGATGAGTACAATGCTCTGAAGTAGGCTGATGCATCATGGGAATCCCTATGGCATTTCACATTCAGGATTTACACCATTGCCTTTGAATCATCAAACTGCTCTCAAAACTTGCTTCCAAACACATCTATAGAAATGCTTGTCAATTCTTGGCTATTCTTTCATTGAAAACTTGTCAACTTTAATACGGTTGAATCATCAATTCTCATGCATTATGCTACTTATTTTATTATTAACTTTTTGTTTTTTATTTAGTTTTGTTCTAATTTTTGTTACTTTTGTGCCCAAGATGAAGTTAAAATTATTGATAATTATAAATGAATAATATTGTATTATATCACAACATTTTGTTGATACTGTACACTACACAGCTACACAGCTTTATCTTAAAGAATAACCCTCCCTCAATCCCTCCCTCCCTCATGTCCATTGTTATGAGCGTTTTCCAAAGAATAACCCTCCCTCAATCCTTTCCTCCCTCATGTCCATTGTTAGCGTTTTCCAAAGAATAACCCTCCCTCAATCCCTTCCTCCCTCATGTCCATTGTTATGAGCGTTTTCCAAAGAATAACCCTCCCTCAATCCTTTCCTCCCTCATGTCCATTGTTAGTGTTTTCCAAAGAATAACCCTCCCTCAATCCCTTCCTCCCTCATGTCCATTGTTATGAGCGTTTTCCAAATTGAGGATTTGTATCACATTGAATCATGAAAATATTACTTATTTTGACCCTAGAAACACCTCTGTATTTTATGTAGTTGCCTGCACTATCATACTGATGAAGAAAATACAGTATTTTGCTTTGAATGCAAGTCAGTAAGTTATAAAGCAGCTGCTACCTATAGATTACAGACAGCATTCTGGCATAATAAATGATTGGATTCTGGTCTGTACGTGTACATATCTAAAAGTTTCCCATGTGTGTATTTATGAATTCAGTACAATGGCCTCAGGCCTATTGTACAATGAATCAAAAATAGAAAAAAATAGATAAAAGGGATTCCTTTTAATAATTGTTGAATCTACTAGTCACAACTGGTTAAGTAGATTTTCTCTATGTTTAGAAGCATAGAATATAAATTTTGATAAATAGTACAGATAAATTGTCAAACTGCATTAACTAAGACATTCAGTCTGATCTGACTGATGAAATATAGGTAAATATTTTTTTCTAAGAATTTCATAACGTGGGCATACAAGGCAAAAATGGTATTTATCCTCAACACACCCTGAATTACATAATTTACAGATTCTCATATTCCTCTGTATGTTTAATTTACGATCAGATTCAACCCGAAGGTTGTGGGATGATGTTCTAAGCTGGCATAGCACAGAACGTAACTTGCTATCTTTAATTATGTATGTATTTACCAGTAAGTGATTCACAATATTTTTGTCAAAAAAACACTCATCATCATCATCAGCAGCAGCAGTAATGAAGTCACTTCATAAACTCTGGTAAATACAAGATCAATTTGTAGGGTTCCATGTTGTGGAAAGTGACCTACATTTTGCCGGACAGTATTAATAATTTACATACTTGATTAGGATTCTGTCATGTGACCTGGTTAACTTCCATGCAGATAAAATACAAGCTGTTGATACTTTAATACAGTGAGTCTCAGAAGTATTAGGAAAAGAAAATTGGGTTGTTGAGTGACATTTTATTTCCAAACTGATATTCACACATCAGACATTTATGCAGGTAATCTGTCAGTAGGGAACAGGAAGTTATTATGTATTGATATTAGAACACTAATTTGGTCAATTTAAAGTAATTTTGATGAATTTATACATTATATGAAAAGTCCACAACATAACAATTGTTTTATTTGTTCATGATTTTACAGTGATGTAAGTTAATCAACAAACTCTGCTTGTCATCAAATCTAAAATAACCTGACTGTATTCAAATCCAATAGCAATTCGCTATGTGCCAAATTGACATAAAATTTGTGAAGAGATCTGAAGGAATTTCTTGTAGTTTTAATAACTGCAGCACTATTTGCATTATTGCATCCCATGATGCATCTCTGTATGTGAACATTAGATTACTTTAATACTTAAAATGACAACAAAATGTTTCAGTAGTGATGTCATTGTTTTCTCTGACTCAATTTTAAGTGTGTTTTGAAGATTTGTTTTAATTGGTTTCAGTGAATAAGTATAAACAAAAATACCAGTATGTGTGACATATAAGTTTAATAATACAGTAACAATAAAATAAATATTCAATACTTGCAGGCTGGCTGCTATTTATGTTGTGACAGAGATGAATGTAAACCTATAAAATAGCCTGTGTTACTTTGGCCGCTTGCCAGCTTTGAATTCCAATTTGTTGATATGTCTTACTGAAAATCCCTCATGAAAAATGGTTGTTTGAATTGCCTGGCTACTGTGTGTCAGATAAATATCTATGATATATATGTAATGGAGAAGTCTACTTGTGGAGATTATACCATATTGAGGGTACATTACAGTCTCGGCATAACTTAACTTCCAAGCTGGTTGGTTGCCTTTAAAAAAAAAAAAAAAATTTTAACTTTGAATAATTTCAACTTATTCTTTATAGTATTTTAATACACATGTTACTATAGTTACTGAGATATGCTTACCAAAGTTACATTCAAATATAAAAAACTTCAATGGTGTAAAATTTTATAAAACTGACCAGCGGGGATAATAAATACACCAGAAATACAGGGATTGAAATAGAACTTTTTTCCCTGCATGCACAGTGTGCATGTTGAATTTGAAATTTACCTGCACTAACTTGTTGTGAAAGGCACCACTCTTAATGTTTAAATAAAATTTACGGTTTATCGATTGATGATTGATTTTTTTAGTTGTCTTACAATGTTGGTTGAACTTAATTTAGGAATATAATGAATATAATGAGAAAATTTGTTAATTTCTACATGCACAGCGTGCACATTATATTTTGAGTTTACTTGCACTAGCTAATAATCTATGTGCATAGTGCAGTGTGCACCAGAGTATTTCGAACCCTGAAATAGCAGCAAATGTGTCCTGTTTAAGCCTGACTGGTGATTAGTTTAACTCGTATTACTTTTATACCGTTTCTGGTGTTTTCATTATTTCCGCTGGTCAGTTTTATCAATTTTGAGACATATCCAAGGCAGATTACAATTTTGATATGTGATATTTCTAAAAGCAAGCTAAGGCCAGACATTTATTATCCCTTGTTTGGTGAACCCGCCAAATGAACAGGAGCCGAAAATGAAAAAAAAATTAAATTTGATTTCACAATTGGAATGGTAAATTGTTCCTCTCTTTCACTCATAGTTGTACTGTACGTCCAATCACATTTGATTTTTCACCTATTACTGTACACTGTAGTTGTTCATCCCACCAAATCACATTAGATCTTTCAATTGAAGCAGATGAACCCTACTTTCATTGCATCACATCACATTGCGTTCATTATGGGCCCCTCTACGCGCAACATAGTCACGTCATGTAAAATACGCTGTAGTGACCATACCATAGCGATTCTTTATAACCAGTGCTATTACTTGAATGAAATTTAGATATTTTCAAGTTTTTATTCTCATGTGAACTGCATGTACATTTTGCATTTTATTTCCGTTAAATTTATTTGTTTTTCTTGCTGTAGTAAAACATGCGTAATGAGTAAAAAACAAACACCCATCTTTAAAATAATATTAGCCTAGCCCACTATTGTAGTACTAAGAATACGCGTAAATCTAGTAGATTATAGGTAATCATGGTCTCAGCTGTCACTGTATATATATAAATATTTAGCAAAGTGTCGCCTCTATGTCTGTCGCTGTGCAACAAAGCATGTGTGTTTGCGAGTAATCAAATTTTTTCGCAGTCACTACTGGGAGTCTGGAACAGATGTCGTTGATCGTAAAGGTCAACTTGTGACCGTATTTATGACACTTCAGCCCGTTTAACTCAAAATGAATTATTGCAATTTGTACTGAATTTTAAAATGTATATGTAAACATTATAATAATGTAACAGTATTTAAACGTTTCACAAAATGGTGTTTTTTTTAAATTTAAATGATCTTTTTTGTGATTATCATTTATATACTAATTGTTGTTTGTAGTGGTTTTAGATTCCATTAATCATGAAATACTGAGTGACACATGCACATTTCTAGTACTAACGTATTTATTCACCGTCGTTACGCAGTGTTTTGTTTGATATATCGGTCCCTGATTGTATGAAATTCTAGCATGTGTTGCATGACAACTTTGCGTTCCTTCTTTTTGTGCCCTGTGGTTATTGCATGGCTCACAATAGTGTTGTATTCTGGTAATCTTGCCTGTTTCTGTTTCCGCAATAGTGTGGTCTCTAAGCAGATATGACGCGCCGTTGACGCACAAAGATGTGCTGTGACGCAACTACATGTAGTTGTGCTAATTCACTGGCGTGTTATTGACGCAACTGAAAATCACACTTTGATAGGGAATGAGTGATCTTGAAAAACCTCTTGCTATTAATAATACTGTAAAGGGGTTAATTATTCACTGGGTTTTAATTTTGCTTATTTCGCTGACTGGAAAATGCGCTATTAATAAAATTAAAACATTATCTAAATGGTAAATCAGCGAAATTTAAACCCAGTGAAAATTAGTCATTTTACAGTAATACATGTATGTGATTTGGTACATTTTGTAAAATGAATTTCACTTTTTGTAAACAGAGCAAGTGTGAAAACGAGAAAATCAGAGGTTACAATATTTTTCACCCATACATGAAATTTTTATTCCTTCCCAGACGTCAACAAGTTTACCCAACTAGATTGTGGGGGAATCCATTTTAACCCCGGATTCTTAAAAAAATTAGTCCTGTTTAAAGTGGGCACATTATTCTGCAATCAAACTTTTCACTGAATGTATAAATTTCATGATTTCCATACCCTAGCATAGTATGCAGGTTTATATCATGATGTCAGTTGATCATTGAGTGCATTTCTTTATGTTTAGATTTACTTGTTGTTATTAATTTATTAATTTATTTATAATTTTCTGGATATTTCAGGTGCAGTATCTGGGGAACCAATCACATGTGCTTATTACAGAAATGAAAACGACGATAGTACGCTTGAAATTCATGCAGATTTTGGTATTCTAGACATGGTGACCAATACTACGATAACATGCACTGAAACGGAAGACCCACCATATTGCTTTACTGCCTGGAAAGAACACTCTCAGGAAAACAAAAATATCATTCTTCAAGGTGAGTGATTGGATAGCTTTAGTCACATGATGTTGAAATTGATTCAAATTGTACTTTGATTGGCTTGGTTATTGGGTCATTGGCCATTGTGCCAATTTTGAGACTTTGTTACTTTATCATAAGTTGTTGTGTAGACTTAGATACAGTCTCTTGTTTTTTCAATAAAATATTATGCGAGGGTATAGAATGGTAATAGCTGGGTTACAGTGAAACAAACTAGAGACTTATGTCCCATGCAAAGGTTTCCTTGCTACTAAGATTAATGAGCACTTCAATGACATCACAGGATTTGATTGGCAGATCATGCATACATACAAGTTTACATTTATTCAAGATGGCCTTGAATGGCGAAACGAACCTCTGTGCCACTGATGTAGACAGCCTTCAGATTGTATCATTTTCTGTACTTGCTCTGTTATGAGTCACTAGTAGAAATATAACTATGGTCCTTGGATGTACATTAAAAGTTTGTAGTGCAAGCAGAAAAGGTGCACTGGTAGCATATTGGTTGTTGCATCAGCCTCATGATCAATAGACCCAAGTTCAAATCCTACCTTAGGCTGAACATCAAAAGAGTCGACCCCTACCCTGGGTGAGTGTGCCACAGACTCAATGGGTAGGCCAATTCCAGTGGCCGAGATTCATTCACTAATGAATGCGACTTTGGGGGAACCTTGGTTAAGGTCCGCAGGTGCTTGTGTTCGACCAAGCCTTGTTGACGCTAGGATAGCGCATTAAATTGTCATTTGATAGAGAGATGGCCACACAGTCCTGTCATGCCATCATAAAAATTTCTCAAAAAATATAAAGAAATGCAAGTGTGGTTTGTTTATGAAAATTTAACTCCAAATTTGATCCTGGCCTTGATTGGTGGAACATTTGTTTGTTCTGTGGTTACCTGGGCTTTTGCCATTCCTACACTCACATAATATTTTTTTGAATTGAAAAAACATCAAAAAAATGAACAAGAGACTGTATGCAAGTCTAGTTGTTAACTTCTTGGTTATTTGGTCTTTGGCCATCTTTATACTACCTGTTGTTCTGTATTTCTTTTATTTGAAAAGAAGAACTTAACTTTAAAATTTAATTTTAAGAACAGACATCTACAACATGCAGTATATGCAAATGGTTAATCCGGTCAGGTTGATGATTTCATTTCAGCTTAATACCTAATAGTTTTACCCTTTTATTGAACCCTATAAAACTAGACATAATTAGTGATTTATTTCTTTAGGCTGTTGTAGTTACCATGGCAACATTGGTGATTATACTTAAGTTATGATGTAATGTCTGGTTACCATAACCCATATTTTATCTAAAGTAGTTGTTTTACAGCTTGGGCCAAACAACATAAAATTAATTCTTTTTTCCATTAGATTTGTGTGATTCTCAAAGAATTGTAAGTGAGATCATTGATCAGAGAGAAGAAATAAAATAAAATTTTATTCCATTTATAACCTTGTTTCTCATCTGCGCGAGACTTCGGTGCTTTGATCATGTCAATTTTCCAGTCAGCGAAATAAGCAAAATTAAAACCCAGTGAATAATTAACCCCTTTACAGTATATATTCCATTTGATATCAAACAGCTAATGAAAAAGCCATTGAGATTCCTATATTAGGAAGGTTGTGAACTCCAATGCTGACTCAGGCAGATTCACAGATATAAGAGAATGTAGTAAGGTTGTTAGCTTCGCACCACTGATGCAATTAGATGACTCACTCTGTGTTGACTTGCATAAATTATGTGCATGCTGCAAACAGTAGAATTCGCAGTACCCCTTGGTACTGAAAATTTGATTTGATTTGGTGCCCCCATGAGCCCCAAATCATATTTTTATACTGAATCAGTTAAATATGACTTATTTGACAATTAACACAAGCTGTGATGCACATATTAGCACGTATGCTATTAATAGAGTAAATTGTAACAGTTTATAAAATATTAAGTATTACAAATGTCTGTTTTTACAGTCTGTTCCCTTTTAGTCTCATTTTCACACAATTTGCTCAGTGCCACATTTGCTCCCTTTCTTTTCAGTAGCATCTAAATTTCAATGAATTTAATAAGTATACAGTAATTAGTATAGCATTTTACAGTAATTAACATTCTTCCATAATTGTTAATTTTTTGAAATTTCCACTAATTTGACTGCTAATTCTGGACCAACCAACCAATTGATTGACTTTAATTATTTTGCATTTTAAAACAAGATATGAGATACAAAACACTCTAGTTTGATACGAGTATCAAAAATTGAGAATGCTGATAATAGCTGCAGTCTCTGTGATCAAAAACCATTTTTCAGTGATAGGGTGATTCATTATATCCCCTAATAACGACACATTAAGGACTATTACTGTAAAATGATTAATTTTCACTGGTTTTAAATTTCACTGATGTAGCATTTCAGGCATATTCAGTAGGTTTTAATTTCATGGTTTTGTCATTTAGATAATGTGTTCTATGCTAAATTTTACATGTTCACTGGGTTTTTATTTAGCACGTTTTCAGGTCAGCGAAATAAGCAAAATTAAAACCAGTGAATAATTAACCCTTTTTACAGTATATTGAGAGGTGACTGCATTGTTTGTGTCAATAATATAACTTATTACGTGATGTCCTTAAGACACAGCTTGGGAAACCCCTCTTGTACAACTATGATTATAGATGGATGATTCATTGATCATTTGAATGTTGTCTCATTGCTATCACTCTTTATTTACTGTAACTGTTCCTGAAGTATTATGAAAGCTGAGATATTGATGTTTTTAGTTCAAAAAAAACTTTGGATACATGACAGGGTTAATACGTAGGATAGTGTATGTTAATCAAAAAGAATATGTAATGTATGTACATGTATGTGTATTGCGAACTAACGCACATTTAATATATGTACTGTGTGTATTGCCAAACTGACTCGCATATACTGTACAAGATCACCTAGTTACCAATCTTCCCCTCAGCCACTGTATGCTAAAGAGCTAAATTATTACGCATGGAAACTGTGAAACTATTTCTACTGAGCCAACTCCCACAACCTAGCAACCATAACTTCATTGAAAGTCAATACTTCACCCACAATCCTTTGCTGGATAATCAAGATGGCTGACTACATAATACTGATGAAAAGTTAAATATCTTGAAAATGAAAAGTGATATAAAAAAACTGTAAATTGCATTCTCCTACATTTGTGGAGCTCTTTTTTTAGGAAGCATTATGTTGTTTGCTTTGACTTCCCCTTGAATTTCAATGATACTATGGTGACTTCCATTACTAGGAATTGAGCGTTGTTTCATATTTTACACATAAAAAAACTGGTGATGTATACAAACAAGTGTTATAAAAACAGTTTGCTTACATAAAATTCAAATTTTTTAACACACAAATAATATCATGGTTGTCATAGTTACTTTAGTGTTGTCTCAATTAACTGTAATGTGGTTTTATAATATTAACATTCTATCATGTCAGTACATGGAAATGAGAATATTATGAATGAAATGTATTCCTATGTTTTTTGTCAAGCCCCCCCCCCCCCCCCCCACCCACTAAGAAGAGATTGAGGTAAATGAATGATTTCTTTCAAAAATGCATTGACCTGAAATTATTCATATTTATGAATATTATTTTTTTTAAAAAGGCTGGCAGGTGGGGAATCTGTTAAAATCATTGATATTGTGTCCCAGAGATTGAAAAAATTCCCTGTCATTTGCAGTTACAGGAAGTGAGTCATCGTGATGTTTTCATCAAGTACAGAATAAGAGAAAGAGAGGTCTTTTTTTAGTAGTTGGTTGTCTCCATGACTTTTGTGTTGTAAACGTGTGAAAGCTGCTGTAAATCGTATATAGTATGGATGTATGATGTATGAAAAAATCATTGACGATTTTTGTTGTAATTTTCCCAGTACATGGATTCAAAGAAATTAGCAGTTTTAGATCCCCAGAATTTTTTCACTTTTTACACCTAGCTAACATTAAAACATTAAACGTAGTTAATTAATATCAGGTTAATGTTAACACAATCAGATTGTGTTAGTGTGTCTTTTCACCACCTGTTCCCTCTTTTCATCACAAATTCACAAAATAGTCCTGTTTATAGTCTGCACTTTTCTTCTGAAGATTTGGACAAAAATAGCCAAATTTTCTGAGTAAAAACTGAAAATTTAATAATATTTTGTCTGTTGGGCTTCAAAATTATGGTTCATTTAAAAAAAAATTGAAGAATATGAAAAAAAAAAAGTGCAGAAAAATTTGGGCAGAAATGTACAAATATATGATTCAGAAGATGGGACAAAAATAGCCAAAAACAGAAAATTGACTCAAATTTTTGTCTATTGGATCCAAAACTAGGGTTCATTTTCATAAATATTGAAGTATACAAGAAAAAAAAAGTGCAGAAAAATTTGAGCGAGAGAGTCTGGTGGTAAAAATTAATCAAAATGTAATCTCTCCAAATCAAGGTGAGTCAGCTTGTTGACTGCTGGATGAGTCGATCCTCAAGAAAAAAAAAATTATATGTGACTATATAGGTGACTTAAGGCACAAGCTAAAATGTTGTGGCTCCCATTTCTCTCCAATTTTACATTTATTTAGTTTATTAAATTTGAATTTCTTTTTACAAAATTCCAAATTCTGTAACTATAGTAAGATGTTTTTCAAGAGCACTTTATCAACGTAGGTTTTTATCTTATGTCAATAACATGTCAGTAAATCACCACTACTAGTTATGTCACAGCAAATCTTTGTGCGTTAATAGTGTGTCATATCAAACCACTCTGGTAATAATGACTAGCATTTCCATCTCAAAAACGCATTATGCAATCTGATATTTTGGCTAAAGTGGAATTTTTTTTTTCATTTATGATGCTGATTTTCATGAATATTTCAAAGATACTTAGAAATGCAACACATAAATTTATAAGGTTGTATGTGATCGACATGTATTTCTCATTTTTTGTGAATAGCAATTTGTAAGTGTAAAGAAAACATTTGAGTACCAAACTAGCTGTTTAATTAGCTCAGTTTTGTATTAATTACTTTAGTGCATGTTTTTTTTTCCATCCAAATTTGGTGTCACATTTTAATGTATTTTACTATTTTTTTGTGTTAATTATGAGCCAAATGAACATAATTTCTCGTTGGTCACAGATCTTAATCAAAATCATTGCGGAAATCTAGTAAAGTTTAGTTTATGAATCTATTTTTTCGAATGTTGACAAAAGCTGATGGCTTAGCTAATTTCTAATACAAGTTGGCGAGCACCAAGTCAGCATTTCCATGGAAACATGTTTGAAGTATTTTGCTCAGAAAGTTATCCTGATCAAGATGTGCTTCATACATGTATTCTCCCCATTTGTATTCAATTCCCTAATTTCAGGAAGCAGTACTTAGTATCACCATGGCTACCAGTAATAAATGTATATCCTGAATTTAACTACTTTTCTGTATTGTACATTGTACCAGGATCTGTGAGCTGAAGGATTGTGGGTACATGAATTTTCCAAACCTTTTGTGGGGGGCGAGGTGTTTATTTTGTTCATAATAACAGCAGGCTGAAATCAATGGTTGTTTTATTTTGGGTAAAATCTGTCAGGCTCACTGAAAGAAAAATACACAATTGTAAATTGGCATGTAAACCAAAAACTCCACTATTTTATGCTTAATCATTAAATTAATACTCGTTATGAATGTATCCTTATGGTACTTCTCTTTATTGCACATTGAACAGTGATTAATTACTTTGTGAACTGAAGGATTATGGGTACATGAATTTGTTTTTGGAAATTGTTTTAAGTTTGTTCACATGTATATATATCAAATAATAACAATCTCTGGTAGTGTTTGTTTGGGGTGGGTAAAATTTGTCAAGCTTGCTGTAGAAAAAATACACATGTGTGAAATTGCTATATACTGTATTTTTGACTCCCATGTGCGAAGCACAAAATGGGAGTCTTTGCAGTTAGTGTGTCTGTATGTGTGTATGTGTGTATGTGTGTATGTGTGTATGTGTGTATGTGTGTCCGACTGTTCCACTGCTATCTCAAGAACCATACATCGGTTTTTGATGAAACTTGGTGCATAGATGCTCTGGGCCAATGCGCAGATTTGATTAGGTTTTGGTAAAAATCCATGCTCGTTAATTACCTAATTTGCATGATAATTAGCTAATTTTTAGCTGTTCTATGACTGTTCCACTGATATCTAAAGAACCACTCATTGGATTTTGATGAAACTTGGTACATAGATGCTCTGAACATATGCGCAGATTTGATTAATTTTTGGTAAAAATCCGTGCATATTAATTACCTAATTTGCATGATAATTAGCTATTTTTTAGTGGTTCCATGACTGTTCCACTGATATCTAAACAACCACTCATTGGATTTTGATGAAACTTGGTACATAGATGCTCTGAACTAATGCTAGGTTTTGATTAGTTTTTGGTAATAATCCGTGGATACTAATTACCTAATTTGCATAATGATTAGTCAATTTTCGGTTTTTCCACTGATATCTCAAGTACTAATCATCACATTTCAATGAAACTTGGTACATAGATGTCATACGACACTGCACAGACCTGATAGTTTTTATGGTAATATCAGTACATATTAATTACCTAATTTGCATAATTAATTAATTTTCAGCATTTGATATAAGTAGTTAGCATTACATTTCAATGAAACTTGGTACTTACATACTCAAGGACTATGCAGAGATTGATTGTTTTCGATAAATATTTGTGCATATTAATCACCTAATTTGCATAATTAGTTAATTTTCAGCTTTTCCACATGTATCTCAAGTACTAATCATCGCATTTCAATGAAACTTGGTACATAGATCCTTTAGGACTATGCAGAGACCTGATTAGTTTTAGGGTAAATAATTGTGCATATTAATTACCTAATTTGCATAATTAATTTTCAGCTTTTCTACTGATATCTAAAGTACTAATCATCATATTTCAATGAATCTAGAATTATGCAAACCCAATTAGTTTCCGGTAAATATTTGTGCATATTAATCACCTAATTTGCATAATTAACCAACTTTCACACTGATATCTCAGGTACTATACATCACATATCAATGAATGTACATGGATGCTGTAGGACAATAGACAGACCTGAATAATTGTGGGTTAAAATCTGTACATATTAATTACCTAATTTGCGTAATTAACCAATTTTAATCTTTCACACTGATATCTAAAGTACCGTAAAAACTCCAAAATTTCGACTGGTTTTAAATAATTTGTGTTAGAAATGTGACGTGTTTTTAGAGTCAAAATTAAGGTGCATTTTCGGACGGTCGAATTTTTCAGAATAGAAATCAGCAAAAAAAAATGGGGATGATAGACAGTGTGCTTCATTAGTTTTTAAAAAATGCAATGTCCGTCAATTGACGTAAACTTCCTCATGTTTCACGGTAAAAGCAAAGGTCGTGGCCGAGTTGTAACTCAAAATCTAAACAAAGTCATCAATCAGTGAGTATTATGACAAGCAAAACAAAACATCAAGACGCGGAGAAGAGGTCAGCACAAAACTAATAGGTCAAAAGACAAAGCTGTCTCGCACTACCTAGGAAAACTTGCGAATGTTCGAAGTACAGGTACCCATTGGACAAAAGATACATGGAAGTTTAGCAAACGATCTCCCCGACCCAGTGCAATGTATCCGGTTAGAATCAAAGCTCACGTGTCCCTTATTTGAGCACCGTACCGGTGATTTGAGGGACCAAATTCTGCCGTAAATTCGCCCTTGGATTAAAAAATATAATGGGATTTAAGAAAATAAAATGGGACTTTTAAGGTGTATTTTGGCGTCATTTTTCGGACATTTCAATCAATCCTGCCGGCTAAAATAGAGTCTAAGTTTTACCGTAGTCATTGACGTCTGTCTATTCAAGAGTACACGTGTATGATTTTTATCGTGACTAGCGTGAGCGGGTAAGCTTCCTTTCGAGAATGAGCTGTTATCACTGTGAACAATGTTAAATTATTCTTCAGATGACCAGTTTATTTTTTAAAAACAACTAATTTTTTTATTTAAAAAAAATCATGCCGTTTTCGCATCATCCAGCTTTTTGATTGGTTAATTAGCGATTTGACCTATTTGACCTAAGAGAACATGGCGGATATCCTACAGCATCAAACGTTTATACGAGATCGGAATCATTCGCTTACGATGAAACTAAGTTGACTTTTATTTGTATTTCATAACCATTCAACAAATTTATTTTGTGTACATTATTATAATCACTACTGAGTACAGTAATAATCAACAATTCAGAAACGCAGCATGCCGAGATTTTTGTGTTCGTTTTTATTTGAAACTTCGTTTATTTAGAATATATTTTCGTTACCAATAAAATAAAAATCTCTCAGTCAATCAGAAACCCGGATTCATGCCTTTGAGGAAGGTCCCGTTTGAACGCTCACATCGTTTTTTTTTTCGTTTGGGGGAAAACTAAAACTGGTCGCAATTTTCGAATAAGAATGAGTCGGCAATTTTTAGTGGAGTCGAAAATTTGGAGGTGAATAAAACACCGAAACCCGGCAAATAAATAGGCGGTCAAATTTTTAGAGGGGTCGAAATTTTGGAGTTTTCACGGTGCTAATTATTCCATTTCAATGAAACTTAGTACAAAGATGCTCTAGGACAATGTACAAACCTAATTAGTTTGGGGTAAAAATCTGTTCATATTAATTCCCTAATAAGCATAATAATTCATAATTTTTTGGTTCTAATCACATTTCAATTAAACTTGGAGACATAGATTTTCTGTTACATTGCGCAGACCTCATTAGTTTTACACTCAAATCTGGTCATATTAATTTTCTGATTTGCATAATTAGTTTTCAGCTAAGTAATTTCGAATTATATTTAATGTGTCTCCAATACTCTCAGCACATGGGAGTTCTTTCTAAGCTTTCTTTGATCTCTTATTAGAAACGTACATAAACAAAAAATTACATTTATTAAATGCTTCATCATCTAAGTAATAATTATGTTATGATTTATAGAAGTGCATCTCATGGAACTATTTGTCACTAATTTAAGTAAATATTCATACCATTGGTTTGAGAATGCCTTACAATCTGCTATTATCCATGGTATTTGTGTGCATTTCACATTGGTTCATACTATGTTTTCACACACTTTGCTACATTCAGTGTTCAGTTTTACTCCAGGGTCCATAGCGTTGGAAAAATCCTTTGAAAGTCTTTGGATTTTTTGAGGTATGGAAAGTCTTCCAGTTGTGTTTAAATTACAGAAAAAATAACAAAATCTTTGAGAAGTCTTTAAATTATTTCATTTTCATTCTACCATATCCTCAGAACTTTGATAAGCTTTGGTGATGATGTTGGCCTGAATTAAGGATTATAATGTCGTTGGAAAAATGCAAGAAAATTTGGGAAAAGGTCTGGAAAATTCTTGGAAATCATTTGGCTCTTGGTGCTATGGACCCTGTATTCTAAATTTGAGCATATGTGGTTGCAACCAATGCCCTGATTTAGATACCATTACTTTACATGTGTATTTTTGTTTGAGATAAGTCATGTCATCTCTTGGTATATATTTATGTGTGTATCCAGTGACCGTGTGTCAAATGAGCCGACAAATTGGTGATGTAATCAACAAAATACCAATCTCATATGAAACCCACAAATAGATTTATAATTGTCAGCTATTAGATTTAGTAACACTCCCCATTATAAAATATTCAAAATGTAACCCCAACACACCAGATTCCATTGTGGAAGAGATATTTTTTTCACATCATAATTCTAAAATTATTTTTTCAGGTTGTTGGCCTTACACAAGCGGAACTAAACCATGTATTGGCGGATCTGATTGCGTTGCAACGGTGAACAAAGTGAGCAACGAAACAGTACAATTTTGTTGCTGCGAGGGGGACTTGTGCAATATGAATGTGTCTTCTGTTTATGTACCTGCCACGGTATCCCCAGATAGTATCCTTCCAACTCAAGGTGAGTATCATGTGACTGTCATGTGACTGATGATTGTATCTCTAATTGGTGCACTTTCAAATTAAGATTACTGTCATATTGTTTGACATGATATCCATGTAATTTTGATGTCAAAATGAAAATAGATCTTCTTATATATACATGTAGTGTATTTATTGGATTTAAATTTAAATAATTTATATTTTTAATTAAGATGACTATCAGAGATTTTTTTGTGAATTTAACAGGATTTCCAATATTAGGAATTTAGAATTTTGTGGGGCTTTTGCATTTTGACAAAACAAAAAAAATAAATTGTTCTATAAAAATAATTCGAGGAATGAAGAACTTTGTGGGGATTTTGACAAAACAAAAAATAAATCTGTACTACTACCTATTCTCAATATCAATTGATATTTTACAATTTTGAAATCCATAGATTATGTATCTTGTTTCCAGGAAACAAGATATAGACAAAGGTCAAGCAGTGGGATCTCATACAAGGACGCTTTCTTTAAATTATTAATATCTCCAAAACATTCTCTGATCTATGTCAGGTCATCAATATCTTCGACAATTTTAAAAGTCGGTTGTTATATTATTCTATCCTTGTGGCCTTTAACAGGGATCACAACAGATCATGATTTCTAGGAACTCAAATTTACCGGAAGCGAAATAAAATTTGTCTAATAATGTATTCCAGCTATACTGAGGAAAAATGTTGTTTAAAGGCTGATGTTAATTTTTTTTTTTTTTTAAATACATCAAATAGACTGTCATTTAAAAATGGGAGATCTAAACATTGCTTTCAACAATCCAATCAGTTAATTCAATAACTTCTCCACAGTACAATGTTATATTTCGTTTCAGTGTTTAGTTTGTAGTCAGAGTTTTCCTTCCTAAAATATATATATTACTAGTATCAAATGTGTGCGGACATTTTATTCAAACACAGCAACTCTTATATCTGCATTGTGGATTTTGATGTGCTTAAGCTGTATATAGAAGTCCTGTCTGCCCAAATAACAGGGTCTACATTTATCAGATATTAACCCTTTCACCACCAATTCCCTCTTTTCATTACAAATACACAAAATAGTCAAATTTATAGTCTGCGTTTTCTTTCAGAACATTGGAATAAAAATAGTCAAATGTTTTGAGCAAAAACTGAAAATTGACTAAAATTTTGTCTGTTGGCTCCAAAATTAGGGTTCATTTCCGAATATATTTTGTCTGTTGGCTCCAAAATTAGGGTTTATTTCCAGATACCGTATATTGAAGAATATTAAAAAAAAAGTGCAGAAAAATTTGGTCGAGAATATCTGGTCGTGAAAAGGTTTAATGTATTTCAGGAAATGTATTTATATCCTATAATATGCTTGCATTTATCTGCCATAAATTCTTCATACCTATAGTAGTTTTTTCATATAATATAATGGTTTAATTTTAAAAAATTTAAAAGCAGGGTTAAATTCCTTATATTTTGAAATAGGCAAAGAATTGATAACTATAGAAGGCACCCAAGTTTGTTTCCATGGTAATAGTCTTCTATTTGATAACTTTACTTGGCTATCTGCTTTTAGTCCAAAGTTCAATAATTATTAGAGAATTCTCAGTCTCTTATTTAATAACTTTCCTTGGCTGTCTGCTATTGGTTCAAAATATAATAATTATCAGAGAGTTTGCAATTATCTGATATTGATTGGAGAGTTCTCAATCATTATTAAATGTCTGACGTATTCTTGAACAGCCAAGAACAAAAGTACCAGTACCAAATCAACACATATCTGACACCAATGAGTTGGAGTAAATATTGCATAGTCCAGTAAATATAATCTTTTTTCCCCCCCGGAAATGTTGTTCAAACCCTGTAAAATTGGTGGAAAATTGTCAATTTGTTTCAAAATTAACAAATACTTCAAAGTTAAATTCATAAAAAACATCCAAAATGTGATAAAAATTATGTTTTCCACAACAACGAGTGGGATCAAATATTCTGGATGGTTGCAATTTTCATTCACATTCATGTAGATGTTTAATAAGAAACCTGTCCATAGAGGGGGCTGTTGCATATTTGCCTGCTTTTTTTTTATAATTGAAATTATATCATCTTTCTTTCAGATTACATCGTAGACAAAAGAATAAATTATAGAGAGGAAACAATCATCATTGCCTTGGCATCGGTTTGTGCTGTCGCTATAGTTACTGTCGTTGTTTATCTTGCGTATCGTCTATGTCTTGGGTCGCGGAAAATGAACATGTCAAATGGATCCATTGATGATACCCGGTCATCTTCACCGTCGTTTGATGTGGATAATCTTAAACTCATGAACAAAGTCGGCACTGGACGATTCAGTAACGTTTGGAAGGGATCACTGAATGAATCACCAGTCGCAGTTAAAGTTTTTCAAGCTCCTTATAGACAATACTTCCTGAACGAACGTGAAATTTACTCACTCCCATTCATGGATCACAATCATCTTCTTCGTATGATCGGTGCCGAAGAACAGTATGTTGGTGACGGCATGCGAGAGTACTTAATTGTTTTACAATACATGCCACATGGATCATTACAAAATTATCTCCGGAATACAAGCTTTGATTGGATGGCCATGTGCTATCTTGGTCAAACTATGGCAGCTGGTTTGGCTTATTTGCATACAGATATACAGAAAAATGGTAAGACTTGCATGACATAGACATTGAATACATATTAACAGTGAATGTCCCCAAAAAGCTACTGATTTATCATTGTAGTATTTTTTGTGTTTGTACTTACGCTTATTTTGTTTTCAGGGGAGTGGAAACCGGCGATTGTCCATCGAGATTTCAACAGTCGTAATATTTTGGTAAAACCTGACGGTTCTTGCATCTTGTCTGATTTTGGATTTGCGATGAAGGTATCCGGACAACGTTTTACCAGACCAGGGGAGGAAGATACGGCTACTATCAGTGATGTAAGTAACTATGACGACATACACAAAGTTTTATGTCACCAACATTATAATGTATTTGTGATATTATTTCCAAAATGTGGGAGAGGTGGAATTTGTGATTAATGTCTAGCACTTTGAGTTTTTGCTTCAATCCTAGTAGTTATTGTTACCTTGGCTACAGTGATGCCATGACAATGGTTAACATAGTGACAATGAAATTTAAATAGCTAACATTTTGATTGGTGTACAATGCTGAAAGCCGTTTCAGTTTTCATTTCATGACATTCCAACGCATCAAGTTGGCCATGAATATAAATATGGTTACCAGCTCAGGATTACAGCTAAAAATTAAAACATTATAAACATGTCAAAAATATACTAAATTAAGTGACAGATCAAACTCCCCAGCAGACGTGTAGATTGCAATGAATAATAATCACTGAATGATTCTGTTTACAGGTTGGAACGATACGGTACATGTCACCCGAGGTCCTGGATGGAGCGGTCAATTTACGTGATTGTGAGGTAGCATTGAAACAAGTTGATGTGTATGCAATGGGACTTGTGTTGTGGGAAATAGCCACTAGATGCTATGATCTTTTCCCAGGTTAGTTAATCACATTTGTCAACATTCATAACCCACAACCGAAAACTATAGAAATATGACACCTGTAAACACATGTTTGAAACTTATTTGGATCGTATCACATATCACATTGAAACACTTTCTATTGCTAGCAATTATGTGGTGCGTGGTAGTAATTGAATCATGCAAATCTCCTGAAATGGTATATTATCTGGCATTTAGGGCTGTTACAGAAAATTATAATTAATAAGGTTTTCACTAGAATACCGTAACAGCATTCACCAGTCAACATACTGCCTTTGTGCATGCTTTGCCTTACTTTTGTGATAAAAAAGTGATGATTAGTTTTCTAAACATTCTATCAAATCAAGTTTTGTTTGGTCTAACCTACAGTGCTATAGTCATCCCTTGATGCCTTTTCTGCTATGAGTACATATGTCATCTATTGTGTTATATAAAATGTAAATAATTCCAAAATACACTTCACAGAGACTGTGACACTAACCTTTTCACCACTAGATTTTCTCGCCCAAATTTTTCTGCACTTTTTTCTTATATTCTTCAATATTTCTGGAAATGAACCCTAATTTTGGAACCATCAAACAAAATTTGAGTAAATTTTCGGTTTTTACTCAAAAAAGTTGGATATTTTTGTCCAAATTTTCAGAAGAAAAGTGTATACGAAAAACTGCTGGCATCTACTACAGATGCAACAAAATCATTCTGCTCTCTGCAAAGTTTACAATTTGCTAGTAATCGTCACAAGTAAATTCACAACAAATCACTGAAAAGTTACATGATTTGACTGATTATGTTCAAATTTAATACTGTAGAATATTTTATTTTCGCTTGGAATTTATTTTCGCTATTTTCGCTGAAGGGACGATTCCGTGAAAATAAAATCCAGCGAATATACTTTTTTTCCTATATTTCACATTAAACTCATGAAAAATCAGTGAAAATAAAATCCAAGCAAAACGCCCCAAAAGCCTTTTCAGCGAAAATTAATTCCAGCGAAAATAAAGTATTCCACAGTATATTCATTTTACATCATGTTATAGATTTACAGATGTATTCAAAATGGCTGACCAGTGGCCATTTTAATTTAATTAATGCTGTTTCAGAGCCATATCTCTCAATATGGACAAGTACCCGTTTGGCGATCAGATAGAAGATGATTGAATGTCAGTCATTTCATAAGCTTCTGGATCCATATCTCTGACATGTTTATGTTTGAACTGTATTTATCTCTTAAGTTTGATATCTAACTGGGATTGTGCCATGCATGGCTTGTTCATTTATGCATTTGACATGCTGAACATTCTGTAGTTGCGTCAGTTCTTAATAAGCTCTTGTAACCCTAACAAACACTATTTCAAGTCACTCACTCCCTGTCTGAAGAATCACTTAAAAAAATTTCAATGCTGCAGAATTTGTCAGTTGTGATTTTTTACATTTTGGATGAAAAAATATACATTTTTGTTCGTATCATTGCTGGGAAGTATGCAAAAACTTGTGTTTGTTGAATATTGTGACTGTAAATAGAATAAATGCATTCTTGTCTTCTGAAATCCTGCATTTCTAGGTGGTCCTGTACCAGAATATGAACTCCCTTTCATGTCTGAAATTGGTAGCCACCCATCATTTGAAGATGTACAAGTGTTTGTATCCCGAGAGAAAAGACGTCCAGCATTTCCAGATGCATGGAAAAAGAACCATCATGTAAGTCCTAGTTTAAGATGATGGGTGTAATTTTATTTCATTTTAATTTGTCAAGACTAGCTTTATTTGTGTCTTTGCTTGAAAGAGCTAATTTTTCATGGACAATACATGAAAATATATCCTGTTTGTATTTGCGCAGCATAATTAAACAGGCTTGTACCACTGTTGGTCATATGACTAAGAGTGGCCAATTACAATGTGCTGACCAGAACTGTAGTCTTTATAATCCTAAATGCATTCCAACTTGTTCAATTATATACATAACGTCGATAACTTTGTATATTGTCTATATATATAACAAATTCTTAAATTGAGTCCCAATAGATGATAACAACCCATGCTAATAATGCCCTCTCAATATATGCAAATGAGTCCAAAATTTAATTCTACACAATTTTTTTTTGTGTGGCATCAGGATACTAAATAATTGCAGATGTTGAACTTTTAATTACAATGTTAAGTGATGAATTTCAGCGAAGTCAACTTGCATATTTACAGAACATCATTTATAAAGTTGATTTCATAATTTTATTGACACCTTTTTTTTTTTGCAGGCTATTCGTTCACTGAAAGAAACAATGGAAGACTGCTGGGATCAGGACGCTGAGGCCCGATTGACAGCGCTGTGCGTTGAAGAAAGGATGATGGACCTGATGAATTTGTGGGACAAAAATCATTCTGTTAGCCCAACTGTGAACGCTACCTCCACTGGTGGTACTGGTACAACGCAAACACTGACTGATCATACTGGAAACACAAATCAGAATCAACGGGGTGTTGTTGGCGGCGTTGGAGTTGTCAGCATGACAGATGTTATGGATCATAATAGTAACTTCACAAGTACCGACCGTACAATGGGTCGTACACAGCATTTGCAAGAAGTGCCAAGAACTGTTCACAGAGAGGAAGCACTCTTAGACCGAAATGCCAATGTGGAACGAGCAATGTCACAGCGTCGAGCCTTGCTTGCAGATCACTCAACATCAACAAGTTCTACTGCCGAAAAGAACGTGTTAAGTGGTCTAGGCTTGGATCGCCATAGCAATCATCTGTCCCCTGATACCATAAGTACAAGTCTTTCAGCGACCTCTGATATTAACCTTGGTGAATTCAGTTGTGCTCAGTCCGTTGACCCCAAAAACTTACACCACTCGGATGAAGACGTTCAAGGAGCAACTACAGATTTGAAGTTTAGCGGTGGCTATGGACCCTGCCTAGAATATTCGGCACACAGTGAGCCATCCACATCACCCAGTAGACCGCTTATGTTGTCAGAGATGAGACCTAGCTTGGCAAGAGATCTTATGACCGATAACCTTTCTAATTCGCACACAAGTGTACGACCCAAACAACAGAATACTGGACACAATTACCATGGTAACCCACCTTGGGGTCAGATGACAGTTAATCAGGCACGAGCACGTACTGGTAGTCAAGGAAAGTTTAAGGTAGACACAAACCGACACCGAGAACAGTTAATTGCGCAAAGACGCCATCATTCAGTCGATAGCCGACCAGCTCAGCTGCAGCCTGGAATGAACATTGGTGGGCGCTTGATCAACCCCCTGAATGTCAATGAATTTGAAGAACTTAATAGACAGGCAGAGAATGTCCCCCAACAACGTAGTAATTCTCCACTAACACTCCCAGATAATCCCACATTGAGTTACCACGATGACCGTGTCAAGCGACCAACATCTTTAGCTCTGAGTGCTGGCTTGAATGGGATGAAAAAAAAACTTGTGGCTATGTATGTTCCCGGTCGTAGTTCAAAAAGTGGCGTCCAAACAGGAATTGCCAAAATGGAGGCAAGTGACCCACACTGCCACCAGGCGACAGTTGCGCACAATGACCGAACATCAAAAGGCAGGGGAAACAGTAGCAACAAAGTTGTTAAACAGGCATCAACAAAAGTTGAAATCACTCAACAGCCAGAGAGGTTAGCTACTGCAGCTGTCCAACAACATCAGCCGAGTGGACGATTGCGAAAAGATGGATATGAGTTGGTGAGCACACAGTCCGATGGTGACGATCGAAAACAAACCCCAGCTGTTGTTCCTCGACCAACTGCTGTAACACAGTTATCTCAAAATTCTTTGGAAGGTTCACATTCGCCAAGTAAGGTGGACAAGAAAAATAAAAGACGGGGCACTCCCTATAAACTTTTAGCAGGCAGGTTTTCATTACACGAGGACAGTAAAAGTGATATAAATTTCAGGGAGAATGGAAAAGGGAAAGACAGAAGGAAAGCAGTCAGTGTTGACATTGATTGCATGAATACGTTATCCTTATCAAGCACTGATCTCAACAAAGTACATATACCGAATACACCACCGATTGGAAGTAGCCAATCAGAAAGCTCCTTACATCAGAATGGTAACTCAGTACAGTGTCCTAATAACAAAGTCACTCTTATTGGACAAGCACAAAATGTGACCTCACCACCGAATAATAGTACAAACAACAACACAGCTCTCGAAAATAAAGTGAATTCACAAAATTGTGAAAAAATACCCAACGGCGTTATTAAGTCTCCAGTTATTTCTAGTAGTCATATGATAACCATGGCAGACGGGCAGTATCAGCTGAACGATATCCAGGAAACAGTCGTAAAACCACCGCCAAATACCATTGAAAGAAGTGATGATGTGTCATTCAGAGTCTCTTGTCTTTAACAGTATGGTCATGTGATCAATAACATGAGTGATAATAATATGGCATTCTGGAAACTTGTAATTGTTTGTAAAGTTTTTTAAGATTAGTGCCAAAGTGTTTGAAAATTGAGTTGCGTGCAAAAAAGTTGACATGAAAGCAGTTTCATTTATGACTCCCTTCTCAATATTGAATATACAAATTTTATTTAACACAAAATATATTTGTGGTTGTTGTGATCCTGTTCAGTGAAGATTGTGTGTCAAATATTAACCCTTTAGTATAAGGGGAATAGATTTTCTGAGTTTTATTGAAATGATCTCAACTCTCTTAACTTGCGAAAGGTCAGTTTGGTGACAAAATCCTAATATGCTGACATTGTAAATAAAAAAATAATATATTTAGTGGTCTACAAGTTATGTTTTGATCTACATTAATGGGATAGAGCTTATTTAATTCACAATCCTTAATTATAATCTTATGTAAAAATTGCAGTAGGTTTCAAAAGCGCCCTCATGTGATGAGTGACAGTGATGTATTTGTTTTTATGTTTATTAACATGTCATAACTTGGGATTTAGTATTTTCATCGCTGAATATTTCTAATTCTGTTTTTGAATAACTGGTCTCTCAGAAGCACATCTTTTTTTAAGCCCTGGTAAATGGATTTGAGCTTTCATGTAACATAGCTGTTATATTCATGACCATGTTTTAAGACGTAAATATTTTTGAAATTTCAGAAATTTGAGCTTGCATATTTAGTAAAAATAGAAATGTATTACACAGACTGAATTGTGTAACTGTAGAAGTGTGTATTCTGCTTTGCTTTACATGTGAGAGAACAGACTGATAGTCAGTTGATTGGACAGACCAACCATGATTGCTTGCAATTAATATGCATGCAGTAATATTATAAATTAATTTTTATTTTTTAATTGAATGATATACAGAGTACAAGTTAAAGACAGAGGCAAAATGAAGGTTGTCATGGTGAACAGTGTCTATTAGTAGTAATGCTAATATGAAAAAAATAACACAAAATAATGTTAATATTAATGTTGAATCATTTATGAAATGATTTTATTATATTAAAATATGTTTGGAGTGTTAGCAGAAACAAAAAATATCTATCAGTTTTCAAATTGAGTATGTTTACAGAATACATATGACCTATCGGTAATAAAAATACTCTTCAACATAGATGCAAGTGTAAATTTTGAATTGCAGCAGCTTTTTATATTGTGTGATATAGATTGGAACTGTGCCGACATTAGAAACTAGAAATGCAAGTTGAATTTTGGTGAAAAAAGTACAAAGCTATTATGTGCAAAAAAAAAAAAAAATACAAAAAAAATCATGTTGATTTGACAAAATCTTTATGTCCAAAAAAAATATTGGACTTGAAATACCTGGTAATTACTTTTGAAGGCTAAGCCATCCATTGTTTATGTATATAGTACCTATAGTTACCTATAGTTTTATTTTACTTTAGACAGGTTACAAGATGTAGATGTAATGAAAACTTGTAGATTTAATACTTGCTATATTAGATGTAATTAAGTTTTAATATGCTGATTAGCACAAACAAAATAATATATTCTTCTTGTGGTTCAAAGTAACCATGGAAATGACAGAAATTTTAAGTCTGGGTTTGATTTTCGAGAGTACTCGTTAAATTTTCTTTTGTATTTTCACGTATCATTGTTTTCAAAAGAAAGAAGTGTATAATATTGTATTTTGCTTTTAATCTTTTTACCACCAGTTTCTTGTTTTCATCACAAATTCACAAAATGGTTTTGTTTATAGTCTGCACTTACCTTCAAAATATCGAGACAAACAGCCAAATTTTTTGAGTAAAATTGACTAAAATTTTGTCTGTTGGCTCCAAAAATATTAAAGAATACAAGAAAAAAAGTGCAGAAAAATTAGGTTGAGAAAGTCTGGTGGTGAAGAGATTAATGTATATTTCAAGTGTTTTGAAAGGGGATTGCTTGGCATTGACAAACATGAATTTCTACAACTATACAGTAATGAAAAATTTTTGGGATTCTGGTTTGCATTATATTGTGTTCATCACATTGGTTCATTCAACCTTGGTTAAGCACCTGCTCGTCCAAATTGAAATTAGCACCAAAAAATGAATTGCACCGTTTTTAAAATCGATTAATATTTGGATTACTGTAAAATCTGTATTCGAAACTGTGGCTTCTATTAAAATGGTACAATGCAACAGAGGGGTTGCTGCTTCTATTAGAGCATCTACACATACGAGAAATGATGAATTTTTGTTACATACCTAATGTTTTAAAAACAATTTTGTTTACAAAGTATATTTTGTAAATTTCCATGAACCTTTAACTTGCACTGCATGGAACTTACTGCATGGAGTCTGTTCGTCCTCGTGTGCATAGTAACTCACGCATACTACGTTTGTGGTTCGGCTGATTTGTAGTGTCTTGTTCCATTGAATTTGACAATCAGTTAATAGTTCTATAGAGTGTTGTTCATCGTATCAGTACTGGTACAAAGTTGTATTACACCCTTATTTTTTATCCAACCTTATTTCTATAAGAACCCTTATGAACAGCTACATTTGAACCAAATTGCTTCAATGAATTTAATTAGGAGAATCTTTGTTGAACACCATGTGTAGACTTAGACTTGTTCATATTTCGTAGGGTTAACCTGTACCTAGGCAGTGTAATAGTATTAGTGTTGTTGCATATGGTCCTGGAAAATGTACAATTAGAATAAAAAGCCATTACTGTTGTAAAGTGCTCTATTTGAAATCACCTTTAAAATGTTAAGAAATGAAGCCAGCTATCTCATTACCAACAACTATAATTTTCACATCTATGGAAAATAGTCCTGATAAAAAAAAGTTTTAGAATTTTATTTTGTGTGTCTTTATTTTTATGTAGGTGAGAGAGCAACTATCATTGTTTGACCCCCCCCCCCACCCCCGACTCTCACAGTTGCATTCCAGGTTCACTTGTGAGATATAAAATACCTAATGATAGTGTGAAACCTTGATTGAGGCTCTTAACACATTTGCCATCATTGTCACCTTTGATATAAAAATTCTTTTCAAAATTCCATACAAGTTGTTGACCATATTAAAGCAATATATTTTACTGGAATAAAATTTGCTCCAAAGATTCTCGACATGAATAGTTGTTTACGACAGAGTTTCCTATTGAAGTATACAGTGTCTATTGCTGGTATGCTGTGTACGGCAAGGCAATGAGCTAGTTTGTGCATATACAGTCAATCCAAGCAAATTGAAATGTTCCTTGATGCTAAATTAATTATATATATGAAATATACTTGTGTCATTGGATGATTTTTACGCTTTCAATTGTATATTTAATTTCCATTAAATGTTTCATAAACGTTGATCTGGAAAAAAAAACTTGCTATCTTTGCTAATTTTTTTTTCTGTTTTTATTTTAAAGTATATCATTTTATTGAGAGTATTTGCAATTGCTAAGCATTTGCCAGCTTATTATAATAATAATAAAAATGTTATGAAATACATTGAACTGGATTCTGTCTGTGTTGCGTGTCCATCCGATGAATTTAGTAAAAGTCACTTTACAAAAACTGTTCACCATGTATGTTCACCATACAGAGCGTTTATGTTTACAATAGTATTGTTCCTGGGGTGGGGGGCACAAGAGGATGACATCCAATCTGGGTGGAACATTTTGAAGGCTGTCGGGCTGTAAAATTGTCTACTGCAAATCAAATTCAACCAACAATCAGTTTGATGCCACTAGTACCTAGCTGGAGTGCTACGCGTGATTTGATTGCATTCAAAATTGTTTCATTTCAAACTGCACTGCACAATGATTTCTCAAAATACATACCAACTTGTCATCGGTAAAAGTTATTGAAGTTATTTTAAGCAATAGTACTAGACTGAAATATCAAAGTTCCTCTGCATTCTCCATGGATTCGCAACGTACAACATGTATGATCCTGTAAAGTCAAATCTTGTTACTCTCTTATCTAAGCCAATCGTGTCATGCACCCCACCCCCACCCCCACCCCCACGACTGTACCATAATCTATAGGTGTTATGAAAACCAATTCAGGTTCTGGGGCTAAAAATTAATAACTGGTGGCAATTTGGCGAATGAAAGACTGCCCTTTATTGCATCATAACATCGCTCAGACAAGGATGTGGGCAATACTTTGCGAGACTAGTCGAACTCGTAAGTAAACATCACCATCCAAGCTTGAAGTCCTTTATTTCAATTATAATGCGTAATGGACTGTCGAAACGAAAATTGAAAGACAAAGATAGAAATAGACTGCGTGGTTAGCATATCATGCATGCTTGTTTTCAGTTACGCATAAAAGTTCATGATGATATGCAAACAAAAACACATAGGTAAATTTTCAGATGAAAATACTGAGGATTTGTTGAGCTATCCATACAAATGTGGGAAATATTGCGTCGCACACACACACACTATCTTGTTTGTATTTTCATGCATTTGCCCTCAAGCACTGCCATGTTATATGATACCAGTTGAACAATGAGAATGCAGTATTATAGAAGACTTATCGCTGTTGATATACCAACAAAAAAATATGGTTGTGCTATATATAATATAGAATATGTGGTCGACCAATTAGAAATTTTGATGATTTGATAGGAAAAATACAAAAAACATGCACAATTGATAGAGAAAAACGAGTAAAAATGATCTAACAGGGTCCATAGCACCAGGAGCCAAACGATTTCCAAGGCTTTTCCCAAACTTTCTTACATTTTTCTCAAAGACATTTTGACCCTTAATTCAGGCCAACATCATCATCATCAAAGTTCTGAGGATATGGTAGTTCCCTGGGGAAAACGGATCTTTCTAAAATGAATTAATAACTATGAAGAAATTTAAAGAGTTTTCAATTTATTTTTTATTTTTCCTGTAATTTAAAGACAACTCAAAGACTTTCCAGACCTAAAAAAATCCAAAGACTTTCAAAGGATTTTCCCAACGCTATGGAACCTGTCTAAGCACTAGGAGTTTTTCTTCCTTCTCCCTTCCTTGAGATTCTAATTGTGAAGCTCTGATTCACTTGTTGACAAACTGATGGCCATCAACTTTATCTAGAATATGACCAAGTACGAAGGACTTTTAGGCATGTGTATGGTAAAATCTGTATTACAAGCTGCGGCTTCTATTAGAATTGGACAATGTAATAGAGCATCTACACACATAGGAGAAATGGTGAATTCTGGGGTCTCAAATGTTCAAAAAGAATGGGTATGGCTTCTATTACAAATTTAACGGTAGTCACAGAAATTCTGACGCTTGTATGACAAGGTGCAGATTGTTTAACTATGTTTATTTCACTTTCATTATTCAAAATAATTTTCAAATCAAGGAGAGACTACAGTGAACTCTGTATAATCAAAAGAGACTGAGAAACTTGTTACAACAGGTTTTTGAATTAGAAATATTTTTATTGACAATTTTTATTCAATGCATTTTCCAGAAATGACACAATTTTTTTTATCGAGTGCATATAGAACAGAAAGATGAATGCATAGCAACAGGCGATTTTCGGTTCACTGCGAGATCTCGCGTAATGTGAGAAAGTCATGGATCGAACATATGCAGCAAAAATCAAATGATTTGACTGTTTTAAAGGCCCAGGTATACTATAAATACGCTCCTAAACAATAGGGATTATTTCCTTGCTTGTCACGCTGTAGTAAACAGCTCCAGCCAAGCTCCAGTAAAAACGTGTTTTCTCGAACTTACAGGTCGATTATGTCGTGCCAAAGTGGATGCATGTGACTATGAATATCACAGCAGTGACTGTGTGTAATATTTATGACAATAAATTGTGTACGAGCTGAGATTTTGGCGGATAAAAGTAAAAAACATGAACCGGGGAAAGGGATGCGCGACTAATCTTGAATAATTACTACTGTCAATCAAAGTCACGTGACGTTGGACCGCTGAAACAGGATGCGTCATAGGCTACGCAAGTGATTAACACCATGCATTAAAATAGCCACACCTCCAATTCACACTTGCCCGGGGCAAGTGAATTGGGCCTTTAATAGTTCAATGTCAAAATGTACAGCACAATATTAAGTGTGGAAATACCAAAAGAATATTTTTGCGTTGTTGAATTCCATGTGATGCGATTTGATGCTACTATGACCTTTGTTTATCCTGTTTTTACGTTCGATTTCACACATAACACGGCATCTCGCAGTGAATGGAAAATGGTCTACTGAAAACTGTTTAGAAATCTGACATGTACAATATAATCACCAACACCAACATTACTAGTAATGAGGTCTTCTGATACCATATTCCACTCTCCACAGACTTGGCACCCAGGCTTGACTAAAGCTCCCATTCTCCCACTTTTGGGGGGATTTCTATTTTGGGGCTCATGTTTGACTTATCCCCCCTTTATGAAACACCCAAATTATACAATTATAGTGTCAAGTTATGTAACTAATCATCATTTTCACTTTTCTGAATAATTATAATGTTATATCATAATTGGGGTTTGATTGAGTAAACTACGATTTGACATAAGCTGTTGACTACATTTAAAGATGTTAAATACTTCTTTAACAGTCACTTTACAAAAGATGCAAACCCCTAATTTTTTTTTTGGGGTCAAAAATAATGCCAACAGCTTTCTCATTGCATTGGCAAAATACCATTGTCAATAATTGGGAATTCAAGAAGAATTGTATCAGTATGACACAGCATGGAAGTAATTTTTCTCCATTGACACAGGATTGTGATTGCCTAATAACTGACTTTATGTAACTTGATTCAAAATTGTACTATTTTCCAAAATTAGGCAATATTCCCCTACCTAACATTGTGAACAAAAAATGTCATTTAAATAATTTTTGGAAGGGAGTGCCAGACCAAGTGTTCACCCTCTGTTTTCAGAGCTTAGGACTCTTTTCACAAAGAGTATGGTATGATACAACTACTGTTTCACCAAAGATGTACAAGGTCAACATCGACTGAAAATAATGAAAATAAAAGTTATCATTAATCTATCTCTTGTCAAATAGCAATGTCTTTCGTTATCTTCAATGACCAATCAAAGCTGGTCTTACAGACTGATGTTGCAGATAAGGTGATTTCTGATTGGTTCTCCGAGCTACATTTATGATAAGCATGACCAATCGAAGCTGGTCTTACAGACTGACGTTGCAGATAAGGTGATTTCTGATTGGTTCTCAGAGCTACATTTATGATAAGCATGACCAATCAAAGCTGGTCTTACAGACTGATGTTGCAGATAAGGTAATTTCTGATTGGTTCTCACAGCTACATTCATGGTAAGCATGACCAATCAAAGCTGGTCTTATAGACTGATATTGCCTATGATATAATCTATGATTGGTTCTCATAGCAAATTTACCATATTAAACTATCTCACTTACCCAATAACCCTTACTTGTCACACATCAACATCACAGTTCATTTGCATATTATTTACATTAAAATGATAAAACAGATTTCTTCTCATCGCTAAATTCTAATGTTACATTGAGTAAAGAGCAGACCTAAAAATAGAAATAAATATGTGTTGCTCATAAATTTTTACTTTATGAATAATAGATATAAAACCAGACTTGTGGGAATTATAAAGACTTTGACCTAGCTTACCTGTTTAAATTTTGCTCTAATTTTATTCAAATCACTGAAGAAATTTTCACCATGAACATTATGCACGTCAAATTTGTGCAGCATTTCCTGTAGAGATTCTACTGCTTTTAATATTCTGAAAACAAAATGTGATATATTAGCATGTAGGTGAAGCCCTACAACATGTCAGTACTCCCATGATGCATCTCAAGATATTGGTACTTTAGTAATGAAGCCCTACAACATGGCAGTACTCCCATGATGCATCTCAAGATATTGGTACTTTAGTAATGAAGCCCTACAACATGGCAGTACTCCCATGATGCATCACAAGATATCACTACTTTAGTAATGAAGGCCTACAACATGGCAGTACTCCCATGATGCATCTCAAGATATCACTACTTTAGTAATGAAGCCCTACAACAGGGCAGTACTCCCATGATGCATCTCAAGATATTGGTACTTTAGTAATGAAGGCCTACAACATGGCAGTACTCCCATGATGCACCTCCAGCTATTGGTACTTTAGTAATGAAGCCCCACAACATGGTAGTACTCCCATGATGCACCTCAAGCTTTTTGGTACTTTAGTAATGAAGCCCCACAACATGACAGTACTCCCATGATGCATCTCAAGATATTGGTAATTTAGTAATGAAGGCCTACAACATGGCAGTACTCCTATGATGCATCTCAAGATATCACTACTTTAGCATTGAAGGCCGACAACATGGCAGTACTCCTATGATGCATCTCAAGATATCACTACTTTAGCATTGAAGGCCGACAACATGGCAGTACTAACATGACGCATCTCAAGATATTGCTAATTTAGTAATGAAGCCCAACAACATGGCAGTACTCCCATGATGCACCTCAAGCTTTTTGGTACTTTAGTAATGAAGCCCCACAACAAGGCAGCACTCCAATGATGCATCTCAAGATATCACTACTTTAGTATTAAAGGCCTACAACATGGCAGTACTCCCATGATGCATCTCAAGATTTTGCTAATTTAGTAATGAAGCCCTACAACATGGCAGTACTCCCATGATGCACCTTAAGCTTTTTGGTACTTTAGTAATGAAGGCCTACAACATGGCAGTACTCCCATGATGCATCTCAAGGTATCACTACTTTAGTATTGAAGGCCTACAACATGGCAGTACTCCCATGATGCATCTCAAGATATTGCTAATTTAGTAATGAAGCCCCACAACATGGCAGTACTCCCATGATGCATCTCAAGATATCACTACTTTAGTATTGAAGGCCTACAACATGGCAGTACTCACATGATGAATCTCAAGCTATTGCTAATTTAGTAATGAAACCCTACAACATGGCACTACTTCCATGATGCACCTCAAGCTTTTTAGTACTTTAGTAATGAAGCCCTACAACATGGCAATACTCCCATGATGCACCTCAAGCTTTTTGGTACTTTAGTAATGAAGCCCTACAATATGGCAGTACTCCTATGATGCATCTCAGGATATTGGTACTTTAGTAAAGAAGGCCTACAACATGGCAGTACTCCCATGATGCACCTCCAGCTATTGGTACTTCAGTAATGAAGCCCCACAACATGGCAGTACTCCAATGATGTATCTCAAGATATCACTACTTTAGTATTGAAGGCCTACAACATAGCAGTACTCCCATGATGCATCTCAAGATTTTGCTAATTTAGTAATGAAGCCCTACAACATGGCAGTACTCCCATGATGCATCACAAAATATCACTACTTTAGTAATGAAGGCCTACAACATGGCAGTACTCCAATGATGCATCTCAAGATGTTGGTACTTCAGTACTAAAGGCCTACAACATGGCAGTACTCCCATGATGCATCTCAAGATGTTGCTAATTTAGTAATGAAGCACTACAACATGGCAGTACTCCCATGATGCATCTCAAGATATCACTACTTTAGTATTGAAGGCCTACAACATAGCAGTACTCCCATGATGCATCTCAAGATTTTGCTAATTTAGTAATGAAGCCCTACAACATGGCAGTACTCCCATGATGCATCACAAGATATCACTACTTTAGTAATGAAGGCCTACAACATGGCAGTACTCCAATGATGCATCTCAAGATGTTGGTACTTCAGTACTAAAGGCCTACAACATGGCAGTACTCCCATGATGCATCTCAAGATGTTGCTAATTTAGTAATGAAGCACTACAACATGGCAGTACTCACATGATGCACCTCAAGATATCACTACTTTAGTAATGAAGGCCTACAACATGGCAGTACTCCCATGATGCACCTCGAGATATCACTACTTTAGTAATGAAGGCCTACAACATGGCAGTACTCCCATGATGCACCTCGAGATATCACTACTTTAGTAATGAAGCCCTACAACATGGCAGTACACCCATGATGCACCTCAAGCTTTTTGGTAATTTAGTAATGAAACCCTACAACATGGCAGTACTCCCATGATGAATCTCAAGATATTGGTATTTTAGTAATGAAGCCCTACAATATGGCAGTACTTCCATGATGCACCTCAAGATATTGGTACTTTAGTAAAGAAGACCTACAACATCGCAGTACTCCCATGATGCACCTCAAGCTTTTTGGTACTTTAGTAATGAAGCCCTAGAATATGGCAGTACTTCTATGATGCATCTCAGGATATTGGTACTTTAGTAAAGAAGGCCTACAACATGGCAGTACTCCCATGATGCACCTCCAGCTATTGGTACTTCAGTAATGAAGCCCCACAACATGGCAGTACTCCAATGATGTATCTCAAGATATCACTACTTTAGTATTGAAGGCCTACAACATAGCAGTACTCCCATGATGCATCTCAAGATTTTGCTAATTTAGTAATGAAGCCCTACAACATGGCAGTACTCCCATGATGCATCACAAGATATCACTACTTTAGTAATGAAGGCCTACAACATGGCAGTACTCCAATGATGCATCTCAAGATGTTGGTACTTCAGTACTAAAGGCCTACAACATGGCAGTACTCCCATGATGCATCTCAAGATGTTGCTAATTTAGTAATGAAGCACTACAACATGGCAGTACTCCCATGATGCACCTCAAGATATCACTACTTTAGTAATGAAGGCCTACAACATGGCAGTACTCCCATGATGCACCTCGAGATATCACTACTTTAGTAATGAAGGCCTACAACATGGCAGTACTCCCATGATGCACCTCGAGATATCACTACTTTAGTAATGAAGCCCTACAACATGGCAGTACACCCATGATGCACCTCAAGCTTTTTGGTAATTTAGTAATGAAACCCTACAACATGGCAGTACTCCCATGATGAATCTCAAGATATTGGTACTTTAGTAATGAAGGCCTACAACATGGCAGTACTCCCATGATGCACCTCGAGATATCACTACTTTAGTAATGAAGCCCTACAACATGGCAGTACACCCATGATGCACCTCAAGCTTTTTGGTAATTTAGTAATGAAACCCTACAACATGGCAGTACTCCCATGATGAATCTCAAGATATTGGTACTTTAGTAATGAAGCCCTACAATATGGCAGTACTTCCATGATGCACCTCAAGATATTGGTACTTTAGTAAAGAAGACCTACAACATCGCAGTACTCCCATGATGCACCTCAAGCTTTTTGGTACTTTAGTAATGAAGCCCTACAATATGGCAGTACTTCTATGATGCATCTCAGGATATTGGTACTTTAGTAAAGAAGGCCTACAACATGGCAGTACTCCCATGATGCACCTCCAGCTATTGGTACTTCAGTAATGAAGCCCCACAACATGGCAGTACTCCAATGATGTATCTCAAGATATCACTACTTTAGTATTGAAGGCCTACAACATAGCAGTACTCCCATGATGCATCTCAAGATTTTGCTAATTTAGTAATGAAGCCCTACAACATGGCAGTACTCCCATGATGCATCACAAGATATCACTACTTTAGTAATGAAGGCCTACAACATGGCAGTACTCCAATGATGCATCTCAAGATGTTGGTACTTCAGTACTAAAGGCCTACAACATGGCAGTACTCCCATGATGCATCTCAAGATGTTGCTAATTTAGTAATGAAGCACTACAACATGGCAGTACTCCCATGATGCATCTCAAGATATCACTACTTTAGTATTGAAGGCCTACAACATAGCAGTACTCCCATGATGCATCTCAAGATTTTGCTAATTTAGTAATGAAGCTCTACAACATGGCAGTACTCCCATGATGCATCACAAGATATCACTACTTTAGTAATGAAGGCCTACAACATGGCAGTACTCCCATGATGCATCTCAAGATGTTGCTAATTTAGTAATGAAGCACTACAACATGGCAGTACTCCCATGATGCACCTCAAGATATCACTACTTTAGTAATGAAGGCCTACAACATGGCAGTACTCCCATGATGCACCTCGAGATATCACTACTTTAGTAATGAAGGCCTACAACATGGCAGTACTCCCATGATGCACCTCGAGATATCACTACTTTAGTAATGAAGCCCTACAACATAGCAGTACTCCCATGATGCACCTCAAGCTTTTTGGTAATTTAGTAATGAAACCCTACAACATGGCAGTACTCCCATGATGAATCTCAAGATATTGGTACTTCAGTAATGAAGGCCTACAACATGGCAGTACTCCCATGATGCATCTCAAGATATTGGTACTTTAGTAATGAAGCCCTACAATATGGCAGTACTTCCATGATGCACCTCAAGATATTGGTACTTTAGTAAAGAAGACCTACAACATCGCAGTACTCCCATGATGCATCTCAAGATATTGGTACTTTAGTAATGAAGCCCTACAATATGGCAGTACTCGCATGATGCACCTCAAGATATTGGTACTTTAGTAAAGAAGGCCTACAACATGGCAGTACTCCCATGATGCACCTCAAGATATTGGTACTTTAGTAATGAAGGTCTACAACATGGCAGTACTCCATGATGCATCTCAAGATATTGGTACTTTAGTAATGAAGGCCTACAATATGGCAGTACTCCCATGATGCATCTCAAGATATTGGTAATTTAGTAATGAAACCCTACAACATGGCAGTACTCCTATGATGCATCTCAAGATATCACTACTTTAGTATTGAAGGCCTACAACATGGCAGTACTCCCATGATGCATCTCAAGATATTGCTAATTTAGTAATGAAGTCCTACAACATGGCAGTACTCCCATGATGCACCTCAAGCTTTTTGGTACTTTAGTAATGAAGCCCCACAACATGGCAGCACTCCAATGATGCATCTCAAGATATCACTACTTTAGTATTGAAGGCCTACAACATGGCAGTACTCCCATGATGCATCTCAAGATTTTGCTAATTTAGTAATGAAGCCCTACAACATGGCAGTACTCCCATTATGCACCTCAAGCTTTTTGGTACTTTAGTAATGAAGCCCTACAATATGGCAGTACTCCCATGATGCACCTCAAGCTTTTTGGTACTTTAGTAATGAAGGCCTACAACATGACAGTACTCCCATGATGCATCTCAAGATATTGGTAATTTAGTAATGAAGGCCTACAACATGGCAGTACTCCCATGATGCATCTCAAGATATTGGTACTTCAGTAATGAAGGCCTACAACATGGCAGTACTCCCATGATGCATCTCAAGATATCACTACTTTAGTAATGAAGGCCTACAACATGGCAGTACTCCCATGATGCATCTCAAGATATCACTACTTTAGTAATGAAGGCCTACAACATGGCAGTACTCCAATGATGCATCTCAAGATGTTGCTAATTTAGTAATGAAGCACTACAACATGGCAGTACTCCCATGATGCATCTCAAGATGTTGGTACTTCAGTAATGAAGGCCTACAACATGGCAGTACTCCCATGATGCATCTGGAATTATTGGTACTTTAGTAATGAAGCCCTACAACATGGCAGTACACCCATGATGCATCTCAAGATATTGGTAATTTAGTAATGAAGCCCTACATCATGTCAGTACTCCCATGATGCACCTCAAGATATTGGTACTTTAGTAAAGAAGGCCTACAACATGGCAGTACTCCCATGATGCACCTCAAGCTTTTTGGTACTTTAGTAATGAAATCCTACAACATGGCAGTACTCCCATGATGCATCTCAAGATGTTGGTACTTCAGTAATGAAGGCCTACAACATGGCAGTACTCCCATGATGCATCTGGAGTTATTGGTACTTTAGTAATGAAGCCCTACAACATGGCAGTACACCCATGATGCATCTCAAGATATTGGTAATTTAGTAATGAAGCCCTACATCATGTCAGTACTCCCATGATGCACCTCAAGATATTGGTACTTTAGTAAAGAAGGCCTACAACATGGCAGTACTCCCATGAGGCACCTCAAGCTTTTTGGTACTTTAGTAATGAAATCCTACAACATGGCAGTACTCCCATGATGCATCTCAAGATATTGGTAATTTAGTAATGAAGCCCTACATCATGGCAGTACTCCCATGATGCACCTCAAGATATTGGTACTTCAGTAATGAAGGCGTACAACATGACAGTACTCCCATGATGCACCTCAAGATATTGGTACTTTAGTAATGAAGGCCTACAATATGGCAGTACTCCCATGATGCATCTCAAGATATTGGTAATTTAGTAATGAAACCCTACAACATGGCAGTACTCCCATAATGCATCACAAGGTATTGGTACTTCAGTAATGAAGGCCTACAACATGGCAGTACTCCAATGATGCATCTCAAGATGTTGGTACTTCAGTAATGAAGGCCTACAACATGGCAGTACTCCCATGATGCACCTCCAGCTATTGGTACTTTAGTAATGAAGCCCCACAACATGGTAGTACTCCCATGATGCATCTCAAGATATTGGTAATTTAGTAATGAAGCCCTACAACATGGTAATACTCCCATGATGCACCTCAAGATATCACTACTTTAGTAATAAAGCCCTACAACATGGCAGTACTCCCATGATGCACCTCAAGATATCACTACTTTAGTAATGAAGCCCAACAACAAGACAGTACTCCCATGATGCACCTCAAGATTTTGGTAATTTAGTAATGAAGCCCTACAACATTGTGGTACTCCCATGATGCATCATAAGATATTGGTACTTCAGTAATGAAGGCCTACAACATGGCAGTACTCCCATGATGCATCTCAAGATATTGGTAATTTGGAAATGAAAACCCACAACATGGTAGTACTCCCATGATGCATCTCAATCATTAGACGCAGGACTTCTAGTTGCAATTTTGAAAGACACAAATCACCTAAATTTATAAAATTGCAGACACTTTTATTTCGACTTGCCAATCATGGCAGACAAATGACATTTAACTGCTAAACAATGAAACTGAATTTAATTCACATTAGAACTACCAAATGATGATAATTGAAGGGAAAGAAAACACAGCCGTTTCATGGTATCCATGTCAATAAACTGTATTCTGACAATCATTCTGTGATATTGCGTCAAAAATATACCAAGCCATATTCCTGTAACAAGGGTCTAATTTTGCCCATTAACTTGGCTAACAGCCAATAATATTTGATTCAACCCAAAATAAGTAAATTATATCTATGTGTAAAATGCGATTTCACACTAATGGTTCATTTGATACAACCTTTATAATCTGTCTTCATTAAAATATTCATTTTCTTAACACGTTTGAGTGCATTGTTTTCAATGTACAATTTTCTCTTGTTAAATCGTACACACAATAACATAACCATACACGAATATTTTTGATTAAACATATGAACACTGAATCTGATGCAAGAAAACCCATAGATGAAGTGCCACTACATAATATAGTAAATTTCAAATCATGACTTTACCTTGGATTCTTATCAGACTCTTTTTCAAGTAACTTTTTCCATGTTGAAATAAATCCCATATAAAATCCAACTTCAGAACCAATTTCATTTCCTTTATTTTTTCCTAGATTTTCTCCCTCTTGTAAACCTTTTTGTTTTCCGGCTGTATACCCATCACTGTAGCCTTCATCATAGAAGCTGTTGTAGACAACAGGAAACAGGAACATAAAAGGCTTGACCATTAGAATGTCAGAGTAGAACTACTGTGTAATGTATTTTTTTTTATAGTTTTTTCTTCACATTATCGCTCTCCATAGCAAATACAACTCATGTTAGCATAGATATCTGACAAATGACTCGCTTGTTGTACTCACTCTCTTAAATCTTATGTCTGGAATGACTTGTATATTTTTCTTATTGTCCAAGCAAATTTATTGCAACTGCTGTTTTTTTTTTTTTTATTGCTGTGGCAACTAACAGCTGACACAGTGTGTAGGGAAAACATGTAACCCTTACTGACTGCGAAGTCAAAATATAACAGCAATTCCAGACACCAATAAAGAATGGCTAATCAGTGGAACAGAAGTCAGGTACCCAGTCTTATTCGTCTTGTGGTTTCTGAGAAGACCTTATTTACAGATAAATAGTTATTATATTCATCATTAGCATCTTGTCAAACCACAGCCCTCTAAAAAAAAAAGATTTTTTTCTATTCGAGCACATCCAGGGACACGTTTGCCTTACTATACACGATTCATCATGAACAGCTGAATGGTAAATTATTTTGATGATGTTGGTGTATTTTGTTATAAAATGTGTGTGTATGTCTTTTCACCGGTACCTGTGCAACAGGACAACTCTCGATTCTGAGACTATTGGGTTAGAAAGACTGACAAACCTGTGTGTTTTGTTTTTGATCCATTTTGTAGAAATTAAGCTGGCGAACATCCATTTTTCTAACCAGAATTCCATTACCAACAAATTAAAACAATATTTGATCTTTGTAACCTTTTTTTTTTCAGGAGAAATTCAATCAAACGCTAACAAAACATTGTCGTCTGCGGAGTTGTTCTAATAGTGGTATGAGCCCTCAAGATACAGCTACTTCCGGGACTGTCAACAAATGGTGTTATGACAGAAATAAAACACGAGTTTTATTTTTTTTTTTCAAATTCTGAAAGTGTGTTGGCAACGTTTATAGCTACAACTTACCGTTCTCCCGCCAAAACAATGCCATCAAACGCAATGTCGAGTTCATCGAGATCATCATACTCTCGTGTATCACAGGAAGCCATTTTAATCCGAGAGGATTGTGGGATAAAAACAATAGAATCCACAGACATAGAAGGCGTAAACAATTCAGTGCAGTAATCGCAGTGTTCAAAGCAATTACAAAAATAGTGTTATAAGTTTTGGAAATCCCGGACGTACACTTTTACGGTGCCGAGTGTTTCCGAAGATAGACACATTTGACGAAAACTTGACGAAAAGGACGTCGCCAGAAAACAAGTTTTACAGGTGGATGCATAAAATACGACCTGGTCCGATGTATCATTTTGAAATCGGGGTAACGTCGGGTTATCGTTCGGATTCGCTTTACATTGTTTTCGAATTTTCCAGTATTCATACTTTAGCTGCCTTTGTCATTTTTACCCGCTTCGCTACCGAAAATAGATCCATCGGCAGTCAAGCATAGAAAACAGACATGGCAGCTGGAGTAAAGTATTTACAAATTCGAAGTTTCCTGTTGTCTGTTTACGTAACGTAACGTTTAGGGGTCGGATGATTCAGTTTTTCAAAGTGTGAAGTAAACACTGAAGATACAAACACCTCATAAATGCATCATAGTAAGGCTGTTGATATGAAGTATGGCCAAAACAAAACTTAAACATAACTAACAAAAAATAGAATATATAGAATGTGTGGAGAGCACTAACATGTGGATGATACCGTTCACACACTTTACCGAATAAACACGCACGACAAAGCAGATGCGAATAAGGTGACTACAGATTTTTTTATTTCATCCAGTGGGTGCTAATTACACATACGAATTGTATCTTGATTGTATATTTGCTCATCATAATAAAACATATATCTTGATATTAGGGCATTGCGTTGTGCGTGCGCCCTCATGGATAAAATAATTAAAAATTTTCGTTTTTTCTTATCAAGTTGTAAAGCGAAATCATAACTTCACACGAGGTAAATGTGTCGTACGCCTTCATTGACAACATATATAGAGTATTAGTATGTTCCTGTTGATATTTATTGATGATACTTTATTCTGACCAGAAACGTTGATCGGAAATTAAAAATATGTGCCTATCACCAGATACCTGTGTGTGTTGTGCGCCCTCATTAACAGAATGTTTTTTGTTCCATGATCACGTTTGTAGCCAATTTGATCTGAGATACAAGTAAGCTTGTTGATGTACAGCAATACACATTCTAGCAATATAAATATATTGCTAGTTTCTCAATAGCAACTGTAGATTTTCAAACAAAATGTCTCGATTTGGGTACCGACTCTGACGTAAACCACGTGTAAAAGTTGTCCGATGTGCGGATTAATACATCTACAACATTTCTAAATTGACGTAAATATTTTCAGTTCTGCCGGTGTCTTCCTGCAAACAAAAATATTACAAAGTGAATATTTTATAAGGCACATATGTCGATTGATGTGAATAGTTGAGAACACTCTATTTACCTCATTTCGATGCAATGCAGGCCGTAGATCTGTGTAGTCTAGGAGAGACAGGATATGAAATTAATATGTAATATGTTTATTACACGATATACACATTCACAAAGAGAAGTACTTAAATATATATATATACGGTAATAGAGAAATTAAGACACAACTACGTGAATAAGATACTCTACAGAACTGTTTGGAAGCGTACAAGTACCCCACTCATCAGAAGCTTAATGTTGTGTTTTAATTCCTCTATTACCGCCGTATATATATATATCGAAGGCACGTCGAACTGACTCGGGTTAACAGTGTGACTAACAACATCACACTAAAATGACTGATTGAATGTGAATATTATATTATTATATTTTGTTTCTATAACTTCAGGACAATTCAACAACACACACATTGTCCATTCGTTCTATATGGTAGACTAGTATTATGATAAACAAATCGGTCAATAACAATTTTGCAATAAATATAAATGCACATTGCATTGTCATTACTTGTCATCAATTTATAATATCAGAAATACATTGAAAGCATCGTAAGAACCACATTTTACTGCAGATACAATATAATAAAGTGAACTAGAACAAACCTTGGTCGCTTGCCAGTGAGTTATTGAATACGAGATCCATATAGAGATTAGATGAGTCTATGGTATATATATTAGACGAGTCGATAGGTGTTCCATCTTGTTCAATGGGTCTGTTAATTCTAGATATATATGCACGTCAATACAACATTTACTAAATTAATGGTACTTTTGATGACAATATTGAATTATTAACCATAGAACCAGGAGAGCTTAGAGCAATGCGAAATCAAGTGAATATCAGTTATATATATAATCGAGTTTAAGATAGTTGTTTGACTAATACTTACCTTTTTGTTAATTCCGTGTCATCTGTAAATGAGAAGTGTGTTTTATATATTTTATTGCTGCGTTAACAAACATCATCGGTATTAATTGGAACGTCAAGACAAGTATTAAACCACAGTCCCTCTTGAGGGACTGTGATTAAACATATGTTTACTTACCTTTTGCCGATTCAGTACTTTTGCGCTGTTTAAAGATGAAAAGTGCCCCAAATAGAATGACACCGACAAGAATCACTATAAATACGAGTAAAACCACCACAAGAATAGATAATGGATTCCCTGTGTAAGCAATAATAATAATAGGTGATTTTCCGTACAATTGCGAGATCTCGCGAGATGCATGAAAGACGCGCGTCGAACGTCTGCCGCAAAAATCGAACGATTTGATTTTGAACTAGAATTTCTTTATTTCGTAGCTTACATTGACCGGCCGATCTTCGACAGAGGAATATTGCTTCCGAATACCCTTACTTAATCAAAATTGCCTATCATCAAATGTGGACAGCACATTATTGAGCATGGAAATGTCCCCGAAATACTTTCGCGTTTGTCGAATCCCACGCGATGTTTGACGCGACTACGACGCTATGACTTTTGTTTGTCCTGTTTTTACGTTCGATTTCACGCATAACGCGTGATTCTCGCAGTGAACGGAAAATGGTCTATTCCGATCAGTTCAACGGTACTCGGATGTATTAGACAACTAGATAAATAATATCATAGTTTCCACTACGGGCGCCATTAATCTACCAATTAGGCTTCATGAATACCGACATAACTGTATGATGTAGTCACTGTTATCTTCAAAACACAAAATAGGCCGACTTTTCCTTAATATCAGAAGTGTTTACACAATCTCTGACATATCTCATTTTGCAGTTGACACGTTCATTTAAATTTCGTATCTAAGAACGAGATTAATTTTAAGTTAAGAAATGTCATTAACTCATGGTTGCATTACAGTTATGGTAAACAAAATTTGCCCTGATGTTTTTGTTTATCTTTTGTGTTGAGACAGTAAATCAAATTTGGCAAAACGATGGGGAAAAAATGCTTATCATTTGTAATCACTAATTATTTTGAATTTCATTTATAAAATGTAGAAGAATTATAATTGATTTTTTTTTTTATTTTTATAATTCGGATTGTTGGTTTATACAAGACACAAATACATATATCCTATAATATAGTTTTTTGGGCAAAACGCAGAAATACTATGAAAACAACCGTTTTTTAACTCCATGTATACATCATAAGTTCTTTCGTTGCTTACCTAATGTTGTTTCCGTTATCGATCCAGAAGTTGCATTTCCAATCCAGTTCTCACTCACCACTTCAATGGCATATTCTGTTGCAATAAAAAGTCCTGTGATGGTTTGTTCAGTATGTGCTGTCCAGCGTGTTCGTTGAGTTTGACTCGTTGGTAACTCAGAATACACTAAACAAAACTGCTGAGAGGCTCCGCCATCAAACCCCGCAGTCCAAGAAATACTCACTGTGGTTTCGGTTGTGTCAGTAACGGTAAGATCAGTGGCAGGCTCAGGCTCCCCTGTTAATGTCAATGAAACTGATTCAAATTCTAGTAGTACATTAAAACGAGTGGTTGGACATTTACTGAATAGAGGATCACTCCGCTGATACAAACATCACTTAGGCAGCTGGATTTTTGTTTCATCTCACCAAAATTCAATTATTAAGTTTGCATAAACCTTGAAAATGTATTTTTAAGGTCTATGCAAAAACACTGCTATCAGTGGCGGCGGCACCGGGGCAGAATGGCGGTCGCCCACCCGGAAAAAAACATGTTGGGGCGCCCCTCCCCCCCCCCCCCAAATCAAGCTGAAACTTTTTGTGCTAGCAAAATTTGCCACTCAAAATGCAGGAAATATCGTTCCAGGGGGTCTAGATATCAGATCTCGCTCACTCATGCAACATTTCGTGCCACCGCCTCTGGTTATATATCAAATAATATTACAACGTGTTATGTTCATTCAGTGAATGTACATAATTGAAAAAAACACTATAACAATGGCAAACTCCTAGCTCATGCACAAAGTTTTAAATATTTAGTCGTAGTGATCCCAGTTTCAGATTTACTAGTATTACGAAACTACTAACACGTGACATGTATGAATGCATTGAGCAGATTAGAATATGAGAGAGGATGTTAAGCGTGAATTTCTGAAGAGATATTGTGAATAATAATACTGTAGTTTGTAAGACGCGTCAATATACATGTATATCATATATACATACACATAATATCAATCCATGTGGTTGCCTCGTCTGTGTATTCTTCGCCATCAAGTAACGTATTTCTACCAACACAGACATATTCACCAGACTGATGTCTGCTGATTCCCGGGATATTGAGTTGATTACCTTCTTGTATAATGATGTCACCTTTCGTCCACACTACGTCAGCAGCGGGGTTAGCGTCAACTATACACTCAATTGACACGGCAGCTCCTTCTGCCACAGTAAACCTATCCTTCACCGACACCTCGGGTCCATCTAACAGAAAATATGTATTTAAATGACGATGGTCGCACCGCAGTGTACCAGTAAACAATGTATTTTACACGCATTGTGTACGTCGCGACGCGACGATCACCACAATTTAAAGCAGGAGGTTCGTCACTTGCGCACGCGCGGGAATTGAGTCCCATGCGACGATAACAACACACGCTAAAAACGCAAAGGCTCGTGGGTAGACGCTTCTTTGTAAACAATGACACGCTATGGCCATCTGCGCATGCGCAGGCGACGACTCCCCCCGCTTTAACTAAGAACATGCTGTTTTTCAAATACAAACTGAAATCACGAATTACATTCAATAACAGGTCATCAGGAGGTCATACTCACATTGGACGTCGATATGGGTAGTGTTCTCCCCGGTTCCTGGTCCTATGGGTTCTGACGTGAAAGTATTCGTAGCATGACATGTGTAAATACCGTCGTGTGACTTTTGTACGTTTTGTAGAGTCAGAGTTTTTCCTTCACTTTCCCGATCGTTAAATGATATCCACTTAATATCTGCGTTAGGCACAGCGTCAACCATGCAGTTAACAATGACGTCATTACCAACAATAACAGAGTACTCATCCGGGACATATACATCTGGGGGATCTGTAAGTTTTCACACAAGATATCTGATTCATATGATTGGTTGCGAACTTGTTGGCTTATGCATAACATAATATATCGGTTTTAAAGAATTCAGTTGTTGATTAGATTTTACATTTTGAAAACATGGTAATAATAATAATAATAATAATAATAATAATAATAATAAGTATTTATTGCTTTCCTAGGCCACCGGCCCATATACAAACATATCAAACCAATGCTTAAAATGTAACGGGTACAAGAAGAATATGATAATATTCTCGGTTAATGATCACATGGAATTAAATAATAATTAATTTGTTAACAATTGTTTCCTAACTTCAAATGCTCTGTGCACAAACACACAAACATTTCGTAGAATAACACCATTTGTTGCTTGAACAAGCCTTTGGAATTTATCCATGGTTGGTTGGAATGAAAAATGTTGGGGGATTAACTCTCGTCTTAAAGTGTTATAGGCTGGGCAAATCAACAGAAAGTGATATTCATCCTCAACAAAATTAGCACGACATACTTTACAGAATCTTTCCGTTGAGGGCAAAAAAACCTTCGCGCCTACCTTCTTCAATTCTAAGTGGTAAAACCCCACAACGAAAACAGGCAAAAATGCGGACGAGTTTCAGATTGCAATTTAAAGATAAATATTTCTCCGGTTGTAAGGTACTCTTGAACTCAATGTAATTACGTAATTTAGGTTTCAAGGACGCATTTGCTTTCCAAAGCTGTTTCTGCGTGTCTGAGACACGCAGTACAAATTCAGAAAGAAAAACGTCCTTGCTACCTACTTCTTGAGCTAGCCAGACATACCCAAAGCCATATGAATACAAAATGTGTTTAATTGCCGTCACCCAGTTATTTCTACCTAGGTCATTGAGATTACGCAACATTGAATAGGCATGCCTGGGAATTCTCGTCGGAGGGAGTTCTAAGAGTCTAAGTCAATACTTAATACAACGTTTAAGTGTGGAAACGAAGATTGGAAGTCGTCGTAGTATTGAAATCCCCATATTTCAGATCCGTAACACAGAATAGGAGATATAATTGAATCAAATAATTTGAAATGAGTGTCAAAATGAACCCCATTAAGTTTAATAGATACCGATGAAAGAATCCTAAGCGTTTTCCCAGCCTGGTCCGCTAAAGTAGAAACTGCTTTAGACCAAATATTCCTGGAAGAAAGCACGAGACCTAAATACTTATAATAGGAGACAACTTCTAACTCGCATCCCTCAAGGAACCACTTCTCGTTTCGTGAAGCGTGACCGCCTTTGCGGAAAACCATAACTTTTGTTTTTTGTAAATTAACTTTCATACACCACTTACTACAAAATTGCGATAAAATATTAATCAAATTCTGCAGGTTTGGAATTGAGTCACTAAAAATGGCTACATCATCTGCATAAAGTAAAGCGAACAGATTATAAATGTCCTGTGTTAGTTGAATCCCCAAATTTCCCGAGTTAACCAACATCAAATTTAATTCTTCAATAAAGAAACTAAATAAAATAGGGCTCAACATCCATCCTTGTCTGACCCCTATCGGGCATTCAAAGGAACTTGAAAGATTCGATTCAGATTTGACACAAGACTTAACATTACTATACATAGAACGCAAGATACAAAACATGTTACCATGGATACCGATTGTTAATCATTTATATAATAATAGTGAATGGTTTATCCTGTCGAATGCTTTAGAAAAATCCACGAAGAGACAATAAAATTTACCACCCCTTTTAGCCAAGTACTTCTGCACAATAGCATACAAAACAAAAATATTATCTATAGTACTGTGATTTTTTCGAAAACCCGAAAACCTGAAAACATGGTGAATCAATTTGAAAGAACATTTTGAATAAGTCGTTATTACAAGAGGTGTATTCAGCGTGTCCTGATATCGAGTGTGTCATCGCGTCAACGCTAAAAGGCCAATGAATTTATTTTCGCTGATTTTTGACGAGTTGAATGTAAAATATAAGAAAAGGGTATATTCGCTGGATTTTATTGTCACTGGACCATTCCTTCGGGGAAAATAAAGTATTTCACAGTAGTACACATAGGTGATATATTTGATTTGACCAACAAAATATTCAATTATGAAAATGAAAAAAAATAAAAAAAACATAAAATATACGCAGCAAAATAGTTTGTTGGTCACAATTACCAGGATAATCGCTCGGAAAAATGGAATCGATAAAGTAAATCACTAGTGATAGCTGGAAATATGGAGTACCTAAGCGTAATAATACCATGTCTAATACACTGTCCTCCAGTGAGTGGTTGTACCCGGATGTACTGGTGAGGACAATCAATTTCCAAAGATAAAATGATTTTAGCAGTCTCTTTAAAACTTACATTCAACTATGACATTGGATTCTGATGACCCTTGACCTTGGTCACCATTATAATATGTATTGGTTACTTCACATAAATAAATACCAGTTTGGTTACGTTGAATATTATGTATTTGTAATGGGTTATCTGTATCGGATACTGTGTCTTCGGGCCCTTTCCATCGAGCAGAATCACTGCAAGGTAGCGGGTTGCCGTCAGTTACTTTGCATAAAATATTGGTCGTCAGCCCTTCACGAACTGCCACTATACCATCTGTTTCAGCCACAGGTGGGTCTTTAACAGAAGTTAGAGTTACAGACGCTGTTATTTAGTATATTATTTTTATTTTATTTTTTTTTTTATTTTTTTTATGAAGGTAATATTTGTTACATCTTGAATCTTTTTTTGAAGCCGCCCGTAATGAGTATGTTACTTAAAACGACATATATTAACGCAATTTCAAGTTCGTTCAAAGTGACAATTTGTTTGATTTACTGAACGAAATTATGCGTGTGAATTTTGCAGTATTTACTGTGAATGCTTCACTTATTCACCGGGGTTTAATCTCGCTATTTCCGGCGATACGTAGAAAGTAGTAGAAGTTGTTTTTAAATTACTGATAATTTTTTTACAATGTAAAACCCAGAGAATATTTTCAATATTTTAAAATAGTGAAACCAAATGCCCGTAAAAATAAATAGTTTTTACAGTATTATAACAATCGCATGTATTACACAGTAACGCATACATATAAATAAATAAATAAATAAATAAATAAATAAATAAATAAATAAATAAATAAATAAATAAATAAATAAATAAATAAATAATAAATAAATAAATAAATAAATAAATAAATAAATAAATAAATAAATAAATAAATAAATAAATAAATAAATAAATAAATAAATAAATAAATATACAATTCTTACACTGTACATCAAGGTGTGCAACTGCATCATCATCTTCTCCTACGCCATTGTCAGCGACGCACAGATAATCGTCGTCATCTGACAGTGCAATATCTTTTATACGAAGTAATCCATCATCAATATAGTATTTATTTCCATCTGATCTGAGTCTGATATCATCTTTATACCATCGGTACGTTACAGCCTTTGGTGTGCCAGTGGCCATGCAGGTAAATGTAACCTCTTCATACCGGAGTGCCGACGTGTCTGTTGGAAAGTGATAGATGGTCGCGGGGTCTACTCACGGAGCAAATGTAATAATACAAATTGTGCGAAATTAGAAAAATCATCACTAGAGAAAAGGGACTTTACCACACAAGTTACGTCATCGAATTATGAATAAAATTATATCTTATTTAGACATCCTGATAAGAAGAATCATTTACAAAGCAAATAAATAAATATTTCACTTAGTTTAAATATGATATATGTTACTATAGCAACCGGATATTAAACAATTATTACCATCAAACCTTTTACATATAAAATATCTGTCCCCATCAACGATATCATTCCATTCTCCGTCAGTGTACATTTCAACAAAGTGTTCAGCAGCGTTGGCATTGTTTGGTTCACCTTTATCCCAATTACTTTAAGGAAATATTGATAGATATGAGATGCGCATCTTCGCAATGAACATTCATAAATATAGCAAACTTGCTGACAGTAAATTGATCTACGAACTAAAGTTCAAATGTTTGTTTGGAATCAATTATCCTAGCCTGTTGGCTGATTTATTCTGGAAACCTGGGAATTGGTTAAAAAATGGACTATTGGACGAACCAGAATTTCAAAGATGGATTGACTTGAATTTAACTGATGGTGTAGAACGAATCAGGACACTTACTCGTAATCAACCTCAGTTCCATCACTCCAAAGAAATAAGCCCTCCTTGTAAAGATCATTAAAACCAATCCAAGTTGTGTCCTGTATTCTACTTTCTATCCAAGACTGTGCACAAATATCAAGTGAACACATTATATGCTAACATTGGTTTTGTGAATGACAATTATTTTACATCACTGAGTAAATAATAATTTATCGTGACATATAAATAAACCGGAAATATGATAGGCGGGAAAATAATATGTAGTATAGTAGTATTCAGCATGCAATTACAATTAAGATGTTCAATGAACATCACAGAGAAGCCCTCGAAGAAAAATGATAGACTGACTCTTCCGGTAGCCGTGGTGCTTTCCCGTTTCTTCCTTTTTTATGAGCTATGCCAAAGATGCTCCGCACATTTTATGAAAGAAGTGCAGACATTTTCTGAAATGCATGAAGAAACACTCATCAAGTAGATTTGAGCTGCGAATCACTCGATTGGATTACAATATTTCCTTTCATTATATAGCGAAAAGACATTTAAAGTGTATACTTTGTATGACAGCAATTTCTCTGTATGATTGGCCTTAAAAGTATCAGACCATCTTAAAAAGACACAGGCAAAAGACATAAACTGTTATGAATATTTATATGTTTGAATAAATTATGATGAATACCATAAATACATTGATACGACTAATCCTGTTATCATCTTTTCGAAATCAAACTCATGAACGGTAAACCCAATTAAAAAAATTAACCTGGGGATGAACAGTAAAAGGGCAAGTGTACCATGGACTCAAAAACGGGGGATCAAATCGACTGTCAGTGACAGTTGCGTCTTTGAGAGAAACTTATTGAAAGTGCGCTTCTGTTTCAACAGGTCTGGTCGATTGATGGGAGCGAGCGCATTTATCTTCCAAAGTGTCAGTATAATAGAAAAAAATGTTCCAAAGATAGAATATGGTTCCTGTCACTGTGGAAACATGCTCTATCTATCATCATTAACTGTAAGCAGATAAGTCGTCGTTTTCACTCACAAAAACATGTTTTCTGAAAAGAAATATGAAATAGTTACATTACAGAATCGATTGATTGTCCTTGTTCATATATTTCTGTTGCTAATACCCATGGGTGAACACACTTTTTCAACGATATATCATGATTTATATTTCAGTCAGTTTGACAGTGGTTGCCATGATAATGACAAGACCAGATGGCGAGCTGGTCGAAATCAACCAAAAACATCTTATGACTCTGCAGTTTTTAAGATACAAGACAGTAGCTGTAATTCTAAACCAATGTTGTTTGCGAGTTTAAATAAGGTGGTATCTTTGTGGAATGTTAGTGCGAGATTATTACCCCATCAATATTAGTTGGCGTTGACAATGTATAGAAATGTTTTCTCTAGACAGCTTGACGAGTAATTAATTGATTATGATGTGTAAAACTTTCATGTGATTGGTTGTTTGTTGGAAGGCAAGGCCTTGGAGTCTCTTATACTGATTGTAATTGGTTAAGGGGTGACAAGAAATAAAGATGGATTTAATGCTGTCTCGGGTGAAAACCAGGGACTTGGCAGAGAATCGTTTTGGGAACATGAACGAAGCTTGTGTGTGTCTTTTGTTAGCCTAGCGTGGAAACGACCGAATCCCGGTTACCTAAGTGAAAGGTTTTTAACCATCAAAAATACCTATCACAGATACACAAAGATAACAATCTGCTATAGTCATCTTTGAACAGTTTAACGTCACATTTTACGCATAAAAAGCTATCATTGCGATTTCTATTTTTTGTTTGTTTTGTTTCTAGATGTGGTCCAAATTATACAAATCATTATACTTTTTAATAGAGCCTTATACTTTCTTCATCCGTGACAAATTTCATGCGTGGCAATGCACAAAGTTCGAGTATATAAGAGAGTTAGGCTAACAGGATTATTTGATGCATTAGCTCATTTGATGAATCACGATTTGAGTTAAAGGGCGATGGTCGTCGCGCCACGCATGCGCGAGATATGGAACTCATTTGAACAAAGATGGCGACTTTGACTTTTGTGCAACCAACGAGTACAAATTGAGACGTTAGTAAGCGTGACAATGTAATTTCTTTGGTGAAAGTATCGAAGGAGTCACCGGTGGTAATTAGCGACCTTGTACCCAGATCAACCCTCGTGATTTCCATTAGAAGAGCGAATTGGATTTTGGGAAAATCGATGTTTATCAACATAAATGTCGCTCATTCACAGTGCGACGACCACCTCCCTTTAATCACAAATACAAAAGACAATGAAAATTAAAGTAAACGTGTCTTACATTTTCACTTCCACTGTGGATGCTTGCTAGTTCTCCATCTTTAGATAAACACCAATCCCTCGACTCTAACCATTCTTTTTTACTGTTACTAAAATAATAACAGTATGTTCCGTAATTCTCCCATCCTGACTGACAATCTGTAAATATTGATATATATATCTCAGTTCTATCAGCGGTCTCCATACATCTCCATAGTAACAAAGCAAGCAGTAGTGGCACATCTTAAAACCGCCACCTCCTTACGGCACCTAGGTTAGTTTTACGGAGTCCTTGTGAAGCGGAAATAAGGCTATGGTATCGAGGACGTATTGTCATGGATTTACAGAGAAATTGAACTTATGCGTTGGTTGGTAAGGTTGCGAGAATTGGAAACGGTAAACTCCGCATAATATAAATATTATGCGATTTCAAAAAAAAAAACGCTCTTTGGAGTATATAACGGAAACTTTTATTTTTATCACATTTTAAACATTTATCACAAAAATATTATTGTTTAGTCATCATTTTAGAAAGTGGCCAACAATACATCTCAGTGATTGTTGACAACCATTAGTCCATCGTGTCGTGTCAACTATGCTGAATATTTCAAATCAGAAAGTGTTTATCTGTTTAACTAAAACATTTCACCTTTCAATTTAAAACCCCCACTGAATAGAGGTTAACCATTCTGGGTGCTATGAGAATTCTAGTGTTTGTTCTAGTGTTTATGTTCATTATATTCGGCAAAACGAACGACAAAAAATTTCGTTCTGTCATATAATTGCTAACACCTCCAAAGTACTATTATGACTAAGCCACCTGTGGAGGCAAGTAAAAACAGGAAATAACAAGTTACCGTCACTGAACATATGAGACTTGCGTAATATAGTTAGTTTTATTTTACTCACAGTAGAACACTTTTTTTTTTTACTCAAGGTTCCAGTTATAGATGCAAATTCGATGCTGATTTCTATTGATGAGTGTCACAAAGTTTACCCCTGGTGTATTACTAGCCTGCACAATGTAAATCAACATATACTGCCCTGCCAATACGGGTGAACACATTACGTAAATATGTACATTCCTAAGGTGATTAGATATTATCAGGTGGTGTGCATGTAAACACAGTGAACTCATCTGTTATCTACGCCATTATATTTAAAGGGCGGCAGTCGTCGTGCCGCGTCCTGTTCGATACTGGGACTCATAGCGACGTATACAACGCGTGTAAAATACTTTGTCTATTCACATGATATTCGAACACGCGCTGCGCGACGACCACCGCGCTTTAGCCATAGACCTTAGAAAAATTATAGTTATATCTGAGTGTGTTTATCGGTACTATTAACTTACAGGCAACACTTAAATATAAATACAAATTTAGGTTAATTCCTCTTAACGAGTTTATATGTTATGCATTCACAAGTAATATTATTGATCAAATTTCATGTTCTGGTGTGACTAATAATGTTAATACATACCTTTGGATTCAACGCTCAAATAAATCATCGATTGCACAATCCATAGCAACATGCAGACCCTGGCCACCAAGTAGTAACAACTGCACTGAAACATTTTGGTGCGAATGTCTGTCTTCGTAATATATGATTCTAAATGGAAAACTTGAACAAGTCACAGTTTCGGAGCAGCCTGTTCGAAATTTAAATCGCATGAAAAGATTGCAAAATCTGTACCCACCGATGCAGAATTTACCAGGAAATGTGTTACCAGCCTTAAATAACGTAACGTCTATTTTTAACAGTGAAGCGAATAGTTTTGCACAGCGCATGCGTCAGGTTGAGTATGAACTTACACGACATCTTCCATGGAGTTTTCTATGGTATCTATAGAATGAAACTGTCTATATTTATGCTGTATGCTGCACAGCAATACATTTTTTTATTCATTTCGGCAGCTATCAACACGTGACATTATTGTACTCGTAATACTTCTACCATCTTAAGTGTTCGCTTCATGCATTCTGGTAATATAATACCCCCTCCCCCCCGCCGACCTCTTCTCCACAAATCATGCTCTATTATAAAACATTATAACATAGCTATTTATAGATATTTTTTAGTTTCCTCACGATTCAGAATACGTGGTACGATTCCACTATTAGTGCAATATTATCTATCCTTTCCTCAGCATGAGTATGTCTACTATATATGATTTATTATTAATTGTATAATGGCTTCCGGTCCATTACAATCATACAAATTAATTATTGAAAAGAAATAAATTTATATTACAAAATATGTATGAAAATATAGATGAAGAGGGCGTCAATAGATAATATAAGTACTATATAATAATGTGATGGGGATATATATATATATATATATATATATATATATATATATATATGTATATATACAAGCTTATTAGGTTATTCGAATTTGATATATGTCTATGAATGTCTATGTGGTATATATAAGCGAAACGTGTGGCACATTAAACTCTGTGGGACGATAAAGGAATTGTGTAAATTGTCTTTGTTTCCTTTTCTAAATCTACCCCTAGTTTATTTACCTGAATGATTTTCCAGATTCCTAAATTGTAGAATATGTTCATCAAAAACAACTACACCGTGACTGTAATCACCAATCAAAGAATGGAAGTCTTTCAAAACGAATTCTTGGTATATTTTGGCATGAATACCTAATTCAGAATTAGATAAACGTGTAGGTATCACTCCATTAATAGCGAAATTAAGACAGACTGATGATGGATTGGATATTTTGCATTATCAATCTGCCCTCAGGTTGATCCCAGATGGTAGCAGAGGTAGCCCACAACCGAGGGAGGTCTGAAAAGAAACAATTGAAAATGAAGTGAGCAATTGAATGCCTTTATAACTTGTTATGACACTAAGATGACGTCATATATCTTGCCATGGGCACGGTGGGCAAAATGTATGGTTCTTTTCTCTGATTTCCCCTGTCTCCTCCAAAATAGTTTACTCCCCCAAGCGGTAATTCATAATCATACACGTACACAACAATCAATGTATGTATAACTGTAGACGTGCTTAATCGGTGCGGCCATGCTCGTATTATGTAATGAACTTTATACAGACAGTTTGCTGCTTATGTGTACATTTCAGTATTGTCCAGGTTATCTCAGCGCGTGGTCCAAACAAGGTCTTTAGCATTAAGTCACGTATGTGCATCGCTTTATACAGACATACAAATAAGATAAATGGTTATAATGTGGTTTACTCTAGATAGCTGACATAGCCTCAGACCACTAAAGAAGACATAGCTCAGTTTTACACGACTGTCGCATGCGGACATTTAACAGCGTTCTCTATAATCGTTTGTAGCCTAAAAAAGTTCGTAGCTGCATCGTAATGTGATGGTGGACATTTAATTGACGTAACAACTTGAATGTCATAGTGAATGTTAGGGGAGTCGGAACAATTTGCATCTGCATTCCAATTCCATTATCGGGTGTAACACTGACATCATCACATAGCACACATAGAAGAGAAGTGTAGGGTAATACAGTATACGGGGTCACATGGGAACCGACTGGCATCATTTGTTTGGTTACCATTCTTGAATAACGACTAAGGGTTTGAACATGTCAGAAACAAAATGTCGAATGAATGAATGAATGTCTAGTGTTTTCTGTATATAAGTGCTTAGCAAAGTATCCTACCAAGGATACTTGCTTTATATACTCTGTAACTTCGCATTTTGTCTCGTCAATCCAGGCATATCCGATTGTCAGGAATTGTCACATACACATGGTGTGCTGAAGTAACACGCCACGAATGCAATGTTTAGTTTAACGTGAAATTATAATAAAATTGAACTCAACAATATCATTATGACTGGCAATTGTTTGTATTTTCGGAATAAAAAATATGTATTATATTTTGAATAATTTGCTTCAAGCTCCAATTTCTATTATAAGAAATTTGATATTAGCACGACAATGAGATACTTTTCTGCTAGTACGGTCGAACTGACCCAAGACAAGCATATGCAAAAACCCAGTTATTGCTAAGTTCGTTCTATAATGTTACGTTTCACTTGCATTGTGTTCATAGCACTATGTAGCTACCATCCATATGGACCTAACCTCCCCAGCATCATATAAGGATGGATGGCTACACTAAAACCATTTTATTGTGCGAAATGAAGCACCAATCTAAAAGTGTTGCTAAGCAACGTACTCAATTTACATAACTTCTATCTTTCCAGTAAATTTTTCGGTTGAAATGGGAATGTGATATTTTGAGTATATTTCTGATATAGATAGGGCACTCAAAAGATCGATTAGTCACTTTGCGTAATTGGTTTCCTGAAATTCGACAAATAATTTATTAGCAATCACCTTCTCACATAGCTGGACACGGAACACATTATTGAGGCTTCGAATTTACGCATTTGCAATCTTCAGCAAGTGTCATGAATTTGTTTTTGCGTATCTGTTAACCGACTTAATTAGTTGATTATTAGCGAATTGCTGTGTTATGTCTGTCATCGTTTAGGTCTATTTGAAGTTTTGGACGGAACTTGGCTCAGTGATTTGGAACTAATTACCAGATAACCGCCGCTTTTTAGACTACTCATTCTGACAGTTTATATCCGTAGTTATTAATGTAGTGAACGATTAATCAAAAGATATGACGTATTCAGTACTTAGTGTGATTGGCTTTATGATTGAAGGTTACGCCCTAGAGTCTTTTACTGTTTTGTAATTGGTTAGAGTTTTGAAAATGAATAAAGAGAGTTTGAGTTGGTCTTGGGGAACACAGCACGATAGACGCAGTAGAGAGAGAGAGCAGTCCTGGGCAGTCGAGAGTCCAGTCCAGGGGCGAGCCTTGAGGCAGTCCAGTCTTGGGCGAGTCTTGGTTCAGCCTTGTGAGAGTCTTGGGGACTTTTCCCCAGGGTGCTGTGTCTTATAGAGTGCTCCAAAAGATCGACTAAGACGAGAGTTGAAACGTATTTCGTTGTGTGTGTCTTATTTGACTGTAAAGTTAAAGTGATTTTCCCGATCCCGCACCTCAAGGGGACGAGATAGAGACACGAGACGAGTTTCCCCCCTGACAGTGTGGAGAACCCCGAGAGAAGAGGATTTACCCCTGATACGTGGTGTGAGAACCCTGGGCATTGCGTCTTACGCACATTGACGTCCTGTGAAAAAAAGTGAAATGGCGAAGGTGTGTCTTTCTTGTGAACCGAACTAGCAGCGATGGCAGAGACGACTCGGAAACTGCGCTTGACGACTAACGCCTTTACCAGTATGGCACCGATGTACAACGCTGAAGAGATGAAGACTTCAGAACCCCTTTGGAAGGACGAATATTGTATAGGACTGTATAATTAAGAATTGAGCGACATTAAAGACAAGAAGATGAAAGAACGACCCCGGAATAATGCGACAAGAGAAGAGACGCTTATAGACTTTAACTTTAGCTATCTGTGTATTGCTTAGAGAACCGCTGGTTGGACACTGTAACGGCACTGTAACTCAGGACGTTGAACTCTTTTCACAATTCCTAACACTATTGCTCAGTAATGTAATGTATTGCTGTTTTTTCTATTGTTTTTACCGTTTTTTTTTGTGATGTCGAATTGTATGTATGTAAGCGCCCAGATCTTTGTTTCGAAATGATATTTAGTGACGTTCGAGGTCCTTTATAACGATTTAAGCGCGCTTCAGTGGACGAGTATTTGCAACACAGTGTTTTGAGTTTTGTGGAGTTTTATGGAGTTTTAATGAGTTTATGAGTACGGATTATGATGGGGAAAGTAATGCCCCAATGAGTTTTTCAGAGTTTTGAGATTTGTCGATGTACAGAGATATCGACGTTTTAAGAGTTGTTTTTGTTTACGTGTTGTTTTCCGGAATACTTCTGACGCTTTTTGAGTGGAGAGCACCTTTGTAACGTTTTTTAATATCTTTTTGAGATGGGAGTATGGTGCGCTTATATACGTATTGTTTGATATCGCAAGCTTTTGTTCATGATTGACAGGATTATATGTAACTTAGTAGTTTCTATTGTTTAGTCTTTTCCCCGTCTTTATTGCCAGAGAAGTAATGTGTTATGATAGCTTTGTCTTTGCATTCTGTTTCCACGCCGTATGACTTTTGTTTAGATTAACGACTTGTGAGTTCAGTTGAAGTTTATAACCGTATATGACAGGAGTTTGATTAATAGCTTTTTATTCATTGTTTATTAGTTACCGCTTTGCAATGCTTTAACCGAGAGACGCATCCCTGGTAATCACGTGATCGTGCTGTCGACGGCCGCGATTGGCTGATCGCTTGGTTACACCGCCACGCCTTAGTTTTTTTGACCTTTTGATATAGAGTTTGTAACCTTAGTAACGGAGAAAGTGAAGCGACGGGTTACCTCAGCGAACCGTTTTGAGAAAAGTGAGTCGATTGGTAGCCTTTCCCTTGTTTTTGATTTATAACCGTTGATATTTGTGACTTTATAACCATTGTATATAGACTTTATAATCATTGTACTTAATTAGTGTGTTTTACTCTTTTTGATTTATTCCTTTTCTTAGTATTGTATTTAACCTGTATGACGATGAGTAGAGGACGGTATCTTTGATTTATGAACGTGTTATGCCAAGAGGCATATCTCAGTTTGGGTGAAGGGATGTGTCATGAATTTGTTTTTGCGTATCTGTTAACCAACTTAATTAGTTGATTATTAGCGAATTGCTGTGTTATGTCTATCATCGTTTAGGTCTATTTGAAGTTTTGGACGGAACTTGGCTCAGTGATTTGGAACTAATTACCAGATAACCGCCGCTTTTTAGACTACTCATTCTGACAGTTTATATCCGTAGTTATTAATGTAGTGAACGATTAATCAAAAGATATGACGTATTCAGTACTTAGTGTGATTGGCTTTATGATTGAAGGTTACGCCCTAGAGTCTTTTACTGTTTTGTAATTGGTTAGAGTTTTGAAAATGAATAAAGAGAGTTTGAGTTGGTCTTGGGGAACACAGCACGATAGACGCAGTAGAGAGAGAATGCAGTCCTGGGCAGTCGAGAGTCCAGTCCAGGGGCGAGCCTTGAGGCAGTCCAGTCTTGGGCGAGTCTTGGTTCAGCCTTGTGAGAGTCTTGGGGACTTTTCCCCAGGGCGCTGTGTCTTATAGAGTGCTCCAAAAGATCGACTAAGACGAGAGTTGAAACGTATTTCGTTGTGTGTGTCTTATTTGACTGTAAAGTTAAAGTGATTTTCCCGATCCCGTACCTCAAGGGGACGAGATAGAGAGACGAGACGAGTTTCCCCCCTGACAGTGTGGAGAACCCCGAGAGAAGAGGATTTACCCCTGATACAAGCATGGTGCAATGTGAATAAAATAGAGCGTCGATGTAAAATAACAAAACGTTTCCTCACGTCAATATCATGACTGAGATTCAAGAATAAATATTAGCCTGAAATTTCCTTCACGGATCTAAGTTCGTCGAAATCCTTGTACTGACCGATGTACCGAGTAAAAATATGCAAATGCATGGACTATAATTTTACCCTTTTTGGTTCCCATTTGGACAAAATACAGTATTCGGGCGTAACGTTCGTGGTAACAGAATGTATTCAGCTGTCGCAATGCACCACACTTTGAAAAACAGAACTAGACTTGCAATATATAATCTATTTATTTAAAAAATACGGCAGATATTTATAATATGTACACATCGATTTATTTTCAGTTAAACGTAAATGTGACGGCGGTTGACATTTTATAATAATTTCTTCTGGGGTGAAAAACACTGCAATTTAGGAAACTACTTATACTATGACTGCATATGAATGCATAGGGGGAATTTCACCGGAAGTGGTTCTACAAAATATATATTGATGTAAGTACTACACCCCGTGACCGAAACTAATTGGGGAGTAGATGTTGCGGTTTCACTTTAATACAATTGCAATTACAAGGTTACGTTTACCTTCGACGATGACATTGACCACACGGTGAGATATTCCAATTCAACTCGAAACGACTAACGGAACAAGATGTCATATGCCATGTTTTATGATGAAAATGGGACCTAACCGTCCCAAATTTTTCTCATTCATCTTTCTTGTCATGTGACTTTCGTGTGAACCGCTCTGCTTTAAAAAAATAACTGTAGTAAATACCGTTTTCGCTATCGACTCCATTATACATGTAGTACAGTAAAGTCTGCTCTATTTATTTATTTCCAATATCACGAAATGGGCGCTATTCAACCCACTTGTAAGTAATGAAAAAATGCTGTTTTTTTCTGAGTAATGCAACAAATAGTCACCAAGGCAACAGATAATTCACTATGTTTTGCCTTGCGAGTAAATACCATATGCACTTCAACCTATACAATTCTCAGTGATTTGTGGTATCCGACGGTTTTCACTTCCCCGAGTTACACGTCACTTCCGCAAATTAACACGCCATATTGTAAATGTGTCCTGTAAAGTAAAATGGCATTCTAGTCTAGTATACAGCACTCAACGAAAGGATATTGTTAAACCATTTTCGGAAATGTAAATACATTTGCAAATCCGTAAGCGAAGTCACATGTTCTTGTTTATTTTCAGGGTAGATGGAACAATTATTTTGTGCGTCATTATATCTTTTCTTTGTTTTATATTCTGACGTCAAATTGTGTACCATTCCAACCAATTATCATACACCACTTCATACACGTTAGCCACCATGGACGGATTAAACTATAGAGGGCGCAATAACGCTACGTTTCTCCTGACGACTCTGAATCGTAGCCCGAAGTCTCTTCGGACTTTTTAGAAGTGTCATTCTTAGAGGCCATGACGCCTTCTTCGTCGTCACTTAACGTGCCTCTTGATGATAGCTTATCTTCTTTGTCCGAAATCGTGTCCTCGTTTTCCTCTCCAGGAATGCCGTTCGGATCATCGACGTTGTTGGAGTTGTCTTCATCACTTCCATCGTCGGCGTGTTCGTTGTCACGGTGACACTGGTCACTGGTAGCACCGTTGATGGGAGGTAATATAAGCCTTTTCTTTTCTTGACCGTCTTTTGTCGCCGCTTCGCTTTCCTCTGTGAGTGAGCCCATCAACGTTTTTTCGACGTCTCGCTTCTTTTTGTTGAACCGTCTCTTCGATCTAACTACACGAGGAGGTTTAAAATAGTCCATCATTTTCACATTTCCAAAAATAGCTTTCATTTCCTGCCCCCTCTTTACTGGATTGGCCTCTTTGTTTTTCAAATGACACTGGCCGCACGAACATGTCGGCACGTGAGCAAAGTACGAAAAAGTGAATGAGCGGCTGGTCCGTGTCCCTAGTAACCATGGTTCCTGAGGTAACGCTCTACTCCTGGCAACGGCCAGTGCTTTAATATACGCCTGTCTATATGCTTCCATGTGGGCGTGTTTCGTGGGCGGGGCATCATGCATTCCGTAATTTGGATTTGCCATATTTTCTTCATCTTCATCGTCAACCATTTTATCTAATTGTCGCTGTCTAAGCACCTCTGCCTCCCTCTTACGTTTTGCAGCCTCGTCCCGCATCCTTTTTCTCAGCCACGCTGATTTAGTGTGTCCATGTCTCTGAAACCACAGGACATCAGCTGTATGTTCCCTTGACAACCGATCTTCATTGCTCTTTTGCGCGTGTTGATCACAATCTTCGTTTTCCTCAGTCCTGTAAGTCCCGAATCCCGAACTCACCCGGGAAATGGGTGGGGACAATGGCACCGTGTCGTCGTACGACGTACTGTGGGCCGAATAACTACCAACTCCTGAACTTGCAGAGTCTACTCTATCCGTAGGGATTTTAATCGGAGGCGGAGTGAATGGAACAGGACTTATTTCCGTAACTTTATCGCTGAATCTGAGTCCGAGATTCAATCCTTTACCCTTGCTGTCGTGTTTGTACTTAAGATGTACAACTGGTGAATCTGATTTGTCCCAGTTGCTTTGTCCAGTAGGTATTTTCAAAGGTCTTAAATTCTTACCCTCAACATTAGTCTTATTTCTCCTAGAGCGGGCGATAGCAACTTCCAAATTTCGCGTAATATCTTGTTTTTTCGGGAGCCGATACGGAGCCTCCCTAGCGCCCTCTCGCGACGATATCATCAATGATTCTCTCAACGATTGCGATTTAATGTCAAGCACGCCACCTAAAGGTCTCGTCAACGAATTTCTTCGTCCTCTCGCTCGTTCGCGGAAGTTTTCAGACTTTGTCACAGAGTCCCTTCTAACCGGAGTTTCTGAAAAATCAGAGTTTATTTTCTTTCCATCTGAAATAATTTTCCTGTTTGCATCATGGACTTTTCGCATATTGGAGTGTTTATTGGGAAAGTTCAGTTTGTCCATGTGTTCAAACGCCTTTTCCGCCAGTGTTTTTCTTCTTCCATTCATCGCGTCGCCGATGACGCGTCCTCCCTTTGGCAGTCTTGCCGCGTGTGGTTCTGTATCCCAACTACTACTGGTCGCGATGGCTCCTCCATTCATAAGTTGATCATGGTAGCGACTCTTATAAAGCTGGTCAAGTGGAATACCACTGTACGGCTGTAGGAGAAAAAAAACAAGAGTAATTATTTAATAGAAAATACCCGGATGTATATACATAATTATTCTTTGTAAAGTTTATCGTGTATACACACTATTCATGAGCCCTCCATAGTAGTTGAATCGATCTACATCCGATCGCAGTGACAAATTTGATATTCTTTTAAACCACCACCATGACACTTTGTCACTTGAACACCTGCAGTTGTATTAGTTGTTACATCTGGAGCGACCGATGTACCGATGTTTGTCTTAGCCTGGGGTCCATGCTATTTCCGAGGTCTGTGAGAAAACAACACCGAGAAACGACGGTGAATGAATTTAGGTCAGTGAACACAATCGTGGTCAACTATATATCAACCCGTCCGTGAAATGTCGTCTTCGTAAATAATGTCAACCATCTGCGGACAATGCGGTTTCGGCATGTAAATCAATGAAGCGTTACATGATGTTTTGAATACATTTGCATCACAAATGAGATAAACTGACCATCGTTCCTAGGCGGTTTGAAAAAGTCGCCCTGAATGACCAATAAACGCGCATAAAACTCCTAGCATAGGTTCGTCTAGTTAGGTTGAATAAACGAAAGTCTCTACCTCGTTAGGCCATGTTTCGTGTAGTGAAACTGTGTCATTTGTTCACTGAGAGATCAACTATTTTTATATGCTATTAAATGTTAACTTCTAGCGCCTTATTCGACCGATTTAATGATTTAGCCGTGTCCATTTGTTTGACAAGGTCCAAATGATCACGTTTCAACGACTGCGAAGGACGGTTCCAAAATACTTCTTGTCAAGTTACTCACGAATATAATAAAACATCACTAACTCTGAATATTTTACAGAAAGTGGCTGTTAGTAATCATAGTCATTGATAATTAGTTCGGACAATAGCCCGTCACCAGTAGTTTCTAAATTACTATCTATCCAAATACTACCGAAGGGCCATTGACGAAACTAAGGACTACGATTGCCTACTAACATTTTATATATATTATATTTATCGGTCCGCGATGGCTGTCAGCTTTATTTTTTTTTTGCAACAGTTGTAAATAGTATATAACAAAATATGCATGTGATTAATTCCCATATTAACGCAAAATTACGCCAATTACGCTCGGCAATTTATTATAATAAAATTAAAGAATATTGCAATGCCTTAGTGAAACACTGACCTCGAGGTCATACACAGTCGTGATCGACCCCACTCAAAAATAGAAAACATTATCTTTCTGATGGCAGCAATATCCCCTTCTTCACGTTCTTTTCAACGAACTTCCGTTATATATTAATTATTCATAAATAAATGAACTCGACGGATTCTATCGGATGTGTTGTTATTTTTAGCTCGAGTTTTATTACGCGTTCGTCAGTTAAATAATTGACAGTGTTTTCCCAGTATGGTGTACGTTGTGGTGATGGGATCAGACTAAGGGTCGACACCTGCTGAGAGATGGAAAATATCATGGAATGTATTGTGAGTCTAACGATCGCGGATATAGTTATTACGTTTTTACTCATTATTTATTTAGCCATCAGATCGCCGGATAGTGTATGTTACACCATAGTCAAATTCATGAAAGCCGATATCCGTTATTCCAAATTTTGGGATATATAAACAAAGATTCTTCATTTTTGTTCGTTTCATCTGACACGATTATTATTGTGACTCCCAAAGGTCGAGCTCAACCAGATATAGCACACTATTTTGTCACGTGCTTATACAATTAGTGAAAAGTAGTCGTAACAAGCACACGTCCACCTATAATAAGTTGGTACAGACTCGGGGTTGTAGTGATCTCCATTATACACGTACGAAAGCTGGCGTATACTGTTTTTGTCCTGCTTTTTTTTTTAATTATTAAGCTTGTTTGTTAGATTAATTTTGCATATTGAAGTGCGAACATGTATCTCCTAGGGAGTACTTGTTTGATAAAATAATTAACTCCTCCGAAATATGCTTGTGGTTTGTTTTTGTTGTACGTAAAGTTAAAGGGTGGCAGTCGTCGTGCCGCGTCCTGTTTGATATGTGACTAATAGCGACGTATACGACGCGTGTAAAATACATTGTTTGTTTACATGAAATTCGAACACGCGCTGCGCGACGACCACTGCCCTTTATATTAAGTTAGGTATGCCGATAACCTAGATGAAAACAACAATTTCAATGTACTACTCTTAGCGCAACAAAGGCATACCCTCTATCTTTGTAAATATCTATAAATATCACAATTCAAACAAAATCGGCTATTGGCCGATTGGATAACATTGGTACGTTTTCAAATGACGTCGCTGCGCGCTCTGCTCGTTAATTGGCTGGTTGGATTCAACTATCACTGAAATTAATAAATATCTATAAAAATGAGGGAATGCCTTCGTTGCATGAGAGTGCGATAAATAATTAGGTACGTACATCAACGTGTTATTTTAAAACGAATACACATTCATACTGCATACAACTGTAACTTTGGGTTTAAACTCATCTTTGAAATAATTATATATTTGACAGTTTTTTGTTTCGAATGCAATTTTAGCGAAAACCATCCGATTTTGAAATGGCGGACTGAGTATTTCCCCCCCCCCCCCAATAATTGCAAGTAACGGTAAAATAACCGTACTTTTAACATTGTCATCTACGGAGAATTTACTTTAAGTATAACACCTATAACCATTTTGTGTTAGTTTCTACACAAAAATGTAGAAAATAAACATAAAAATAGTACAAACTTTCAGTTCCGGAAAAAGTGTGGCCATCTTGTATATAGTCAATTGACATAGTCTACAGACAAAAAAAACTAAAATGCAATTCATTTGTCAGAATGTACCATACGTTTTAGGCATAACTATCTGTATCACTAATAGTAACTGTAGTCGTCATAAATCTATTTATAAGTCGAATTTAGGTTTCATCCAATATATGTTTATAAATGCATAGATTATAATCACCATGGGCACCATGGAAAAAAATCCGTGTGTGTGTGTCGAAGGAACTTAACGGTAGTTTAAACCGTGGGTAATCTCTCTGGGATGACGAGTATGAATATGCTTTGAGTCATGCTTTGGACAATAGTTGTAGGGGGGGGGGGGGGTAAATGCGCAACATAGGGAACAATTTAGTGCATATACTTACAACAGCGTGCATCTCAAGGTGCTTGGACTGGTTAAGTAACGCCGCAACACGACGTTGTTCATGGCGAACTTCATTCAGATTCAAGGGGTCGTGCATTTCCTAAAAAAAAAGTGAAAAAGCGAAAAGATTAAAATTGTTTATGTATAAGCTCCAAGCAACGCCGTATCTGATTAATTCTAAACATTGTGTATACCTTCTAGGAGGCCCAGCAATCCCGGCGCTGTCGATCGCAACCTGCCAAGTCAGTGTGTAGTTTCAGAAGAAAGAACACACAGATTACATATGCACCGGCTGCCAGGGAAAACAGCGTAATTTCATGGAGTATGGTCGCGCCGAGTACAAACAACTCTCTGCCCGATTGCTTTAAGTGTTTTTTGTGTTTCACTAAACACGGCGCCGCAACAAGCCTCGTCGCCTTAATCGAACTCTAAAAAAGCAATAAAATATCCCATTGTTCAGTGAAATCCTCTTCATATGAACAATTGTGCCTGAAAAGAAAAGTGGTGTAAAAAGGAATAGCAATTTCGTTATTCTGACTGAGCGAACGCGGGGTTCATTACAATGCTTTTGTTAACGTTACGAGCGCCGTCGTTCAGTGTTACTCCGTCGTGTGTACGCTGAAACGACTTCTAACAAGAGTTATGGCAGATAATAAAAGCTGTAGTACACTTGCTGTTAAAATTAAGTTTCCAAGCGGATGTGTTCTTATTGACGAGTACAATGAACATGAACCGATTCGATTACCTATGCATGGAGTGTACACAATTTGACATACTGGGTTAAACGCACTCGATGACCCCCGTCATCATACACTAGGGTTATATGTTAGGATGATGATACAGGAAGATGCAAAAAGGATGTACGTAGATTTGTGTGTTAAGTTCTTAACGAAAAAACTCCGTATTGAGGATTTATTTTCTTGAAAACTAAGAAAATATTTACAAGTATCGTCATATTGACGGGATTTTCTTAGTATGAAATGTGTTTGTGTTTATAGTCGCATAACTTTACAGGAGAGTACTCGTATTCTGATCATGATCAATAAACAAATTCGATACCTATTTAGAACAAAAAAGACGATGTGACTAGTGTCACGTTGCATTGCTTTCAGTTGAGTTGTGAGGCGTCCTGTCGAATTATGCTGTACTGTACCGTGTTGTGTTAAGGGGTAGACCATTCGAGGTAATGGGGGTGGCCGGAAGACTTGTTTAAAGAAAATGCAAGCTAGACACCGAGAGAAAACGTGTATGGAATCTAAAATTGTACAGATAAGACACCGCGAACAAAAACTACACTGGCCACTTTTTTTTCAGCCACCCCAATGGTTTCAAATGATTTGACCCTAAGTTGTTTGATTTGTGGTGTTTCGAGTTGTTGTGTAAGTTGCGTTGCGTTGTGTGTAGCCGGTGTTTAATATTGAACATCAGACATTTGAAATTACTAGTATTCTGACATGACCTCGTGCTAATGTATTGCCTACTTTGTATAAACAGGTCACATACAAACGAATATTTGTTCTCTCTGGTCTTCGTGCATTAACACAGTGATTGGTCATCCATGTGTGGTGATTTGGTACTAGTTGGCTAATCAAACGGTTCCGTCATTTTGGTCTGCGTGTCAAATTTCGAATTTACAAACTTAAACCCAAAACAACGGCAGAATGTATTATAAGAATTGTTAATTGTCTGTGATTTGGAGCTAATATTATCTAAAGTTCATAGAATTAAGATGCAGTACATGTTCTTGGCACAACCATTCATCATACCGAAGGGCTACTATCTCTCACACAAAGAACCGCAATGTATTCATCCGCGGCAAGAATGTAATACAACTCCCAAAGGAATTTTGTTCACGGTCCTTGCGTCCACTTGTAACCGACTAAGATTGCATAATAAATAAAACGACTCCGGTGAATTCAAGTGGAAACTTTTAAGCAAATCAAGCAAAAATAAAATATGCCATCACGGTGAGTAATGTAAAGTAAAACAAACAAAATTCTTATTTATTAGACGACAAATCATAAGGGATATATAGTTCTGCGTTTACCATGGATACGGTGCCACTGACGCATTCGGTTGCATATACGTTGTCGCACTTCTTTTAATTTAAGGTAGAAGCCTACTCATTGTTTTTGAGAAAGTTGGTCATAAATCGCATGACAATGTCCATTGGTTTATTATGTAAAATCGTGGAGCTATTGGCCCATGGCACCATAAAATAGCATTCCTGTGTGTGTTACAGTGACGTATTTTGAGAAACTTGTCCTAATATTTTTCAAAAATTTTTAGAACAATTTCATAGAGCGCAATGTTAAACAAAAATTGCAGATTTTTGAAAAAAAAACTACCCCTTCAGTATCAATATATTATTTTTACAGCCTATGTCACCAACCTACAATTTGAGATATGGCATAATATTTTTGCCATAGGAACCTATGGTAAAAGCACTACATTACTGCCAAAATGGCCGCTATCCACTAAAATACAACTATAATTTTCTCGAAAATTAACCTGGTGACCCCGGAACTTTTTCAGTCAATATTCTTATATTGCCCAGAAGTACGATTTAATAAAAAATGAATAAATTCTGGGTATTTGAAATCATGAGTAGGCCTCTACCTTAAGCACTGTGTTGAACATTTGACACCAGACTTTCCAAATTACATTGGGACAAACTATTGTTGATATTGGATCTCGATAAGTCACGCGAGATTAACAGAGAGATATGGGTAATGAAGTGTATTGATGACATATCTCAGTTACTAAGTAGCGCCATTATGTGGGCTCTGCCATTTCGAAAAACAGTCAATTTATATCACAAAGGCTTAAGATACCAGAGATGAGCAATGTTGTACATGGTCAATAATAAAATATCTATATCTGTTGATTTAAAATACCTGTTTATTGAATTTTATCTGAGCGACAAAATTGCTGAAGCTACGCCGGGTTACGAACGTCACATTCCAGGATCGTGCCTTATAAATGGAAATGGTTGGTTGAACAATAACGCCTCGATCAGTCACCATAAATGATCATTAAATATAGTAACCATGGATATATAACAGCCATGGGTGTTATTATTATTACAGAATTTTTGTTCAAGGAACATATGCCAGGCGAGTGTTATACGACTTGATTAATACACATCCTAAGGCTATATATAATATATTTTAATAAATATAGATTGTTTATTTTGCCACTGGAGTGTGTTATGAAAATTGCTAACATTAATCGAACATATTGCAGTTTATGTTACGTTTATTTATTTTTTATTAATTAGTGTTTGTGTGTGTTCTGCGCGTGTGTTTTATGTAGTGCCATATTCACTATGTAACTAGTTTATGAACTGACAAGTAGGAAACGTAAAATGAGACTAACATGGCGGCTACTTATGTTGCATTCGCGCTTGTATCTACTTTTCTTAGGAAAGAAGTATTTGTATAGTATCTACATCATTATAAACGCATTTGGGGACTATTGCTGGGTGTTTTGCTGTACTACTGTAAAACGAATAAAACATGAATATTTCATTATGACAATAATAATTTAAATACAAAGGTAGAAAGTTTAGACACATTAAGGGGACCAGTGAACTCCCTTCAGTCGATGACAACAATAACAGGCTTGTTTTCGTCGAGTCCGAGTTTCCGACTACGTCACGGTTTCAATGTATCGAGATAACCTTTGTACCGTATCAGTTGTAGCAATAATGGAATTTACAAATATATAATGTCGGCCCACAATAAATATGTTATTTGATTATAGTTTAAATCCGAGATGTACAAAGAATTTACTTCAAATATGCGAGCACTCTGCACCGTACAGCCAGGGTGAGATTACCGATTTACACGCATCCTGAAAATGCACCGCGACGATAATCACCTACCTGTAAATGGCCACGTTTCGTATATCCTAAACTTAATACTCTACTTAAAGTCCAGTAATGATCATCAATTTGAATATATTCTCCAATAAATGGGAACCCACCCTCCTTCGTGGATCTCTGTGACGCATGTTTTCTTCGACATGCGTCCATATTTACTAGGGGAGCTCGCTTAAAGTTTAACCAAGTATGATGTCCAACATCACCACGATGTGTTACTCGTTGTAAGCCTCACTGAAAAACAACTATATGGATTGCGATTTTGTCGCCCCGACGATCGCATTTTTCTTGCGGCATTCTACGGATTTCTTTGTAAATAGCGCGACCTTAATCAAGTCGCAATATGAAGACCTAATCCTGTCTATTGAAAACAGTTGAAAAGTCAGCAAAAATAGTGAAAGGCGCGAAACAATGCAAGAATAAGAACTTACACGATGGACAGCCTTTTGGACAACGGCCATTGTGGAACTCGAATTCCGTAGATTCGGGGATGAATTAACCGTTGTTAATGTGACTTCATTATATCATTGACATCGATTTGGCTGGCGTTCAGTCGTTTCCACAGTCAAGGGCACGTACTGAAGACCATGTTGATAAGTTCAATGAGGAACGGAAAAATGCTATCTTCCCGTGGTAGCTCGACAGGTGCACCACGACTAGACTCTCCTTCTGTAGTCAGTGCACGTACGATACTAATCTATCGTGGCGTTGTGCGACCCCTCAACCCCAACTATATATTTGGTCAAGAAAGACAATGTATGAGATCGGAACCATTAGCAACGGAGACATGGCATTACGCTCCTTCAAGATGTCACGCCCATATGATGGGGGTGGAGGGTCAATTGCACCCGACCGCGGAAAAAAATCTAAAATAAAAAAACGTTAACTTTACAATGCGGAACGCGACACCATGCAAACACGCCACCGTCCATTGAGATTCTTTTCAAAATCCTTGGTGTTTACATGCGGTGCCGCAATCGTGCTTCATGGTTCAATAGTCATCACTGTTACATTTGAAAAAATCCAGCTGCTTTAATGTCTGCTAGTGCTTTTATCGCAATCGCTGTAAGTGTTTACTGGAACGAGGGTCGTATGCGAGACGGGCAAAGTGAAACAAAGTTTTGTCTGAACCAAGAAAACGATACGTTGTGAACTCATAAAGAGGTTACTGTTACTGAGTTGTCGTACAGATCGCTTTAGCAACGATGATATATTAAGGGAATTCCATTTTTCGGTGTGGGTTCAAATGTTATTGTCAATTTCACCAAAGCATTACATCGATCAAATTAGTGCGCCCTCTAGCGATACAGCTCGTCCGTGACGTAATGTGTGACGCCGTTCACACGTTGATTTCTTTCTTGTTACGTTGGTTCGTCCGTCAATGAAAAAATACTATGCTAAATAACGAGCGACTTTGCAACCTTACAAAGTTGTCTATTTGAACGACGTTGCTTATATCCATTACGTCATGTTGACGTCACAGAAGCGTTTCATCGCTAGATGGCGCGACTACTAATTGGAATGATGTATTCAACTACCGGCCTTATAACTGCAGTTTGTTAATCACCCGCGGAGCGGATGGATGTTGGTTACTACTTCACTGGATAAATCATGCTGATAGGGACGTGCCACTCAGCGCCTTTCCATACTGTGAAAATACGAAAATGGAGGCCGAACTGCAGAACACGCAAAGAATTCATAACGTTTTGAGCCACGTTTTCCCACCAGAAATATTTGTTGTTGATTTTCCGGGTTCATTTTAGCAGCAGACGCCGAATATAAATCCTTTTCAACAGTGACTAAATGTTAAAGTAGACCACTTTATATACCATGTATAAAAACATCACATTTGGCGGCATAGGCAAACATAACCTTCCAGTGAAAGTACCTCCTGGAGGTATCGTGACACGTAGTGGATACTATAATGATTTACACATTGGAGGGGTGTGAGGAGGCGCTAACCTCAAGTTACATTACACACTTATTCCAAGTGCACCCCTCCCCAAACCAGAATTCTTTAAGCCAGTGTTTGTTTCTCAATAAATCGACCCAAGTCTGTATACAACTCCGTGAGGAGACAGCGTTTACAGGTGACGCGCTTTCACCATATTAATGTGTACACAGACTATCGATAATTCGCTACACTGTTGGTTACTGTTCTCATACCCGATAATGTAACATTGAATGGATGTAGTCCCTTATTGCTGAGTGACCGACAAATCGAACAAAATTCATATTTGATTCGGAATGCCTTATCAAAATCACAAGCAAAAATAGCGGTTCTATTTTCGTGTACGCGTTATACAGAAAACACCTGTTGAATGTTGTAATGCTACTGTCAAAATTGTGTGATTTCAGACTTTTTTTGCTCAATTATATTTCGTGCGTAGTATAGATGGATATATTAAGTAGACTAAAAGGGTCTCTCCTGGTTTCAAGTTTCCAATGACCTATTTCTTTAAAAGGTTCACAAATCGAATCCCGCCATGATATTCTCAACAAAGACGTTAATTTCCCGTTTATAGCAAATTGAACAGTAAATTTGCCGCACAGAAAGCGGATTTCAACAAATTGCCATGACAATTGATATGGACAATACTAATGGAAATTGACTCGTGGACACCTAATATAGAACGTCAATTTAGCGAACCGATCGTCTATGACAAGTGAGTTTATTTTTCAATGAAATTAGCTATCACTGGTGAAATGTACCGTGCACTAGCACGGGAGAAATTGATACAAGCCAATAAAGCAAGTTAGTGTGGAATTAAGACAATTCAAAACTTTGATATCATATTTGTTAGATTAGACACCATTCACCATATGTAGGTCGCATGGCTTCTAGATAACTAAATATAACTACTCTATCATGATTTATATTTCAGTCAGTTTGACAGTGGTCGTCATGACATATACTGATAAAGGTTAATGACAAGACCAGATGGCGAGCTGGTCGAAATCTACCAAAAACATCTTATGACTCTGCAGTTTTTAAGATACAAGACAGTAGCTGTAATTCTAAACCAATGTTGTTTGTGATTTTAACTAAGGTGGTATCTTTGTGGAATGTTAGTGCGAGATTATTACCCCATCAATATTAGTTAGCGTTGACAATGTATAGAAATGTTTTCTCTAGACAGCTTGACGAGTAATTAATTGATTATGATGTGTAAAACTTTCATGTGATTGGTTGTTTGTTGGAAGGAAAGGCCTTGGAGTCTCTTATACTGATTGTAATTGGTTAAGGGGTGACAAGAAATAAAGATGGATTTAATGCTGTCTCGGGTGAAAACCAGGGACTTGGCAGAGAATCGTTTTGGGAACATGAACGAAGCTTGTGTGTGTCTTTTGTTAGCCTAGCGTGGAAACGACCGAATCCCGGTTACCTAAGTGAAAGGTTTTTAACCATCAAAAATACCTATCACAACTCAGACAAATCACTGATTTTCAAACACGTTTTTTAATTTGATGTAGTAACACATAACACTCCCAGTCGGTAAATCCCATGAAGGAAAAACGGGAGATCATTTCACTTAGACTTGTCACCATTTGAATAGAACGCAACATTGCTGGTACAGGCTCAAAATATAACGCTATTTTCAACACTATACCGATACTACTTGCTTCGGGTTCTCCGTTTTTTTTTTCTTATATCAGTGTGCCGACGAAAGGAAGCTACAGTCTTGTTCGAGACAATGCTACTGATCTGCAGTCGCTCGGGCGGTCGGTTTTTGATTGACAGTGCGAATCCTACATCAGGTAAATTAAAGCCGAAAGGTACGTTCGCAACTTCATAGTCAATATTAGATATCAAACTATTCCAGTCCCCGTTCAATATACTGTACACATGTCGCTAAAATGCATCTTTGTACTGAAACTGAAAATAATGGATCCTTGCTGTTCAGTTTAAAGAAGATTGTCTGTACATACAAACATGACCGAACAAAGCGTCGACTTGCACGAGAAGCCCCCTTTAAAACAATTAGACTATGTTGCAATGATCAATAAAAGGAAGAGTAAGGGATATCGATTACTGCTGTCAATATTGACCATATAATCAATTCGTATTTCTTCGGCATGCAAACAAAATACAGAAATCCAGTGTTATTTTGCTAAATATGACTTTAAAATGAAAAGACCTAGTGTTCATTTGTGCATATCATGGTGCTTTGTGGTGCAGCCGTGAACACCTATATCACAATAACCACCAAACATTAAGCATAATGTTTTTAAGTCGAGGATTAATTTGCATAAAAAGATTTTGTTTTCACGCATTGAACATCTTACCTCGTGAATATCGTAGTGAGAGCTCGTACTGACCGCACGCCGTCAAACCAAACTTCTTGGCGCACTGTCACCAACCAGTCGGATTTCTGACAAATTTTAGACGAGACTCAATCGAAATGTATTACAATAAAAGCTCGACGATTCAATTTGTCAAAAATCCGACTCTGAATTTCGTTCCATCAACATGTTGATTTTGAGCGCCATTCTCAGTTTAACAGTTCACCTCAGGTGATTAGAGACTACCGAATGACGTCACCAGCTGTTGCCTAGCAGAATCGTGTCCGGCATCGCTCCGATGCGTGTGGGAGAGTTAATAAAACAAACCCTAATGTACAAAAGTAATTAAATCCGATTGCCCGAAATTTAATGGAAATGTCACTTTATCAGCAGCTTCCGGTTTCGTGTGATGTGCTTCAGAGCTCGTGTTTGCTTTTTTTACACTGAGAAGTTGTTTCAATTTGTGGCACGAGAGGTGCATTCCCACAATGCATCGTGATCTTACAGAGACAACAGAAGAATTTACACAGAAGAATTTAATGTTTTCGGTTGAAAGAGATGTTCAGTTCAGAGATGGGAAATACTAGTATACATGGAATATACATCATGTTTCTGATGCACATTCAACATTATTACTAAATTATGATAATTCCACCATGACACATTAATACATATTAAATGAGTAAGTATAGTGCGCCCTCTTGAGTCACAAAAATAGTGTATCGGTGTATTATAAATCATCGTTATTCACGTGACCATGCACTGTGACAATGTACAATGAAAGTCAATATTAAAGCGGGGGGGGGTCGTCACCTGCGTACGCGCGGGAATTGAGTCCTAAGCGCTAAAAACACACTAAAAACGCAAAGATTCATGGGTATACACTTGTTTGTAAACAATGACACGTTATAGCCATCTGACCGATTTTCCCACAATCCAATGCGCGTTTCTAATGAAATCACGAGTACGAGTTTTGCCCTAGGCGTCACTTGTACTAATTACCGCCGGCGACTCCATCGATATCTTTCAAACACCAAAAGAAAATTCCTAATTCAAGCTTGGTAATCTCTCAGTTTTGTACTAGTTGGTGTGGGCAACGGTCATGCGCCGCGCGACGACAACCGCCCTTCAACAAAGATATGATGGTTATTTTCTAATCGAAAATGGCGTACACCCAAAATAAGGACACAATGGTTTGCAATGTCGATAATCATTGCATCCCTCTCTGGCTTATTTTGGTTTCGGGTTACTAGGGTTAGTGTAAAGCAAAACAGCGGGGGTGATGAAAACCTGGTGGAATTGCCTGTTACTTGTTTACCGACGTCACGATAAATTATTCATGTATTGAGAGGACGTGATGACGTCCATGTGAGTACTAATATAGAGCAGAACAGGAACAATAATTATGATTCATGAGCTGACAATATTGCAACTGTCAAATCATAGAAGGATCGGAACCTGGGATCGGTAACTGGTACACTATAAATGCCATATGGTGTTCCAGCGACGGGAAATTATTCTGGGATTTCTATGGCAAGTTACAACTATAATAATTAGTGGTGTATATGTTACATACAAGATAATACGTCAAATGACAAACTAGTATCTATTATAATAAAACTATCACGTGTACTCTTTAAGTTTTCAGTATTACCTCAGACTAGTAAAAGTCTGAGGTATTACGAAGGATGCTGTCGTTGATTTACCTTTACGCTCTTGTCATCGTCTCAGTTGAAGGTGTCTATTTTAGGAAAATTATGTTGGTCGCGTTGGGTTCATTGCACTGTTGGTTGAAAGTCACATGTATATTTTCATTTTTGAGCAGGAACAGCTTTGCCAAATTGTTTTACGTCTGTCAGGTCATTTGATGCAGAATATTTATTAATAATGACGATTTTTTGTGTGTGGATTTTGTCTTCAAATATATAATTTACCCCGCCCCCAACAATAATAATAACCCACCGCTAATTCAGCTGTGCCCGTAACGAGCAGTTCGCAATGCTTTATTTACTCTCCACTCGGCATTCTGACATCAAAGGCTCAACTATCGGCTCTAGAAATACTAGTGTGGCAATGCATTACAGCGAGCATATTCGGGCAGATGTGAAAGTCCGTAATTCCAAAAGTCACGGTGTCTATACTGTTCTACGTGACTAACACAGCGACAAAGTCGGTGGGCGTTGCTAATTGTAAGCTGGGGGAACCTGAAGGGAGAGGGTGGCAACTTGTTGGAAGCGAGTCAGATAAGCAGAATAATTGTCAAATCGTCCGCTATCAGACTTGATTTTAAAAAACAAAACAAGAAATATCTCATGTTTAGGTCATAAAACAACCAAATGGTCCGAAAATCCCATCATGCCTAAAACGATAATCATCTGTTTTGCAATATTTCGGCACTATATTCGATTCACCCGTTGTAAGCCAGTAAGCGATTGCTTAACCAGTCTCGCCATGGTGATCTAAACAAGCACCGTCTCTGGCCTAGAATCCGGGAATTGTTACGAGGCCAGGGGAAAATATGCACAGACGATAAACTCGTTAGAGTTTCACAAGCCCTCGTAAAACCTTGTGTTATATGCATTGAAACGCGGTCGATACATGCACCAGAGTGTAACGTGGCGACCAAAAGGTCATGCAGGGAACATGCAGCGCAGTATCGATGTATACGGCAGCTCGACACAAAAACCATGTGATGTTGTGCGCACCTGTAGTACACCGTCAAATAATACACGTTGTGATAAATACAATTATGCTAGCAACTGTATTGTAATCCTGATTAAAAGAAGTATATACCACTATACATCGATGTCACTTTTAATTTTGCAATCGCCAGTCGTCGAAATGACTCAACATTTCCCAACTACCGAAGATGGGAAACGAACGTCGCCAGTTGCTATATTACGTAATAAAAGCCCAATTGTAAAGACGATTTTAGGTTTCCAATGGGAATCGTAATTTCACATTTCGTTATAGTATTGGAATGTGTTAGAATTTCTCTGTGAGGCGAAACCCGTAGTATTCATGGTGTTCTGAATGCTCGCGTAAATATTTTATTTTCGTTGGTCGGGTAACTTCCGGTACTGTATTTCTTTTTCCGGAGCATTCATATATTCCCCGATCTCATTTTTCAAGCCCACAAACGAAAATAAAACTTGAGTGTAAATGTGTTTAACCACTTTACGACGAACTAACGCAAATAGTGATCATCGTTTTTAAAAACGAGTATCAATCACCTAATTAAATTACTATTAAAGTTAATTAGTTGAAATACCTTTGGTTTTCTCTGCGTTTTACTTCCGTACCCATAGGGACGTATGGCAGCCAGCATGCTTTCATAGACCGCAGAAATCTCATCCGATGTACTCGACTTTTCTGTCTTTGGGTGCATTTTTTTGCGAAATCGCGAGATAATGGGCCCCCAGTTCACGTAGCCATTCTCGGCCGTTTTAGACGAACCATCAACCAGGTTTGTTGTGGCATGCTCGTCGATTGCGTGTGGGTCCATGTGAATTATTGCCGATGTCGTGTTCATCGTGCGGCATTGAAAACCGATGAAATACTTCGATCACCAGGTACAATAAGCGACGATGGGGGCGGGGTCACGGACTTTGATTGGCTTAATGTGTGACCTATAACCCGGCGGATTGTCTGTGGGCAATCTGTATCGATCCATCGATCGATAACACACAAATATTGCTGATCGACGAGATGTAATTTCAAATTAGTTTCGACATTATTGTTTGTTTACACGTTCAGGCAAGAACAGTCTACGTCTTGCTGTGGTAACGGCTCCAGTGTGCTCTGGACAGGCCTTCTTTGTTTATAAGTATAACACGCTCTATAAATCTTTGCTATATAAAGCGTCTATAAATCGGTTTATATCGGTCACTTGCACTACTAAATACACACTCCACATTGTACCACAACTCAATTTAATTATAGTGTTCTAACGACATTAGAGCAGCTTGTCGCACGATCACCAGCATAGTTACGCGGGTACAAGATGCATATTGCCATAACTTCAACTTGAAAGGAGATCTTTACAACGTGGACAATATTTACATGAACGCTCCAATATTTGTGAATTTAATTCTGTGTTTGGTAGATATTTTATATTAATATGCAAACTGAATTCATGATAATGCATACAAAAAAATCGTTGTTTCTTTATCGCACATTTTTTTAATTTTAATCTTGTGAATGCATACAATTATCAACTGAAATCGTATTATTTATACTGATTCGTTGTTTGTATCGATATTTCGGTGTGCAGCGCCCTCTCCTGCTACCAATACGAGATATCAACACAGGGCATGAATACGTAATTACTAATGGTATGTGACATCTTCGAGGCATCCCGAGAAACTTTTTATCTCAACAACATGAAATAAGGCAAACGTGTGAGTATTCAAACGATTTTAAACTTAAATAAGGTCGAATATATCATGAGCAGCTATGATTAGTTAGTGACGAGTCAATAACATAGTTACGACCAATCATGATCGTCGTATTATTCTAACAGCCAGGTTATTGAACGATGAGTCACTCCCTTGTTAAAGTAGGTTTGTAAAGTTTTACACGTACAATGTATTTTAACATGAGTTATATTTTCGATAGATTGTCTTGATATGTATAACACTAATTATCATATACATGGTTCAAGTTGTAGAAAGTTCCAGTAATAAAGAAAACACCCCCTTGTTTGAGTTATAGCGCCTCCTATCGCCCGTGTTTGCAAGAAACCCAAGTCCAAGCATTACTTCATTATTACAACACACACCATGGTTGTAAATATGACAATTTAGACCACCAGACCGAGGTTGGTCACGACAACGGTCTAGCAGTCACGTGGTATAGTGACGCCACGCGATACACGCTTTTTGATATTGCTTATTCCATCCGTCCTTTGACTTGCATGGCCAGAAGATAAATCACAACAAAGGATTTAACCATCCGATATCAGCCTTACTCCGAAGGACACAAGTGACATCGTCTGTTATTAAATATTAACAATATTGTAAAATCTAAAAATGAAAACAAATTTCCGAGATTCAATCTGCTCAAGTGAGTCTAAATCGATTTTGTGTAAATGTGTTTTCGCATTTTATTGTGTAATCTCGTCTGTTTGCCCCCCGAACTAACCGTATTCGTAAGCCCATTTATTCTGTCAGAAGGGACATCCTAAAATCTGTTACCGTGAATGCATGGCGTAACAACGAGAGGATAGGACTCATAAGCTTACTGTTAAATTTATTTTACAACTAATTTTACGAGAAGGTGCAGTAGATCACGTGTCTGTTTCTGACGCGTGTTATTCTGTCCGATTGCGTCAGTAAATTGTAGGCTCATTGGCAGACGGCTCGTGACGTACACTGTCACTAACTAGTTTATACCCACAACTGAGCTAAACAAATGCAACTTTTCTGGATTCCGAAGATATTTCAAATCAAATATTTACCTGACATAATATATATTTATATATGAGAACGATTTAGATTTTAGTAATTATTTTCGACTGGCTACGAACGAGACAGCAGATTGTATGACGTAGATATAACACGTGATACTGAAACCCGTAAATAGTGTGTTTTGTTGCTTATGGAAAAATAAAACATACATACACGAACACAATGAAGTTTATAAACTAAATCGAATAAAATACTGTGGAATAACGTATTGTAAATGTACAACAACGCATTCTGGAACAATCTATTCCCAGCTGGCAACATAAATGAATGATGTTGTGAACAGCAGGTCAAAACATATACCAACTATTACCTCAAATAAATACTAAATGTACGTATGCTACACAACTCTGTGGACGTAGCTTGGGGTCGCCTAACATCCAGAAAATGGCTAAATAATATAAAACGGTACACTGAAAAACAGTATTACACTGTGAATATTGGGAGGAAATGAGCGGAAAACGTTGCAACACGTGTTTAGAGACGACATGTTTAAGGCCGTGATCATAAATTGATACACAATATAACAACACAACAAGTTTCTATGCCTTATATGCTGTCACCCCGTTGTTTAAGAAAGATATCAAATTATAAATCATAATATATATCATATTATGTTTTAAAAGCCGTGATATTATGGTGGTTACTGCATTACAGAAATCGCTACACTGCACACATGGATCAGCTTTCAGCACTAGCTCGTGATTTGCTGTGACAGAGTTGTATATATACTAGTATATATATTATTAATAATAACACTTATTTGTTTATTTAGTGACAACAGCACTGAACATTGCCATTGTTTTATCTTTGGGTGTAACAACTGGTTCTAACCAATTCAGATACGAAATGTAAAAAAGTGCGCCCTCCAATGGCGAACGTATAAACGACAGTACTTAACAGTTTCTATGGAAACACTCTCAACATAAATATCATTATTTTGTTTTACAAGGACATGGGTGATTTTATAAACAACAATAACCAGTAAAGTAATAATTTTCCGTTACATACAATATGCAAATTGGCATGATTTGTGAAAATCTGGTCGATAATAACTCCGTGTTCGAATCAATTCACGTTATGCAGCGCCACCAGTGACCGCATGCAACGAACTACGGAAAGTACTGCTAATTTTCAAATAAAAAGACGCCCTAGAGGGCGATGTCGTTACAATTTGTTCTGTTCAGTTCTGTTACAAAGTTGCACTCTCATATTCATTTGTAAACTTTTATTGGGGACTGTGTCTAGTATGTGAAACATTTGATGAATTGAATGTGTACAAATTGGAAAATATCAAGGGCGATAAACGTTTTGTTTTTAAATTTCATTAATTAACACCTTGATTCACAAACATTCGCCTTGTTCCGAGTTATTGTGACCCGCAAAGCCATATCCTTATTTCCTCAGTCAATCTGCGCATAGTTCTAAATATGTCACCTAGATTCAAAACCCTAATAAAATTTTTAAAATGTACACAAGTCACACTGTAGCAATTTGATGTAACCATTTGTTTTAAGTTTAGTTCTGTTTTATCTCGACTCGCAGTTACGTGTTGCGATAGGTCAACATGTCGATTGACCTCGAGCCGTCACAATTAGTTCTAACCTGTCGGGTAAGTTACCCCATCATGGCGTACTGGGGTAAATCACAAAAGTCCTTGACCACCGGTTACCTTATACGATACCGATCTCTCAGCAACGCTACGCCAACACAGTTTCAATTTTCACGGCGTTTGTTCTTGAAACGGTTCATCCAATTATATCAAATTCGGCGTTTTTGTTAAAATAAGCAAAACACTATTATTATTTCATATTTCATTTCAGCCACCGATATCATATTAATCACCAATGCATCGTAGCTTTTTATATTTTGAAGGATTTTGCGTTAATGAAAAGAGTAATGTACTGAAAAAAACTTGATGTGGCCACCCCGGCGTTGTCAAGTAGTCGTGCGGACGACAAAACGAATTAGCGAGGTTATTCTCTTCGCCAAAGAAGATATTATACTATGAGAAAGGTAAAAATCGACAATATGTTACTTACAAATGTGAACAACTCTTTGTAAGCCGGCATTTGCAAGTACTGTTGAGGGTATGTTTCAAACTCCACGTCGTCCATCATGTCCTCCTGCCAGACTACCCATGACTCCTCCGTGTTACCGAAGACCGCATACAGCGCCATGTTGAACTTTCTGTTCACTATCACCTCCAATTCACTGTGATTGAACTCCAAACTCCTAAATATGGGGTATTGACGCTGTTTGTAATACCGCCATATTGTGGGTATGTATCTACAGTGGTTGTGTACAGTCTTTAGTAATTTGACGAGCCTCGGGTTTTATAGAACTGTACGTAGATTATGCTAATAAGGTATCGGTTTATTTCACAAACACCCGATCTGTTAAAGCATACAAAGAGTTGGACTGTAATGTAAACGACAGAGGATAAGGACGTCGTCGTTTACACAAGAATTTGATGAAACCGAAAACAAGTATTCTAAGTTCTGTCAAAACACAAAAAAGTCTCCAGTTTAGTGTTGAAACAGTTTTTGCTAAATAAATACGCATTGCTCTGACGAATCGGTCTCAACGTTGCGGTGTTGACTGTACGTAGCAGTTTAGCCCATGGTGAATTCCGATTTTGTTGTCACACTATTCCACTATCAAAGAATATCTGGAAGTTATTGGAACATTTCCTTTCACGAGTAAATACATATTGGATATGTGACAAAATGAAAGAATTTGACATAGTTTAATATATCTGTTGTCCATGTGACCCATCAATGAACCTATTATTTATGCGTCATCACAATATTAACTCTACATTTCACTAAGCGATTTTTTTGTGCGCGTGATTTTCTGTCTGGTTACGTGACTCGCAGACTCGTTCGCAGCTGATTACGCGCCATAGACACCGGAATCGTAATGCCCATTTCAACAAAATCATGACTACTGCTTCTTTCTAAGTTATGTAGTAATTCAAGTCAAAGATTGTCCCGCCAAGTCGTGGCGTTATCGAATTTAACGGCTGTTTTAAAGAGAGATAGTAATAGGATGAGCAAAAATGGCGGTTGGTTCGGTTTTAAGGCTACATCGTGTATAGCCCAAAGGCATTTGGCGTAATACTATATAGTAAAGAGACTATTACTGCTGTCATTACAATGACTCCTTTCATCTTCAATATACGATGGGTTAGCCTGAGGAATTCTTTGCACAAAGTAGTACGTACTCACATTTCCCCCGGTGGCGAAAAGTACGTATTTTATACTAAAGGTGACCCTCTCTTTCATTTCCCGAATTGTTAACTTAAGTAGCTTACTTAAACTTGTAGCTTCAATTTCGGTCGCGGCGTTTATTTATATCCGGCATTGTATCTCAGGTCCCAAAAGAATCTCCTGTGGTGGGATAAGAAACCAAGTTATACGTCACCCTCTGTTTGTCACATGACTTCACACCTATGTATGTTTATGCACATAACAGCAAATTACGAAAAGAGTCGTAATTTGAATAAATGTGTTTAAAATATCAAATTAGTTAAATTAACTGTCAATGGAAATAAGTGGTTTTATGATACTCATTGGCGAGGCAGATACACCTTCATCTATGAGACATTCGACTTTTTATAAAGTCAAATGTCACATGTTGCCATTTTGTTCAGACAATGATCACCTGGTCAGCCAGATGTATTAAACAAGTAGTAACACTATCAGGAAAAAAATCACACTTTGAAAGTTTGTCACAGAAATACTACAGAATTAAAAGAGAAACCGATGACCGGGTCAAAATGTATGAGTGTAAACAACATGGCATGACGTCACGGTGGGGGATCAGTCATAATCAATTATATGGGAGGAGATGCCACGCATGATTGACTGAGATATAATGTCACGTGACATAAGACGTGCATGGAAACACATATCCAATCCGTGTGTATACTGTACACATGGGACCGTGTACTATAAAATGAACGTGTATCGAGGCACGAGGTCACGTGTCATCTCCAGCATTTCAAACAATCGCAGGATGGCATGACCGTATTTCAAATAGTTTCATTGAATACAACACCCGAATAAACACGGCTTATTAAATGTGTGAGTAGACTAGATGTAGGAGTTAGCGAGAAAGAACTAGTTTTAAAATGACGAACTGCCACACAGCTGGGTATTTTTTTTTAATTGCCTATAGTAGATGACTGAGCGTCAAGATGTGATAATACTGTTTTACTAATTTATTTAAATAATACAACCCTCACAAGATCGCGCGCATTATCCTTTCTACTAAGACCACCTGAATGATATGAGTATCTTGCATTAGTTACGGTCATTCAATGGTTTTAATTAGAAATATACCTCGTGCTATTTGATGTGATTATCGTACATTTCTTACCGTTTATGAACGGAGCGTCTTCCACTGCGCAGAAATACCAAATTCTATAGTATAAACGTATTTTTGGACGTTCGCTCTTATACACAGGTATCCAAGGCATAAACTGCGCATTGAAATACCATCGCAGTTTGGTTGCTTTCGTAACGATGTGTCCTCGTTTTCCCTATACAACTATTAATCATTGGTCAGCTCCAGCTCCCTGGTAAAAAAATAACGTACTGGCAATAACAGACGTGTAGTTGGGTATAGCCCGGGGAATAGTGATTCCAGATTACACTGACGACGAGTTAGCTAACATCATACATACCGCCCTTAAATGTTGACGAAACAAGTGTTGAATACTCTCATTTTAGGCACGGAAGTTAACAACCGATAACTCGAAAAAGATCAACTTATAGTTCATAACACCCCGAAGGAAGACATCTTTGGACAGAGATCGAATCCGTGACAGACAATTCAAGTTGCGACTCGCGCTTCGCCTCGGGTCGTGACAACCTGAGCTGTGCGCATCGTGAAATGCATTACGATGTGATCTATGGGGTCAAGAGGACAGCTTGGGTAATTTCACAAGCCATCTCAACTAAATACTGTAAGTGTTAACCATTGTGTTTGGGTGCATTCTACCGTGTTGTTGCCAGTTTTCATCAAAGTGGTATTTTTACCTATCCCGAGTAGTGGTATTGTTTTGAATAATCTAATTTGTTACCAACGAGTTGAGTCATATGACTACCAACAGGAAGTCGCACCCCAGCAATGCAACGCTTCTGTGACGTCACGGAGATGAGCGTAAGAAATGTCATTTAAATATACAGTCCATGCACGTGGAGTCGTTCTTAATTTAGAATATTTAGTGACAAAAGACAAATATAGAATATTTAATGACAGACGACAGCATATCGATATAACAATATCGACGCTGTCAACGGCGTCCCTTACGCTGATTTACGTCATAGACGCGCTGCGTCGATAGAAGGCGGGGTGATAAGAAGGGTATATTGGCTGCATTCATTTCCTAAAATAAATCTGCACATGCGCTTTTAAGAAGAGAAATAACAAAGCACCATGGCATCGATATCATTTTAGCGAAAGATACCATAGACACTGTCGCCACTAGATATTTCACTTTTTTTTTTCTTTTAAAACATAGTTACAACTGGGACTTGATGTATTAGCAAAACAAAGTTTTACGACATTACGTCATAGTTATCAACTGGCTACGTCATGCACCTAGTTACGCTATCTCCATATTGAGCGTATCATTTTACGTGAAATCTTTTTAGTAACTGATGGTAAGACCCTGGAGCAATGTACGCTTTGAACTTGGTTTCGCGGCCATTGTTATTCATTCACTCGGTGATTCATAGTGGTAGAACACTCGATGGGAAAAATCTAGAGCTATAAAAAGTTTCGATTTGTGTTTACACTGCGAGTAGTTTTCGACTATTAATCAGGCATTTCAAGTATAATTGTCAACAATGACACCAGTTTCCACGGTTTATCGCTCATCGTTGTAAAGCCTTGAAGCTAAGTATTGTTGACTTGTACTGTGTTTAGACAGCCATCGTGAAAATAGACTAAATCAAGTTCATATTAAATTCCCTTTCAAATGCCACAATCAACAAGTGGTCGTGTACAACAATAACATTTAATAAACCTTCTCTCAATGAGCTCGCCTTGTTTGATCTGTTGTACTAATATCGTGCATCGCCGGATCACACAATACTTGGAGAATGACTGTTTATTTCTAATCTATCATCAAACCACCTATGTATTGTGTAGCTTCAATGACTGAATAGGAATAAACTTTGACTTTGAATTGTGTATCCCACGTACGGTACATGGAGAGATTAGTCAGAAGATTATGTTGTCTCGCATCCGGGACACAAAGCCTCTATTTGGAGATTCACTTGTGCAAGTCACGGTATTCGAGAGAACCTTTACTTTTATTATTGTGTTAATATAAACATGATTTCTTTAGCGGTTTGGGCTTAAATGTTGACACATGGGTCGGACGGTCAAAACGGTGGAATAACGTTTAGTTGGGTTCCATCTCAGAAAGACAACATTTTAATTTTGTATGATAATGTTGATAATTTTACACGAACAGTCACGGTGTGTTATGCGCTGCCTCCATCGCGAATCACAAACTGCAGGCATCGCAATACCTCGCAAAATTGAGTGTTTCTGGTCCGAAAATGGGGTGCTGAGGCTATGTAGATTCAATCAAATCGTCAACGGAGAGCTTTTCGTAGTGGCGAAAAATTAGTGGGGACACTGGTGGTGCGTACACTCACCAGAAATAAAAGTATGGACAATAACACCATAACCCTTGCTAAAAACAGTTGACCAGGAATTCGTTTGTGTTTTTGAGAGGGTGGAGTTAGTTTAAGCCATGAAATCGTAAAGCGGGCGTGGTCCTGGCTTCTTGGTGGTCAGCGTCAACGGAAGGTGGAAATAAAATATTGGTGTGTTGATGGGAGAATTACGTTGACTTTTCCAAGTACTTTAAATTAAAGCAGGCACGGGATAACACGCCCTCACTGTACCTCTTTGTCTCGTGCTGTTTCTTACACTGGAGGCAATCCGAATATAAAACACAAATGCGGCGCATACCAGATTAGTCTACTTCATGTGTAACTTCGCTGATCACATTCCATCAATGACTAGCCAATGAGAAATGGTGTCGATTGTAGAAAGGAACTGAAGTAAATGAATGCAGAAAATTGTTTTATTTTGAACTTTAGGTGGCGCTGTTTTCGTTGACTTGTTTAATGGCTGTGGATGTGATGAAACTAAGTTCGCAACATAAGACAGAATATATGGTGTGGATGGTTTGTTATATCGTATCCCCACCAGATACTTTGTGGTTAAATTATCTAAATGCTCCATTTATAATATTTGTATGTTTTTTTACTACTTTTAAAGCATAAAACTTACAGTTAAACACTCATGGGAAATACATGTAAATACAATACCCATAACGGCCGTACCAATAACGTGTACAGAACAGCTTCCACAAGCCAATGTGATGAAATAATTTATTTGTTGCGACAGAGGTTGTACGACTCAATCACGAACGCATGTCACGCACAGTGAAGTCGTCAGGTTCTCGAGGTGTACGTACAAAGTGTACATACAAAGTTACGCCCTCTGTCGGTATTTTTACAATGACAAACTTTTTTGTGTGCCCATCGACTGAGGGCGCACATTCAATACCAGTATTTTGTATAGCATTGCATATGATATTGGTAGCCAACACAACTCAATGGTGTAGCGAATACAAACCAACAAGATGTAATATTATTTACGTAATTCGTTGTTTCGTCCATGATTATGCAAGCAAAAGACAATCTATTCGATATATAAATAGCCATATCGTGACAAGTTCACCGTCACGTCAATATACGTCACAATTTCAACGTTCATATATAAGTGATTTTCGTGTTTGTTTTCTACAACATCACCCTCGTCACGACCACCATAGCTACGAAGATAGATCGGAGTATGAGTAAGTTACAAGAAGAGGGTTTCTATGGGCGAATGGAGGATATAAACATCGCTATTGTCGGGAAGCTTGGTAAACAAGTTTGCACACAATGACCCGATTTTGTTTTTCTGTGTTTTATATGGGGTTTATGGCATGTAAGCGATTTATTGACGTAATACAGACGTCATTAGTATGTATTCCCCTCAGTTGACACACTTGTTTCGGCAATAACGCATTTGTTTTGTAATAATAGATCAAAATCGGTGTTCTGTGTCACGTGATAAATTACTGACCATGTCATCATATCAAATCAGGATATTTAGTTCCACTAAATCGTAGTTATTAGTTTAATAATCATAAAAATAAACCATCAATTATCTATAAAACACACGTTAATGATGACAGATAAGTACCTGTCTAGAAGTAGTGCTCGAAACTGGTCGGTAACTATGCGCGTCGTAAACCAAGTACGAACAAGACTACAAGTTGTGACGTCACTGTCTGTCGTGGTTGAATCTGATTTCAGAAAAATACAGAATACGTAGGTCGATTGTTTATGGCATGAAAGCTGCATGAAGTGTGCGAAGGAAAATATTTGCGGGGAGCCGACAATAAATGGAAAAGCTAATTTCGCCTTAATAGCAATTCTTTTGTATCCGGCTTACTAAGTACCAGAAACACCTGCCTCTTGGCAAAACTTAAGTTGTGGCATTGTTTACTTATTTAGGCGTTATACGCGTGCAAGATGTTTACACTTGTATAACAATGATGTTAACAGATCTACTAAAATTGTTTTGCAATCATTTGCACAAAAACTAATCTCGGTAAACACAAATCAAGTCTTGATTGCCGAATGAATTGTGTGGAAATGTTATTATTTTATGAAGTTCACGAACGTACAAATAAATCTATATTACCCATGAACCTTTACGTCCGGTTTGACATGATTAATCGAGAAACAAGAGACAGACTTCCAATTTTAATATGAATATTAATAAGGAGGGTCTTCGCTATAATTGTATTTAGTAATCTGTGATACGGTGCTTTGGTTTAAGGTATAATTCCCCTCCATAAACATTCTTTGCGAAGAAGTAACTAGCCAACTAAATAAAAGGTAAAGAAATGGTAATTGAAATATTATTTATATACCTGATTTCTTGCGCTATGTTATTTGCTATTTCGGAGGATTACGTTATCTCTCTCTTTGAATTCACTGAGACTGCACCAATTGACTAGCACCAATGCCTCTAATTAATTCGAGAGCTTGGCTGAGAGGGCATCATATATATTACTAAATTAGTTTGGCTATTTGGCCAATAGAGCGCGTTTTAATTGTTTTAACTGTTAGTATTATTTTGAGACTGACCCTTATTATCGCGTATTCTTCCTTAAGGCAAGGATTTCTGCATGTAGATTATCCCTTTATAACAACCTCATAAGCCCGCCGTGTTTTCATTCACAAATTAGTCAAAATGGCGGATACCCAACCCTAGGCCATTTCCTTCATTTATTAAACATGTACCATGCAACACTACTTTGTCACAATAGCGCCCTCGTCGTTGCTATGCTACGTTAAACATATATTTTCAGCTGCGGGTTTAGTTGTGTGTTTTTCCAGTGTTAAATCGGACGTAGGTCGTGTATTTAGTATAGCAGATCGGCCAGACACTTCTATGCGATGACATCAGCATAGGTCGTGACTCTGGTATTGGAAACGCGGCGACACGGATACGTTCCCATGACAATGTATTGAAAACTTAGCCAGCTGACTTGAATTTTAATCAATTTGCGAACTCGGTCCAGAATTCATGGTCGACTAGGAAGCAACCCCGGTGATCAGACAATTATAGATTAATTATCGCCTTAGAGGGGTGGTGATAACGGACCAGCGTATTGGTGAGAATCATTCATCTGAACTGCTGAGATCGGTTGCTGAAGTTAGCGACGTTAGAGTGATTTTTGAACACCGTCTATATTCACATCCTGGCATGCAGGCAATCACACTGGTACCACAGATTACAGCTCCGCAGTTTTCGTTTATATTATCCGTTGTATTCCCGGAATATTAGCAAGAATATCAAAACTGTGATCGGATATATCTGTCTCGATTTTATTCCGTAACCACGGTAAGTCGCTTTCACGCAATACATTCTTGTTATATCATGCGTTTATGACTTCATAGCGATTATTACGGTCACGATTCTGTCCAGAATTCTAAGAACTGCGAATCTCTGGCACACGCTATCTACCGCTATACGACGATTGTAATTGGTTGAAAATCAAGAATGTTCATTTCTGCCATGTTGCCTTCAACTTGATGTTGTGTCATGTTTACAGTTGACGCGTGCCGAGGAGCACCACTCATACTGGTGACGACCCTAAATATACATCGTCCTATAATACGGTATTTGCCACATATGTTGTTTGTAATAGCTGTTCTAATCTGAGTTCGGATTACATAAGAGACTTGGTATTGTTAGCAATGTTTCAAATATTCTGTTTCATATTATATCTTGTTAAGACAATTGTGCATTATGTATCGTAGAGTAAAGACGTAGCAGTATGTTCATTGGAAGAGCATAATTATACAGCACTGTTTTAACACCGAGAACATGGTGGCTTCAAAAATGCCCGTGTGTGCTGGATTTACCGGTGCGCAAAGGTAATTTGAAACGCGTTGATGACAAATCCTGCTTTATTGCGCTCTTTAGCAAGATGTGCTATCAAAAAACAAAAACAAAATAAAACATGTATGAACATCATGAGATAAATACCCTTAGTTATACATGTGTCTCTTTAACGTCCATTCAAATATAATATATATATATATATCGTGATGAATTGCTCACGTGTTTTCAAGTTGTTATATTAGTTTAAAAAACCTGACGTCAAAAATCACATACTTTTTTTTAAATTGGTGACTGTTATTAACGCTATATGAAAAGTAACTTTTGTTAGAGGTCGTAGAAATCAACAGCATTATGAATTGTAAGTTTCCCACTCAGACTGTTGAGATCAGTTCCTACCAAGTGTTGTCGTCATTGTTACCAGCATTTGTCCAAAGGCCAGTTTTCTAAGGTTCTAAAATAAAGTAAAATGGCATTGAATGATTACAACAGTGAAAATTATGTTTGATTTGGTGTTGAACTTGAAGCACCACAACTTTTACCCTGACAAGGTCGCGTGAGTTGCGCCCTCCGCGGTGCTCCAAACCCAACGCAGTGGGGTCTGATGCCGTTCGGCCGACGAACGAGGGCGCCACTCACGCCTATATGTCAGGCTACACAACCTTTAGTGCAGACTTGGTCCAGTGTTCCAATATGTAAGGTTGTTTACCAAATAAAATTTTATTTTTTTCATGGTGATCTCAGTGGGAGATATTCAGTCTATATACGTTGCGGGAGTGTAACGTACACCATCGGATAGACCCGCAGAAAGAATCTGATATGAGCTACAATGACGCAGGGTGGCGATATAACTCAATAAACGTACATTACATGCACGATTAATTAAGTTCATCGCGGTACCCGTAGATTGATACGCTAGTTTAACTAATTGAATTTCAGTTCAAAAACACATTGTGAAAATAAGAAAAAAAAAACATTTTATGCTCTAAGAATACGAAACAATAGCCAATAATTAAGTTATAACAAGTGGCGTCATCGTCATGACGCAATACTGATTGAATTGCAACAAATGAGACTAATCACCTCAAATTGCTTATAGCAATGCTTTCCCATGTTTCGTGTCTTCTACGTCTGTTGGCTTCATAATCTAATTAGACTATACAGTATATATAAACAGAGAACAGTAGTAATACATAGTGCGTATGCACGGGAAACCTGACAATGGCTTGATTGCCTTGAATAGACATGTAGGAAATGAGACCCTAAATAATTAATGTGTTCCATATGAAATTATTAAGAAATTGTTCGTACGATTGTTATTAAGTAAAGCTTAATAATAAGTTTATTTGTATACAAAACTACCGGGTTAAATTTACTTTTGTAACGAACTTTGCAAAGAGGAATCATGTTTATATAATTGATACCAAGGCACGGGTATTTATTCCTTTATTTTAAAATTTTTAAAAAGGAAATCAAAAGAGTACACAATATTTATTGTATCCCACAATGCAACGGCAAAGCTTACTGAGTCTGAGTAAACATTATTAAAATTGTCGATGTTTTTTTTTTCGCATGAATGGATGGAATAACTAATTAAAAAGCCCGATAAAAATTAAACTAATAATCTGAAACATTCCTACACGACTTCATTCATTTGCTCGTGTTATCCATACCTAACTTATAAAATTACTCATCGTGGATGATTACGTAATCGTACCATTATTGGATATTTTTGTATCCACTATGTTTTTCCCCAATTATTTTATATTTATAATCTATTAGCCAAATTAAAAACAATGACGATAAACCACGTGACATATTTTTATGATAATAGAATGCAAATAGCTGGGAAAAAATTGTTGGTCGACAAGTAATTATTCAGCTGTCTAGGCGATATTTAGTGCGTGCAAACAACCAAATAATTATTATAATTTGTATATCTAAACAATAAATTAGCTTTATTTGGTTACAAATGTTCGCACTTCGTTATTATGAAGTATTTTGTTTAATTTAGCACCGCATATGATTCAATCGTCAACATTTCTTCGACGAAATAACCGTGACGAATTACACAAAATGCGCATGCGTTTCGAATTATCAATGCGTACCAGTAATTCAATGCGCATGTATTATTTCATCACACAAATAATTTGTGTTTAATCAAAACAAAGTTTTCAGTTTATATGATTACATCATAATAATTATATTCCAGGGTGCATTTCAACATATCAGCATTATTGACTATATACTACACTACCGTGACCCAAATATTCAAATATTTTAATACCGTGCACTGAAACGGCGCGTTCTCATTGGTCTACCGTAGCAGACGATAACTTGGCAATGATTGGTGACCACTGCACTAACACACGGACAAGACTACACGTCAATCAGCAACATTATATTTCCCCCATATTTGTAGGGATGGTTTGAACAACCCTATTTTGAATTTCGATAATAGCTGTGAGTTTGAACATTTTTTTGTTTAAACACAACAATGTAAAGATGACCAAATCCTACTGAAATATTGTTTTAGACACAAATACATGAGTAAAGTGGCCCTACTCAAGACTAAAGTCACACACAATGCGATGCGGAAATTATGGGTAGAGTTGTCGGTCACGTGATAGGGAACCGTAGAAAATAATGACACACGACGCAAACTATTATGGGAGGTGACAGAAAATCGTCAGTGAGACGCTTAGCTTCTCAAGAAGGCGACACATTTTACATTTCGCCAAGGGCCCTCGGTAAGTTGTATCGAAACCCCGAGATTTGCTTGGCTAAACTGGATTGCTTCCACTTGCAAGGAATTTAATGTACAGGGTGGGTGTTTTGGGGGATTGTTACAAATTGTTGCAGCTATTGCCGCTTTAAATGAAGGGTGGGTTCGACTGTTTCTTGCCCATAATTGCGCACATCCCCGTACTTACCAAGTTGTCATGCAAAAATTTGCAGCGTTGTCAATTATTTCTGTCTGTGGCAGTACGAAATATATTTAGTGTTTTTGCATGGTACATTAATAAAGTGATTATGTTTAACATATTTATTACGATATACAGTAATACGAATCAGGTATTTTTAATTTCATATTATATATGACGATTGCACAATTTAGTGACATTGCGATTCTGTGACGTAAGGGATATTGTTTTTAACGCAGAATTGTCGATGTGAACGACATTTCTCTAACCAATCTACGTCATCTTTACGTCACATGATCGCTTCTTCACTAGAGGGGCGACTGATAAAAACGCATTGTAAATTATTATGTATCTGAATACTGGTAGAACATCTTGTATTAGAATTAATTATTAATTGATTTTGTCTTATTTTATTTTATTCTATACAGTCATGTGACCTCTGGGTTTTGTGATACATTCCGTGGATATTGCATAAGCTATTATGCACATTTAATCACGAGACAAGATGAGTTTATCTGGAAAGAATGAAACGATGTTTGTACCTACAACCTCGTACGCGCCACCTACTACAAATACTAACTCAATTTCCGAGGCAGCCATAGAGGATTCACAGCAGTCGGCGGACGAGCCTGAGGAGGAAAAGAAATTTGATCCATTTTTGTCGAAAAAAGAAGAATTAGCACAGGGATTCGGTGAGATTTCCGACGAACTGCGGCAACTGAAAATACGAGAGGAAGAAGCAAAAAAACTCGAAGAAGAAGAAGAAAGAAGAAAGAAAAAAAAACACAGAAAGCGGCGCCGACGCAGACGACGAGCGAAGGACCACGATGACGACAAAACCAGACTCCCTAGATCAGTGCGAAAGTTTATTGAACGCATGTTGGCGCAATCTAAGAAAAAGAAGACAAGACATGGTGACAGTTCAGATACATCGGACGCAGAAAGTTCTGGGGATGACGATGACGGCAAACGATCGACGGTGCCGTTTCATTTAATGTCAGTTCCCAAGTCGAAAATGAGGTTACTGACCCCGACATTAGACATTGAATCGGGGGCTTTGAATGTTTTACAATCTTACCGGAACACAATGTTCGGGTCTGTGCGAACACCAGTGTACCGACAGTTTCCGAACAATCATTTCCAGACCGCCGGTCGGTTAAGAATGGCGTATTCGGATGCAAAGTTACCCGTTCATAGCGCCATGGAGAAACTGACGGAGACTATTTTTCAACCGGATGGTAAGCGATCCGGTGCGTCTGGCGAGAAAGTTTTCAATATATACACTGACCAAATGCTCTTGCAGTCCACGCGTGTCCAGTACACTCCAGTCAGTCCTGAAAACACCCAGCACCTCCACCTGCCGTTCGTGATCCAAATGGAGCGAGGTAAAGATCCTCCAAAAGCTCCGAGACCAAGCAGCTCTCCTGCAGGGTCACACAAAGCCAACGGCGGTGATGTAGCAACGCAAGCTATTTCCATAGCAACCGTGGATGTCGGTGAAGTTAAAAACAGCGACGCATGCGCAGCTACCGCTACGAACCACAACATTGACACTGGCAGATCACAAACATTAATGCAGATACAACAAAAGTTTGCGGTGCCGAGAATAATGGTAGCCAAACCAATTAAAAAATCTTTACGCGGAGCAGGAAGAAGAGAAAATATCGCCTCGGCTCGCTATGTTCAAAAACATCTTTTACATCCAGATCTAGGGGCAGAGAACCCCGGCAATTATCCGGACCAATCGATCCATGCATTTCTCCGTCCACAGAGAGTTGTCAATTCAAAAGAAGATTACATCATTAGAAAAGTCTTCTAAATTCGTTCCAAGATGAGGATGTTGAATTTGAAATGACTTTCTGTATTTTGATAATTATATATATTACGGATGCCACAGAATTCAAAGTAAAGTAAAACCAAGTTGACCTAGTAAATTCTGAAATTCGTCATGTGAACAGTTAACAAAAATCCGTTTCAATATTAAAAAATGAGGTTCTTGCTTACAAGCAAGAGCTTTTCTAAAGATGTTTACAAAATGACCGCGACTACTGGAATCATTGCTTCTATGGAAATAAGTCTGTGGCTGCATCTTCTTTATTCCGGAACTGAAAACAAGCTGTTTTAACTAAAACTATCAAAAATCAGGAACAGTTGAGTTTAGAAATGTTTTCTTGAGTTATAACGATATTATTACTTGATATTCGCCACCCCCCAATCACAATCAAATTTCCGTTAATGCGAGCTATTGTAACACTGTCAGTTTCTATGAGTTGCAGTGATCACTTTTATTTGATGACCAGTGATAAAATTACCGGACGCTCGCACTCTTGCAAAATTATCGCTCCACATATGGTCGCCTCACTGTCTGTCACGTACCATGACAGGGAATGTTTGGTTCTTGTACTATTACCCTGAAAACAAAATTAATAAATCAAATTAGCGCCGACTATAGTGAACTAATGGGAAATTATTTGAAATATATATGACCGCAAATGTTGTTAGAACATTATACAAAACACGGGATAATATTAACATATGAGAAAGTCCTGAACAAAAGTTTATTTTCACTTCTAAAATATCATAGAATATCACGCTTTATTTTGCAGCACATTGTATAGTATACTTTCGATGAAAATTGGAGGAAAAGAAAAATATATATTTGAATGCTGTTGATCGCATGTGTATTAGAAAATGTGATTATGGCTTTGAACAAACTTTCTTCATTGGATGTGAGCTTCAAGAAGAACGTTTTAACGCGCACTAAATCATACTCCAATGGATCCATCAACAACCGTTACGGTATTACAAATAACATGTTCTTTTTCACATTGTGTCTTTAAAATTGAGACGGATTAAAAGTCTCTCTTAATAATCATGATATATGCTATCATGTTTCGACAAATCAGAATATACCTTAGCCACATATACTACATATCAGTGGGATAGTAGACGCCATGATATGACGACATTTTCTCAAGGGTCTATTCGCACCAAGCGACTACAGTGACCTTTACCAGAATAGTAGTACAGTGTATTATAACAATACTAGTTACGAATTTCGAACGCACTATGTTCAGCAATATCACGTGACACCTGAACCTACAACTGGTCAGAATTCAAGGATTGATCTGCGTGAAATAGGCTCGACCTTGTCACAGAATATGGAGCTCAAAACGAAGGTGTGTTATGAAAAGTATAGTGCTGAACCTAATTTGTTTCCGACCATCTGATTTCATATATGAAATGACTCAATATACCTCGTCAAAGGGGATGGATACCATGGAAACGCTAACAAATGTATTCACTCTTAAAGACAAAACGGAGTGACACCGAATTTGATTTCAGAATCGATTGTATCTGTAGAACCGGGCGTTCAGTAATCGAGCATAAGACGTCACATGCCGGTGTTGTAAGTACGGCGAATTGTGAACTCGTCGACCGTCCTTAAATACAATGGAAAGTTGTTGCCGTGAGTGCGTTGTTTGTTTTCAAATTAATTACATGTGTTAGAGATGACCAAGGAATGCACTATGGCACCTTACTAATTTGTGTTGCTATGTGCATGGACCTCAGCTATGCGTTTGTCGTAACCATGTATCGTGGTAATTGCACCTGCACGATCGGCGAGGGCGCTACATTCTAAAGGCGCATACCTTTAATTTTCTTACAGAATATCACATTTATAACTTGGGTTGTAGTATCCTCGGGGGCGGAGCTACGTCACGGACGTTCTACGTTGCTACGACGCGCGCCACTGTACCACGTATTTCTATGGGCTTTGTGCGCGCTGCTGTGGAACGCCGGTGGAGCCGGTGAAAACTCGAGAAAACAACTCAAACTCAACTTTGAAGTAATCCTGAACAGCCAAATTTATATATGTTACACACGTAGGGCTAATCTTGTTACACTGTTCAGGGGAGTCTCAACAAACATCCCAAAGTACCGTTTTCTGCGTGTTTTTGGTCCTTGTTTTCACCGCGAGGGTTGCCAGGCGGTAGAAATTGCCCGGATGTCCGCCCCCGAGGATTCTCTGACATTTTTCTATGGATGCCCTGGAGGGCCGGACACCATCGTGACATGCGGAGTGTTAGTCTGTCATCATCAACACTAAAGACCACGTGACCAAACAATATTTTAGGGTGTTGGCAGAAGCGAACTAGATTTACGGTACCACTCTTCCTATCCCAAATATAATATGCTACTTTACATATTTAAATCCCTAACAAACTGGCCATCACTCATCCATCCCGACCATACCCAAAACACGTGTTTCCTAACATATAGCCGCTTACCTGCAACAACCACGAGCATTTCCGCAACTGGCTGACCTCATATACCGGAAACAGTTTAAATAAATTGGGATAAGACGTCATAGCTTTATATAATTTGTAAGTCACTTTTTAAGTATCGGATTTTTGATGTGAAATAAAGACAACGTATACTCTATACAGATATATTGGTCACGTGTTATTAATAGTCATAACCAGTTGAATTCAATTACGTTTTTACTTTCGCTATTCATGAAATGCAATTGCAATAATAATAATTATAACGTTTGAAACCGTCTAAGAGTTTTAATTAAAACAAAAAAAAACATATAACAAGAACAAATGGTGAAACAAAAAGTTAACCGACAAATAAAGTATTTTTTACTGAAGAAAGATAATAATTCAAAATTTCAGTGAAGATGGTTTGTTCATACATATAAATCACCATCGCAAGTACTGCAACTGGGAGTCCGTTTCTTCATTACCCAACGGTCCATTCAAGGCCAACTACAACAATGCGCCGGGTTGCTAGCCATTTTCATCGCAAGGTATTATTTAAGGTATTGCAACTGGGATTGAGTCCGTTTCTTTATTATCCCTTGGTCCATTCGAGGCCAACTACAACAATGCGCCGGGTTGCTAGCCATTTTCATCGCAAGCTATTATTTAAGGTATTATCAGGGTGGAAATCCGTCTCTCTCGGGGTTCTCCACACGTGTCAGGGTGGGGGGGGGGGAAACTCGTCTCGTCTCTATATCTCGTCCCCTTGAGGTACGGGATCGGAAAGTCACTTATACTTTACAGTCAAATAAGACACACACAACGAAATACGTTTCAGCTCTCGTCTTAGTCGGTCAATCGAGCACTCTATCAGACACAGCGCCCTGGGGAAAAATCCCCAAGACTATCGCAAGGCTGACCCAAGACTCTCTTAGACTACGTCAACACTCGCCCCCAGGCTCTCCAGGACTGCACTCTCGACTCGTCTATCGTGCTGTGCTCCCCAAGATCAACTCAACTCTCTTTATTCATTTTCAAAACTCTAACCAATTACAAAGCAGTAAAAAGACTCTAGGGCGTAACCTTCAATCATAAAGCCAATCACACTAAGTACTGAATACGTCATATCTTTGATTAATCGTTCACTACATTAATAACTATGAATATAAACTGTCAGAATGAGTAGTCTGAATAGCGACGGTTATCTCGTAATTAGTTCCAAATCACTGAGCCAAGTTCCGTCCAAAAATTCAAATAGGCCTGAACGATGACAGACATAACACAGCAATTCGCTAATAATCAGCTAATTAAGTCGATCAACACATACGCAAAAACAAATTCATGACAGTATTGCAACTGGGACTGAGTCCGTTTCTTTATTATCCGTTGGTCCATTCGAGGCCAACCACAGCAAAGCGTTGGGTTTCTAGCCCCGCAATCCTGCTGTGGGAATCACAAAATATACTACCATAGAGCATGGAGGTAAAAAGACAGATTTTTTTACCTCCATGCATAGAGCGACAGTATGCCGTAACATGGAGGTCTGTTTTTACCTCCATGACGAGAACAATCATACAAGTGATTAAATTGCAGCTAGCTGCTTTTTCAACAATGTTTTTTTTATTCTATTTAAAACTTCGACGGATGTAATACGTAATACACATAGAATAGATAAAAACACACAGGACTGTGATGTTACTAACCCCGACGCAGGGCCAGTGTGTACGTGTACATTTTAATGCCAACAAAACAATTTTCATTTGTCTAGGCGTTGTTTACATATATGTGTGTATGTATATATGTATCCTAACATTAACCCCGCATTGCCACGATTACCGTGGTATCACAGAAATCACTTCTTTGTATCACTATGATTGTCGTATGATCTTGTCCATCGTCGCTCGAATTGCGCCTGGACGACTGTTACAAGACCAGCTCATTTTCAGTTGGTTGCCGCATGCGGGCGCAAGTTTGTAAGCATTTTGGAGATAAGATCGCAACTCGTGCGTTCATGAACGGTTACTTATATAGTAACCGTGGTTCATGTCAGAATTAGCGAGTTTCTTTATGCTGCCAGTAATTTGATACGCAACAATTTATAGGCCGATCGTAGCCGGCTGATCAGTCGCTCACTTCCAATTCGACAGCACTGAAGTAATACTAATTTATAAACTAAACTAATCCCAGATTTCTGATTTTGTTGAAGATTGAATTAGATTATTTGTAGCAATATGGATTTCACATCACGAATTGGCTCAAGATTTCACCCAAAATGCATTGCACATACACTCAGTAATTGCAAAAATTGAAATGGTCATTGCTGAATTTTACGCCAATTTTCAAAAAAACAACTTGAATATTTTTAGAGAGTAAACCGGCTTCAAAAGTTTTGTCTAGTAGCGCGACGCACAGATAGGGTACCAACGCGCACCAACATTGGTTGCTACGTAACATGCGCGTTCGGTGGGACTCACCAAATGGTCTTACGCAGATATTACGATAACCTTTCACGGGCAAACTGTCAATCTACATATTATAACAGTTCTGCTGTGAACGAAAACAAAAATACTTATTTGGGCCTATCAAGCGAACATCCGTGCTATGTAGTTTTGTAGAGATTCTCTTAAAATGTCATGAGAGTTGATAGTCAATTTTTAGTTTTTTTTTATTGCGGCCAGTTCGGCCATCCCCATGTTTACAAGACAAGCCCACGTGTAGTTCATCGCCGTTTTACTTTTACTCCGCTAGATGTATTTGAAGGTAGCGCCCTCAGGGGCAACTTCATGAAAATGTTAAAGCTGCTATACACGTTCACATGTCGCCGAAATGGTAATAATTTCATTCATGATGCTCTCAAAACAAAAGTTAAAACCCACCTATTCGACCAATCAAAATTGCTCTACTGCATGAATAATAATTTTCCTGCATGGAGCAAAATTTTTGTAAACTGGTACATGCAAGTTGGGGTTCATTTTCCCCTGTTCTTGCAACAATAATTCATTACGCCAACCTCGAATTCAAAAAGGTGTAGCTCACATGTATTGCATTTACTCATTGTGTAATAATTTTTTTCAAAATTTTATAGCATATTCCATTTGAAAATAGGGGTATTGCAATCAGGGATTTTGTCAGAATTATTGACAAGACTAAATGCTTTCAAAAGCATATGATGACGATTTTAATAGAAATGCACTACCTCTAAATCCACTACCATGTACTTACTCACTTGAGTATTTTATTTAATCTTTATATTGGGCTGCCAGCTTACAAAGAATAAACACATAAATGCATCAAGTTGTGAAAAATTTCTTTAATCCCACACTACCTTGTTGTACCAAGAACTGTTCCCAAGTTTTAAAAATATCCACTATATCTAAAAAAAAATAATGGCTCAATACCATATACTTTATCCAGCCTCATGTAAATATGCTCAATAAAACAATACCTGTTTGTATGTACTGTATTTGCTCTATTACCATAGTAACGCATGCACTTATGTAATTGACATACATGGCTATGGTTTCTCTATTAATTTTTCGGTTGTCAAATATACTAATCATTTTAACAAGATTCACATAAGCAAGTGTGCTTCAAATAGAGCAAATACAACAAGTTGCCATTAGTCTGTTCCTTTGACAATTAACAAAAGGCACAATTAACTGTAGAAGAGACATACAGCTTTTTAGCTCTTAAAGTTCTACATTGTGTATTCAGTGTCAGAGTTGATTATTCATAGTCCTTGTAGAGGATTAGTGAATAAATCAGTAAAATATATTTAGTTTTGGTTCCAAGTCTTGAAAAAGAATTGCCACAAAGAAGTTTGAAGAATTTTGATTATCATCTTTCATATTTATATGAAATAATTTTTGAATAAATATGCTTACATGTTAACTGATACCCAGGTAGCAAAAGTTCGATTTTGGTTTAGTAGCAAGTATATATCATAATAGTATTGCATTATAATAAAATCATTTTTTCATGGCAAAAATAATTCTAGACTAATTAACCAGTGTTGATGGTAGCTTATATAATAGAAAATACACAAGAGTGCAGTTTGGTTGGTTCACACTTCTAGATATTGTGGTATATTTAAAATTAAATTTTTAATATGCAGCTTGGATTTGTTTTTGTTGGTACATAAAAAAGGAAAAATAAAAACATATCAAAAATTAATCATGGGAAATTAAATTACTTCATTTTGACAAAAACAATAGCATCTTTGATTTTGGAGGTCTTATTTTGTTGTACTATATATTAATGATTTAATGAGTTATGAAATTTCTGGTTTATGTGCACTTTTAATAAACATGAGCTCCTAATTATGGTATGCAAATCATTTTATGTATATCTCAATTTAGTAAAACTTTTCAGCAATTACTGCAAAATTTAAAGAATAAAAGCACACACTTATATTATTTCTTCAATCCCAAAGACTCTGATAAATGAATACTAAGGCTGTATTTGGTGATTTACCTGAAATAAACTCTCAGAAATACAGACACTCAAAACTATATTTGAGCTGACCAAGACTTATTTTTCTGACAGTCTTTTATATGATATGTTTTTTTTTTCATTTTAATTCATAATTATAAATATTAAAATATGTTAAATTTTCAAGGCATCAGTCAGAAATCAAGATACAATGATTGAAACCATGTATAGACACGAAACAGTTCTATTGTGTCAATCATATTTTTATGAGTGGACTAACACAATGAAATGCTTTTACTAGCAGAACTACCAAACTTACGATCTGACACCACATCATCAAAACCAAATCATCAGCCCTCACATTGTAGTAAATTTAATAAAACATAAAACTTCATTGATTAAATTAATTGATATTCCAAACCTACCCGTTAAATTTGATTTTCTTAAAAAAAAAATAGGTGTGTTAAAGCCTCATGTTTGACTATGTGGTAAATGTACTTTATCATGGATCGTAAAAACTGTCTACACTTTGGTTATAAAATATACCAAAATACAACATCCATTATTAAAATTAAGTCTCTGAACTAATAATACTTTTGTATTATTACCTCAAATGATTTGATTTCAGACATGTGTGAAGGCCTGACATCCAATCAGAAGTCACCTTACACATTGTCTTTTCAGAAGGCACTTTTATAACAATGTCAATGATTGGTTAAATAATCAGTGAGTAATTTCTCTTGTGCACAATCCAATCAAAAGTCTTGTCTCGAATTTAGACAGCGGTTCCCGAATTCCTTGATGATACAGACGATACATCCATTACTTCTTGACCTCTTAGCGTGTACCTAAATAAAACGGATAAACAACAATTATATGGTAGCTGTGAGTCTCGCCTTCCCAGCATACACTAAATATTTATATTATGAGGTTATTACGAGGATACCTCAAAATATGCATGAAGACAGTACAGCGGGAGTATCAATGGACGTGCAGCGGAGGTTGATGTGATGGCGTACTGTCTGAGTGCATACTTTGAGGTATCCTGGTAATAACCTTATTATTATGCATCTTTTCCTTCCAAGGATATGGTACATCATGGGAATGCCAAAATCCAAAAAGTTTAGAACAGAATCAGCAAACTTCTTTGTGTGGAGTCTGGTCTGGTGGCAGCCATGTTTGTTTTTATTATTAGAGAACGCATTTCCAAATATGGTAGGATGAAAATACCAGCAAAAGTACGGCATGCTGTAACTTGTGGCGTTATAGTGACAGATGTATAATAATATTAGTTATACCATTGGCCCATCTATTCCCTGGTTTGAATGATGAATACACAGTGTTTGTAAGTCTCTCTTTTGACTTCTACACAGATAAATGTTAGTGTTTTTTAAATAATGGTCTTCATGTGAAACTATAGTGTGCATATTTTGATCTGTGCTGTCATTTTATATTTATCGTTCCATTATACAATATTTATTCAAACCATGCCAAAACACTAAAATGCTAAATCTGAGATGTGCCATAGCTGTGATCAAAATCATTTAAAAAATACCCCCAGTACAAGTCACAAAATTTATGTATGATCAACTTTTCATCATCATCATCATCATCATCATTCATAGATATGTATGTTAGAGGAACAAAAAACCAAAAGGAACCTAGGAAGTATAAAACTTGTACGTTAAAATAAATGAGAATGTTCTGATTATGAGATATTTCAACAAGTACAGCGAAGTGACACTCAGGTCACATTGCTGAAAACTCGTACAAGTTGTCCTACTACCGGTACTCATAAAAGAAAAGAAGCTATTGCAGAAAAAAAAGGCAGTATCAAAATAATTCTATATAGTTATATGAACTTAATTTACTGTAACTTAGCATATTCTCCAAAATCCCAGCTTTTTGTGACAATTTGAATACCCAGACCTTACAGTAGGCACCAAAATAAACTGATCAAATTTCTCTTGCAACATTCTTAATGGGGTTTATTTCGACTTTGACAATTTCACAAGCCAACATTTTCTGTAAATGCTCAGCCAATTCACAAAGGATATTGGTAGGTAAAAACAATAATAGGAAAATTTTATACATTATAACTCAATTTTCCCACATTTTCAATTAATCCATTTTTTGTGTTATGTTGAGAAGGAAAATTCAATTGTGGCAGTAGATATGACTGAATATCAAAACATTGGAATGGTCCATATTAAAATTACAACTTTGAACGAGGCTTGTTTCCTGATATTTCTTTATCACATTGCAGATGGTGTTTTATGAGTGGTTAATTTTGTGGGTGATGTTACTCTGTGGTAGGCTACCTTTGTATTATTAGTTGTCTGGGTGATATACCCATATAGTTGTTGCTAAGACATCATAAGATTACAACTGCAGATAACTTTTGTATCTAATTTGCAAACAACATGTAACTAGAGTGCAGCTCAAATGAACATACAGTGAGCAGCAAAACAGATTTGGAGTGAAATTGCATGAAATGTTGAATACTTAATCATATATACATTCTTGAACACAAATATAGCAAGACTTTCGTAAATTTCCAATGATTGAAGGCAAAGGGATTGTTTCTAGAAATATTGCTTTGTCACCAGAGAAAATGATAGAAAGGTTTTTATGATCAGTTTATTTTGGCATCTGCTGTATTCCATGCAAAGAAAACCACACATTAATTAATATTTGTATCAAAAGTGATACTATCACCAAATGTAAGCGGTTGTGTCCAGAATAAACACTGATTACACTACGTAATACTTTAACAACCAACAAAGAATTAATGGGCAATCAATTCCTAATATTTGTAAGGTTAAGGACATATCACTAATGCACCCAGACAGGCAATCTCAAAGACTGAAAGCCTCAAAAACCCACACTTGCACCAACCGACTATACTTTTGACAGTCACATGCACAAGCCTACACTCCGACAAAAACAATACTCAACCTGAATTTCGAAAGCGAAGCCTGGAAATGAAAACGAAGATAGACATTGACAAAATTATTAAACAGATTTTCTTTTTTTTTAATTCAATCTAATAATTATAGTTGTGTTCTCTGCCAATGTTGACTTCTGTTATCTTCCTCTTAGTTACAAAACAAACATTCATCTAATGCAGTCATTTGTCGCCAATAGCAAATTTACATTCATAGAGCTAAATTCTTTGGAATATTATATGAAATATTTGGTGGTCTGAATTTGTGCGCATTGCTTGAAAAAAAACAAGGATTTATCAGGATTCTACCTTGTTTTGAATTACTGCCATTGGAACAGAAACGAATCTTTGTGAATACAGATGTTTTGGTACATGTATACACATTGAAATGGTAATAAACGATAATTAAATTATTTTTTTTTATAATTTACACAAATTCAGTCAATCAAATAATTAACATAATAGTCTTAAGGCTCCAATAAAGCTCTATCAATCATTTCAGAATTAAAGGGCAGTGGTTGTCATGCAGCATGTGTTGGAATTTCATGTATACAATGAAACAAAACGTGGCATGACAGCCACCTCCCTTTAATTTATAAATAGGTTACTTGCAGGCTACTGGTGCACTTAATCAGTTCGTAACATGCATGGTCACTACCTCATGCACACCATACCAACAATTGTTTTCGGATTTTGCAGGATATCAAATGTTTAGGTGTAAAGATATTTGGAATATATTTATTTGTGAGTCATACATAAAAAGCTACAAACTGGCATAAACAAAATGGTGGATTTGATGATGTACAATGTAAACTACAAATGATATTTTGTATGATTGGTTCAAAACAAATATGGGAGTAAAATGCAAAATATTTACAGAAAACGAGAAAATTTATTTTGACTCTGGTGTCCCCTGAACAGAGTGACATAAGCATGTACAACTCACCACACTGTAGTAGCTTTGGTAAGATCGAGTTCAGATAAGTTGATATATGTCTGTGAAGATAAAATAGTAGGATATTAAGTTTTTTATTAAAGAAACCAGTTAGTTGATATTTCATATAACCACAGATTTATACTGCAAAACAATGTAAATTAGGGAACTGATCATTACCACCCAGCCGGTTTCCTGTGAGTTTGACTCGGTTTACCGTACCGGTCGTTGCTTTACCGTACCGACCGTTGCGTTACCGTACCGACCGTTGCGTTACCGTACCGACCGTTGCGTTACCGTACCGGCCGGTGCTTTACTGTACCGGCTGGACAATTACCGTACTGATAGGACCAATACCGACTATTTATCACCTTCGATTAATGAATGCATGGTAAACAAAGCCCCGGTAACTGATCGGCGCCCTGTCGGTAACCGTGAGTCATGCATGAATTAATTGGGCATTTTGCAAACAATAAGAATTTTTTTTTAGGACTTGTACAACAGAGTGTTACGTCCCAGTCGACTAGAGGACTCGATGGTTTAATTATTTGTTTATATTTGTCAGTAGCTCACACAGTGGAAAGAAAGTCGGGCAACCGTCGAAATACAAATAAATAAATAAATTAAATAAAAAAGTCTTTCTGAAATTCTTCGCATGTGTTTTTTTCAATATATGTGTGTTATTCACATATTCATGATCGCCTGTAACGCTATAAACGACAGTCCTAAATCGTAGCTTACCCACAACGTTGAATAAAACGTCTCAACCTGTCGCATGAATTCGATGATACTTGCATAATCTGTCAGCGTGACTCGCTTGGCCGAGCTCACATGTATTTAAATTCGGGCTTGGGCGTTCGAAAATCTGTTTTGATACTTTGTCGACAATAACACGCGCAACGCGTGCACGTAGTCCAGATAAAATTCAAGTGCGTAAAACGGAATTTGACCTTGCTCTAGTTCAACATTTTTCCATTGCTTTTCGACCTCATTTTGTTATTTTGCTTATGGAATTGACCAAACATATTTACACATCCCTTCCAACAATCCCCAATGTAACTTTATTATAACAAAACAGAGTGTGCAAGTGTGCCGGTACATCTCTTTTTGGAACATGTGATTGGCCCTGAAAAGGGCTGTTTGGTTTGGGGCAGAATACGTTTTAGACTGGAAAGGTCGGGACTTTTTTTTGTTTTACAAAAAAAAAAAAAATAATTACAGCCAATACAAAGTCAGCTTGGACATTCAGTTGTGAGACATAACAAAATAAACGGTGCCAGCGATAGATTTTGCGAATGAAAGAACAAACTAAACGCAATCAAAGGCGCCGACCACTCGCGTTGGAAATAAACTAATAAAACGCGTTGCGACGAGAAATCTCGTCTGCATCTATCATTCGCGCACACGCACACACATGCTATTTTCGTATGTTGAATACGTTGGCAACGTCGTCAAATATTTAGCCCAATCACTGAATAAAAAAACATCCAAGCACACGTGCACTGGCGCCAGATAAAGTGAAAAAATGAAAACAAAATTACGTCTGCACTGTGCATTTGTAACAATAACCAAAACCATTAGGTTACATGCCAAAACTACCGACTCAGGATTCATCATACACAAATATAGCCACTTTCATGGAACTGTTATTTTTGTAATCCACTTTGTCGGCTCAGTTGATTTGGGAGCACTGATCCCGATTTAAAAAAAAAATCGTATAAAATAAAGACGCAGTTCCGTCTGCAGTCATATCCAACAGTTCACTTGGACGTACTGGGAGCTCCATGGTCTCACAAAAATCATGTGTAGCATTATCACGCGCAACTTGAATGTAAATATTATGCAATAATAATGGTAAAGTTTAATCTCTGACAAATAAAAAGACGCAACAAATTGCCCTGGTGGTGTATTTGACCTCGAAAGCTACCGCATAGCAAACATGAACAAAATGATTTATAAACAGACTATAACTACAAACTAAACAAATTCTACTCAAATTAATTCTACAGTTCTGCTTTCTCTGGCGATCCTGTGCATAAAACTGAAATTTAAACAGGTCGGCATTTTACCTGTAAACGGAAAATCAATGCATAAATTAACTTGTCAGAAGTGTGAATTGCCTCCTGCCAGTACGGTAACGGCCTTGCCGGTACGGCTAATGACCTTCGGGTACGGTAAAGCAGCGGCCGGTACGGTAAAGCAACGGCCGGTACGGTAAAGCAGCGGCCGGTACGGTAAAGCAACGACCGGTACGGTAAAGCAACGCATGCCGCAGGAGACTCACAGGAAACCGGCTTGGTGGTAATGATCAGTTCCCTTATTTAACATAGAAAATTAATATAAATTAACAAGACACAGGGACTGACAATGCCCTGAACCGAGCAACGAAAACCAAGTGGAAATTCAGAGTTCAGAGATCTGTAGTTAAGTTTTGTTCACGTAATCTGTGATCGATAATAATTCAAAATGTTCCTGAAAAGTTAATTCAAAATGTGGCACTAAGTATGGCCTAGGTTTGGGAATGTGTTTTCACATTTTGGGGGGCTGACAGTTATTGATCATGGCAAAAAAATCTTGATGAGGTATAAAAAAATAAACCTGATTTACAATTTGATGAACAATCAAATACATTTTCACACATTAAAACATAGAAGACATTTATACCAATAAACAATAACATTTTAATTCATGTCATTGACTTTTTGCAAAATTAATCACAACTTAGATACTTACAGTACAAGTATTTATCAATATTTCATTGTTCAAATTTAACGAACAAGGATTAACGCTTTTGATTTTGTATAATTCTGATGTGTGCAGTTTTGTTATTACATTTTTTATTTGTTGATTGTTCTGTTGTTGCTATGGATCTTTGGGTCTGAATTAACAGAATGTGATGTGAATGCTAAACAAACGTCATCACAAAAAGGATACTGAATACACATGCTATTAAAACTAGATCTAGAAAGATAAGACTACTTTATTTTACATAAGAGTATTTTTACCTGTCCCATAAATGTTTTACTCTGTGAGAAGACACCAACAGAGTTTTTAACGACAAGATCAATCACACGCTGCTGGATCTCATCAGCATTGCAGGCAAATTCAAATCTGAAAAAATAGAAGGGTACATGGTCTATAAGATATCTACCAAAAGCTATACTAACAAATAGATTATGTAAAATATAAAACAAACAAACATGAGTCTCACACTGAGGTAAAAGATAAGACACTTAGAGCTGAAGCAGATAAGCGAGTCTAGTTTATAAAACTTACGTTTCATCATAGATGGGATTCAGTTCATCTTTCATAACTTTAGTTTTTCTTCGTCCTGATTTTGATTTGTCAGGTAAGAGATATAGTCTAATATAAGGATCTGATGTGTGATCAGAATTCAATGCAATGAGATCTCTGAAATAAAATACAAAGTGTTATTTTGAGCAATATGTGGCTTTGAGAAGAAAACACCATTCTAACTTCAGGCCTATAACACTCACATTTGGACAACAATATTAAATATCATAACTTAGTATCTGATTTAAATGAACTAATTCTCATCCTTACACGGCCTTATGTATCACTACTATCAGTCGATTTCTTTGGGAACTATATCGTATTGTCGCCTGTACTTTACCACAACCATGATCTTCAGAACTGAAAATAAAATACAATAAGTTGAGTTTTAATTCAAAATGACCACCAGATCAACATAACACCTTTAGTTTAAAATAGCCATAACACCAAAACCACCTTTGGCACTTACTATATACTTTTGTATAGCTCACCTATAAATTTGATCAAGAACATGTGCATCCAACTTTATTAGGAATATTATTCACTTTATTATTCCAAAAATGAAAATTTTTTTGCAATATTTACAAGACTAAAGACAATTTCCACTAAAGTTCACCATCTTGCCCAGTTTTGTGCTTCACAAACCAAACAGTTGGGAACATAGATGCATAATAATGTTATTACATGGAAACTTCAAAAATATTCATCTTTATTCTAAAACCAATACGACATTTCCACTCAACGGACAGTTTAATTGTTGCATGCTGGGAATTATTCATAATCATGTGACCTACAGAAGAATAACAAAGGTATTTCCAATAACCCAATCAAATTTACAGTCAATAGCCAATGAGCATAGACGCTGTGTGTATTGTCTCAGACAATGGAACACCCGTAATTCATTCTGGGTGATTGCAGAAGTCTCAAACTTTGAAACTCTTACAAATTCTAGGCAAATTCTAAAGGTTTCAGACCATAGAACACCCATAAATTCTAGGCGATTATGGAGGTCTCAGGCCTTGGGAGGTCCCCATTGACTGAAGTTTAAAACCAAAACAATGTTACCAACTTTTCATTTTTGCTGAACAGACATACAATCTTGAGACCACCTACAGAAGGAAACAAAGAAAAGAAAACTCTCACCCTTTGTTGACGTTTCGTTTCCTGACTTGTGAATTATTAACACCATTGTGTTCAATTTCTTCACTGACTGCAGTACTACTAGTAATAGTATTGTCCATTATATCTTCACTGTCTTTACTCTCTATACTGTAATTATCAAGCTTCTCATCTTCTTCAGTTGAAGCACCAAGATCATCGGTTGGTTTCGTAGGCTCTGCGATGTTTTTAGAAGGCGATAAGATCTGAAATTTGACATATATGTAGTGTGATAGGATTGGCTGGCTTGGAAAATAATTTACAGATACATAAAGACATGCATAGTCATGGCTCCCCACCGATGAAAACACCTATAGGACAGTAGACTTACAACACCGAGAATACATGCAATATATATAATATCCAAAACCATATACGGCAACTTGAGAGCATTTTATCAATACCCCAACTGTACCAATAAAGATGCAAGAGTTTTTGAGGTCTGCGAGCATCCACATACCAGTTTGAGATCAACATACCAACCAGAGATAGGATGAAAGTGTCTCAGGATTGCATGGTTGTTTGTCATCATCATGATCAAGTCAAAGTTGTAAATATAGAGACACATACATTATATTACGTTTTTGTATCTCAGTCTCATGTTAAGAGCAATCTTGTATTGCATGTAAATCAACATCATAATATGACTACACATTTTGTTTATCAATGAATTGTTATATCAGGAATCAGAGGCTGGATGTCACTGCTGTATTTTACTGTATGTTGGAATATGCATACATGTACTACAAGTGACGAATAGTGAATGTACCTGTAGAGAACATTTTCCAACAAACTCATATTCTAAGCCTTAAACAAAATCATAATGGCATTATTCAAAGCTCTTACTCAATCATCCACCAGATTGAGATGAACACCAGTATACTGCACCTTAACCAAACTTTTCCCAATGACATACCTGAAACAAGTCATTGACAATGACACAGTCCCCGTTAAGTTCTCTTTGTGCTCGTCATATTAAAGCGGAGGGGTTGTCGCGAGCGTGTCCTTGAAACTTGAGTTCCAAGTGGCGTATACAACAGATTGTTTATTTACATCAAAACACGTGTTTCGTGTCATAGTAATATGGCCAAAATAAAAACAGCCGTTATTCAGCCATCTTTGATCTGATTATAAAACACACTGATATGTATGATGTATGTGCCAAATACGAATGAAAATGGTACATAAATTGTGGAAATATAGTAGTAAGGCCAAAAAGTCAGATGGCTGTCAATCGGCCATCCTTGACCAGATTTTGAAACAAATTGTCATGGATATGCATCCTAACATGTATAAAGTACATGTATGTGCCAAATTAGAATGAAAACTGACAGAGCACGTCCAAGATACCGCATAAAAAAATAAAAACAAGATGCCTGCCAGTCGACCATCTTTGATCCATCATGGACATGTATCCTAACATGTATAATCTATGTACCAAGTTTGAATGACAACTGACAAAGCATGTCCAAAATACAACATTTTCAAAAAACAAGATGGCTGCCAGTCGGCCATTTTGAATCGAATCGCACAACCACTGCATGTGCATATGTCCCACATAAGGTACTAGGCACATGCAAAGAATGAACGGAATCGGTCCACAGGATTCTGAAATATGACGTTGGATAGACTGACGCAGGGACAGACGGACAGACTCAGGAACTCATGGACGGTCAAGGACATGTATCCTAACATGTATGATCTATGTAGTAAATTTGAATGAAAACTGACAAAGCATGTCCAAAATACGACATTTTCAAAAAACAAGATGGCTGCCAGTCAGCCATCTTTGATCCAATTGTGAAATAAATCATCATGGACATGTATCCTAACATGTATAATCTATGTACCAAGTTTGAATAAAAACTGACAAAGCATGTCCAAAATACAACATTTTCAAAAAACAAGATGGCTGTCAGTCGGCCATTTTGAATCGAATCGCTAAACCACTGCATGTGCATATGTCCCACATAAGGTACTAGGCACATGCAAAGAATAAACGGAATCGGTCCACAGGATTCTGAAATATGACGTTGGATAGACTGACGCACGGACACACGGACGGTCGGGCGGACAGACTCAGGAACTCACGGACGGTCGGGGACATGTATCCTAACATGTATGATCTATGTACTAAATTTGAATGAAAACTGACAAAGCATGTCCAAAATACAACATTTTCAAAAAACAAGATGGCTGCCAGTCGGCCATCTTTGATCCAATTGTGAAATAAATCATCATGGACATGTATCCTAACATGTATAATCTATGTACCAAGTTTGAATGAAAACTGACAAAGCATGACCAAAATACAACATTTTCAAAAAACAAGATGGCTGCCAGTCGGCCATTTTGAATCGAATCGCTAAACCACTGCATGTGCATATGTCCCACATAAAGTACTAGGCACATGCAAAGAATGAACGGAATCGGTCCAAGGGACTCTGAGATATGACTCCGGACGGACGCACGGACACACGGAGACCGAATTATAAGTCCCCGTTTTCGGACTTCGTCCGAACGGGGACTAACAAGCAGCCTCTCGGCTGAGATAGCTCCGCTGTTAGAAATGCACATTTCAATTTACGAACTGAAGATATCATTAGAAAATGAACAATATGTATTGTATTCAAAGCAATCAGACTTGTTGTTTTCAGCAAGAAGTCAAAAATACAACTTTATATAAAAAATAACAAAATATTCATCAAAATTACATAATTGAAGATATCACGAAATGAAGAAATCTCAGAGAGGTCTAGCTGTAGTACCTATATGTATAGTATCAAAGCAATCAAACTTGCGATTTTCAAGAAGAAGTTGAAAATATCACTTTTGATCAAAAATTACAAAAATATTCACCAAAATTAGAGAATTGAAGATATCATCATGAAATGAACAAACCTAAGAGAGGTCCACCCAAGGTACATATATACCAAGTATCAAAGCAATAGGGATTATAGTTTTCAAGAAGAAGTAAAATCAAAGAAAGCTTAGAAAGAACTCCCATGTGCTGAGAGTATTGGAGACACATTAAATATAATTCGAAATTACTTAGCTGAAAACTAATTATGCAAATCAGAAAATTAATATGACCAGATTTGAGTGTAAAACTAATGAGGTCTGCGCAATGTAACAGAAAATCTATGTCTCCAAGTTTAATTGAAATGTGATTAGAACCAAAAAATTATGAATTATTATGCTTATTAGGGAATTAATATGAACAGATTTTTACCCCAAACTAATTAGGTTTGTACATTGTCCTAGAGCATCTTTGTACTAAGTTTCATTGAAATGGAATAATTAGCACCGTGAAAACTCCAAAATTTCGACCCCTCTAAAAATTTGACCGCCTATTTATTTGCCGGGTTTCGGTGTTTTATTCACCTCCAAATTTTCGACTCCACTAAAAATTGCCGACTCATTCTTATTCGAAAATTGCGACCAGTTTTAGTTTTCCCCCAAACGAAAAAAAAACGATGTGAGCGTTCAAACGGGACCTTCCTCAAAGGCATGAATCCGGGTTTCTGATTGACTGAGAGATTTTTATTTTATTGGTAACGAAAATATATTCTAAATAAACGAAGTTTCAAATAAAAACGAACACAAAAATCTCGGCATGCTGCGTTTCTGAATTGTTGATTATTACTGTACTCAGTAGTGATTATAATAATGTACACAAAATAAATTTGTTGAATGGTTATGAAATACAAATAAAAGTCAACTTAGTTTCATCGAAAGCGAATGATTCCGATCTCGTATAAACGTTTGATGCTGTAGGATATCCGCCATGTTCTCTTAGGTCAAATAGGTCAAATCGCTAATTAACCAATCAAAAAGCTGGATGATGCGAAAACGGCATGATTTTTTTTAAATAAAAAAATTAGTTGTTTTTAAAAAATAAACTGGTCATCTGAAGAATAATTTAACATTGTTCACAGTGATAACAGCTCATTCTCGAAAGGAAGCTTACCCGCTCACGCTAGTCACGATAAAAATCATACACGTGTACTCTTGAATAGACAGACGTCAATGACTACGATAAAACTTAGACTCTATTTTAGCCGGCAGGATTGATTGAAATGTCCGAAAAATGACGCCAAAATACACCTTAAAAGTCCCATTTTATTTTCTTAAATCCCATTATATTTTTTAATCCAAGGGCGAATTTACGGCAGAATTTGGTCCCTCAAATCACCGGTACGGTGCTCAAATAAGGGACACGTGAGCTTTGATTCTAACCGGATACATTGCACTGGGTCGGGGAGATCGTTTGCTAAACTTCCATGTATCTTTTGTCCAATGGGTACCTGTACTTCGAACATTCGCAAGTTTTCCTAGGTAGTGCGAGACAGCTTTGTCTTTTGACCTATTAGTTTTGTGCTGACCTCTTCTCCGCGTCTTGATGTTTTGTTTTGCTTGTCATAATACTCACTGATTGATGACTTTGTTTAGATTTTGAGTTACAACTCGGCCACGACCTTTGCTTTTACCGTGAAACATGAGGAAGTTTACGTCAATTGACGGACATTGCATTTTTTAAAAACTAATGAAGCACACTGTCTATCATCCCCATTTTTTTTTGCTGATTTCTATTCTGAAAAATTCGACCGTCCGAAAATGCACCTTAATTTTGACTCTAAAAACACGTCACATTTCTAACACAAATTATTTAAAACCAGTCGAAATTTTGGAGTTTTTACGGTACTTTAGATATCAGTGTGAAAGATTAAAATTGGTTAATTACGCAAATTAGGTAATTAATATGTACAGATTTTAACCCACAATTATTCAGGTCTGTCTATTGTCCTACAGCATCCATGTACATTCATTGATATGTGATGTATAGTACCTGAGATATCAGTGTGAAAGTTGGTTAATTATGCAAATTAGGTGATTAATATGCACAAATATTTACCGGAAACTAATTGGGTTTGCATAATTCTAGATTCATTGAAATATGATGATTAGTACTTTAGATATCAGTAGAAAAGCTGAAAATTAATTATGCAAATTAGGTAATTAATATGCACAATTATTTACCCTAAAACTAATCAGGTCTCTGCATAGTCCTAAAGGATCTATGTACCAAGTTTCATTGAAATGCGATGATTAGTACTTGAGATACATGTGGAAAAGCTGAAAATTAACTAATTATGCAAATTAGGTGATTAATATGCACAAATATTTATCGAAAACAATCAATCTCTGCATAGTCCTTGAGTATGTAAGTACCAAGTTTCATTGAAATGTAATGCTAACTACTTATATCAAATGCTGAAAATTAATTAATTATGCAAATTAGGTAATTAATATGTACTGATATTACCATAAAAACTATCAGGTCTGTGCAGTGTCGTATGACATCTATGTACCAAGTTTCATTGAAATGTGATGATTAGTACTTGAGATATCAGTGGAAAAACCGAAAATTGACTAATCATTATGCAAATTAGGTAATTAGTATCCACGGATTATTACCAAAAACTAATCAAAACCTAGCATTAGTTCAGAGCATCTATGTACCAAGTTTCATCAAAATCCAATGAGTGGTTGTTTAGATATCAGTGGAACAGTCATGGAACCACTAAAAAATAGCTAATTATCATGCAAATTAGGTAATTAATATGCACGGATTTTTACCAAAAATTAATCAAATCTGCGCATATGTTCAGAGCATCTATGTACCAAGTTTCATCAAAATCCAATGAGTGGTTCTTTAGATATCAGTGAAACAGTCATAGAACAGCTAAAAATTAGCTAATTATCATGCAAATTAGGTAATTAACGAGCATGGATTTTTACCAAAACCTAATCAAATCTGCGCATTGGCCCAGAGCATCTATGCACCAAGTTTCATCAAAAACCGATGTATGGTTCTTGAGATAGCAGTGGAACAGTCGGACACACATACACACATACACACATACACACATACACACATACACACATACACACATACAGACACACTAACTGCAAAGACTCCCATTTTGTGCTTCGCACATGGGAGTCAAAAAGTAAAAAGCTGACACGGACGACCATGGACGACGGACAATCACTCATATGATAAGATCCACTCGGCAATGTCGACAGCAGAGCTAAAAATAAGCTTGGGGCACACTCACCTAAAGTACAATGTACAGGTAATTTTTTTTTTCAGGTATATGATCAATCATAAGTCAACAACTATATACAGACCATTCCGATTTAAATATGACCAATAAAGTCAACTGCTATGTACAGGCCACTTTTTCAGGTATAATGAATCATGACATGCTATAAGACGATCTCTCAACGATAAATGAATATGGTATTTTCCATTTGTAAAACATAGAAGAGGTTCAAACATATTGGTGTTAGAATCCTGAATGTTGGTTCACATTCAACTGGACATGAAACACATGAACAACTGGTATATGTTCATAAATACCAGCACGAGCTAGCTTCAATGTCCCTGCTGTCAGAAACAAGGTTGAAAAAACATGTACATGTAGTCAGTATATTTTTACACTAACATGAACCAGATGAAATATTTATTCATAAAGTAATCAAAGATATTACGTAAGTAGACTCATCTGTAAATTCCAAGAACCTTATGCCCAATACATTTAATATTAAGTAATTATAACTGTGATCATTTTATTAAGTAGTTGAAACATTCATTTGGTAAATTATAACAATTAATGTGATACTCATAAATGTACACGCATATTATTGATATTCGTTCACTACGATTAAAACATTAGGCAAGATGTTAAAAGTTCCAAACATTAAGCAAATCCAACTACAGCTGTGTTGGCAGTATTAGAAATGTTAACCCAGTTGACTGCTTATTCTTAAATTATATCAGTTATTTCAAATGCAGTTGGTTTTTGCTGAAATTTTTACAACTAAGGATTTACATATTCTGGTATCATATCTTAAATAAAGCAGTATGATTAAATAATATGATCCCTTGCAAAAAGTTGTGGTCATTTTTTTCGAAACACATGACATCATTTCATATATACCATGAGGTCCATATATTTTTTACTTCTTATTTGACTATATTGTGTAATTACTTGATGTAATTTATTTGGTCTTTGATTGTTATCAGTCATTTGTTTTGTAATTTTGGACTTATAGTAAATTTCTATATATAAATTATTTTATATGATCTATGGTTTGGTATATGTGGCCTTGATACAAATTCTAATTGTGGTGTAAAACCTATACTTCAACATTAAGCAGATATGTTTTTGTATACTTTTGATTTGAAAAACAAATACAGGTACACAGTGGTTTACTATGAACAGGCGAGATTATAACATAAATAACAACAGCATGTTTGTGAACCAGTGACAATCAACCACTTCCACACATGATTGTTCATGTAATGAACAAAATATCCAAATAAATGATAAATATGAAATTAATATCTTTTGACAGACACCAATGAGCATGCATGTAGAATGATAAAAATAATGATAGTGATAAAATGAAAATGATAACAATATCAATGAGCCTAGACATTCTTCTTATCATCATCATCATCATCATGCGATGGTTGCTCAACATTTTCAGTGGGCATTGGTTGCATGGCAACATCCTCATTTTTCTCCTCATCCTGTTTTATCCATTTATGTTCTCCCTATGGCAATACAGGCAATGAGTCCATGTGAGTTTTACATCTAAATTAGCCAAGAATCTATGCCCAAAATAAGTGCCTAGGATTGATGGCTGGTTTATCTCATTAGCTATGCAAATGTATTCAAATCATATATAATGAGCCAGCTCCATCAAGTAAGCAAGGAAAGTAAACCATTCAGTATCTGTTCACTGACAGTTAAGATGGGCATGTGGGGAACTCCCACATATCATGTGATATGCAGATGAATGACATCATTTAGAATGAGAGTATTTTTTATTTCATTTTTATCTAAATTATGATCAATAGCTGACTATATACCCCATCATTTCTATGCACAATGCAAAGAACACAGATTCCAGGCCACAACTATTAAAGTTTCCAAGAGAGGAAGTTTGCACACTAATTAATTCGTACTTAACACATTCTTAGTCAGTTATAGTCAGAACATGTCATAAAAACATCAACAATTGTAAATAAATCAATGTTGAAATAATGGAATTCGAGACCAAATTTGACTAATTGGAGGCAATTTAATATTTTATCCAAAAATGAGATATTCTGCCCTTTATGAGACAACCCTTTGCTTTACAAGTCTACACTTTTATAAAACTGAATTACAATAATTATAACTTGGCATGATCAAATCAAAATATGAACCAACTTTTTGTGAACAGAGATAAATTTTACAACATTAAGGTAGATTTCTGTTATAAACTTTGAGGCAATGAAAATTGCCACATCTGACTTGAGGTGCTAGACTTGTAAGGATCTTTTCAGTGATAATTACAAATCAAGGAAAAAAAATTACACATTTTTCAGTGTGTTATCAGTGATGCACAGTCACCAAAGTTGCCTGCATTTGTTGCAAAATTGAACAATTCATAGTAAGTTCAAGAATGTTTTCATTACAAAATAATCAAATGTACAAAGTTCCTCTGCTGCTGGATGAAAATACATACACAGTACCAAGAATGAATTTCGTCATGACTACTGATGTACAAAAAAAAATTGGGAAAGCAATTGAATCTTTATATAAGTTTGAAGTGTCATCTCTTAGACATTAATATCGGTAATTACCTCATCAATGTTGCCATACCAATCAACCACTCTAAACAAAAGTCAAAATATTTTAAAATTTATGTGCATTTTGGGGTGTACACGTAATACATTTCAAAAGAAATGCCATTAATTATTTAATTAGTCAGAATTCATATTTTCAGAGTTAATTCATTCTTTTGATCTGTGTACATACAACTGGTTCATTTCTGAACCACTTTCAATAGACCTCAGACGCCACTGAGAGCCAAAAACCTTGTCTATGCCACCGATTAGTGCTCCATTCTCTCCAATCCTCTACTGATTCAGGTAACCATGGTAATTGTTCAGGTGATGACAGGAGAGAATGTAACAGTATTTAAGAGGCAACAACAATCCAGAAGCTATTTAAGTCTAGTGTCTACTGCAATAATGAAATATTAAATGATATGAGAACACCTATCCCAAAGAAGCATGGCATGCAGTAGCAATGAACATTATGTATTGACTTGTAATGTAATTTATTTTGTACCTAGAACTGATTTACTCTGAAAACAATACTTCAGTGCAGTGAATACACCAGGTATTTATTTTGATTGGTGTCCAATGAGTTTACACAAAATATGTGGTGATTGATTTGTCTTTTGATTTTACAGTGAATATGAAGAAATTCTGAATGAAATGAACTAGTCTACAGTACATGTCTGAATGTGTGGTTAATTTGTTATTTTCAAAAATTGATTCAAAGATCATATTTTTAAACTGTCATTAAAATTGGCCTTTATTTAGAAAAGACTGGTATGACCAAACCCAATCAACTGAGAAACACCAACAACTCTATGTTTGAGAAATAAGCTCTGAGGACAGACTATAACATGCATGTAGTCACACAAGCTTTCAAGTTGATAGTAACATATGAGCTTTCAAGGCTTCGAAGTTACTGACAATAAGGGTATAGAACTATCATATTATAAAGCATTAGGTCAATATATGTGTAAATAAATAAATTAATACAACTTTTTTGGGTAGTAAACTTGAAAAATTAAATGGTCAACAACAATTTTCATGGGTCTGAAATTAGTAGACTGGTGATAAAATCCTGGACCAGTGGTTTAAGAGATAAGGTTTACCATATTTTTCACCCTCTAAAGAACAATGTAAAAAGAAGTCTCATGGATTTCATTGTCATAAAAAAATTCATACATGTAAATCCATTAACACAAGGATAAATTAATGCAACTATTGCAAGTCGATGTGCTCTCAACTAAACTGTACACATGTTGTGCTCACCTACAGATAAATATAAATGTCTGAATCACGAATTTACAGCATTTGTGCATTAAAAATCCACTCAAATAAAACTCCCATTATCTTTAAACTAACTTAAACTTATTAGCCTAAAGCAGAATATTTTTTGGGGGGTTGAAAAAACCATGTCACATTCATATTTACTCAGCAAAACACATTTACCATCTTAATTTCATTTCATTCTCTCTGTAAAAATCACCCTTTTCAACTGGAAATCCATCCTTCTCTTCTTTTGTTGTCCTTTTTTGTAATTTTTTGTCATATCCTTGTCATTGCTAGGTAGCTTATGCATGCGCAAAGGAAAATAAATTGCGTCTGTCAATAATTCAGAAATCGGGAATAGCACAATGTACAAACAACCATTCATATACTTCTTATTTATAAGTAATATTAGACAAAACAAAATTTTTTAAAAGAGCATGAACAAACACAAAATTATATTCATTTTTTAAAGTAACACTAACTATTTTTAATTAATCTATGTCATCATAATTTGGACAGTAAAATAACACAAGTATGAACTGTCATCTGAAAGTGAATTCACACATAATATATCTACAATACAACCCAAATAGCCTCACAGTTGATTAAGTATAAAACATCAGAAAAAAGAGAGATCCAACAACCAAATAGTAAAATTATGCAGCTGAGATTTCAAATCATGCTTCTATATCCCATACACCATTGTAGTAAAAGTTTGTAAAACTTGCCGAGATTACAATGTACTTATAATGTAACTTGGCACATGCGAGCTGTATATACGTATGGGTCATGCACTGTTGCTAAGCAACAACTTACCGCATTTGAATCAGGTACTTTGCCATAATACTTGGAGTGAGGACTGACTATTGGCTACAATGATGCAATTGGGATGGAAAAATAACAACTCAACAACTTACCACATAAAGGAAGACATTTAAATATGCCAGTAATAAGTGTGTATAGATTGTATAAACAACAAAAGATATGTACTACCAAGCTTGTATGTTAACACTAGAGTTATTATAATAATAATGCATATTTCTCAAGTCTCTTTCAATTTGGAACCAGTGCGATTGTGAATGATTATGCAATAATTTTCATTAATTCATGCAAATTCAAACAATCAAATTAGTGGTCTCTTTCAATTTGGAACCAGTGCGATTGTGAACGATTATGCAATTATTTTCATCAATTCTCGCATATTCAAACCATCAAATTAGTGGCATAATAGTTAAGTGCAACTAAAAGTATGTAGTGGGATGTATACTTATAGTTATCACAACCTATGAAGAACACAACATGTTATGATTAAAGATACTGCCTAGACATCGTAGATGGCTCTTACCTTGAGACAGAGTCGGATTCTAACAGTACTGTTGGGACCAGAGTCATCCAACTGGAACGGTTGCTCCATTGTCATATCAGGTGCACTTAACAGTCGCTTTATTGATATCGATGTAGTACCAAGCACTTTAGATGATTTCTTATCTTTCACCTGAAATAATAACAAATCATTTTATCATCCAGACTTCAATGTTTTTTAAGCAGCTCAAAATAAACAATTATCAAAGCCCAGCGGGGCTACCAGTTTTGTGGATTAGATGTACCGGGTAGTCCACTATCGTGAGACTTTAGAAAAGTCTATGAAAAACAGACTACCAGTAGTGAATCAGCCTGAAGGACTGTGGGTGGGCCTTACGCATGGGACAGTCTGTGCATGCTAGTTCCCTTGGTAATAAAGGGCCCCTTTCCTGAAATCATGGAGATAACCAATCAGTGATGACACAGAATTCTGTAGTCTACGTACTTATGTTAAAATTCACCAAAACATTGTTGAGTGGAATGGGAATTTAAGGGCACTTTGAATGGCAGGACTCCAGGTCACCAGTTTTGAAAAATGATAAAATTGGGTAGTCCTTTGGTTTTGTTGGTACTGACAGCCATGCACAAAAATGTGATTATAATTATTACCATAAATATCAATGCTCTATTTTTGTATTTTTGACACCTTTAAGGCTTACTTTGAAGCCAAATTGTAAATCACAAACTATCAGTATTTTGAACATTTCTGGAGGTCCAGTTAGTCTACTCATTTTAAAAAATAGTATGCATAGAGGAATTGGTGTTGGTAATTAGTAAATTTGACAACCGGGGGTATTTATTAATTTAGAGATCTTACCTCAACATCCAAGTTTTGTAGCGTTGGATTCTGAACTAAGAAGTAATACACTTCTTCCCATACTGGATCATACGTCTCAGGATCAACCTGTAATTCATTAATATTGTATCACAACTTTTAGTACTCATCTTTCACACAATGAAATACAAGATTCAGGAAAAGGTATCTGATGCCCTGCAATGAACAGCAGTGTTGCAATTCATTTTTCAAAATTAATCTTTAAAGAAATTGAAAAAAACTTGTGATGCGAGCGCACATGTAGTTGCATCAGTTGATTGCCATAGCAACAAATGATCATGTAAATTACCAAATACAGGCATTTACACAAACTTACCTTACTCTTCTTAGTTTCTTGACCAACTGATACATTACAGTAGGCATGGGGTTCACCCATTGTTTTCCTAGACTGAAACAAACAAATACAACAAGATGAATGCTAAATGCAGCTCAGCTTCACTCAAGTTACACCAATGTCCAGTTTGTTGCTCATGTCTATGATGTGGTGCATTCATGTGTTTCAATAAGTTTAGTAAAAATGGGGTTTCTTTTAAATTTATTCTATGAGAAGTGAATATTTAAAGTATTAATTTTTATTTTAAACAAAAAGCTAAATGAACTTCAAAGACAGAAACATGGTACAATGTACTTGTAACAGAAAATGCTGGAATTCTGATTTGCCACTGTAGAAAGTAGAATCTATTTTACTATCTGAACTGAGGCTATGAATTTCAAAGTTTGGGTTTTTTTTTTATTTCATCCAACTATACATGTATAAGAATACGTACTCTGTGTTGTTTTATAGTAATGTATATTTTGTGCATACTGGTACTAATATCATGAGATTATTACGAGAATACTGCAAAATATGCACGAAGGCAGTACAGTGTTCATATCAACAGACATGTAGCAATGCAACCCAGAGTGCATATTTTGCAGTTTTCTCATGATAACCTCATTATTATAAATTCTTTCGTGCTTCTACTCATAATTTAACAAGATATAAAAGCCTGAAATTTATCATTTATGTTCAGTGATGTGACTATTTCAGTTACGCACTACAAAGTTATTGCTGTCGATGTAGGAAAGTGTTTGAATGTGACTTAAATATGGCACACATTTTCCAAATAAGGAAAACCTAAAGACATGTCTCAAACACGTCTGTATGACAATTAACAGAAAGATTATAAATGATATCATTTTTAATATCAGATGTATAATAATATATTTTGTCACAAATTATGAGTATAACTCAATACAAAAAATAAATTTCTAGTAAATAATTAATTCTATTTAAAAACAAAAAAAACTCGTAACCTAATTTATACCTTTCACCTCCATACAATGAAATGACCCATTATTTTTACAGGAAGGATTATTCCAATATATGAATATGAGGATGAGAGGTTATACAAGCAAGGAAATGGTGGGGCGGGGGTTCATATTTTGATCTTACCTTGTATTATAAACATTCAAATTAGAATTGTCAGTAACACGCAATGCAATATTACACTGTTAGTAAAGAGTGTTTTAGAAGTATTTAATAATTTATAAAATACACCCAGGAATATTAATAATACGATAAGAAAGAAAATAAAGAAAATAATAAGTATTAAACACACTGACTGTTTCACTCGAGGTATAAGTTTTTAACAAATCTTTATAGTTGTGATACTGAGTGTGCACTTGTGTTGATTCCATGATAGGAAGGGGAGATGTATGTGAAACACAAAATGTAGTGAAACTCTTTAGTTTTTTAGATGACATTGCTATTTTTGTTTTGTGGTGCATACTGTCTGTTTATTATTAAAATATTAAAACAATCAGTGGACATCTTTTTTACTGAAATACCCCTTCCACAAAAGTAAACAAAATTGTGTCAGTTTTTGAGCTGTTTGATCAAGAATTATAAAAAACAATATTTTGATAATAACAAATGTACCACATGACAAGGCTTGAAATCAACAAAATTTTTTGAAAGTCTGAAAGGCTACCAGTTTTAAAAGCTGGTAGTCCCATAGTAATATTTGATAGTCCATCTGGTTTTTAAAGTACTTAGAGCCAAGCAGAAAAGTGTGAATAGTTTCAAAGACTAATTGCTTTATTTAAAAAACAAGGTATTATTTTTTTTTGTAAATTATCGGTAGTCCAAGTGTGCTACTAATTTTGAAAAATGGTATCCCTAGGCTACTGCTAATTTGCAGCCCTGCATGACATGCAAAGAATGATTCAGGAATTATGGGTAATTTATCAACAACTCAGAAACAAACTACAATTTATTGATTTTTTTTTAGAATAAATAATGTTAGCTTGATTAAAAAAAAACATAAGAGGATTGAACAACTCTAATTTCTGAAAAACAAGAAGACAGTATCAGTAGAAAAAATAGAAGTTAGGTGCCAATTAAAGCAAACATAAACACAGCAAAAAGCAATACATGTAAAAGACATCAATGGGAGAGTACTGGACATGACAGACAAGTCAGTCACTCAGAAGGTTACCTTCTTTCGAGCCTAGAGATGAAAATAGGAGAAAAAAAAACAGGACATGTAATTGACATATGAAAATGTTTGCAGGGATAACATGCAAGCCGTACGGTTAGCACATTTAAATGCAGGGACTAGGACATAACATGCGGGATAAAGCTCTACATTACAATAACACACAGCAAAGAACAAAGCTTGGTGCACTCGCAATTTATTTCTGGTTAGTTTTATTAATATATTATTTTTTTATATCTCATTTCCTTGCCTCCATACTGCAATTCTCCATAGTCTCTGTAAGGTTCTACAATTTAAAGCCACTCACTTTGCTACCACAATTTGTATTTTTGCTATGCTAGGCATTCAAACTCTAAATTACCACAAAGTTAGAATTACAATATGTTTTAGTAATTATTACAGCACATCAAATCAGTTTAGTTGTATACCATTTGTGAGGCAACAGAAATTATTTAAATTTGCTCATTGCTTTAATTTTATGTATTTTTTTTTATAAATTCTTTATCAATTTTGAAACAAATGGACATAATTTTCAACTGGTTACAGTTCCTGATCACAATGTTTGAAAAAATATGGAAAAAATTATGATTATTTTAGAAAAAGTGACCAAAGTTGAATTTAGAGTTCAAAGGTCATTTTGGGATATGCATGAACCAACTGTTGTCCTTCAGCTCTTAATCAGGGTGGTGGTCTATTGTAATTTACATTATGACATAATCATAATCCACCATTGTTATGCATATTAGCAACCATATTTGGGCATAAAGCTTGGGAGATTGTGGCCCAATAGTAGCATGGGATGCAGCAGAATACATTGCAAATAATTTTAGACAAGTATCTCCCCTATTCAAATCTATGATAAAATTTGTTGTAGCAGTGAATATTACTTAAATTACTGGAATGTGATGCCATGTTCTTAGATGTAATCATGACTCAATTTTGATAGTAAGGGCATCAACTCATGAATGTATAGTCACAAAAAATTCTTGAATTTTTGTTTGTTTGTCTAACATGCTGAATCAAATAAATGATAATACACAGATGTAGACTTACTGGGAGTGCGCGAGCAGAGTCCAACTTAACACACAGTAGAGATGATGCCAACTGTTTGTCAACCAATGCCTTCAATCGTTTTGTTTCCTCCAATGCCTATCAAGATCAAGCAAGGTAGACTACCATGAAGTAAATGTCATTTATGATTATCTTTCACAGTTAGTGGCTTCTATGAAGCCATCATTGCAATTGACAAAGTTTTAATCCAGACTTTCTAACCCTACATTTGGGGGTGAATATCTCGGCCCGTAAAAACCTATTATTAAAGAAAAATGAGCTGCATGTTTCGATAATTTGTTTATTTTTTTCCATATAACAGCAATACTGAGTCAAGAAAGAAAAAAAGAAAATTAGTTTCCATGTCATTATTATTATATTTGGTACAACAATGATCATTTTGGATCACATATTCCATGGTCAAATAAAATTAAAAATCAAATTAGCAAAAAATACAGCTCATGACCTATTATATTAAAGCGTGGTGGTCACCGTGCAGCATGTGTTTCAAATTTCATGTAAATAAACAATGTATTTTATACGCGTTGTATACGCCGCTATGAGTCCCATATCAATTAGGACTTGGTGCGTCGACTGTCGCCCAGGCCTTTAATATAATATGAGCGACTCGGACATAAACTGGTTGATCAGTTTGGAAACCACAAGTTCGCTTGTTTGTGGTTCAAGACATTGACTGTCTGTGAAGCTCGAAACAGGAGATATTATATCTGTTTTGTTTTGATTAAAAGAAGCACTATTTGACTGATGTTTCTATGTTAGACTTGATTCATATGAAACAACGCAGAACATAGCTGTGTATACCCCTGGCTTTCAGTGATACATGCCTTATTGAGTCTGATATAAACTGCAAACTTTGGTATAAACTTTGTTGCATAGAACTATACTATACACATAATAATGTGCTAAATGCACAAAGAAATAGCATCTTAACACTTAATTTTTATGCAAATTGTCTATCATTGATTTACTGTAGAATACAATTTAATATGCTGAAGTTGAAGTTGTTGAAAAACTTAAATCAGAAATTCTTATTCAAGTGGTTCATTGTTGGCAGAAAGTCATCTCAGCATTCAGGGCTAACAATGATTTTTTCCTGGTCTGTGGGCAACATTTTTTATCATCTTAGGACCAGCAACAAATTTTTTAATATATATATATATATATATATATATGGCACCTTTATTTTTTTATTTTTTTTTACAAATGATCATATTATATAAAAGTACAACACTTAAAACTAAAGACGACTCAAGTTCATTGTTAACATTTGTTAATTATGAAGGTTAATATAATTAGAGGATCTATACAGCAATTACTAAAAGAAGAGACATGTTTTGAGTTCTCCAGTTGCTGGATTATTTAATGCAGAGGAGTAGCAATATTTCTAGTCATCAAAAAACAAAAAGTTGTTCGCAAAGTTTTGACTACACCAGCTTTAGACAAGGAAAATATATAAATCTGTCTCTTGTATCATTGGAATCTGGCGGCGAGGCAGTTTTTTAGATTTCTTTTAGACATGGCCTAATTGGGAGAGATGGGGAATCCAAAACAAAATAAAGAATGACTTTTTGGTTTTGAATTATCATCATTGTAAAATTATGCTCAACATTAGCGATGACCCAGAAACTGACACTTATAATTTGCATTTTTACCGTAAAAATACATCCAAGGTGAAAAAAACAAATAACAGAATTTGTATTCCCTCGCCTTAGTGTAGGAACTTGTGAAATACAAGAGCAGACAGTCTGGTTGTTGCGACTGGTTTTCAATACTAAATTTGATATACGGACAGTAGAGTAGAGTAGCAACTAGAAAACACAAAACCTGTCTAATAGTAATTTACTACCAGTTTGTGTGAGTATACTACATTTAAGGCAGAAAAGCATGCACCAGTACCCTCATTCGTAATCGAGCCTACAAAAGAAAAATAAAGAGTACAAGAATATAAAGATTATTTCATGCAGAGGTTAGAGATTAGTTTTTTTCAAGATATTAAAAAGAAGAGAGGAACAACAGCGCCCTCACATTCATAGATTTAATTTTTTGTTTTTATAAATGAGATACAGCTTGTTAAGTAAGTTTTATAAATGAGCTGATAGATGATGAAGAAGACATTTGACACATGTCATATTAAAGGAATTCAGAAAACTAAATTGAATATCATAAAAGTGGTTGTTTGTTATGATTTATGAAATGGGCTTGATTTCACCAATTTCTGATCAAAAATAAATTAAAAATCAGCCTGAAACTTGTTATCTTAATGGAAACATCAAAATCGAGATAAGTTTGTATTTGCTGTCTGTTCGATACCTCAATCACAACAACATTTTCTGATGTTCTAAATAAATTACATTGTTATGCGAGTCTTACTTTAAGTCCCACTATTATTATTTTCTGGTTAAAAAACTGAATTTAAAACTTTCAGATTTTGTAGTTTTCTTTGTCTTTTTTAATGCATATGGAAAAGTTTCTTGCAACCACCCAGCCAAATTTAAGGCAATACAATGCTTAAAAAATTCCTAAAATGACAATGCAATTTAATACTGTAAAAATCAAAACAAACCGTTTACCACAGCAGGTTAGCAATGAGTAATAAGAATGGCTGAAGATAAGACTTTGAGATGCAGGCTATAATTACACCACATAGCCACCCGTATACTTGATGATGGTAATGACAACTTACGCAACCCACATGGAATGACGAGTGATTGCCCAGTCAAGACAATAATGAGTAAAATGCAACAGTTAATGAGAAGAATGAAATAAAATTTTCACCACAATTAGAATTGATAACTAAAATAATGATAACAATCAAACATATAGCAAATCAAGAAATGCAAGTTTTAAGTTTTATCATCAGACTACTACTGGTATATTCTTTATTAAATGCCAATGGTTTTTTTTCAGAATATACTTAATTGTACTGTTATATTACAACTTTAATGGGAATTTGCGTACATCTATATGATATAACCACCAAGTATATTGGATAAACAGGTTTATTTATGAGTGTATTGACACAATTCATCAATGCTTCACTTACACCTCTGCTGATTACCCTATTTGCTCTATTCAAAGCAGAAATTGTATGTGCTATATGATTCATCATAATATGAATTATTTTTCCCATACACATATGTAATGTACATACATGTATGCTTCTAAATGAACAAATATGATTTCCACCATACATGTACTCATTGTGTGAAAGTCGTGGGTGATGTTAGCGGATAATGATGATGAAATGTAATCCATTTAGATGCTCCTGATACAACTGATATGAGTCAATTTAAAAATATACTGTAAACAGATTTGATTTTACAAGAGACAAATGTTTGCATCGGTACAATTTCACTTGGCTCCACAGTGACCTTCAGGAACATTTGTCCTTGCAAATCATATCATGGAAGATTTTAGCAGCAAAAATACAACTGATAGTTTTCACTGAATATGTGAAGTGGGTGTAAGCATGGCAGTTCAAACATACAAACAAGTATTGAACATGAAAGTAGATAATGTGCAGAATGTTATGAACAACAAAATATTCTTGCATGACCACAAATCTTGCATGTATTGGTATATACCAGAAGGAGGAAAAAAAGAGTTAGTTGCACATGCCAACTAAAACAAAATAACTAAATATTAATAAATAAATAAGTAATATATGGAGCCTGACTTGATGACTTTGGATTTCAAACTATTATGATAAACACGTTACAAAAAGATGAAATTTTACTGTAAGGTTTGTATAAAGCTTTGTTTCATGCTAAAAGACTGATCCCCGGGATTCCTTCACTAAGTATCCTTAAATTAATACAATTCTTAGTGACTGGCATCTGTACCAGTGCTTACTGTGATTTAGAGGTAAACCACTTTCCATGCCAACAAGGTTTGTATAATGCTTCGTTTCATGCTAAAAGACTGATCCCCGGGATTCCTTCACTAAGTATCCTTAAATTAATACAATTCTTAGTGACTGGCATCTGTACCAGTGCTTACTGTGATTTAGAGGTAAACCACTTTCCATGCCAACAAGGTTTGTATAATGCTTCGTTTCATGCTAAAAGACTGATCCCCGGGATTCCTTCACTAAGTATCCTTAAATTTATACAATTCTTAGTGACTGGCATCTGTACCAGTGCTTACTGTGGTTTAGAGGTAAACCACTTTCCATGCCAACATTGTATAATAAAATGTTGTGAATAGTTTCTTATTTCTATCATAGCATTTCAGTGACAACAAGTTAATTTTATTTGTCTGGAATTTTAAAAGCTATGACAGAAATATGTGAAGGAACCTCAAAATGAACAATGGGCACTATATATTTCCAGACAAATTAAAATTAAAAAAAAAAAATATATATAACATTCCATTACATTTACAACAAAACAAAGTACATATATTAAATGAAATTGACCTTCACCGAATGAGATGAACATCTTTTAAATTTTAAGTTTCTTTAAAATAAATATGACCATAGCAGGGTCCATAGCACCAAGAACCAAATGATTTCCAAGACTTTTGAAGACCATTTCCCAAACTTTCTAAAATGAATTAATAACTATGAAGAAATTTGAAGACATTTCAAAGATTTTTTTATTTATTCCTGTAATTTAAAGACAACTCAACGACTTTCCAGACCTCAAAAAATCCAAAGAATTTTCCCAACGCTACGGACCCTGCATAGTTATTCGTGTACACATAGTGAATCCTGCAATACACTGTATAGCCCATATGTTGGAGGAAAGTAAACCAGAACACACATACAGGTGGGCTCAGGATCACAATAGTCACAAAATTTCTTCAAAATTTTGATCAGTTTAAAGGATGTTTAGAAGATTTGGTCTTGAAATATGGCACCCACAGAATAGTGAAGCTTCAAGCTCTGTGTACACATGAACAGATATGGTAAAACTCTAACGGATGAACATTCATAATATTGAAGTGTGGCAGTGAATTATACCCAATAAAAAACCCATGTAGGACCACTGACACTTCAAAAGTCAATTACGTCATGATCACAGTTGTTACCATGTCAGGAAAGAGCAATGAAGATGGTCAGTGATCTGTATGCATGCAGATAACATAGGGATTTGCATATTTGAGAGATGCTTGCTTACCTCTTCTAATGCATCAACTTGGTCTGACAACGTCAACCATACCAATTTGAGATGGAGCTGACCTGACTTGGCATCATCCAATGGCAACCACTGTGGAAATAAGTTATGGTTAGTTATTTCAACTGAGTGTGGTATTGGGACCAGGAAAAAGTAGCTTAGAATTGACACAAACTCTTGCTTAGAAGCAGTTGTTCATAACTGTGCCAAGTCATCAAAGAATTGGTAAACATGTACTTACCGTGTCAATAAATCCTTTTTGTACAATAGTCTCAATATCAACAGTCAAACTGTAAACAAAAACAAATACAACATAAAATGTAACTTTTAAGTAGTCATGTTTTCAGCATCTTTTTTTTGGGAAAAGATTTTTTTTCAGTAGATCAATTGATACACACTATGGTTCTGTGTAAAAGTTAATTTGCAAAATTAGGCTCGTGTAGACACTGACATACAGTTATACACACAATGATTGCAAATAAAATATTCCCCCTTACAATGCATTTGCTTAGTGTTCCAAACGCATCAATAATCTTTTCAAGAATTCAATTTTACATTATGCACGTTAAATTTCCACAGTGTGACATAATAAAAGATATGCAAATAGTTTGACATCACATACTACCAAACATGTTTTCGCTATAAACCCTTATTCCGAAGATTGTGCTATGCAGTCTGATAACTGTAGAATATGGTAAAATATGGTTTATTGTTCCCTAATTATTATTTTGAATAAATTACTTAAAATTTGAAAATGTCCTTGCAAATTGGAGCAAAATATTAAATGTATGCAGGGTATTTGGCATGTTGAAAAATACTTTCACATGAACAAAATTATTGTACAAATTACATTTAGTATTCACTCTATTTTTCAGTCTTGGTATATATGCATGTAATAAGATACAAAGGTAATCTTGTGATATATTCTCTTAAGTTGATACTGAGTGATTACTGCTAGACTGGCATGAATCTAGCTGTATATAATTATTTCAACTTAAGTTCCAGTATGTCATTAGCAGTGGTTTCAAACTGAGAGGTTACTGAGGTGACTCACTTTCCCAAAGATTCATCTTTAGAACTGGTATCTTCATCCCATAGCTCCACTATAAGCTCTTGTCCCTGTGGCACATCAACAATTGCCTACAATAGAAACATAATTCCAGCATAATATTAAATTACAATGGCTCTGAAATATCTGTTACCAATTCAGACATATGTAACCTTTTCACCTCCAGACTTCTGGCCCAAGTTTTTCTGTACCTTTTTTTCATATTCTTCAATATTTCTGGGGTTGAACATTAATTTTGGACCCAACAGACATAATTCAAGTTGATTTTCAGTTTTTATTCAAAAAATTTAGCTATTTTTGCACCCCTCTTCTGAAGGAAAATGCAGACTATAAACGGGACTATTTTGTGATGAAAAGGGGGAATTGGCGGTGAAAAGGTTGGTGAGTCCAGCTATTTATTAATATGTTATTAATATAGCCAGTTATTAATATGCAAACTTAGATATTAGTAATCACAATTCAGCCAGGTTGCATCTCTAGTTGTAACCTTACCTCATAGTAATCATCCCACACAGTATTAATGGAGTCAATAAAATGATTATGCAAATTAGCTTATTAATATGCAAACTTTGATATTAGTAATCCCTATTCAGCCATATTGCATCTCTAGTTGTAACCTTACCTCATAGTAATCATCCCATACAGGATTAATAAAGTCAACAAAATTAATATGCAAATTAGCTTATTAATATGCAAACTTTGATATTAGTAATCCCTATTCAGCCATGTTGCATCTCTAGTTGTAACCTTACTTCATAGTAATCATCCCATACAGGATTAATGAAGTCAACAAAATTAATATGCAAATTAGCTTATTAATATGCAAACTTTGATATTAGTAATCCCTATTCAGCCATGTTGCATCTCTAGTTGTAACCTTACCTCATAGTAATCATCCCATACAGGATTAATGAAGTCAACAAAATTAATATGCAAATTAGCTTATTAATATGCAAACTTTGATATTAGTAATCCCTATTCAGCCATGTTGCATCTCTAGTTGTAACCTTACCTCATAGTAATCATCCCATACAGGATTAATGAAGTCAACAAAATTAATATGCAAATTAGCTTATTAATATGCAAACTTTGATATTAGTAATCCCTATTCAGCCATGTTGCATCTCTAGTTGTAACCTTACCTCATAGTAATCATCCAACACAGTATCAATGAAGTCAACAAAATTAATATGCAAATTAGCTTATTAATATGCAAACTTAGATATTAGTAATCCCTATTCAGCCATGTTGCATCTCTAGTTGTAACCTTACCTCATAGTAATCATCCCATACAGGATTAATGAAGTCAACAAAATTAATATGCAAATTAGCTTATTAATATGCAAGCTTTGATGTTAGTAATCCCTATTCAGTCATGTTGCATCTCTAGTTGTAACCTTACCTCATAGTAATCATCCCACACAGTATTAATGAAGTCAATAAAATGATTATGCAAATTAGCTTATTAATATGCAAACTTAGATATTAGTAATCCCTAATCAGCTATGTTGCATCTGTAGTTGTAATCTTACCTCATAGTAATCATCCCATACAGGATTAATGAAGTCAACAAAATTAATATGCAAATTAGCTTATTAATATGCAAACTTTGATATTAGTAATCCCTATTCAGCCATGTTGCATCTCTAGTTGTAACCTTACCTCATAGTAATCATCCCACACAGTATTAATGAAGTCAATAAAATGATTATGCAAATTAGCTTATTAATATGCAAACTTAGATATTAGTAATCCCTATTCAGCTATGTTGCATCTGTAGTTGTAATCTTACCTCATAGTAATCATCCCATACAGGATTAATGAAGTCAACAAAATTAATATGCAAATTAGCTTATTAATATGCAAACTTTGATATTAGTAATCCCTATTCAGCCATGTTGCATCTCTAGTTGTAACCTTACCTCATAGTAATCATCCCACACAGTATTAATGAAGTCAATAAAATGATTATGCAAATTAGCTTATTAATATGCAAACTTAGATACTGTAAAGGGGTTAATTATTCACTGGGTTTTAATTTGGCTTATTTCGCTGACTGGAAAATGCGCTAAATTAAAACCCAGTGAATATGTAAAATTTAGCATAGAACACATTATCTAAATGATAAAATCGTGAATTTAAAACCCACTGAATATGCCTGAAATGGCAAATCAGTGAAATTTAAACCCAGTGAAAATTAGTCATTTTACAGTATTAGTAATCCCTATTCAGCTATGTTGCATCTTTAGTTGTAACCTTACCTCATAGTAATCATCCCACACAGGATTAATGTTGGAACTGATTGTCTTCGTTCGGAATTTCTGGCCACCAACTGAAACAAACCAAAGCGAAACTGATGAAGCCATAACTAAGGAAATGAGAAATTTAAGTCTAGCCATTAAAACTGATGTATAATGACACTTTCAGCAAATTACTATCAAGTCAGTGATATGTGACTTATATTCTGAAGGCTTTTAAGGCATGTTCATCAGTGATGTGTCAGGTTGGATCAAGGGAAGACCATGTACTATATAACCAAACAAAAAATATGAAAATGAGATAAAATAGTCCCCAATAAAGTTGAGTTTTGTGTCATTTGATGCATCACTTGAATAACCTCATTGCATTTTGACAATGTTTATATTGTTTTATGTTATGGTATTTTAATATACATATTTGAATAATAAAACCTCCAGGGTAATTTTTTGCACAAACAATATTATCAAGAGCTGTGAAAGAATTATGCAAATTATTCATCTGGCCATGTAATATTTTCAGTATTTTCACAGCAAATTATGTCAAAATAATGTTGAAACCAATACTCTGCTAAAGCTTAATTTGATGTTGATGTTTAAGGTACAGTCACCCTGTGTCTCAAGAAATGTTCAAGAGTTATATTGAATTTGGTTCTGTTTGCTGCATTTATCAGTCGGCATTTGCATTGGTAACTCTAGGGCAAACAGAGCTACGAAAGTGGGTCTACCAACTTTTGCATATAAATAGAATAGAACACCAGATTAACCAATCATTGGGTCTCATCACACATGACACAAACTTCCATACCCAACAAAAGTCATGGTATTTTGTCATAGTATTTACCATGTAGAACGCAGTACGGATCTGATGAGCCTTTTGAAAACACAGCCATATCTTTTCTCATTAAATCTTTTGCCTCCTTAACACAGATACGCAATACACCCTGAAATAAAACAAATAGTTGACAGTTTGTATGGAAGATAAGGAAACATCAACAATGCACATAACTTTGATGGAATTCCTTATGCATTACTCGACTTGCTTACAAGTATTATTGTTTTTTTCTGGAAAATAAATAAAAATGGGCAACATCTGAAATAGAGTAGTGTCCACAGACATTGAATAGTGGTTGCAAAAACAATATTACTTTTCATGAGGTGACAAATTTGCAGTTTGGTTAGCTATCCCAGACCTACCTGTGGCATTGGGAATTTCAGTCTGATCACCTCCAAGTTTTTAATCATAGGTATTACCAGTCTGTTTGGTAAAACTAAGAAATTACTGAGCTGATCTTCAATGATGTTCCTCAATGAACCACTACAAAATATGAAATAAAAAGTCATTTATGTTATTATTCTAAATAACCGATTCTGAAAAATATTCTTTTACCACAATTTATAACATGGTAGATCATGAATGCATTGATGTGTGCATGCCATTTTGACAAATCATAATGGTGTATTTGAACACATGGTATCAAAATATAATATAATCTCAACTCACCTCACACCTGGGATATCCAGAATATTAGCCAGATTGGTCATATTGAAGTCAAATTCCTGATAAAAACAAAGACAAAACATAGATGATGCACGATATAATACTAATTGCCCTGACAGAGAAAATAACACAAATTACAACTTGTTGATCATGTTGGCTAATTTCAAATGATTTTGACCTGTTCTACACTGGCAACTATGAATGCTATAAACTTTTTTTATTTTAATCAATACCAGAACATTTACGAATTCTATAATTATCCAGTACAAGAGAAACTTCAAAAGGTTGTATTATCACATTGCCTGCTTAATCCTCATTGATTAACCAATATAAATAGTTTATGATGGCATCAGCAGACAATGTGTGCCTATTACAAAAATATCTGTTTGTTTTTAAACTTATATTTTGTTCAGAGTACTGTTAACTCACAAGTATGTTCATATCCGATAGGATGTCAGTAAGAATGTCCAAGTTACTTACCGGCATATTTAGAAAGTAAATAGTCATACCACCAATTAATGGGGTAACACTGACCAATGGATTCATCACAACACGTAGTGTACCATGTAACTAAAGTGAGATATAGATATAGTGACTATAGTGAGATAACAAAAAATAGTATTACAAAACCATACAGGTCTATTGTTCTGGGTATACAAAATCTACTGCACAATCATTTTTTCACTTGCACCTGTACACCAACGGCATACTTAATTCATAATGATTTTCGACTTCTTCTAGGGCATATTTATTACCTTTTACTATTGGACCATCGTCCAGTTTAGTATTATGAGGTTATCACCTGATATCTGATAGGGCTGATTGATATGAGTGAGTCACGGCGAGTATTATCCAAGAACAAAAGGTGATTGAATAATACAGTCAAAGACACCATGAGTATCAACCAGGTCTATGAATAAGTAATATCAGGTGATAACCTTTGCATATGATTTATCGTTTTTATATTATGACAACAAATTTCTGTCACATTAGGGTTGTTTAAACACTTATTATTCAGCAAAAAGTAGTATTTGTCACATTCATAGACCACTTTTGCATGCAACATCAGTAATCAGGCAGTGTAAACAAACTAAACAGTGTACATGTAATGTATTAAGGTATAGATGCAGGTTCGTGGGCACTTGGGAGTGAATTTTCTTTTTTTTTGCTTTTAATTTTCTAACAGTCTTGGCTATAGACTGTTAAAATTTCACAGCATTATGAATAGTGGAACATACTCAAAAGACGATTTTAAAATATAGAAAACTGGTACAAACATTCTCTCTTTTGAATGCTTAGCAAAATTTAGCAAGGCTGTACATAAATAATCAAAAAGAAACATGGTGAAAAAAAAGTAATGACGGAATCTCCATATTACCGGTATGCACTATATTTAACTTTTTACAAAACGATAATAGGTTTAAATTTGGAACTGTTACAGCCATTTTGATTATGAGCATTAGCAAACTTCTTACTGAGTGAATGGTTATGCAAATTAGCCATTATCTCCACTTGTGTTTTTCAGTTAACCATGGAAGTTCAAATCTAAATAGCTCGCACAATTCTTGTTTATTTTGAGTGAAACTTTCACACAACGTTTATCAGTTGTTTATTAACAAATGGGCGTCCAGGCGTATATTTACTATGTTTTGTTTTCATATTACAAAGTTGTCAAGTAGGATGTGTGCCGTATAGTCAATCCCGGTCAGTATTTCACACTTCGAATGTCATTGTCCGAGAATGCAAAGCTTTAAAAACAAGCCATGCATGGCACAGTCCCTGTTAGTTATCAAATTTAAGATGTATTGTTATGTTTATAGTAATATAGCTGGAATATAACCATGTCAGGAATATGATTAAAATGATTTACATTTGTATCGGATCGTCAAACAAGCACTTGTCCATATTGAGAGATATTGCTCTGGAACAGCATTCAAAATCAGCCATTTTGAATACATGTATATATATATATATATATATAACATGATGTATAATGAATATATAAAATTTGAATATAATCAGTCAAAGCATTTATTATATATATATGAGATATGGCTCTAGAAGCCCAATCATTAAAACAAAATGGCCGCCAGTCAGCCATTTTGAATCCAATCTGAAAAATAAAATTACATGCATCAGGAACCTGTAATGTCTAATGTGTGTTATAAGTTTGAACAAAATCCATCCATAAATGCAAGAAATGCTTGATATTCGAGGATTTTTTTAGCACAAAAATAGCACACTTTGAAAAGGATTGTCAAACCAATATATCCGTATATCTGTGACATGATGTATAATGAATATTAAAAATTTGAACATAATCAGTCAAAACAAGTCAGACATATGGGTCTGGAAACCCATTCATTAAAACAAAATGGCCACCAGACAGCCATTTTGAATCTGATCTGAAAAATAAAATGACGTGCATCAGGAACCCGTAATGTCTAATGTATGTACCAAGTTTGAACGAAATCCATCCATAAATGCCAGAAATGATATTTTTTAGTACAAAAATGACAACCATTCGGCCATTTTGAATAGGATCGTCAAACCAATATATCTGTCTATCTATGACATGATGTATAATGAATATTTAAAATTTGAACATAATCAGTCAAAACAAGTCGGAGATATGGCACGAGAACCACATTAATTAATACAAAATGGCCGCCTGTCGGCCATTTTGAACGTTATCTGAAAAACAAAATTATTTGCATCAAGGTCTCATAATGTCTAATGTATATACCAAGTTTGAACAAAATCCATCTGTAAACAGCCAAGAAAATGGTTGATTTTTATGATTTTTTAACACAGAAATGGCCACCATTCGGCCATCTTGAATCAGATCGTAAAACAAAATGATGTGCATCAAGGTCCTATAATGTCCAACGTATATACAAGCTTTGAACAAAATCCATCTGTAAACAGCCGGGGAAATGTTCGATTTTGAAGATGTTTAGCATAAAAATGGCCGCCATTCTACCATCTTGAATCAGATCATTAAACAAATTGACGTGCATATGTATGATATCATGTATGATGTATGTGTGAAGTTTGATTGTGATTGATCCAGGCATTTCTAAGATACAGGTCGGGACGCACGCACAGACGCACGCACGCACGCACACATGCACGCACACACGGACACACAGAGGTCAAAACAGAAGTCCCCGTTTTCGGACTGTGTCCGAACAGGGACTAATAAGCCCAGACGTCCTTTTGTTTGTAGAAACGTTTTCAAAATACTAGTAGTGTGAAAATGTCAAGACAAACTGACAAAAACTGTGGGAGCTAATTAATTTTCAATCTCTCTGACCAACCAGAAAACACGAACGGAGATAATGGCCGTTTTATGAAAGTGAGGTTAATCGTCCACAAAAATGGCTATTGCATCCCGACGACATGCCAAAATCCATGATACATCGACACTTGCTGATGTTCAATCATCAGATAAAAAAATAAAAAAACCACATTTACAATACTAGGGAAACAGACGTAAAATCGTCCGCGGAGTCAAAACCTTGCGTGAAAACTGTCATGGCGTCGTGTTATCTTTTCCACTTAGGGAGGGGCACAATGGATTACGTAAAGCCGATGAGATATTCATACAGTTATATAAACATGGCGATCCCCATTGGGTGGGTTGAGTCTAAATTTACCTTTCCTCAAACCTTTAAAAAATACTCTGTATAACGCAGTTTTTCACGATCTCCGGTGAAATGGACTGTACAAAGTTAGACGGCCAGGTTGAAATGGGTAGTAATATTTTGCTACACAACGGCTATTCACAGTTTTTGTACTCAATCGCTTAAACGCCGGTGAGAAAAAGTCGAAATGGAAGACAACTATTGTAAATCTAAACAGGTTTCATTCAACTACGAGCAGACGAGACGGGTCGATAAAAATTAAAACGAACTCTGACCTCTGGAAATACCTCATAGTGCCATAGTACCAGAGGTCGCCGAGCACGGTCGTACAACGTACTTTGCAACATCGCTACAGATGCATGCTAGCTGACAAGGGGGTTTTCGATTAAGGTAACCGAGATGGCATCGCAGAGTGCGTGATTTTTCAGTGTTGTTTAAAAACAGCATCTCGTTGCCGATGTTTCTGTAATTCTAGGGGTATTTTTTTTAATTTTTAATTAATCCCAGCATTTTACGTTTGTGTATTTTGCCACTGAAAAGTTAGTTATCGATGACAGCACAGCAATGGTCTGAATGGTGTTTATCCACTACTACATCACAATGCTATCAGCACAGTGATCGTTACAGTGAAACGACAAATGTATAATTAGTCAGTTTTATAATGCCTTCGGAGAAAAAAAATGCGCGATAAAAAATATTTAACAGTACTCCACTGGAAGCTGCCAGGCTAGAAGTTGTTGACATGTTGCGAGATAAGGGTGAAAAAGTTTACTTATCATTTACAACTATATGTTTTTTGTATTCCACTTGCATTCTGAAAGCGTCTAGATCTTGTCTTTTTTTTTGTAGTTTGCGAGACTAGTTGATGGTTGATTATTTGAGGTAAGTTAAACAGGGTCGCGGACAGGAAGTTACACATCGCTGCACCGTAACTGAGGCCAGCAACTCATTTGCATTTAACAATTCAACAGTGACTTGTCAATCAAAGAGCAACGTAAACAAACTTTCGGGACTTTTAATCACATACGCGTGTCTCGATTCCCTATATTTCAAAATCCATTTTTAGGCATGTTCCAGCATTGACAATGTTTCAAAATTTCAACACTATCTAGCCAAGACTGTCTGGGTGAGAATATGCAAAATCAAAGAAAGCTTAGAAAGAACTCCCGTGTGCTGAGAGTATTGAAGACACATTAAAAATTAATTCAAAATTACTTGTACATGAGATATTGATAGAAAAGCTGAAAACTAATTATGTACATCAGGTAACTAATATGAACAGAACAGAACAAAAAAATTATGAATTATTATGCTAATTAGAGAATTAATATGAACAAATTTTAACCCAAAATTAATCAGGCCTGTCTATTGTCCTAGAGCATTTATGTACCAAATTTTATTCAAATGTAATGATCAGTAATTGTAATTGAGATATCAGTGTTAATTAATTATGTTAATTAGGAGATTAATAAGCATAAATATTTACCAAAAACTAATTGGGTTTCTGCATAGTTCTCTTTAAAAGTTTCATTAAAATCCAATTTGTGGTTCTTTATATATCAGTGGAACATTATGCAAATTAGGTAATTAATATCCAATTAAAACTAATTAGGTCTCTGCATAATCCTAGAAGATCTATGTAGCAAGTCTCATTGAAATATGATAATTACTACTTGATATATCAAAAGCTGAAAATTAATTAATTATGCAAATTAGATAATTAATATGTACCCATATTACCCTAAAAACTATCAGGTTTGTGCAGTGTCCTATGACATCTATGTACCAAGTGTCATTGAAATGTGATGATTACTACTTGAAATATCAAAAGCTGAAAATTAATTAATTATGCGAATTAGCTAATTAATATATACTGATATTAGCCTAAAACTATCAGGTCTGTGCAGTGTCCTATGATGTCTATGTACCAAATTTCATTGAAATGTGATGATTACTACTTGAAATATCAGAAGCTGAAAATTAATTAATTATGCAAATTAGGTAATTAATATGTACTCGTATTACCTTAAAAACTATCAGGTCTGTGCAGTGTCCTATGACATCTATGTACCAAGTGTCATTGAAATGTGATGATTACTACTTGAAATATCAAAAGCTGAAAATTAATTAATTATGCAAATTACGTAATTAATATGTACTCATATTACCTTAAAAACTATCAGGTCTGTGCAGTGTCCTATGACATCAATGTACCAAGTTTCATTGAAATGTGATGATTACTACTTGAAATATCAAAAGCTGAAAATTAATTAATTATGCTAATTAGGTAATTAATATCTACTGATATTACCCAAAAAACTATCAGGTCTGTGCAGTGTCCTATGACATCTATGTACCAAATTTCATTGAAATGTGATGATTACTACTTGAAATATCAAAAGCTGAAATGTAATTAATTATGCTAATTAGGTAATTAATATGTACTCGTATTACCCTAAAAACTATCAGGTCTGTGCAGTGTCCTATGACATCTATGTACCAAGTGTCATTGAAATGTGATGATTAGTACTTGAAATATCAAAAGCTGAAAATTAATTAATTATGCAAATTAGGTAATTAATATGTACTCATATTACCCTAAAAACTATCAGGTCTGTGCAGTGTCCTATGACATCTATGTACCAAGTTTCATTGAAATGTGATGATTACTACTTGAAATATCAAAAGCTGAAAATTAATTAATTATGCTAATTAGGTAATTAATATCTACTGATATTACCCTAAAAACTTTCAGGTCTGTGCAGTGTCCTATGACATCTATGTACCAAATTTCATTGAAATGTGATGATTACTACTTGAAATATCAAAAGCTGAAATGTAATTAATTATGCTAATTAGGTAATTAATATGTACTCGTATTACCCTAAAAACTATCAGGTCTGTGCAGTGTCCTATGACATCTATGTACCAAGTGTCATTGAAATGTGATGATTAGTACTTGAAATATCAAAAGCTGAAAATTAATTAATTATGCAAATTAGGTAATTAATATGTACTCATATTACCCTAAAACTATCAGGTCTGTGCAGTGTCCTATGACATCTATGTACCAAGTTTCATTGAAATGTGACAATTACTACTTGAAATATCAAAAGCTGAAAATTAATTAATTATGCTAATTAGGTAATTAATATCTACTGATATTACCCTAAAAACTTTCAGGTTTGTGCAGTGTCCTATGACATCTATGTACCAAGTTTTATTGAAATGTGATGATTAGTACTTGAGTTATCAGTGGAAAAGCCGAAAATTGATTAATCATTATGCAAATTAGATAATTAATATTGCACAGATTTTTACCCAAAACTAATCAAATCTGCGCATTAGTTTGGAGCATCTGTGTGCCAAGTTTCATCAAAATCCAATGAGTGGTTCTTTAGATATCAGTGGAACAGTCATGAAACAGCCAAAAATCAGCTAATTATCATGCAAATTAGGTAATTAATATGCATGGATTTTTACCAAAACCTAATCAAATCTGCGCATTGGCCCAGAGCATCTATGCACCAAGTTTCATCAAAAACTGATGTATGGTTCTTGAGATATCAGTGGAACAGACGGACACACATACACACATACAGACACACTAACTGCAAAGACTCCCTTTTTGTGCTTCGCCCACGAACATGCATCTATACCTTAATTAGATTAAATGAACAAATAGAGAGAATGATAAAAATTGCAATACCTGTATATCTTCAATGCCAGCTTTGAATTTAGAAACAGACACCTCCATATCACAATCACCTGCATAACTACATGTAGTAGAAAACATAGGAATTTATCATTTGTCTTTTTGTCATATTTGTAAGGGTTTTCATCTAACCATGCAATTATATAATAGTTGTAGTGCTACCACTGATTTATTTGAGCAGAATTAACATAAATAAAATGTTCAAAAAGATAAGGATTGATTTGAATACTTACAAGATGTCAAGGTCCATAATAATTTCATCTCTTTTTGTGCGCTCAGTGTATACTTTCACACCTCCAATTCTTAAAGGCTAGCGAATAATATGGAATAATAAATATCAAATAAAATAAATGAAAAACATAAAAACAAATATCTTAATTTATAGTAAACAGGCCTTGTGTCTGTTGTCATCCGAATTCACAACATGCTTGGAATTTGGAATGTCCTAGAAATAGGCAAATAATGAAATATGTCAATACTAAGAATGATTTCATTAATACAAGAATGAATGATTACATTTTTAATAATAATATATAGAAATTGGCAGTTGCTAATTATCAAACCAAATACTTCAAGCAGTGGTCATCTGAATAGGTTAGTTAAAATAAAGTGCCACAACTTAATCAGTTTTTTTTTTTTGTATATGTGGTATACATTTGAGACTTGTGTCAACTGCCAATGCTTTAAGTTCTATGTATGTAGAACATTCAAACTACCAACATCTGACGGAAAACATGAAATTCAATTTAATAAAACATTATGTAATTAACATCTCAAAAAATGTAACTGGAAACATTGCATAGCTTTTGTTTTAATCAGCTAATCAAATACTAAAACAAACATCTTACATCTAGCAATGTAATATATTGCATTCTTATTTCTGAATTTAGTAACTAAAACAAAAAGATATTCTGCTATAATACGCTGAAGCCGAAAGCAGAAAAAGAAGTTCAAAATGAGGTGGCAAGAAACTGAATAAAAACAAAATATATTTCTATTGTTGACACTAGAGGGCACTTACCTTATTGCCAAGATCAATCTTTACAAACTTAAATGATAATGACGGCACTGATTCCCTGATGGATGGCTCCACTGTATTTTTCAAAATATTTTCCACATAATCATCGAGATATGGCCATATTCGTTTCACTATCTGTATTGAAAAAGAAAACACTCAATATTTCTTACTTGAATCTACGTTCACAAAAAATACAAGCTATATTTTATCGTACAACAGAAGCTTGTTTAAATCATGGCAAATGACTTCCTAAGATCAGACCTGCCCTAGGATGAGTGTTACCATGGATAGGGAAATTCTCTGGGCAAACCTACATCAGCTCATGGATGCCACATTGAGAGTAAATAACTTGGTAATTGCGAACACCTAAGTGAACTTTATTTGTCATCAGTGTAACAACAATTGTATTCATATCAATAACAATATATAACTTTTTCAGCTCAAATATGAAAGCAAAATTTTGAAATATGAAGAAATATAACAGAAGCCGAATTTAAAGATGAAATGTAATTTGCCGCCCAAAAATGTCAAAATTCATTTTCATTATTATAATATGAGGTTATTACAAGGATACTGCAAAGTATGCACAAAGACAGTACAAAGGGAGTATGTCTGAGTGCATACTTTGCAGTATCCTCATAATTACCTTATTATTATACATCTTTTCCTCCCAGGAATACATCATGGGAATGCCGAAATCCAAAACGTTCAGAACAGATTTAACTTCTTTGTGTGGAGTCCGGTCAAACCCTGGGGGCAGCCATGTTTGTTTTTTTATTATTAGAGGACGCTTATGCATGTAATCATTCCATATTTGGAATTCGCATTTCCTAATATAGCAGAATGAAAATACCCCCTAAAATACCGCAAAATTACGATACGCTGTAACTTAAGGTGTTATGGTGCCAGATGTATAATAATACATAGTATGAATGATCCAATCTATAGACTAAATAAAATATGGTTAATAAGACAAATGTTGTACGTGTATATAGTTTTCATATGCATTACAGTTCAGTGTATCTTACACACATTATGGGACCATACTGCAAAGACTATGACACTTAGACAGACAGAATTGTCAGATGGCACAGAAGTGTAATAAATACACAAAATCACCCATTCACTGAATGTAATGCAAGTGGCACCAGATGTGCTGTCTCATCTTTATGCCTTGTAAAATACTACTAGAGTTCATCACAGGGTCATAAAGTATATGTGAAATAAGATATTCAAGAATACATAAATTTTATACTATATTTAATGAAGTAATTACATACTTCATACATGTAATCCCCAACACAAATTAAAAAAATATGCATTCTGGAATTACATATAAATTACAATGTATCTTCTATATAGCTAATTGCCAATAACAGAAATCTTAATTGTTACTGTGTGTGTGTCGTTTTGTCTTAGATTTGTATATATTTGTAGAAGCCACGCCCATTCCTTTTTAACAAATGTGAATCAGAAATGCATCATTTCTCATATGCAGGAGTTTCACAAATGCATTTAATAGCAGGCCATCATCCTGTAACAACAGGCCAAAATAAATAAAAAGGCTCTCAGCAGTGCAAAGCGCTGCAGCGAGACCGGTGTAGGTGGGGGAGACCAGAGAGTAGACTGCTAATTTGGGCTTGTAGCCAGCCATATGGCCGGCTCGTAACGAAACCCTTGCATATGTGTAGATTCTCTAATAGAGGCCATATCCCCACTATTGCATTGTAGCATTTTAATAGAAACTGTGGCTTCTAATACAGATTTTACAGTAATATTTAAATGATATAGGTGTGTCTATAGTCAAAATAAGTCATACTGATCCAGTATAAAATACATACAATTTATCTGTGCTTCTTTTTGAAATGTGCTTGTAAACTAACAAATATGTAGTAATTGGAATACATAACATACACTGTTAAATCTAAGACAAACTGTGTTGTCAAACTATAGACCATTGTACTGTGACGCCATACGTTTACATTTTGCCAATGAGCATGCAAGTATCTTGATAACAAAAGTTGGATACCAAACAGCAATAGCTCGCAATCTGCTGTGACAATGTTGTCCACAAACTGTTTTATTAACAGGGACACATACATGTATATTTAATATCAACATGTGATCATGTGTGCATTACATGTATCTGTATATACTGGTACCAGAAATGAAGATGGACATGAAAGTCAACAAGACACTAGCATGTTATACTCTATGCACAAAAAATACATGGATACAAACAGAGATGCAGATTATACCCATTACTGAAGTGGACATACTGTGAAGACCATGTACATATTGTTTCATATCATGCCAACACACACTCTCTGCAGACATGTTAATTTGAACGCTCAAAGCAGGGGAGTCATCGCCCGCACATGCGTCATGATGACCATAGCGTGTCATTAATGTTTACAAACAAACGTCTACCCATGAGCCTGTGCATTTTTAGCGTGCGTTGTTATCGTCGCTTGGGACTCAATTCCCGCATGTGCACTGGTGAGAACCCTCTCGCTTTAAGTGTAATTTGTTTTTACTAAATCATATACATACCTTGTTCAACCATTCAGCTCTTTCTACATCAGGAAAATACACCTGTAATAAAAGACATAACAGATTATTCTTTTAATCACAGGTGATGTAAATTGTAAACAGTTCAATGACATCATTTGTTAATGTACTATAATTTGATAGATGTTGGCCTAGGTACAAACAAATAGACCATTTTCTGTTCACTGCGAGAATCACGCGTTATGCGTGAAATTGAACGTAAAAACAGGACAAACAAAGGTCATAGCGTCGTAGTGGTATCAAACATCGCGTGGGATTCGACAGACGCAAAAATATTTTGGGGGGCATTTCCATGCTTAATAATGTGCTGTACACATTTGATGATAGACAATTTTAATTAAGTGAGGGTATTCAAAAGCAATATTCCTCTGTCGAAGACCGACCAGTCGATGTGAGCTACGAAATAAAGAAATTAGAGTTCAAAATCAAATCGTTCGATTTTTGCAGCAGTCTTTCAGGCATCTCGCTAGATCTTGCAGTTGAACGGAAAATCACCTATTCAGTTGATGTCCACTTACTTACTGCATACATATAGATGCATGAACAATAGATTCATAACACAAAATCTCTCATCATTGATGACGCATGATTTATCTAAAGTAAAATATTACTGCATGAAAATAGGTGGTGCTTGTGCTGAATAATAATAATTTATTTTCATAACATCTGCTTTTATACAATACGATAGTATGACCTTTACATGCAAGAAGCCAGAATACTCTCTTTGTGCAAACAAATATAATCTCTATATTCAGATTTGACTATATGGCTTTTAGCTGAATTATTATTGAATTTAAATTACAGACTTCAACCACCAGAAACCTGGTGATGACCACCATTTGAAACAGCTGTTCACTGCATAGCAACGATGCACATTGCAATCAGCAGCACGAGTTACACTAAAAATACCCTGGATATTCCTATTGTAAACCAATATTGAATATGTGAGCGTAAAAGTGAAATACAACTGTGTTTGTACTACATACATGTATATAGTTCCATTGCTAGTTTGTCAGCTAAGTTGTTTAAATTTTTATAGCATATGTCAGTGTATTGTAGTACACTGTGCACAATTCGTTGTTGATTTAATTGACTATTGAGTGTATTTCATTTCGTGTTGAATAAAATATTTTATTTTATTCTGTATACATAAATGTTTTATGTACTGAGAAAAGAACAATACACTGTGTTTAATTTTAGCTTACCAGATGTTGCAGGCATATTTATTAGGTTTTAAATACAATGGTTTGTGATGGAATATTAGGTAAGTTTTTATTTAGGACATATTAGGAGACAATATGAAAGTGATTAGAACCTACTAAAATATGTAGTCTGTTGTTAGTACCAAGAATTGATCTAATTTGCATAATAGAAAATCATCACATCACTTAAGTACCATATGCTACATTGTCTAGTAAATATGATAATTAGTATCAAATAATAACATCTGGAATACTGTTGAATACTTTATTTTCGCTTGGAATTTATTTTCGCTATTTTCGCTGAAGGGATGTTTCCGTGAAAATAAAATCCAGCGAATATACTTTTTTTCCTATACTTCACATTAAACTCATAAAAAATCAGTAAAAATGAATTCCACACAAAACGCCCAAAAAGCCTTTTCAGTGAAAATTAATTCCAGCGAAAATAAAGTATTCCACAGTATATTATTATGCATTATGAAATTAGTAGTATAACACATTTTAATTTGTACAGATGAATATATACTAAGTAACAAGACAATTATTGACAATGTACATACAGTCCATATTTGGGTAAATCACTAAAAAATGTACATATTTGGGTAAATCACTAAAAAATGTACATATTTGGGTAAATCACTAAAAAATGTACATATTTGGGTAAATCACTAAAAAATGTACATATTTGGGTAAATCACTAAAAAAATGTACATATTTGGGTAAATCACTAAAAAAATGTACATATTTGGGTAAATCACTAAAAAAAATGTACGTATTTAGCTAAATCACTAAACAAATGTACATATTTGGGTAAATCACTAAAAAAATGTACATATTTGGGTAAATCACTAAAAAAATGTACATATTTGGGTAAATCACTAAAAAAATGTACATATTTGGGTAAATCAATAGGTGATTAATATGCAAAACGAATATAAATTGTCCCAGAGCATGTATGTTTCATCAAAATCCAATTAGTGGTTCTTTAAATATCAGTGGAAAGTCATGGAACAGTTAAAAATTAGCTAATTATCATGAAAATTAGGTAATTAATATGCATGGATTTAAACAAACACCTAATCAAATTTATGCATTAGCCTAGATACATGTATGGTCCTGGATATATCATTTGAACAGACGAATACACACACACACATACACATACATGTATAGACAGACTAACTGCAAAGACTCCAATTATGTGCTTCGCACACAACAATTGCCCTGGTCATTGTTGAAAAAAATGTAAAATTAATGATTTATTGCTTTCATCTCAAAATCGACTGGTGGTCGGCTATACATGTATATTGAATGAAATTACAAAAATGAAGGTGCTGATGTATCTCTTGATACACAACATATGTGCTGAAACATGTCGTGTTAAGCATTTGATCGTTATTATTGAAAACACTGATTATTGTATTATAGAAGTTTCTTAAATACTGTACTTTATATATTTGATTACATGTACCATTTTTGCTTTAAACCACGTCTATATAGACATGTTGGTGACACAAGTGCGAGCATGATAGAAAACACCACTTTATTACGCATTTCTATAATGTTAACTTTTGACCAAATGACCACACCAGCGAGTCAGTGAGTTTCAGGAACATAGAAACCTTGCCAATGTCACCAAATGACCACACAGGCGAGTCAGTAAGTTTCAAGAATACAGAAACATTGCCAATGTCACCAAATGACCACACAGGTGAGTCAGTGAGTTTCAAGAATACAGAAACATTGCCAATGTCACCAAATGACCACACAGGCAAGTCAGTAAGTTTCAAGAATACAGAAACATTGCCAATGTCACCAAATGACCACACAGGCAAGTCAGTAAGTTTCAAAAATACAGAAACATTGCCAATGTCACCAAATGACCACACAGGCAAGTCAGTAAGTTTCAAGAATACAGAAACATTGCCAATGTCACCAAATGACCACACAGGCAAGTCAGTAAGTTTCAAGAATACAGAAACATTGCCAATGTCACCAAATGACCACACAGGAGAGTCAGTAAGTTTCAAGAATACAGAAACATTGCCAATGTCACCAAATGACCACACAGGCGAGTCAGTGAGTTTCAAGAATACAGAAACATTGCCAATGTCACCAAATGACCACACAGGTGAGTCAGTAAGTTTCAAGAATACAGAAACATTGCCAATGTCACCAAATGACCACACAGGCGAGTCAGTGAGTTTCAAGAATACAGAAACATTGCCAATGTCACCAAATGACCACACAGGTGAGTCAGTGAGTTTCAAGAATACAGAAACATTGCCAATGTCACCAAATGACCACACAGGCAAGTCAGTAAGTTTCAAGAATACAGAAACATTGCCAATGTCACCAAATGACCACACAGGCAAGTCAGTAAGTTTCAAGAATACAGAAACATTGCCAATGTCACCAAATGACCACACAGGCAAGTCAGTAAGTTTCAAGAATACAGAAACATTGCCAATGTCACCAAATGACCACACAGGCAAGTCAGTAAGATTCAAGAATACAGAAACATTGCCAATGTCACCAAATGACCACACAGGCGAGTCAGTAAGTTTCAAGAATACAGAAACATTGCCAATGTCACCAAATGACCACACAGGCGAGTCAGTGAGTTTCAAGAATACAGAAACATTGCCAATGTCACCAAATGACCACACAGGCGAGTCAGTAAGTTTCAAGAATACAGAAACATTGCCAATGTCACCAAATGACCACACAGGCGAGTCAGTGAGTTTCAAGAATACAGAAACATTGCCAATGTCACCAAATGACCACACAGGCAAGTCAGTAAGTTTCAAGAATACAGAAACATTGCCAATGTCATCAAATGACCACACAGGCGAGTCAGTGAGTTTCAAGAATACAGAAACATTGCCAATGTCACCGAATGACCACACAGGCGAGTCAGTAAGTTTCAAGAATACAGAAACATTGCCAATGTCACCAAATGACCACACAGGTGAGTCAGTGAGTTTCAAGAATACAGAAACATTGCCAATGTCACCAAATGACCACACAGGTGAGTCAGTAAGTTTCAAGAATACAGAAACATTACCAATGTCATCAAATGAACATGAGTTTTAGCAATATAGAAACCTTGCCAATGTTGCCATATAACCACACAGATGGGTCAAAGAGTTTCAGGAATATAGAAACAGTTCCAATGCCATCAAATGTGCACAAAGATGAGCCGGTGAGTTTCAGGAATATAAATACCTTAAATTGCCAGTCATTAAAATAGTATTACCTGCATTTTCAGCAGCAACAATTTAAAATAGTTTTATAGTCAGTATTTTATGAATCCAGGCACTTCATAATTTTATTCAGTTCGCTTGGTTATCTTTGTACAATATTTGAGTGATGTATTTATGTTTCCATTCTATTAAAATCTGAATTTCTGTGTTTTAGTAAGAATTTATATATACATGCATAAGTAATAATAGAATGACTAAGAAAAGCAGCCCATATTAAGCAAGTTAGTGAAAGTCATCCAATTGCATAACCAATCTTAGACTAACTGATGTTTTGAATTGCATGTTTTGCAGGCATGTCTTTGGACTGGTTCTCAGTAACACTAAGTATTGCAAGTGATTAGGAGAGCTATGCTAGTAATAAAATATTTTTAATGGTTTCATTTGGGATTGATAATTAGCTCTTGTGGGTCTTGTATTGTGCGGGTGATTCCTTGTTACATATAGTTTGATTAGACAAAATAATTAACATACATGTATGGTATGTTTCATCACAGGTCATAAACCTTATAATCTTTTTCTGTTGCCATGGCAATAAAAGTTATCGTCTGGTTACAAATCTCAGAGTTCTATCTATGGAACTTATATACAATGCAATTGAGCTAGTAGTTTTCTAGAAGAAGTAAAAAATATCATTATTAATAACTACAAATGACAACAATATTTGGTAAAAATAGCGAACTTACGATATTCTCATTAAATATCGGAGATCCACCCATGGTATCTATATACCAAGTATCAAAGAAATTGGACTTATACATAGACTTACAATAAAATGTCTTCAATGACAAATACTTAATGACAATATTAAAATGGGCAAAATGTTGCACTGAAAGGCTAATTTGCAGGAAAAATTATGGCATTCAAAAAGTTAACATTACTTTACTATTAATAAAATATGTCCTGGTATATTTAGCTTTCATAATGTACAAAAGCATGGTAATTCAAACCACAAGATTTATTTATTTTAGCCCCATTACCAAGTGACAGTTGAAGAGGAAGGATATATCCATTAGTTATTTATGGCATGTCTGCTCAAGTAAAGGATCCCTTGCATGTTAGCCCCACAAACTTTATTTAATTATTTATACTTAGAAAGCTAAGTGTTATAAAATAATGCCTTTATTGAACTTAAACCATATAACACCACTTAACAGTATAGTAAGTGAGAACTGGAGCACAATGTAGTGAACACTTGTGTCCTTTCAGTAGAATATAATACATAATATACATGTTGATTAAAATTGAAGGTAAATTATTATGATTAGAATACTCAGGACAGGTAGTTTGGTACTCATGCAAAACCTTGTTAATTTCTCAAAGTTTATAGTTAAAGTTGCTTCTAAGATGATGAAATTCAATGTAACTGGTCAATTAAGTGAGATCACTAAGCAAGATTTACAAGTGGCTTGTCAGCTTATATGGGTCCGCTGTTAGGCAGTTGAAAATAGCATTTTTTTACCAAAAGTTACAAAAATATTCACTTAATTAAACTCATTGTTAAAAAATGAACAAACCTGTCAAAGGTCCACCAAAGATGTCTACCTATAACATATTTTAAGCAATTGGGCTAGCTATTTTCAAGAAGAAGTTGCAAATAGCCCTTTTTACCAAAATGACAAAAATATTTATCAAAATTAGAGATTTGAGATATTTTCAAGAAAGAAAGAAATCTGGGGAGTCAAAAATGTACAGTTGACATTGACAGTTCGGAACAATGCCAGACAATCAGTAATATGTACAGCTCCGCACTGTCAAGTAAGTCGATAATACAATATGAGCTAATATGAAAACAGACAGATACTGTTTAGAATGAAATGTTACTGATTAACTTCAAAGTGTGCATTTGTAGCTTATTTATGTAATAGACAAACTTCTCATAACAACATTTACAGTAAAAAGTTTTTAGAAAGGAATCCAGAGATACAACACAAACACAATTGAAATAGCTCATCAAATCTCAAATCTATTGAATCAAACCAGAAGGTTTGAAAAAGAGAGAGCAGTACCTTTGTTGACACACAAAGAAAACCAATAAAAAAGATAGTTCAAGGAGCATAGTACAGTTCAACATAACTGAACTTCCAAGCTGCCTATCAACTATCTCTGCCTTTCCATAAAAACTGATAATTTCCTTTTCACCACCAGATTTTCTTGCCCAAATTTGTCTGCACTTTTTTTCTTGTATTCGTCCATATTTTTGAAAATGAACCCTAATTTTGGAGCAAAATGACAAAATTTGAGTCAATTTCCAGTTATTACTCAAAAAAATTTATTACTTTTGTCCTAATCTTCTGAAAGAAAGTGCAGATTATAAACGGGACTGTTTTATGAATTTGTGATGAAAAGAGGAAACTGGTGATGAAAAGGTTAAATCAAGTATCATTGACATCAATAATTACAAATTATTCTTTGTAGTACTTACCTAGTATGTTAATCATACTAGAATATTTAGACAGAAAACTCGGCACAATTATAAATATGTAGCAGTTTTGAAAGCAAGTTAAATTAGCTTTAACCCAGCTTAAATCAGGCTGGATGTTAAGTTATGTTTGGATTGTACTGTACATGACATCATATACTGTCATGATCATCGATATACCAAGAAAAGAAAGAAGTCCACTCATGCACTGAGAAAATGAAGTTGGTTGACAAATGCAGTGATTTCAAACAAATCAAGGTAGGAACTAATAATGACAAAAAATTCCAATTATCAATATATGTGTACAATTTACACATTTTTCGTTTTTTTTTTCCTGTTGCTGCGACAATTTAACTTAACACTATACATCACCATAGCAATTAAAATACCGGTACATACACTCATTATCGCATGGTTAACATTTATAATAATCGTGCTTGGTGTACTATTGAAAACTGTCTTTACAAATTGTTCAATTTATTTTCAACAGACAGTAGATTGTTTAGAATATGTGGACAAATCAATTTTGTTAAATGACAGAATTAATAGAATTTGGCCTGCTATCAGCTACAAATGAACGGCATGGAATTATAAAATAACTAGAATCAATAATGAAAGTTTACTAAATGTGGCAGAGACTTTAATACAATTATTGGCCAAAAATATAAATCCATTGATTTGTGCATGTACATCAATTATCTTTAATTGACATTCCTTCTTAAATATCAACACTATCATATACAGAAATACCGGTACTATGCATTTTTTTTTTTTTTTTTTTTTTTTTTAGCTTTTAGTGATCTTACTGCTGTACTATTCACAGTGTTGTGTCAATAAATGTAAGTAAATACTTGTATAATTGAGATTCTAATATTATTTGGAATTAACTCTTTATGTGTAATATGGGTAACATTCTCTTTGCAGAACTCTGACAGGAACAACTGTCTCGTTGTGGCATATGAAAATGAGCTGTTACACCTACTGTGACACTACAGTGAAAGTGTCCTGACCCCAGTCTGTACACAACCGGGGCTTGAAATTAAAAAGAATTCTGAAGGCTACTATTTGGTAGTCTATCTGGAAAAGTGTAAATAGAAATAAAATACTGTAAAATACTTTATTTTCGCTTGGAATTCATTTTCACTATTTTCGCTGAAGGAATGATTCAGTGAAAATAAAATCCAGTGAATATACCTTTTTTTCCTATATTTTACATTCAACTCGTCAAAAATCAGGAAAGATAACTTCCATACAAAACACCCCAAAACTCTTTTCAGCAAAAATTAATTCCAGCTAAAATAAAGTATTTCACAGTATATGTCAGTTTGCTTAATTAGTTTGTGTAGGACATCCATAATTTTGGAGACTGATGGCTTTATTCCAAAGAAGTAAAAATATATTGTGTAAATTTTTAGTAGTCCAGATAGGCTACTAGTTCTGAAAAATGGTCGCCCTAGGACATCACACTAAAACACAACAGAACTTTCTGGGTGCATATACCATGAAGATATCCGACGAATACTGCAAAGTATGCATAGAGGCAGTATGGAGATCATATCGGCTGATGAGTAGCAAAGGATGATGTGTTCCTGTACTGTACAAGTGCATACTTTTGCGGTATTCTCAAAATGGCAACTGAAAAACATGGCATTTGGCAGTGTGCAAACATTAGCATTCAGTGTCAGGATTCTATTTTTGTGCTTCTGCATACGATGTGAACAACTGAAAGTGTTCAAGTCTGACATCAATATCAAGCGGGTCAATGTGGGCGACGCAGAGTATTCCAAATAAGGACAAATTTGAACATTCATCCAGTGCAGATTCGTTTTGCAGTTAACGCATATACAGTTTTTATGGAACGGTAAATTCAATTGTTTTCTGTGCAGGATATATAAAAACATCTATTATTGGGACCTAATATAAAGAATTTTGAAGGGCACTAAAACAAACTCATTGGGCTTCAATCGACTTGGATGTTCCTGTAAAGTTCAAGCTCTGCTTAGACCATATCACAATTCCGAATTATATTTGAATAAGTTGCACATGCAAGCATGCTTTGTGATTAGTGGAGTTGTGTTAAATTTAATCAAAACTATTCCACAATTCACTATGATTTGGAATTGCGATATGGTTTATGCTAATATGGCATAGATTTTTGGGAAATCCGCATTTGTTATGCCAAGATATCTTTTCCCCCTTTGAACGAACATTATCCAACCCATATTTGCTTCAATAATACACACCCTTCAGTGGTTTACCAAAACATGTTTGATTCATACCTGCAAGTATTAACAAAGTTAAATATTATTGGTACAGGTCATCTAATCTAGGTATGAAGTACAATTTTATATGATCTTTAACAGCACACCATAACTCAATATGGGACCAAAAAATATTTACTGATCTATTGAAAAAATGACCTTAGCAACAGCGATTATTATTCCGGTATTGCGAAGAACTAAATAATTCCCTGCTCAGCAGATATATAATTATTTAAAACACTTATTTTTTTCATCAAACTTCAGGTGCATCTTTTTCTGTATTTATTTAGAATGTACACTAATGACAGAAATACATCACAGCCACTGACCTCAGAAATCTTCTTCTATTATTGGAATACCAGTAGAATAGCAATGTATTATTAATATTTCCATAAAATAAAACTCACAATAGCATACCTAATGCATGAGTTTAATAACTGGTGGTATTGAAAATACAAATCCTGGTTCAAGGAAAAATATTGTTACAATTATAAAAAACAATCTCTTATTTTGTAAGCAACACAAATTATTCTAGAATTTTGTATCTATAATATACAGCCGACTGTATTGACCACTGCTGTGAATTTTATAAAAGCATTATTTTTTAGAAATTGGTGAAATATTTATGAAACATTAACCCCGGAAGATTCATTAAAATCTAAAAAAAAAAAAATGCTTCCATTGGCTACAGAATTCATTTGGTAATGCTATTGACCATGAGTCTTTGCAGGTTCAGTCAATGCTAGATTTACTATATAAATGCATTGTGATTGGCCTAATAGGCGATTTTCCATTCCATTCCGAGATCTCACAAGTTACGTGAAAGACGTGCACTGAACGTCTGATTTGATTTTAAACTTGAATTTCATCGCTCACATCCTTTTTTTACGTTCATTTCACAAATAACGTGGGATCTCGCGGAGAACGAAAAATAGTCTATTGTTTTCAACAATCATTTGAAATATATAAATACTGTAAAGAGGTCAATTATTCACTGGGTTTTAATTTTGCTTATTTGCTGACTGCAAAATGCGCTAAATTAAAACACAATGAATATGTAAAATTGAGCATAGAACACATTATCTAAATGACAAAACCGTGAATATAAAACCCACTGAATATGCCTGAAATGCTAAATCAGTGAAATTTAAACCCAGCGAAAATTCATCATTTTACCGTACTTTTTAATATATAAAACAACTTCATGATATTCACAGTATTCTCACTACAGTTTATTTTTGATAGTCATTTATGGCTATTACCTTATTGAAACATGGCATTTCTAAGGATTAAATGAAGTAATTAATATCATATTTTTATTGACCATATGATAAGTGCTTAAATATTTAACCTGCCTGGCAATGACCTTTAACAATGACCTTCTAAAGTTCAACTCGCCTAATCAAGAATGTTTTTGTTGTTTATTTTATGGTTTTACACTGACAGCCAACATATTTTATATTCATTTTAACAAAGACAGGAATGGCAGCAACTATTTGTCACTCTATGCATGGGTAAACAACGTACAGTATAGCTTTTATAGTGCCAATTGCATGCTGGGATTGTAAATCAGTCTTCAGGTACCCTAAATTTCAGCTATTTATGAACTTTATAGAGTTGTTGACAAAGTACACCACTGTAGATACATTTATGAAAAACAATAAAAAGAGACCAATAATTATTTATTGTATTCCATAATACACTTATCTAGTGAAGTATAAATAACTAAAGTATATCAATCATATGTGTCGTCTATTCTTTGCAATAAATTGCATGATAATTTGATGAAAGTCGCCTTGCTGGTAAAACAGGTCAGATGTTATCATTTCCATGCCAAACTGGTGACATAATGCATCAATAATATGCAACAATGAATAATGAAACAGCAAAAAAAAAAAGAATCAAACAACGTTATCACCAGCCTATGACTTTTAACCTTTACAATAATGCAAATAGACAAAATATGAATATTGCTGCATATGGAAACATGTCTGAGCCAGAACTGATGCAACCTATAATGACAGAAACAAGCTGTCATATTATAACACAACAGTAGCTACAAAAGAATTTTATTATTTGCCAAAACCACAAAATGGTTTTGTTAAGTCTTTTCTGCATTGAGTGAAATTTAAGCTAAAAATGTAGCTATATTTAGTTTTAGGTAATTCTGGCAAGATTAATTCACCATATCTGTTGTTGTATCCCATGATTCAATGGCTTCATTAACATTTTATTTTTAAACATGTTCATTAAAAAAAACTAACCTTATTCACAATGATTGCCCTGCCATGAAGCTATAGGTCGTATATAAACTTTGCAAACTAAATTCTTGACATTTTTTCAACCACATTGCCGATGCTGACAATTGTAATGCACAACAAAGTGTGTCTGATATTTGTAAACAATATAAATAATCATAAAAATATTTGTCATAATTAACAAAACATCCACAAGCTTTGCTTCATGCCCTATATTATAGAATTGGAAAACATTTCAATCAAGATATTGGGATAAGTTCAGACTTCAAAACAGAAGATATGAAATCATATTTAATTAAACCTTAAAGTAGATAGGTCGTAAACACTTTTACTTTCGTACTTGGGGGGGGGGGGGGTAATAAAATACCTGCAAGTTGCCCATCCCACTTTTACGCTTCACTTTAAAGGCCATACCAATTTTAGTAACTGATTATTGATAAATACTTACCCATGACGGCAGATCGTTCACATGAGCTTGGATGGCTTTTTTTTCATCATTGGTGATTTCGCTGCGTATTTTCATTTGTTGTTTTTTAGTTTTACCAGTTTGGTCTCTATAGACCCACACAGCGAAACCAATCACAATCCAAGTTATGCTGAAATCCCAGCTACCGAGCAGGTATATCAAGAATAGACCACCGAATATGATCGCATATCCCTTGGCAGTCGCCACCATCTCGTCATTTTTGCTCGGTTTACTCGCAGTCTGTGTGCTGTCGTCTTTATCTGCCATGGTTTGCGTTCTTTCGGCGGACTAAACTAAAAACTGTGTAGCATGAACAAGTTACCACAGTACCATGTTTACAATCTGACTGTCGTTGACGAATAGCTGGCTGCTGCTTTTGGAGTTAAGTGTCTAATATCCAACTCCGCGTGTGAACTACTTTCTTTGTGTTCAGTAACTGTCGGGATAATTAATATACAAAATTGCACATTTCACCGACGTGAATCACAACACATCTTTCTAATGCACATGTAAGGGTTCACGACCGACTGCTTTTTTAGTGATAAGAGATAACGTGTATTAATTTTTAGCCAAAAGGTTAGTAAAGGGGCATTGCTCTAAAAATAGGAAATTGCTCTGAAGGCAGACGATAAAATTTGCATATTGCAACGCATGCGTACAAATCCAAATATTTTCAACATGGCGGCGCAGTGCTTGTCAAAATACTCAATGTTGTGGATGAATTAATTGAGTTTAGTTAAATTACGAGAATTAACAGTTTCCTAAATAGGCATCATGCCTTCAGAAAAGGTAAGACAGTTCACCTGCAGCTTGATTTTGCTGAGCGACTGTTAGATTTGTAGTTTGTGATCAATACAAACTAGTTGCTATGTGAAGCTAAAATTGAAATCGGTGGGGGATATTCAAATAGTGTTGATGGGAGATGTAAACACTGCGAGCATGTCCGCATCTTGCTGCTTAATGTGAGGTTAAAATGTAACTGTGATAATAATACAGATGCTGGTGTAGAAAAATACCGGTTACCAAAATTCTTAATTGTTAGTTTTACGCTGGCACTCTAATTCATATTAAATATAATTTTAAATTATTAATATTATATGCCATCGATAGAAAATCAATGAAAAAATTTCTCTCATTGTAAACTTTCAAATCTCACGCACTAATGTCGTAGGTGAACATGTATTTTCCTAATATATATCATGTGTGTTTGTTCTTAGCTTTTTTGTTGTCATGCAAAATAAGACTTTTAAAACTGTGTACATTGAAAATGGACAATTTAGAAAATGACACACCATATTTTGGCTGGGTGCGTGATCACCCTAACTTTACAAAATCATAATATCAACACGTTGATGCAGATGTAGACTAGATGCAATCTATTATTGTGAAAAGAGCGCTATGAATGGCTGGATTCCAGGCTAATCCAGATGTGATAGATAATAGATATTCTACCACCTCAACTTGAATACAATCATGTATCAACAGATTTCTAGTGACCTTGGTCATATAACAGCATAATGCACCTTTATCCATTCCTTTACTTCATGCAACCAATGATCATGTTAAGATCATGGTGAGACAAGATGCATTCTTAGATGCCTCATGCGACCCTGGAATTGAAATCCGTGTTTCAACCAATCATCAGACTGGCTTGACGTAAAGGGGAAAGTGAGGGGAAAGTTGTACTGCAGTGTTTTATCATTATTTAAGTTGCCAAAAATCAGCTAATACCTGGTACATGTATGTTCACAATTTTGTGTGATTGTATCCAAGCTGAGTGGGTTTTTAAAGGGGAACTAAATAGAGCCTATGTCGGTGTTTGTATTTATCAAGTTATGTATATTGATTATAAATTTGAAAAAAAAAAATTTAAAAAAATGATTACCTTCAGAGTTATGATGATTTAAATATGAGAAACCATAAACCTGCGAAGGACTTCCGTTTGCGCCATCTTGCCATAAAAAAACGCGCTCATGTGGTATAAACAGGTAAGGTAACAAAGCATGATGACGAAATAGTATCTGATTAAATATAAGCAACTTAGGGAGCCATAGCTGGCTGGACTGGTGAATTGACTTCTAGTCTAGGTTGTTTTGACTTTTACGTTAATGTTATTTACAAGCATATCAACATACAAACATTATGGATGTTCGATTGATCGAGACAGGCATTTTGTTTTGTTTTTTGTCTAACTCTCTAATAAATGCTGTTTCCAGTACTGCACTGTGCGGCGTGCAAATTATTCAAAGTATGGATGCTGGAGTATGCAATCTTGAGTTCGTAGGGTGGTGGTGGAAACATTTTCGTCCATTTATTCACGGGGCTGCACTGGCAAATCATGGGACAAGTGTCACAGGAACACCAAGCAGATTGTTCACAGACTTCCGTGTAATTTGAAATAAAACTTTCATCCGAACAAGGGGCATCGTCGACGATATACTCTCATCACTCACACTGGACTGATCTGAATATTCACAGTATACCGTACTTCCCTGATCATAAGCCCGGGGACATGAACACATAAAGGAAAAGTAAGGGATGAGCTTGTACTCGAGGACCAACTCAGAAAATGATTTTGTTTTGGGGTTAAACACTGTAACCATCTTGCAAACAACGAAAAATTATCCAAAAAAAAAATATTCGTTCACCACGCCGGGCTCGGGAAAATAATACTTATTTTTGAAAAAAAATGCGTCATTGATTTGAATGATACTTACAATGAAGAAACAAACATGTTCATAAAAAACACACACATTTTATTACAATACGATTTACATACCGTCTGAATTTACGGTGAAATAATGGGTAGGGTCTGTGAGGAAACAGTGGAAGAAGGCATTTATCATTATCTTCGTTTTGGTATGTTTTCGATCGTACGCAAAACAATTTTCCACCATGAGGTTAATCAGCACGATTTGACCTGGAACAACTTCCTTTGACATAACAGGTCATGTCTTTCATTAACCAATCAAAATGATGTGTCGTAATGATGAAATTTTCCGATTATTGACGATGATTTTTTAGCGCAATGCGGAAGTGAATTACCGCAATGTTAAAATGCGATCTGTAGCACTGATTGCAACGAAAAAAAGATGATTTTTTCCCCTAAAAACTGGCGATTCGCAATTACCGAGATATAAACAACGGTTAATAGTAACCGTGGGTAAACTGATACCCCAGACCATTCGTCCCGGTGTTATCGCTATTCTCGTGTAGCGATAGCGATAACACCGGGACGAATGGTCTGGGGTAGTAAACTGAGTGTGGAGGAAGAATTTAAACACCTTTCTCGGTCGCCAACATGTCTCATCGTTCACCCTAGGCCTTTCATGATAGTCTCAAAGTAAACCATGCCCAATAACCAGGTACACGCCTTGACGATCACATTTTTGGCTTTTCGAAGGCTACTACTCAAAGAAATATGGATTACTCCAGAATTGCAACATCGATGTTTATTCTGAGTAAATGACAGAATAGAAACGATGCGAATCACGTTGTGTACGTTCGCCATGTATTCTGAACTTGAAATTAATGCGAGTTTTCTCATAAAACTAAAAGCATGAACCAAACTAACATGCCAATCACGATTATTATGAAATGAAACACACCTTTTACACGCATATTTTAAAGAATATCGTCGACGCCCAGTAAAAACCAATAAATAAATACCAAGTAAAAACATAGGGATGGGCTTCATACTCGGGAGGAACTTACGATCGGGGAAGTACGGTACTTTAACGCAATTGGGCTTTCACTCTCAGAATACTGTGTTTCAAACGCATAAGGCTCTAACCCAAGTTTTAAAAAGCACATTGTGCATATAAAAGTTGAGTTTATACTAATAGTACACAATGCTTGGCAGCATGAAGGGCTATGTACAATGGCATATACGAATGCGATCAGATACTAAAACGTCATAGCTTTGAAAAGTACCCGGATGTTAAATATGTTCGTTCGTTAATTATTCCCCTCCATGAATGGCCTCCATGGCAAGCACTTCAAATGCCTATCCAAGCTACAGTTATAATTAAAACAAAATTAAACCACTGCAATATTATTTCGAATACAGTTTAGAATATACACAACTATAAATTAAGGCCGCATTTAGGTTCGCTTTAAGGATTTCTATGATGTCACTAACACATCATATCTGCGCATATTTTTGGTGTTAAAGGGCCTCGTAGGGTTTATAGTAAACCCGCAGTGGAGATCTCTTTTTCACCAAGTCTACATGTAGCTGTTGTAAACAGTTCTCAAGTTGTGGTCAGATTGTTTTTCATCAACTTTAGATTAATACAGAGCTTCAGATTGGATATATGTGGTTATGAATATTGCAGCAGTGATTGTATGCCACAATTATGACTATATATGTATTGTTATTTCATCCACAAAAAGTCAAATAACCAGTAATATGCATGCACCACTAATAAATAAATATTATTAACCTTGTCGATTACAATTGGGTCCTTTAAAAACAGCCATTATATGTCATTTTCTAACTTGTCTATTCCCAATGTACACAAGGCCAGTAGAAGCTCTGAGTTTTTTTTATAAAAACTTTGTGTTACAAGTGACTGTAGTTGTATTACATTATATGCAACTTTGCATACTGAATCTTCTGACGATATGGCTATGTATCAATCAAGGTTTGTATCCAATATAATAATTCAGTTGCAGTGTCATCTGAAATTTAGTGTTTGGAACCTCCACATGCATGCTGTGAGTACTGACTGTTGGCAAACTGTTCTTCTCTTAGAATAGTAAAAAATATATATATACCTTGGCAGATTCTATTGAGTGAATGTGAAATGCGTCCTCTTTGGCACTTCATCATTCCACCATTTTGTTATATTTTCTTTGCTAGGAAAACTCTGACTGGACAAATGTTTTAATGGCACTTCCAATAATTTTTTTGTTTTTTAGTGATGTTTTGACAAAATTTCAGCGTATTTTTCTCTCGCTAAATTTTAAAATTAGTTTACTTCTGTTTCATGCCATTTATTTGTTGTTGTCAGAGTATTGAAAATCTAGGCAAAATACCTTCATTTTCTTTCTTATTATATAACAGTACATGTATATTTTCTAGAAACATCGGTCTAAAGAAGATACCTGGGGTGCTGAAGAACTTTCCAAGTCAATAAAGGTAGGTATTCCATCCACGCTGTAAATAGATGTAATGATCAACATGACCAAATCACATTTTTTTAATATCATACAACTGTATGAGTTATGTTTTTCTGTTTATCATTATCATTAATATTAATATTATTACAATCACTGTTCAGTTTTTCCCATAGACTTGCTTATTTTTTTTGCTAAACAGAAATGAGGTTGGCAGCCTAGTTTTCATATAATTTGCATATTACTATGTGAAAACCCTAAACCTAATAAAAATAAATTTGGTGTTTTCAGAAATGACCTAACAATTTTGAGTAGGTACAGTGTAGATAGGTTTTCTTATTATTTCATATACAAAATGTATTTTATTTTTACTCTTGAGTTATTGCTGGAAATATAATCATGCTTTTACTTCATACATGAAAAATAATTCATGAAGTACTTTCTTTATACAACTAAGTTCTAGTTAGTAATTCTCTACATTCAAGAAAATAAATGAAATAAAGAAATACAACATTAGTGGAATGACCATAGCTTATTTGCATAAAATAATTTCTAAAAATAATAAAAAATATCAGTAAGTAAGGTTTCCGGAAAACCAGATTTATTTTTGTTTAGTTTTGTTAATAATCACTGCATGAAATATCCTCCCTACAGGAAGTAAACTCAGACAGAAGGAAACACAGGGACAGAGATAAGGAAAAAGAACGTAGAAGTAGACACAGGGATGACGACAGAAATGATTCTGCTGAAAAGCGACACCGAGATAGAAGAAAAGATAAAGGAAGAGATGATGATAAAAATGATGATGATAGAAAACATAGAGATAGAAGACACAGAGAGGATGGAGGTGTGGATACAAGTTAGATTAGTTTGTGCTATTCTCTCTTTTTACTATTAAAAATGTATTTTTCTTTTAGTTGTTTACCACTGTATATTATGAAATTATTGAAACAATAATGAATCACCCATAGCACTATATTGAATGAGGAGTCTATGGGTAATTTGTGAGGAGAAACCAAACAACATCACATTGATGGGGAATTCATTATCGTTATTATATCTATCATCAGAATTAAACAAACATTTTGTTGAAATGAATTTATTTGCGGTTTATGTTATTATATGATAATGTAAAGCTGCAACGTCATAAAAACCTCTGATTCTGATAGTGCTGATTTATGACACCTCCTATCACTTGTTCATAGAGCTGGTTTATATGAGTGACGTCATGGGCGAGTATTATCCACAAACTAAACACGATAAGTGGTATTGGGTGATAACCTTTTTATCACATGACCAATTCTGTATGTCAAATAAAAGAGAGTAATCGTAAATCATATGCATTAATTTATGCTAATAAGTGGATGAACAGTTACGACTGCAAACTAGTATCGATAAACGGCAGAAACATGACCCTTTTATCAATATCTTTTCAAAATAAACTATAAGTTGATGATATTGTGAGTGAGTCTCATTGCACCATTCAGGCTGAAATTCTTGTATTGCTGGAATAGAAGTTAAAAGCAGCACTATCACATGATTTAGTTTTCCCTGCGTGCCTATAATATAATACTGATGTTTAACAAGAATATTGTGATGTTGTTTATTGTATCATATAATCAGCTAGTCATATTTCACACTAAACATTGGAATTTATGTATTTTTATGAAGTATCAAACCTGCTCATCAACGAATGCAGTACTGAAACTCCATTTATTAAAGAGGTAATGTCGTGAAGACAATACTAATTTTTTGGCATGCATTACAGCTTTCAATATTTATTGAAATATTTATTGTTTCAGAACCTAGAGACAGAGGTAAGGAAAAAGAACATAGAAAGGATAAAGAGAGAAGAGAACATCACCGTGATGATGATGACAGGCATAAAGATCGAGATAAGCATAGAGACAAGGACAGAGAAAAAGACAGGGACAGAGACAGAGAAAGAAAACATGCCGAGGTAAGTAGGTATCACTGTGAAATCAGACTAAAGTACTGTAAAATACTTTATTATCGCTTGGAATTAAATTTCGCTATTTTGGCTGAAGAAATGATTCAGTGAAAATAAAATCCAAGGAATATACATTTTTCCTATATTTTACATTCAGCTTGTTCAAACATCAGTGAAAATAATTTCCATACAAAACATCCAAATAGTCTTTTAAGCGAAAATTATTTAATTGCAGCTAAAATAAAGTATTTTACAGTATTCACGTCACATTCTCTGCAGATGCTTCATTTTATTTATGATGCTTCATTCTTCCATGTTATGTTTGGTTGCCTAGCAACATTGCTTTGTTACTTACTGCAATTTTATCACTTCAGCTAATACAATGTTTCCCTTAGATTGTATTTACAATTTTTTATAATACTAATTCACTATAAAGGTAATTGCATAAATACCATGGAGGAAATTGCCTTAATGCCATGGAAATGATTGCCTAGATGTCAAATTAAAGATGGTCAAATGTTTTGGCCAGGCACATTATGGGTTATTTTAAAGGCATCAGCATCAGCATCAGCGCTGTGAGCAAGGGAAGTGACTATTTTATGCTCACTAAATGCTAATTTACAAACATCTGAGCTGATTTTTCTAAAATGCCCATTATATATGGTAGTTGGATGTTTAAGGGTATGAATAGCCACATCTAACATAGTCTGTTGTGCAAATAATGGGTAGTATTAGTAACAGTTCTTTTGTTGCATCTGTAGGACGATGATAGACGGAGAAGAGATGAAAGGAGGCGGCGGAGGATTGAAGAAGAGGAACAAGAACAAGCAGAAAGACGGAGAAGAAAACAAAGGGAAGAAGGAGAGGTAAATCATGATTACCTAGTCTTCATTTACAAATACATGTGACTTGCATGAACGTGTATTAAAGCATATATTTGTCAATGAGCATTTTACATTTTGTACAGCATCAGTTATTGTCATTTCTCATTTTTCTGTGGAGGTTGTAACAAATTATGCATATGAGTGGAGTAAGCAAATAACACCGAATAAACGGCAAGGTAAATACTACGTCTAATTATAGTAAACACGTACTGCGTGCGTGACTCGAACCGGCGCTCGCGTACGACACCTAATCGCCTAGCTTCATGCCACTACACGTCTTCCCCTCGGCCACCGGGCATTCCCAAAAAAGGATGCTTAATAACCGAGCTTATTACGTGCAGAGAACATGAAACCCGTCCACGCGATCCACGCCACACAACTGCATATGAGTGGAGGTGGAGGTGCAAGTGTCTTATACGAACAACTAATATGTTTTATTATGTACCATTATCATAAGATGATGAACCTGTAACATTGCAATTAAAACAAGGTTTCTGTTCTGTTCTGGCAAGGTAAATACTACGTCTAATTATAGTAAACACGTACTGCGTGCGTGACTCGAACCGGCGCTCGCGTACGACACCTAATCGCCTAGCTTCATGCCACTACACGTCTTCCCCTCGGCCACCGGGCATTCCCAAAAAAGGATGCTTAATAACCGAGCTTATTACGTGCAGAGAATATGAAACCCGTCCACGCGATCCACGCCACACAACTGCATATGAGTGGAGGTGGAGGTTCAAGTGTCTTATACGAACAACTAATGTGTTTTATTATGTACCATTATCATAAGATGATGAACCTGTAACATTGCAATTAAAACAAGGTTTCTGTTCTGTTCTATTGTATAAAGCCATGACATGACTTCAGATACTGCCGCATTGTTCAGCTTGGCATGCATTCTGCAATATATAGTCATCGCTAATTAAAACTGATTTTGACCGTAATCTGATCTAATTCAGGATGAAGACAGGAGGAGTAAGGATGAAAGAAGGAGAAGAAAGATAGAAGAAGAAGAGCAAGCACAAGCTGAGAGACGAAGAAGAAAACGTAGAGAAGAAAAAGAAGTAAGACTAACTTTTTTAGTGAATTGGTGGTTTGTCAGCGGCTCAGTAGTGAAAAAACTGAGGACCACCTTCACTCTCACTGCATCTCTGATTTGAAATGTGTTGTTCTTTAGAGGTTGTTTTTAGACGAGATCTTCCTTTCAAGTGATTGGTCAACTGTCAACATACTGAATATGTGAATAGATAGTTGTTCTAAACATAAGCTTTTATGTTCCATTTGGAAATTTCAACTCTTGAGTAAATTTGATAAAATAGATACAAACAATGTTGACATTTAGTTTGTGATGTGAAATTGATGATGGCAAGATTAGGATTCTGAAATCTATATTGAAATTGTTATTTATGAATTAAATTAATTGTAGGATGAAGGTGAAAGGAAACCGGATAGAGAGAGAAGACACAGAGACAAGGTTTGTATATATATATATATACATTGTATTAAAATCAGTGAAAAGTATGAGTGGTGTAAGCATTTTCTAAATATGCCTGCCATAGGGCCTGGATTGTCCTGATGCAATTGGATTTTCTGTCTTCACATGGCCATGGTGTTGTTCATTGTTGAGAATCATGCTTAATCAGCACTTGACTGATTCCAACTATGAATAGACACCAAAATCAGACTTGAATGGAATGTCAACAACAGTTGTCATGGTGATATTGTCTATGATTTGCATACAGAATGATGATGACAGCAGGGATAGAAGTCATCGAGATCGAGACAGAGAGAGAAGACACAGAACAGATGAAGATGATGAAGAAAGAAGAAAACGACATGAAGAGAAGAAAAGAAGGAAGCAAGAGGAGGAAGAGCGACAAAGAAAGTCAGATGAAAGGTAGGGAAACCCAATTTCAAAGCCAAAATTGATAAATTTGCCTTAGCAGGGCTTACATGTATATTGCTAATTAGATCTCCATATATGACAATAATAGTGTTTTCTCTGAAAAAAACAGGTTACAAAAAACCAAAATACTGTTTTAATTTTCATGCTCACATGTTAGCGCTCATGCCCCGTCAAGCGCCCACCCCCCACTTTTGCGCAATTTTTGTATTCGGGGTCACATTCGGCAAAGCGCCCACCCCTTCAAAATGCCACTAATTTAAAACTTAGTCTTTGATCATTGCTTAACAAATACTGGTAATCGTTTTTGTATCATACAGCGTGGATATCGACCGCCGTGAATATGTCATGAATGCGTAGACAACGGTAACCGTGCATAAACTACGCTTTGACAATGACCTGTTAAAAGTAAAATGCAGTAAATATTTTATGCCGTATTCAGTTTACTGATAAAAATTGCTAGTTACCATTTTTAACAAAAAAACATGTCGCTGAAATCAATTCCAACCGATCGTACTTCGACATCGACAACTCACTTCCGCATTGTGTTACCCGAGTGTCTTCAGGAATTTCTGAAGAATTGCGTCGGTACCACACAGCATTTTGTTTGGATAATAACAGACTTGACCCATTAGGTCAAAGAACGTTGATGCAGGTCAAATGCAAATACATCATGGTGGAAAGTGCTTTTTATCGAGCGTTTGCGTATGATTCGACACATTCATCAGTGGTGTTATTGATGAAGAATTTGACTTTGACTGCACCTAATTTTGTAATTTTATTTTCCCTCAAACTTTCAAAGACGTAATATCCCCCTCAATCTGTCACACAGTGAATTAAAATTGTCAGTTGCACTCTTTTCCGAGGAGGGTGCTCGGGTAAGCCCCTAAATTTTATGAGTTGAGGACCCTGGGCACTAATGCGGTCGAGTATGGTAATAGAATTCTGGTCAAAAAAATCTCATGTTCACTGATCAAACTCCTCTAAATGGATGTAACAAAACACACAGATTTGTCAGTCTTCTACCTTCAATATTCTCAGAAACGCAAAATATATGAACACAAAATAAAAATGGATACCGGTAAAAAAAGATAAAAAAAGATGAACCCTGAGATTATGTAGTTTTGATAACCCACAGAGAAGTTTGTCACAATAAATGTTTATCATCTTGAACAGTACATGTATTTATCATTTTTACTGTCATCAAAAAACTAAAGCAGACTTAGACTTATCTGGCCAGCATGCTTGTGTCAGCCCATCTGTAAAGGTCTATGCTTCTGACCCAAGGATCTGCCTTAGTTTTAAACAGTAAAACTGTTTACAGTACACTTTTCCATTAATCTACAATGTATGTTCTCTCTAACATTCATGCTTATTTTTGTTTTTAGAAATGGTGATGAGAGGAATAGATCAAAAAGAGACAAAAACAAGGTGAGTTATTGAGACAGGTTTATATGATTTATATATTGTTGGTTACAATAATCAATTGAATTAATTATTGTAATGCTATATTTTATATTTTCTCTATTAGAATGAAATGCATTGCTAATTGAAACATACATAAATCTAATATTAGTATGACCTATTTTGACTCATCTCTGTCATTTATGTGGGCGCATGTACTATTAAATCAACTTTTGTTATATTTCACAAATAAACACACATAATTTGTTTCTATATTACCTTGAACATTTTAAATAAAACCTAGCTAATGAGAAGTTACACCCATTTGGTACATGTACAAATAATGTACAATATATTGCACCAAAACAAGGAGTTGGGGGGTAGGTGTTTTTTCTTGTGTTTATATAAAGTTGTATGTTTAATTAACAAAGCTGGTAGAGTGTTTCTCATATCAAGAGTTGCCAACAATCTGTGTTGTTTTCAGTACAGATTTTAACCTTTTCACCACCAATCTTTTGCACCCAAATTTTCATGCACATTTTTCTAATATTCTTCAATATTTCTGGAAATGAACTCTCATTTTGGAACCAACAGACAAAATTTTCAGTTTTTAATGAGAAGAATTGGCTATTTTTGTTTCAAACTTCTGAAGAGAAATAAACAGGACTATTTTGTGAATTTGTGATGAAAACAGGGAACTGGTGTAGAAAATGTTTAATTCTGGTCTGTGTGTTTTATTCAACTAAGAATGATTTTATATTATCTGTATTTTTAAATTATGTTGTACATTATTTATTCACATTTATTAATTCACATACTTTTTTGTAATATACTTTTTTTAAATACTATATGCTTTGTTATTTTGTCTAATATTCATTGGTATTAGCATAATGTTTCAGCATTGTATAACAATATAAAGTTGCATTTCCACTTCCTGAATCTGTGAGGTACATCATCCTATGTTGAGTTTGTGGATGGGTAATGGTTTAAGTAACTGCAGAATATTAATTTAAGAATCCTCTTATGTTAGATTTGTAAATCAAGTATACTCACTGTATTAAAAGACTTCGGTTGTCCAAGGAAAAGATCCTCCAGGACTCTCAAAATAAAATAAGTGAGAAAGTGAGGCAGGATATCTACATCAGTGTATAATATTTTTCGCTGAAACAGGGATATTTTTACACTTTTGATATTTTTAGCTTGTTCTAGGAGTGATGTTTTACAGAACTGGAAAGTGGGAATTCAAGTTTAGACCTTAACCTTAACCTAGAACAGATACACGTAGACAAACATATTCAGCTTACATTTAAAATGCAGAAATTTAGTTTCTTTTCATAATGATAATCAAGTATTTTAAATTATTATAAAAAAAATGATGATGTAATATCAAGAATACTTAACATTTCCCAGGGTACAATTCAACAACGTCAGGTCAAAGGTCAAACTTACATGTATAATGTGAAGAAGCAGGCAGTGAAGACAGTAACTATCTAAATGCTTATTCTCGGGGGCGGACATCCGGGCATTTTCTACCGCCTGGCAACCCTCGCGGTGAAAACAAAGACCAAAAACTGGCAGAAAACGGTACTTCGCGATGGTTGTTGAGAGTCCCCTGAACAGTGTAACAAGATTAGCCCTACGTGTGTAACATATATGAATTTGGTTGTTAAGGATTACTTCAAAGTTGAGTTTGTGTTGTTTTCTCGAGTTTTCACCGGCTCCACCGGCGTTCCACAGCAGCGCGCACAGAGCCCATAGAAATACGTGGTACAGTGGTGCACGTCTTAGCAACGTAGAACGTCCGTGACGTAGCTCCGCCCCCGAGGATTGCTTTTGTTGTTTTGTTATTGTGTTAAATGTTTTTGTTGTAGTTTTTGTAATATATTTTATATCCATAGTTAGGTATATATACAGTATGTTAATTCCACTCTACGTGTTCATCATAATCCATACTTATTAAAAGGAGATGTTTTGTTGAGAAATGATTTCAATATTAGTTACAAAATTGGCTTTAATATTATTATTCCTAATTTGCAATAACCTAGTCGTCCAGTCACTGGAAAACTTTTTCAGTTGACAGAAAAGTTGGTGAATGCGTTGACAATTTGTGTATTAACCCCCCCCCCCCCCCAGTGCCAAAGTCAATTTCATTCCATTTATATAGTCTGCTATTTTTCTCAGATAATGCTGACATAAAATTGCAAATCTTTTGATCAAAAACAGGAAACAATGCTCCATTTAGTTTGTTTTGTCTGAAATCAAGATTGAACTCGGTGAAAATTTCAAACAAATGTAGTGCTCAAATAGTTACAATGAATGATACATTTGACACACATGCATATACACATACATTGCTATGCATAGTAAACCATTAGTCCTACTTGTTGAATGCACACAGTCACAACCACCATCAATTTTTAACAGAATATATGCCTAATGTTTTTAAATATTTTGAATTTGATTCTTGTAATGTACTTGTTAAATTAAGTTATCTAATTGACAATGTTTTTTTTATTTAACATATAGTTATGCTAATCAATTTTGTTGCAAAGTAATTTTAAACATGCACATTAAATATCAGATCAACACTGTTTTTTTTATTTCAATGAATGTTTTTATTAGCGGTTTCCATTATTACAATAATTAATATTATAATAATTAAATGATATCGTATATGGATAAAATTTCAAATATTCAAATGTGATTTCAGCCATCTATCAATGCAAATGAATGATTCACACATGTGGAATTCTGAGAACACACTGAGTATGTCTTGTAGCTTACTTAAGTTGTTTGTAATTTGAAATTACTTCTTTATTTTCATCTATTAATTAAATTGACTATGATGAAGCTGTAGTAATGAGAAAGAGTTTTTACTTCCTTTCTCCCAGGGTGCAATTCAACGACATCAGGGCAAAGGTCAAAGTTTTAAAGTGAAACGACAGGCTGAAAACGCAGTAATTATTTATGCATTTTGCTTTTAGTGTTTGTGTTATGTTCGTTTTGTGTTTTTTTTTTTTGCTTTTTTTTGCAATACCCTTGTTTTTAATATCCCATACCATGTTTCAATGCCTTCAACACCAGGTGACAACAGTTCACATTTCCTATCCCTTTTATTGTTTAATTTTATCCACCTGATAACATAGCTTTTGTAATTTCAGTTGTCAAATTCAGTAACTGAAATATTAAATCCACTCAAAACAAAAGTTGGTTGTGGACATCTCACAAGTTCTATAAATTGTTTGGATCAGTTGTGCTTCCAATAGAGCACTTTCAGTAGGGTGATTTACTGTCTAGAAATTTTGTAATGTAACTAGTTGAGCTGCTAGCTACATAATATTATTGGTATAGATTGTTTATAAACACGTAATATGTGGCACCTCAAATACCAGTATTGCTAAATTTGTAGTTGTTATTGAGTCACCACTAAAGAGAAAATAAATAAATAAATTCCTTATCTGAAGTCTTAGTCTTAGTCTTAGCAACTGGTTTGACATGTCATGCTAGAAATTCACGTAGAACATGATTCGTTAGTTTCGTCAGCTGAATATAGAATATCTAAACAAGCCTAGCATGTATTGATGTGCAATCCAGCCTTCTAGAAGATAAAAAATCAATACAAAGGGGAAAATCTAAATAAATTATCCAAATAATATGATTAGTACGACCGGGTATTCATTATTATTTTTTCCTATGTTGCATCGCTGCACTATGCCACGATTACCTAACTGGACTGAATCATAATATTAAATATTCCTGCCTTCCTTCATTTCACCAACTTGGGTGTGATGCTCAGACAATGTATTTCTACAGACAGATCAAATAAATGTCAAACTATGGTGTTAGATTTACAGGTTCAAACCAAAGCCAAGTCACACACACACACACACACACACACACACACACACACACCCATCTGTTGATAATAACACTGTCTTCATGAAAATGAATGTTACCACCAACCAAACTGCAGTTATAATACTTTTTTCTCATTTTCATAGCCAACTGTAGATTATGAAGAACAACCTAGGAAAGAAGAGGAAGGGAAGCAGGTTGTCATGGGCAAGGAGGATGATTACAATTATGATGATGATGATTTTGAGGTAAGGAGTACATTTGTATATGCATTTTGGTTGTAGGTGTGTGTTTGTTGGGTGGGGGTGGGGGTCAGTTTATAGCTATACTAAACTACTATCAGAAATTTGAACACTGACGTCAACTATTGTCATCTTTTAGAAATTACAATTTATCATTTTCCTGTATTTTTATCAATAAATTAAAAAATTTATTAAACAATAATTTATTAAAAAATTACATTAAAATTTAGAACAAAAATGTTAACATGACCAATTATGATGCATAAACGGTTACAATAGGGATGTTAATTTAGCAAAAGTTGGTTGGTTGGTATTTTAATACAAATATCAGGATAATGAGAATGTTCTTGTGATGTTCATACATCATTCCTCCATTATTGCATGCTTTTGATAAATGCTCTTTAAATGTTGATGTCATGGCAACCAATGGTGCATGGTTTTATATAATCACAGAAAGTTCATGACGTATTAGTAGAGCATGTGCTTACATGAATGTCAAATGTGAGTTTATGGTCAAAATGAGTCGTAATGAGCTGTCCCACTATTACCATTGCAACACCTGGAATTTTTTTTTTTTTTTTTTTTTTTGAGTGAAGAGAATCGTCAATTAATCCACCGGCTTGTTTGTTTGTTTTGTTTTTTTGCTTTTATTTGCATCTTTGTGTCAGTAAATATTATTACCAGGAGGTAATAATTTATATTATTATTATTGAAGTTGCATTATAAAATCAATTCCCATAGCTTTAGTGGGGTCTTTGGATTATTATTTGAAATATTTGATGGTGTGTATATGTGCTATGGTTTTGCCTGCATTCACATTTTTTGCTGGTTGCAGTAATTCGGAATGAAAATGATTTTTTTTAATCTACATGCAGAGGAACACCAATTCAGCAGATGAAATTGAACAAACATTCAAAAGGAAATCAAAATGATCTTTGGAATTCATTCACATCTTTGAAATTTGAATGTTATATTTCCCATAATTTACAGCTATAAATTGTTCACATAATTGTTTCAAAAGCACGGCGCTTTGCATTATGAATGATCTCAAGTATACATGGTTGACATTTATTATTATACACCTGTCATCGTAACACCATGCGTTACAGTGTGCTGTAATTTTGCGGTATTGCACTGGGTATTTTCATTCTACCATATTAGGAAATGCGAATTCCAAATATGAAACTATTACGTGCGTAAGCGTCCTAATGAAAAACAAACATGGCTGCCCCATGTTTCTGTTCTAAACGTTTTGGATTTTGGCATTCCCATGATGTATTTCTTGGAGGAAAAGATGTATATAATAATAAGGTTAATACGAGGATACTGCAATGTATGCACTTAGACAGTACATGGTCGCATCAACCTTTGTTGCGTGTCGGTCGATTCCCTGTAATAACCTCATATTATTTTAAAAAAATATATATTCAGCTAAAAATAATTCATGTTCACTTTCATTAATTATGTAGGACTATGATGATGATTTTGAAGATGACGATGGAGATGATGGTGCACCAACTCGTATATTATCTGCCGTAAGTTACAAATATTACACACATCATTCTGTTAGGCTTCATCAAGATCTTCAGATCAGCTGAGTCAAAGGAGATTCATACGATTCATAGGCTATACATTGAAAATGGAAAGGGTGGAAAATATTGTTAGCTTGTGCTGCCCTACATACAAAGATTTGAGGACACTTTGAATTCTCTCCTGTATCACTACAGATTCCCATTATTATCCATATTCTGTACAGTTTACACAGACTTGTATCTAAACCACTAGTCTACAATACTGCATTGTAAACTGAATCACAATCACTGATCAGTGACACTCCTCTGTGTTCAAAGTACCATCTGTTTAAGACAACATGAAAAGTTTATTAATGTTGTTATGGATACCATATTATGAAGACGAAAAACAGAAAGATCTGCACTTGCTGTTGATTTGCGTGATGGAAACTTAATGGAAATGTATTGCTTGTCTTTACACAGCAAGAACGAGAGATGGAGGAGTTACGGAGAGCTTTGGCTGAAGAGAACACATCCTCTAAGCGCAGACAGTATGACAGAGATGATTATGTAAGTTAAATTGTGATAATACTGTATGGTTTCAGTGCCAGAATTTGTACAGCATTTCGATATCATGAATAACAAAAATATCACTACTGAAATTTGACACCATGCTTAATATTAAATTGTACTTTGAGTGTGCCATGTTATCACTTCCATAATGGCATAAATCAAGTCATTATAGTCACAAATCATGTGTAACTTGCAAAATTAAAAACGTTTCTTGTTGAATATTATTGAATAACTTTTTAACTATCATTCTATAATAAACTGAGAATTTGAAGTTAAAGTTAATTATAATATCTATTAGTAAATAATCATTGTTCTGTTTGTTTACAGGCTAGCCAATCACCGTCCAGTGGTATGTATGTGTGTTCTTCCATATATCTCTTTGTTGAATATCTCTATATGTTAAATTAATAATTCTATACCGTACTCATCCAACTTAGTGCCCAGATTACTCAGCTCATGTTTTTTAGAGGATGGGTAGTCAAGCATCTCTCCTCCCCCTTTGAGCAACTATCCAAATGACAATTTTAATTCATCATGTGCCAGATTAGGCGGAATGTTGCCTCTTGTGTCTTTTTTGCGAAAATTGCAAAATGACTTTTACAACAAAGAGAGAGAAATGTTCACCAAACCAAAAATAAGCACATTTTATTACAATATTGTTTTACATACCATCAGAATTTACGGTGTCAAAATTATTAGGGTCTGTGGAAAAACAGTCAAGATCTTTATCATTATTTTCATTGTTGAATGTTTTCAATTGTACGCAAAATTTTGCTGCAAAGTAATTCCCGCTATGATGTTTTTCTGCTTGATTTGAACTGCAACCCAGCCTTCTGATCTGTCAGGTCAAGTCTGTTTTAACCAATCAGAATGCTGTATTGAAATAACACAATTTTCTGATAATTTAAGAATATTGGCACTGCACATTTACTCTGTGACAAAGTTTATTTCGACTCGAACTTTCTTGAAGGATATGTACAAATCTGATAAGCTTATCTGATGTCTTAAGTTTCCTGAATACATTTGTACTTTTGAGAATAAAAGTACATGTATGTTTCAGAGTTTTAGTATTTTAACAAATTTTAAATATTTATTTGTACTTGTAGTTTAAGTGAAGGCTAAAATAATACTCAGGTTTGACTTTTAAACTGTTTTTTTTTTTTCAAATGTCAGATCTTTTTTGAAAAGTCGCTTCTGGCCTGAATGATGGGCAATATTTTTTTTACTGACTTTTTTCTACTAGATACATATCGTCCAAGAACTGGTAGAGGTGGCCGGTCATTCGTCAACTTTGTTGCCGCAACACAGCGAGTGATCAGTGACAAGGTGTCGTCTAAGACTAAAAAACGAGGCAAGGAGTTGATGAGACTGATAGATTTGGACATTGCTTCATTTGATATGTTTGATCTACCACCATTAAAAGAATATGAATTGTATATCAAGAATTTTGGCAGGTCAGACACAAGACAGGTTGGTACCATCTTAAATTTGAAAACTAATTGCAATTAGTGTTAGCTTTTCATGGGGTAATAAAATGGTAGTCTCAGACCCCGTGATTTTATTGCCAACCACTGATTTCAAAGCTACTTGTACTCCAGCATACCAGATGATGATTGTGCTCACGTAGCATGTTCTTCTTCATAACGTGACTGCAAAAACAAGCGTTTGCTGATGTAAGTTTCTAATTTAACTCAACAAATGAATACATTTCTGAGAAAAGAAACCTACTTCATTCAGAATCTCGGCTATAAGCATTGATTACTGTTTTGGTAATTTGTGTCACCCAGAGAATGGATTAGTTTTTGACGTTCTATGTTTGTTTGCATTGACCAGCATAGTGAACACATCTGGTAGACCACTATGCACGCTATTTTTGTTACAATGGAAGATTATTTTATTATCTAGTTGCGATAATAATAAATATTGGGTGTCACAGACCTGAATTTATCACAGGATCTAACTCAAACTTCAAATATAAAAAAAAAGTAAAATTATTTTTGAAACTTGGAATAAAGATAAGGTTTGTATGTAGAGTACAGCATTTATAACAAAGAAACAAAAAATGGGTCGCTTACCTATTTAAAATGGTGTTCATTTTTCAATACGGTAATTTGTGCCATACTAATACATGTGCGATGAAAGGTTTTCTCACATTAAGATGAGTTCCTGGCGTAGAAACTATAACGACCGTATTCAAGTGTTTTCGAGAGTTTCTTGAAAACATTTACATTTATTATCTTTTTGCACAGAGACTCATAGAGTTACACTCAATACAGAGAAGAAAATAAATCCTAAAAAAAATGAAACATTTTCTGGATTACTGCCAGCATAAGATCAATTTTATTCATTCTATCTCAGATTACCAAAGTTCAGTATGCAGTGAACCAAACAACGTTTTCAGTCGCCAAGGTGTAACAACGTGTTGAATTATCCTCAACACATAATTACTCATGTAACATGAATACACAATACAGAGATTGTTTAACTTCTTAAGAACAAACATGTCATGCGGATATTGACACCATCTGACCTCAATCTGACCCCTGTGTGTTATTCATTAACACCTTCAGTTTATCCATGGTTTGCTTAAAGTCTGATGTAATTGGGGTGTCAGCACTGTTTATTTATTCGTGTTTATCATATGCTACGTTCACACGACAGCATTTTATCGGAGCCCAACGGCTCGAGCCAAGTTCGGCTCCACTAAACCCTCGGGGTTGAACACCGAAAGGGTTGAGTCCCGACATGGCTTCGATCGTGTAAACGCATCGGGGCCCAACTATCGGAGCCGAAATCACGCTCTCAATTGTCTTCTTCGAGTAACCTCTCATTTCAATTATGGCGGAGACAACATCTTTCATAATTTCACACAATTTCCCGCTTGAATAAGAGGTACGCGTCCTAATGTATAGTAACGAATCATTGCGATAGGTTGATTGCTCAATGGGAAAAAAAAAATGGTGTACAAAATTATGCGACAAAAACTTGAAAGAACGACTGAACGGAAACTTTTTAAAGACACTAAAGATAAAAATTGTTGAAGTGTTCGCGGTACGGTGACGTGTTCCTGGTAGGTTTAGATTCTTCCATAGTCCCTCTATGGTAGATAGAGAGAATCTGTGATTCTTCCTCGTAGTTTAGATATCACTACAGTTGAATAGTTACAAAATGGTAATTTTGCATGACAATAACTTGAGCGAATAGGCTGTATTAAACGCATTTTAGTTGCCATGTTTCCTGTTTATTCAAGATACTAGTACCTAAATCATAATACCAGTCATTGTCTTTTCTACCTCCATGGTCAGGCTCTTTTTTCTCCTAGCTCAACAGCATCATGAAAAGAAAAAACACAAGCACAACACTAAAATCGTTTTCAGTCACTAATTATTCAAGGGCACTGTTCCGCTCGGCTCTGATCAAACTGAATCTAACTCTGGCAGATCTCGGCTCTCGTTCGGCTCCCGACCGTATGAACACATTATAGATAATCTCCTGTTAATCCGTGGGAGGAGCAGTAGTTCGGCTCGGATAGAATGCTGCCGTGTGAACATATAGCAATAGTCTTTCCCTTAGCTCGAACAACATTCATTTTCAAGGTAGTAAACAAATCGAGCAAGCTGCTAAAACAAATATGATTTCTATAACAAAAAAGAAAATAATGTTAAGGATACTATGATCATCATGGCATATCATTAATGTTTAAGGTTACGTCTAACTCTCTGGATTTAGAAGGAAATAAACTACTAGTACAATGGGTTAATTACCAAGGAAATAGCATTTGTAAGTTATGTAATGATGACATCTAATAAGATGTACATGTGTATATCATTTCCTATTTTTATGCAATGCAACTTTCCACTTAATAAATTTTACTCTAATTTGATCAAAATAGTTTCGAATATTGAGGAATGCCAGACACTAACAAATTGCCTTCTCTCAGAGGGGGGGGGGGTGAATTTCAAGTTTAAATTTGCTTTTTGGTGACATTCCATGGAATATGAATTGTGGGAGATTGTTTTAAGGAAATGAAAGTTGTATGAATTCATCATGAGATTTATTTTCAAATTTAAATTTTATTCAGTCTCAGTTATGTATGATTTTTTTCTTTTTTTTTTATCTCTTTTGTTTGCTCTTGTTTTCATTCCAAAGGATTCATAAATATTATTATTATTACATTTGTATTATTATTGCTAATGCGTGTACTCAATTTTGGCAAAGTTCACCGAAATACAAACGATGGGAAGGAACATACACTCCCTTCCTTTACATGAAAGAAAGATATTTTTGACAGACTGAAACTTACAAAAATAATAATTTTTTTTTACTACAAAAATTAAAAATCGGTGTTTGTCACTGTCTCTCCCCCAAACGAAATACCTTTCATTCTTTTGTAAGTTTTGACCCTAATAAATGCAATTTTAAACATGGGTTTTGAATGGTTGCAGTTTTGAACACTGTGTTTGTATGTAATATATTATTACTCATGCTTTATTTAGTAATGTACCCCCATTGGTATCAATTCCAGCCGCACTGGTTCTCTAATACTGTATCTATGTGTATTAATTGTAGGCATATGTGCAATGTAATGAAGACAATATTGACAGAGACATACAGACGGAGGATATAGAATACAGACAGAAATGGACTCAGTATCCAGCGGATGATATGATAGGATGTGGAGGTAAGAGCTCCCTCTAGTGCAAGTCCAGTGTAACATACAGTCAAGATTGAATATTTACACTCCTGCGTAGAGTTTGGCAATATACATCCTATAAACAGTGCCCTCTATTGTTGAAATGTTTGTTTGGTCGCATGGTGATTCGTAGCTAGTTCATAAAAAACTTAAATTATCGTACGCTGTGTAATGTGTTTTAATTCAAATACTAATGAGGTCATGGAAACTTCGGATAAACAGAAACCCTAATAATCATTAATAAATATATTCAGCTGCAATACATTAATTTTAAAATTTTAACTGATGAGTGAAGTTAGTGTAATTATGTCAATGGTTTTTTTAAATTGGTACATTAATTTTTAACACCAAACTTTATTAAAAACAATCATTGTACAGTACAGCACACTACAAGCTTTTATTTAGTTTTATGTGCTCTCTGTGATCCACATGTGGATCACAAGTATGTATGTTATGGTATGACCATATTTGGTATGGTATGACCATATTTGGTATGGTATGACCATATAAGGCTGGCATACATTTGTGCAATTGTATCTTTTCACAAGTTAGTGTGTGAAACTCTTCTTTTTAGATTTCAATTTACGTTAACAATACTTTCATTGATGAGTTAATCATGATTGCTATCTTATCCAATCATAGCTGGGTATTTGATCACATGATGTGTAACTCACCAATCATATTGCAGGTGGTGATGGTGATACCATAGATGATGAAGAGGAAGCTATTTACACTGCAAAAAAGAAAGATATAGACTCCGTTAGATTGGTCAACTTTTTACAAAACTCAGGGCAGGTAATATTAGAACTGAACAGTAATCTGGAAATGTCATGCATAATGTACCCTGATGTACCTGTGAATTATGGCTGTGAATTATCACTTTAATTTGCATACCAATCATAGCATGTTTATTATTGCATTTTTACTGCACAAATTCATATCTGATTCTCATTTATTTCTCTTTCCAGGTGGTATCTGTTCTCTTAGAAGAAAACTTAGCAGACAAAACTAGTGGTACATTAACGAACAATCAAAGGCAGATTGTGTTTAGTGAGGGCTATATTGAACTTAATTCAAAACTACCTTTCCTAAAACGTGAGTATTTACAGTTATAAAAAAGGAAAGGAAAACATATTCTACTTTTGTGTTATATTCTGACAAGATTATAATCTGGTTATTACTGATGTGGATAAATACTGTTTGAACTATTAGAAGCACATCTTTAATAGTATCACATATTAACCAAAAATGTCATTTAATGTATAATGGATCATTTAAGTATCATTTCACCTGTACTCATCTGTATCTCAGTTCTTGTTTTATCTTTAAAAAATGCAAATTGGCTTTTCATGCAGCAAAATCCATGCCAACTGATCGTAACTGATCATAATCAACTGATTGTAATTTCTAAGGATGCAATAAAACTTGATTATTATTATTATTAATATTATTATTAGTGCAACCTTGATAATAATAAATTTTATTCCACTGCATTCTGTAATCGCAAATAATCAGAAACTGTCTGTATTGACTTATTCAATAGGTACTATATGCTTGGAATCAAAAAAATATGGCGCTTGCTGAAGTGTTCTAAAGTATTTGTTCACAAAATTACAAACTTGAAGTTTACATATATTTAATAGCAAACCAAAGAAATGATGTTTTTGTATCAAACCATGATTGAATAATAAGCAACCTGTTTTTGTATTTGGTTGTCCTATAGAATACTAAATTGTCACATTGTAATGTCAACCTAATAAAACATATTATGTTTGTCTTCACAGATCGTCATGTTGTGTATCTACATTTCCATCCAGTACAAACGCATTTAATTCTCACTGCCTATAGTATGCCTCAAAAAGTAAGTATATGATCTGGAATAATTATCTCCATTTAGTCTAAAATTGACAATAAACTCATATTGCATCAAATGTAAAATATTATAATTTTTAAAGTATTAAATATTTGAATTATTTTCCAGGCATCATCTAAGAATAAATTATACAGTAAAGGTTTAATCTGTCTATGGAATGTTAATGAACCAACGCGACCTCAGAAGTGAGTAATCAAACAAGTAACTTAATTTGTAATTCTGCAAAAAAGCCATTCCAATCTGTTCTGTGTTAAACTGACCAATAGTATTGGTGGCACAGTTATTGCTCAGTGTATGATCAGCTGTATTTTACATACACTGTATACATCCCATGGGACCCATATTGAACTTATCGTTGTATCACAGATGATGATTATTAATATTTGGTATTTCCATCCAAAACTGGGACTTGTGGTTTGGGCTCCGTCCATGCAGATGTGCATGCTTATATCAAACCTTTTTTTCCACACACAATGTCTGTGCACAACAATTATTTTCTTATAGGTCATTGACTCTTTTACTTTGTCTTTTATCTTATAGGGTCTTATCATGTGAATCTGCTCCACTGTGTTGTTGTTTTAGTCCGTCCAAAGCCACGTTAGCGTTTGCAGGCACAGTCGATGGAACGGCTGTTGTATGGGATTTACGAGAGCCATCATCGATGCATCATACGCACAATATAGAAAGTGAAGAGTGGTTGATACGAATGCCAACATATAGCACTGATGGTATACAATGTGAAGACAACCATCATAGCCCTGTAGTGACAGTCCTACCAATCGTGTCACCCACGGATAGTTTTAAGGCATTGTTACCTAAAGGTGCTGGAGCTGGCAATGTCAGTGGTACGTGGTTTTATTACCTTGCCCGTACCATCAAAGATGGAAGGGAAAGGTATATTAAGGGAAAAATTTTGTCCGGCATTGTCGTTGTTGTTGTTGTTGTTGTCGTTGTCATCGTCGTTAATAATTGTTATTGTGTGCATAATAACTTTACTAATTCTATTCCAAACTTCATCAAACTTGGTCACCTTATTCATCAGTATAAAGTCTTCCCTGAGTTTGAACAACAGATGTCCTGTATGAAAATATCATGCAAAAATTGAGAAAATCTGATAAAATATTTTGACTGTTTCTACTTGACTGATCACTGGTGATACACATCAAAGGTCACTGATTTCAGTGGAAATATGCATTGTTGTATGCGTTCAATGAAGCAAATGATTTATCTTGTAATAATATCCTTGGTAATGTATCTCAGAATCCCATACTGGGTTTCAAAACCAACTCATGGAGAGATTGCACAGTCTGATACACATTTGCAAACCTACCAATAAAATCTTTACAGAAAACAAGATGTCAGAAAATCAATATAAGCACTCCTATGAACTGGGTGCCAAACTTTAATCAAGATCTGAAGCTAATAGAAAATCTGTTTAGTTCAAAGTTATCAAATCAAAAACAATACATAAAAAATACATAAAAAGCAAAACATTTCATCCACATTTTAAAAAGAAAATTGTTCTAAAATATATGTATTCTGTATTTGACAAACAGTTCATTCGACAAATGAAAACTCACAGGAATATGTTTCAGCTATTAGAACAGAATGATAGAGTTTTTATAATACTGGTTTAAAAACGCACTTCAAAGATTGCAGTGTTTGAAGATGTAGATTTTCAGGAGGCAACAGTACTGTTGACTTCTCCCTCCACTGGACACCAACTAACTATTTAAGTTGATTTGCATACAAAGCAGAGCTTGCAACATGATAGCTATTCATAAAGGGTGTTTTTTTTTTACTTTTCATATAATACAGTAGTAGTCACACAATGAGGCAGTTCATATTTGTCTCAGTGAATCATTAATTTTTGACAGACACCTGTACAAAATACTTGGATAAAAGCCAGCTAAGATTTTCTGTTATCTTGCATGTTTTATGAATCTATTCACGTCTAAATGCAGCACTTTTTTTTTGCGATGAGGCATTTGTTTTTATACTAAAATATCTGAATTACTTTGAATAAAGCTGGAAATTATGTCCCTTAAAATACATGTAATTAAACAAATAAGGCACCAATGTTTTTGTAAGATATTTACATCTTTAAAGGACATTCGGTAGACTGATTCCCCACTGTTGGTTCAACCCCAAAACTTGTTTGTACTCAAAATTAATTATGACAATGCATATTTATATTGAAACAAAATATGTTAAAGGGAATTATATTATATAACAAAGGGCAAGGTCACCAGAGTTCAACTATGTTTAGCTGTGTATCCCTCAAAATACAATCATATATTGCTATTAATACTAATAACAAATGATGCAGACATTAATTTAGAGGTGTCTTAGTTATATAACTACGGTTTCCAGGCCATACTATCACCACTGTAACATTGTGTTCATGTCAAACTTTTCTGGAGGTGAGATCCGTTCTTCAAATCTACACACCATACTTTTCATACATGCAAATTATCGTGAAACTTACTTTATAACATCATTATAAATGGTACTTGATGCAATTAGTTGAAAATTCTGCATATTTTCAAGATATGTACATGTTCTCTTCAACATGTCTTGAAAAATATACGAGTACTAATTCATACTGTTTGTATTTGTTTATTTCAAGATGAGACAGCGGGTTTATCATTCCAATTAGCAACAGTAGAACAACAAGCAATAATTAATTTCTGGGTAAGTAGTCATATTCAAACCAATGGGGGTGGGTGTTAGCAAAATGTCCTGTGAAACAGGATAAGGGCACACACTTTAAAACAGATTTGGGTAAGTGATATCAGTCATATTAAAACCTTTGGGCTTAGCATGAGGAGGAAGGGGTGGTAGGAGAAAAATATCCTGTGAAACAGGTAAGGGTACTACTCGCTTTGAAATAGATTTGAGTAAGTACGATAGTCCGCTTCTCTTCATGTAAATCTGTGCTGTGTATTGCATTTTTGAATTTCTGGTATGGTGTACAATAAGTACTGCTATACTGGTAGAAGAAAATATGAACATAAGGTTTCTAACTGACAACCTCTGCATGGGGTGATCTCTTAATCTGCTTTAAGATTCTGTTTACCATTTGCAAGGATTCCTTATTCTCAAATTTATTCAACTTCTCGTTTTTTGATTATTACAGCACACATTATTGAGGAGTTTTACATGTATGATTTGAAAGTGGGTTGAGGAGTCTTACATGTATGATTTGAAAGTGGGTTGAGGAGTCTTACATGTATGATTTGAAAGTGGGTTGAGGAGTCTTACATGTATGATTTGAAATAATTGCATAATATTGATTCAAATTATTATCTATTTTTAGACAGTAGTTGAAATATCCAAACCAGACAAAGCAGGTTCTGAGTCCGATTTAGGTAAGATACATTAACACTACTGATTACTACCAATGATAGAAACTACACTAACCTGTTTACTGTCTTTCAGTGTTGTCTTTATCTCAAAGAAGACTTTTATCTTGGCTTACTGTTAGTACAAATGGATGACAGAATAGTGTGACCATTTTTATAGGTTATAGCACTTGTTGTCATGCACACGTGCCATCAGTGATCTCATGTTGTTGATATATTTCATGGTAATTCAACATAAAGTTAGAAATGCTGCCACCAAAATGAGCCATGGCAGTAAATAATAAAACACAAAGTCAGTTTTGATAATTTGTACATTATGCACATCTCCAGACTCTCACCAGACATGCTGTCCTGGCACATCAGAAATGTGAATAAGACTAATTTAAGCTGAAAATGGTATTATGCATTTTGTGATCTTGAATCTTTCTTCTCATTCTTTTATTCTATTCAGGTCTCATTCCCGGCGGCAAAGTTAAACTTATAAAAAGTTCCAATGTGAAATTAATATCTCCAGTCCGGTGAGTAATGGTTATTAACACGTTCACAGTTTTTTATAAAATATCTTTGATTTCAAGCATTTTTAACACAGGGCCATGCTGTGAATCTAATCAATGTTTGTACAAAATGGTGCTGGTCTCAATAATAATTTTTTATATTATTTACAGAGATGTGAAGGTTAACACAGCGATACAAGCATTTCAAATGCAGCTACTACCCAAAGATCCTAATCATCTATATGTAGGAACTGATCTGGTAAGTTTGTTAGTTCATTTCATTTCAAGTTGTCATGTAAGTGTAGTGCGTTTACAAATTACAAACCACACTGTTGTAGGTAGAATCTTGTAAACCGTCACAATACCTAATCTCCATATGAATGCAACCATAACGGTTTACAATCTGCTTAACAACAAAGATATCAGAGTGGATTCATAGGAGTAAACATACAGCTTGACTAATAGTGGTGTGATACCTTTAACCAATATGGTAGTATTCATATGGAGAACCATGGAGTTTGTATGGAAATTGTACATTTTCTTTATGTTGATTTATTTATTTAAACACTCAAAATTCCACTGGGGTATTAAAATGATTACACTGAACATAAAGACCAAATACAGGACGACATACAAGTACATCATAAACTACTGCTACAATACAGTGATATACATCACTACAGAAATGTGAGCAGGCACATAACCTTAAAACTAGAACACCTATAAAAAATGTAATTCTGCTGGTTGTAAGAAAAACAAACATAATATGCTGATTATGCTATGCAGACATGAGGTGTTACTGTCTCATGATCAAGTTGATTGTAAATTGACCACATTTGTAACCTAACCAAGATAGGGAGAGTGTACAATAACTTGAACTGCTGGTAATCTAGGGAAGATTCATTCTCTGACTTCTCTTATAGGGCTATGTATTACATGCAGTGAGGTATGGTGGTAAAGCTCCTCCGAATGCATTCAAATCTGAAATAGGTGAGTTGGAATTTGTATCTTGTGAGGAAGACAATGAAATATTGTTTAGCCAGTGTTTGTGGCTCTTCTTTAGTCTGCATAAATTCTACAAATCCACGTCTATGACCTACAAACACAAATGCTGTTGTCTTCCCCCCTGTAAAGTTTTCCTTGCACATGTAAAGCTCATCAACCCACTTTCAAATCATACATGTAAGACTTCTCAACCCACTTTCAAATCATACATGTAAGACTCTTCAGCCTGCTTTCAAATCATACATGTAAGACTTCTCAGCCCGCTTTCAAATCATACATGTAAGACTTCTCAGCCTGCTTTCAAATCATACATGTAAGACTCCTCAGCCCGCTTTCAAATCATACATGTAAGACTCTTCAGCCCGCTTTCAAATCATACATGTAAGACTTCTCAGCCTGCTTTCAAATCATACATGTAAGACTCCTCAGCCCGCTTTCAAATCATACATGTAAGACTCTTCAGCCCGCTTTCAAATCATACATGTAAGACTTCTCAGCCTGCTTTCAAATCATACATGTAAGACTCCTCAGCCCGCTTTCAAATCATACATGTAAGACTTCTCAGCCCGCTTTCAAATCATACATGTAAGACTTCTCAGCCTGCTTTCAAATCATACATGTAAGACTCCTCAGCCCGCTTTCAAATCATACATGTAAGACTCCTCAGCCCGCTTTCAAATCATACATGTAAGACTTCTCAGCCTGCTTTCAAATCATACATGTAAGACTCCTCAGCCCGCTTTCAAATCATACATGTAAGACTCCTCAGCCCGCTTTCAAATCATACATGTAAGACTTCTCAGCCCGCTTTCAAATCATACATGTAAGACTTCTCAGCCTGCTTTCAAATCATACATGTAAGACTTCTCAGCCCGCTTTCAAATCATACATGTAAGACTCCTCAGCCCGCTTTCAAATCATACATGTAAGACTTCTCAGCCTGCTTTCAAATCATACATGTAAGACTCTTCAACCCACTTTCAAATCATACATGTAAGACTCCTCAACCCACTTTCAAATCATACATGTAAGACTCCTCAACCCACTTTCAAATCATACATGTAAGACTCCTCAACCCACTTTCAAATCATACATGTAAGACTCCTCAACCCACTTTCAAATCATACATGTAAGACTCCTCAACCCACTTTCAAATCATACATGTAAGACTCCTCAACCCACTTTCAAATCATACATGTAAGACTCCTCAACCCACTTTCAAATCATACATGTAAGACTCCTCAACCCACTTTCAAATCATACATGTAAGACTCCTCAACCCACTTTCAAATCATACATGTAAGACTCCTCAACCCACTTTCAAATCATACATGTAAGACTCCTCAACCCACTTTCAAATCATACATGTAAGACTCCTCAACCCACTTTCAAATGATATATGTAAGACTCCTCAATCCACTTTCAAATCAAATATGTAAGACTCCTCAACCCACTTTCAAATGATATATGTAACACTCCTCAACCCACTTTCAAATCATACATGTAAGACTCCTCAACCCACTTTCAAATGATATATGTAAGACTCCTCAACCCACTTTCAAATTATACATGTAATACTCCTCAGCCCACTTTCAAATCATACATGTAAGACTCCTCAGCCCACTTTCAAATCTTACTTGTAGTCATAATTTCAGCTCGCTTTCAAACTATACATAAAAGGCTTTATTCAAATCATGCATATCAGGCTCTTTCTTGATTTTTTAATTATTTGTAAGTAAGGAAATATAAAAAGTAATGTTAAGTGCAGATATTTTGTTCTTCCACGAAATGTGAAAGATCAACTTTCAATGAGTTACTTTCCATGAAATACTGATATATCTTTCTTTCTTAGATGTTCCTGTTGATGTTGTAGCAGTCGATTTCTCACCATTTGGCCTGCCATGTTTCTTAGTAAGTTCAGTTAAATTTGTTTTTATTTTTGGGAATGCAAAGAATGCAACCAGAGAACCAAATCTGAACATTAAACAAAAGTTTTGTTTGTTAATAAATAGAGGTTGCTCTACTCAAATCTGTACTTATGTTGCTTGTTATGTTTTTACAGGCTGGTTGTGTGGATGGTTCTCTCAGATTACACAGCACCACAGCAGGTATGTTAATATTATTAATGCTAATTGCCATAGTAACCACTATTTATATTTAACAGGGTTGGGGGGCGTGGCACTTCTTGTATATGCATATTATCAGATATGATGTTTCATAGAAACTGCCATTAGAACTTCTAGATAGAACACCAAACAGTTAAGGACTGATAACAAATGATGAGAGAGAATACAGAGAAGGATCACACAATGAATGGTTACGTATATATTTGCCAGTTTTTAGAGATCTGCTAAAAGCCAGTTGTGCTTTTACTGGCAAGCTCTCATGACAGTAAAACTATAGTTACAACGATATTATTGTTTTGAACTGCATATAGTATGTATATGTGTTAAAGTTAAACCAGAGAAGAAAATAACAGAACAGTCATATGCACACTTGCACATGCCAATGATGTTGGTTGTCGTGACAAATTAGAAATCTATTTTATTACTTGATAGAGTGGTGGTAGATTGTGCAATCCTTCAATTTACACATCCATTTATTTGTATTCTACATACAGAACAGCCACTAGTTACATGGCCAAACTCCACCTCTGGGATGGCTGTAGTCAATGTGAAATGGTCACAGAGTAGACCAGCTGTGTTTTTTGTCATAGATGAGACAGCAAAGGTGTATGTATGGGATTTATTACATAGTGATGGTATACCGATCAAAATTGAACAGTTCAATGGTGGAAGGTATGTTTACTTAGAATACACTTGTATCTCAAGAATAACAGAAGAATTACTGGTTATTTGTCAATGTGTTTATGCTAATACTATTATACTTAATTGTATGAATATGACCATTGGAAATACATTATTCTGGTATTAGCACATCACCTGATGAAAGCTAAAATAAATGGGAAAAAATGGGTCATCAAGGAGTGTGTTAACTTTCCATCTCATCCTCAAAGCTAAACAAGTGAATCCATGGCACATTGATACGTGGTATAGACCGTCTTAATCTGATATTGGAAAATCTTTTTTTTTTAAAACTAAATGGTTCGTATCAGAAAAGGTTGACAGGAATGAATTTGGGCCAGTCATTTTGCCTCTGTTTCAGTCACCCATCTACTCAGATTAGAGAGCAGTTTATTTTGTAACTACTAGTACCAGTATACATGTATGCAGTTGCTCTTGTTTTCATTATGCGCATATGTAGCAACTGATGTGCATTTGAAGATAAAATAAAATATTGCAACAAATCACAAGCCTGTGTTGATCAGTGAGCAAAAATGTAAACATTTGACTGCATGTACCCAATTGTCATGAGATATGAGTTTATCACAAGAATACAGCTAAGTTTGTGCAAAGGCGGTATGGCAGACATATCGATGAGACATATCGTTGATGAGATACCATACTGCCCGAGTACACACTTTTGCAGTTAACTCGTGATAATATTTTTAATCTTTTTTCATCCTTGTGGAAATAATTTAGAGTCATGGCAACAAACATTTTTTACAAGATTTGTGTCTGCACTGGACGTTCGTGATCTGTACAGTAACAGTATTCTATTTCTACAATGTGCTATATTGCTATCTTGTCAGATGTAAACAAGGGAAACTGTTAGAATGGGATATCAATAAACTGGAATGCGTTTTTGAATTTGAATCTCACTGAATGCAAATACAGCTTTCTATGGAACAGTAAATTCTATTTTTATTGGTGCTAACTAGATGTATTACATGTGTTCGTATGTTGTGTTTTTATTTCAGATTAACAGCATGTAGTCTATCTAATGACCATGCAGCTACAGGGTTTGGATTACAGGGCAGAAGACCTGAAATAGTGAGTACACCATGCTTTAGCCTGACGAGGTCGTGTAAGTTGCGCCCTCCGCGGTGCTCTTTTTTTCAGTACAAATCAAATTGCAGGAACGCAGATAGTGACAGCCATCAAAGAGTAACCATTCACAGCAGAGTTTATTTGTTGACATAATTTGTGATAAGGTGCTGGCAAATTTCCGCTCAATGTTATCACGATGTTACCATGACCACCAAAATGAATATTCAATGAACTCATTGCAAGAAGGCGTGAACTTTGCGATTTTGCAGTAATGATCTTGCCAATGAGAGGTATACTTTTCTGTCACGCATGAGTGAGGTCTGATGCCCTTCGGCCAGCAAGGGTCTACTCACGCCTACTCATGTCAGGATAACCATGCCTCTACAACATACTATGAGCAATTTTATGTTTTCATCACGGTGTTCATGAGAATGAAATTTCACTGTGACTATCCTGTCTTGAATCGCTATGTAAATACGTAGACAGGAACAAATTTGGTTTATCTCATGATTAGCTATCTCTATGACTTCTGTACATTACCATGAGAAATCACATGCGCAGCCTGTCCTGTACCTACAGCCTTTCAGATTGATTCACTTGTCTATTATTCATTTATTTTTCAAAGTCTCGCGTTAATAGACGGCATCTGGTCCAATAAGACATAGACTCATTTTTGGACAGTATGGATTCCATTACTGTTTTCAATTCTTCTGCATTTTCTTGTGCTAGCTCTTCCAAGCCTAGGTCAGTCTCATTTAAACAATCTGTTTTCACCTTAAATACAGGCTATTGGTGTTGGTAATGGTGATGTTGAGATCCACAGACTCAATCAACAGTTCTACCAAGCGTCACCGGATGAACTTGATAAAGTCACTAATTTCCTTGAGAGAATCATGTGAAGTAATAATCAATCCAGTGTAGATCAGATCAGACATTATTTATTTAGTTCACACAATGCACTGTACATTTTTTCCTGCTATCAACTTTTTCGATTTTATTACTGTCAAACCATTTATTTTGATATTTTTTACTGGGTTTTTAAGTTCACACATTTGGCAGGGAAACAATAAGTTCCATTGTTATTTTATATGTCCACATAGATTTAATTTAATGTGTTTTTTTCTTATCAGCGAAAATAGTGAAATAAAACCCAGTGAATACTTAATGCATTTACAGTATTTGAGGGAATTGACGGAATTGACATGGATGAATATGTCTATTATGTAATCATACTTTCTGTATAGAGATGTAGATACTGAATTCATCTAAGGAATTCATGCATGCTTCAAAAAACTGTCACCTCCCATTTTCTATCAAATCGCCAACACCCAATATTAGTATTAATAATATTATTAAATTATTAATTATGAATATATATTATAACTTTTTGTCTTGTCGAAGGATTGTTTTGACTGCGGTGGGTCTTTCTTAGTTTATGGTTCGGCATGATTTATTTGTCTTCCCTAAGATGGTGAAACTAAATGATATTTTTTTATTTGTTCAGCTTCATTATTATTACTTACTGTATGTGACACAATATTCTCATTGTCTGTAGTTTTGGTACGTTCTGAGAGGTTAGCTTGGCCAAGTATATTATTTCTCAGATTTTGGTAAACTTGTACTCATGTTTGTGTTTTATTATTATTCCTTTGTTACCCTTGATGCACATGTCACAATGTTCATCCACTTAGGGGGACCTTGGTGCGTCTCATGTGCCTCATTCCCTTAGAGGAGCTTGATTCTGGTGTTCCTAGTTTCCACAGTAACCCCACAACTCTAATCTTTCATTTGGACAATATAGCTGAGAAATCAGGCAAATTGCATGCATAAAAATGAAAAGAGGGCAGTCTTATAATAAAATCCATGGTGTAACATGATGTGGTTGGTATTGTGTGATTTTTATCCCACACAATGAACGACTACAATAGTCAATAAAGGCACGCCTTGTTGTACAACCAATCAAATTCAGGCTTATAAAATAACATCTGGGACTGATTTATGTAGTAAGACTTATTTATTTTCAGACCACCCTGCTTCTGTCAAATCAACTATGGATATAAAAGATATTAATTGAGGATCTTGTCATCCATCTACTGCATAGATGTTGGTAGGAATGTGGAAAATAAAAATTAATTACAGTCTCGCTGTAACCTAAAATATGATTTGGACCTGATTATGAGCTTATCACCTTGCAAATTGTAATAAAAAATAATACTAGTACTAATAAATTTATTTTAGTTACAGGCAATATATGTTAAACTTTGTGTTTTCTGATATCAATTTTTTTTGGACACGAACAATATTTAGAGCTTTAAATTTGTCCTAGGAAATGTACTTCTATGAACAATTATTTTTTAAATAATTCATTTACAAGTAGTATCATTGTCACTGAGGTGCAAACAGCTGCATGTAGAACACAGTCAGATTTTGTTTCAAAAGCATGTAATTTTTGTGTGAGTTAACTTAAATATATCACTACGTATATTACTTGTGCTTTTAGACTGATGCACCACAAAGAATTTCCCAAATATCAGAAAATTTTTGTTTCCCCTTTTTGTTAAGTATATATCTGTATTATAAATTGTTTACTCACACGTAAATGTAAACAAAATGGACATGATTATGAACTTGAATGTTTTAAAATGTAGTTATTTTATGTAATGCCAACAGAGGGCAGTGTACCTTACAGTTTATGATATCCTCGTGGGCGGAGTTATGTCACAGGAAGTTCCACGTTGCTAAATCGCGCACCAATGTACCATGTATTTCTATGGGCTCTGTGCGAGCTGGTGTAGAACGGTGGTTTGAGAATACGGCACAAAATTAACTTTGAAGCAATCCCGGACAACAAAATTTATATATGTTGGATATGCAGGGGTGACCTTGTTACACTGTTCAGAAGAGTCTCACCAACCAGCCGAAAGTACCGTTTTCTGAAAGTTTTCGGTCTTCATTCAAGTTTTTCACTGTGATGGTTGCCAGGCGGTGAAAATGCCCGAATGTCCTCCCCAAGAATATGATTTGATCAGCCCTGAGACTAAGTCATATACAATCCCGTGTTATATATAGTGTGTATAGTTTAAATGATACATGTATTTTGCAAAGAATTTTTTTGTAAATATTGAATGGAAAGAATGTCTACAATTTGCAATTCCCAATATTACTTTATTGTGTACAATTCAGAAAGTAAATATGGATATCTTCTTGATATCTGAATTTGTGTATATTTTGTGAACAACAAAAATAAATTTACAGTTTTCTCTTCTGAAATATTTGTAGTTTACATTCTCCATATGCAAATGAAATGTATGATTTACAGTCTCCATATGAGTGATTTACAATCTCCATATGAATGAAAATGTGATTCTCAATATGAATGATTTACAATCTCCATATGAATGAAAATGTTTTCACAATCTCAACATGAGTGATTTACAATCTCAATATGAATGCAAATGTGTTCCACATCTCGATATAAATTATTTACAATTTCCATATGAATGCAAATGTGTTTCACAATCTCAATATGAATGATTTACAAATCAATATGAATGCGAATGTGTTTCACAATCTCAATATGAATGATTTACAAATCAATATGAATGATTTACAATCTCCATATGATGCGAATGTGTTTCACAATCTCAATATGAATGATTTACAATCTCCATATGAATGCAAATGTGTTTCACAATCTCAATATAAATGATTTACAATTTCCATATGAATGCAAATTTGTTTCACAATCTCAATATGAATTATTTACAATTTCTATATGAATGCGAATGTGTTTCACAATCTCATTATGAATGATTTACAATCTCCATATGAATGCAAATTTGTTTCACAATCTCAATATGAATGATTTACAATTTCCATATGAATACGAATGTGTTTCACAATCTCATTATGAATAATTTACAATCTCCATATGAATGCAAGTGTGTTTCACAATCTCAATATGAATGTGAATGTGTTTCACAATCTCAATATGAATAATTTACAATCTACATATGAATGCAAGTGTGTTTCACAATCTCAATATAAATGATTTACAATCTCAATATGAATGATTTACAATCTCCATATAAATGCAAGTGTGTTTCACATCTCAATATAAATGATTTACAATCTCCATATGAATAAAAGTTTGGTTTACACAACATATGAATGCAGTGTGAAGTTTACAATTCGTATGAATGGAAGTGCATGGTTTACAATTTATGAATACAAATGTGTGGTTTACAATCTACATATAAATACAATTGTGTAGCTCATTATCTGCATTTGAATAAAAGTGTGGAGTTTACAGTATGTGAATGCAAATGTGTGGTTTACAATCTACATATGAATATAAGTGTGGTGTGCTATATTCATATGGATGAAAGTGTGGTTTACACTGAATGCAGTGTGAAGTTTGCAAATCATATGAATTGAAGCACATGGTTTACAATATGTGTATGAATACCTGTATGTGGTTCACAATTTTCTTATGAATGCAAGTTGTTTACAATTAACCTATGAATACAAATGTGTGGTTTACTATCTCCATTCAAATAAAGTGTGGGGTTCTTAAATTAAATTCTACAGATGAATACAACTACTTGTTCAAATCCTCCAGGAATTAGAACTGAATTCCTCAAATTTATTATAGTTTTCTCTTGCACAATCTTTCTCTATTACTGCATCTTAGACACATTCATTCTCCATCAGCAAACTTTACTCTTCTCATTTCCATCTGATCCAAGGTCATTCACACAAGCTATAACAGCATTGCATACAAGTTCAGGCATATCATCATTTCCACTCTCACGCTGAGTTTCATCCTGGTCAAGATCGTGTGAATTCCTATACATTATGTCAGCTATACCCACTCTAATCAGTTGATATAAGCACTAACAAAATAGTTATACTTGCATTCAAAGTGTCGCCACAATTTATCAGAAAAGTTGCCATTAAAATCTAAGCAAAATATCCACCAATAATATACTCCAAGATCAAAAGCTGCCTGTCATTTATCAACGCTTCTAAAATACCGCCCCTCTCGCCACTAATTTGGAACGACTGAAGTCTAATAAGGCAAAACATTTCGAAATAGTACTAGGATTCGTGAAGCTGGATGGAATGATTCAGACAACACAAAGATAAATACTTTTAAATACTAATATGTTTTAATCACAGATAAACTCGCGAAAGAAAAGAATAATAACTTTAGCTGAATTAAGACCAAGCAATAAGAGCAAAGTAGTGATCACGTGCAGTCTTCATAGAGCTGGCAAGGTTTCCCGTGTGTTACGATTTAGAAAGGTAGTACCATACAGCAACAAACGGGTGTCTTTGCTTACAGAACACAAATTCATAACATCCGACATGCACAGGTAGGCTACAGAAAGGACTCTCATTAATTATAATATATAATATTATAATAGAGACGTGATAAGTTTGACGTGAATCACAGTATACATTTTTACATGAAACCTTGCACCTTGGCTATGACTGAACAGCTAGCCCGGCAGAGGGGGGGGTCTCTGAATAAAATACGGTACGCAAGCTGAAGTAAAAAAAACGCGAAAAGGGGGTGTTATTTAGTTATTTGACGCGCATATCATGCATGTACTGTGTTTAGGGTTGAATATTTAAATAAAGAAATAAAGTTTGGAAAAAGGAATCTCATGAATTCATTTTACCTCAACTTGGAAACAGTTTGATTTTAGTATGTATATAGGGTATCTATTTTCAGTTTTTGCACTTGTATTGGGAAATAATTTCACAAAAATAAGTACGTGTTTAGATGGTGTTTTGAAAAGCTATGCTTCAGCATGCGTACCAGGTCTGACAGTAAGAAAGGCGTTCGATCACGCGGCATCAATAGCAGCAGGTAGTGTCTCTACCACAGAGATATTGGATTTCCGATGGAGGTTTCTGGAGAAAAAAAAACGGGTATTAGAAAGGTTATTTTAATGTCAAGCTACAATTTCAATTTTGTAGTAATTTAAAAATAGGTGAGGCATGTACCAAGGGGTTGGGGAACTCTGAATACTTTGTTAAGCTCTTCAAACAGCGATGCTTGGACATTGATATTCAAAATTGGCAAAGTGGACTCGAGTTATTTCCGAAGTTGTGTTTTTATAGAAAATTTAAATATATATTTGGTCAAGAGAATTATTTAAAAACAGTCAAAAAAGACTGTTACAGTGAAGCATTGTGTCGCCTAAGAATTTCTGCCCATTGTCTACGTATTGAAACTTATAAAAAATTCCATAATACACGCACAGAAAGAGTTTGTATTTTAGGTAATACCAATTGTGTAGAGGACGAGTACCATTTTTGCATTATCTGTCTGTTTTACCACAGGGAGCCCAGGAACTATGATCAACTATGATTGGCGAAGAACCAATCAGAAGACTGGTTACGAACCAGTTGAGCAAGGCTAACCTCGATGTGGTTGGTAACCAGTCTTATGATTGGTTGTTGACAAATGCTGAACAGGCCACGCCTCCAAACTGTGCCGTGCGATCGGGCAAACCGTTAAGTATTCGTAAATGGAGTCAATTTGTGTAGTTTTCTTGATTTATTCTGCAGATATAGGTAGAATATAGGTAAGGCTTTGGTGAAATTTGAAAGAACAACTAATAATCTTCAACCTGGTATTTTTTATAGATTTTATTTTTCATTCTGTTCGTCTGTTTTTTCCAGTTTAAAAAATATGAGCTGGCTGGAGCCTTCATCTCTTGTCTATTTCTTACACGAGATACCAGCCGACCCCCCCCCCCCGCTCATAGGGAGTGCGTACAGTTGATCATAGTTCCTGGGCTCCCTGTGGTTTTACCAAGAGATCTAAATACGTCCCAAGTTATTATGATACATTTCTCTCACCCGAAACATTTATATCGCTATTACAATTACAAAATGTAGCAATCTTGCGTAATATTTCTAAATTTATTTTTCTCGCACAAAAAAAACAACAACGTAATACAATTATTTTGGACTGACAGTTCATGTTCTTTTCATATTTTCTTGTTTGTTTGTTTCAGTCACTGTAAAATGACATTGTCCTCTGAAAAATGTTATGTAATTACAATGAGTATACCTTGAGGCCGGAGGCCTACAGTATTTTGAATAAATTATTATTATGAAAAAGTATTATTATGTCAAGCGTTATGTGAGCGATTGAATTCAACCAGCCAATCAACGAACATAGAGTAATGACGTCATCAAAAAATGTCCATTCGGTCAGTCTAAACCTTCAAGTTTTGTACCAGTTGGAATTGTGAAAATTATATGGCAATAAGTTTTTTGTATCGTCGGTACTCCCTGAACCCTCGCAAACACTGTACCAGGGCCAATAAGGATCTTTATATTGATTGGATGACAAATATCAGCATTTCGCAACTGGGGACGCTTCGTCATTATCGTCAAGTACTTACAACTTCAAGTTGGCAAGGCCAGGTCTTTCGTAGCCAGTACGCTCAGTTTGAGTATAGTAGACTGTGGTCTGAGTGTAACTATTCAGTCTGATGTTTTAAGCTGAGACACCTTCATATCCAACTTGTGCGTTCATTAAGTCAGTTGAACAGACCGTGCGAAAGACACAAGTAGTATTTGACTCGACGAACAGTGACAATTTGTAAGAAGTTCCGCAGACTACAAATGGGGAAAATAAGGGTGGACTCGGCCCACGTTTGATACAGGAATTTGATAAAAGCTATTCTAAGTTATTACTTGTGGTTGGTTATTTGTAAGTCGGAGAAAAAAAATAGTATTTGGATTATTAACTTTCTTAGTAGACCGTAGGATTTTAACGCTTTGGAGAGAAGTCTCAACAATATGGTTTCCATAGCAACAATTCCTGGTATCTTTCTTTTATTTTGATTTTTGTCATTTATACGAGTAAACTTTTTGTTAAGAGAAAAATAACTACAATTTATACTGGTTTTAAATATCCTGCATTTGTATAGACTGCGTCCATCCTAATAAAACCCTTGTCATTTTGCATTGGTGAGTATGAGCACAGACGCTATAACTGATTGAAAAATTATGTATAATGGTTTTGCAATTAAAATTAATTCTTTCAGATAGTGACGTACTAATTGTTGAGAATTGATATTTGACATTGACAACGATTTCTGGTGCTTTAAAGTAAGATATGCACTGGCATGTTTAATTGAGGGATATGGTACACATTCAATGGAGGTCAATTTTAACAAAGTAAAAGTATCACAATGCCATATTCCCTTCTAAAAAATTGTCATTTCTACAACAAAAATTTAAGTTAGAATTAAATCAATCATTTTTTGTAGCAGACGTTTAGTTGGTGCCTATCTAGAAATACACAAGATCTCGCATTGAACGTAAAATCAACAATTAACAGCATTGAACTTTTTGAACTTGCTTAAATATTTCATTGTCTGAGCCATTTCTGTGGCAGCTAGTTTTATATTAAATTGTACATTTAAAGGGCGGCAGTCGTCGTGCAACGCATGCGCAAGATATACATGTATGGGTCTCATATAAACAAAGATGGTGACTTTGACTGCACAGATCAACGAATACAAGCCGAGACGTTACCAAGCTCTAATTAGGTCTTTTTAGGTGATTGCAAGGCACCGTAGGATTCATCAGCGGTAATTAGTGCAAGTTGCGCCCAGGTCAAACCTCATCCTTGTGATTTCCATTAGATGAGCGCATTGGATTGTGGGAAAATCAATGTTTATCAACAAAAGTGTTGCACATGCGCAACGCGACGACTGTCACCTTTTAAAGTCAAATGTGAACGATCACCCAGCACTGAAAATTTTTCAAATGTTTTGGACTTATTTCATGCAATCGAATACGTTTTAATAGTCATTATAGTAACTTTATAATCTAAAATGTATAAGTTAAATCCCATTGCTGTAAATGCAGTATAGGCTTGACAATCTCTGGCAGTGTGTACCTCCATCAGTTAATGGTAGTTGAAAAATAATAATGAAGGTCATGTGGGGGTCATCATCATGACAACCAGGAGTGAACGTCCCAGGTCATCAATGATATATCTCCAATTGTGTACCATCTACTACGTCCAAGTCCACCCACTATTTTATTGTTCTCCAAACTATTGTTTTATTGCTACATTATTGCAAGCATGATCATCCTTCGCTATATTTTTCTTGTTTTCACATTGGCCTCAGGTAAGCTCTTCAATATGGAATATACTGGGATTACCTCTGATAGTAATTTCAAAATGCAAAACGTCTCGTAAAATTGAAGGTCATGGATGAGTGCATACTCTGTAAACTTGCTGACTAACAGATTTTTGCATTAGTTGATATCTTGAATTCTACCTCGTTTTTCTTCGGGCAAATCACATGATCAGTATTTGTAAATATGTAAGAGGAATAATTTTAAGCATTGTTTAGTTACAACAACTTGTTATGTGAAATACCTAATGTAAACTTTGTAATATTCTCTGCTTCTCAATGTCCATCTTCTGAATTTTTAATGCCGTCATGAAGACAACATTTTGTAAAGATTACTATGAGAGCTTTATAATATAAAATTTATAAAGTGTTACAAAATATCATGATTTTCACTCACAAAATTCACAAAAATTGGAAGCATGTTACAGTGGTAGATACAAATTGCATCTGCTACGCAATGACTAGTGCTACCATATGCATACTTTCAGTATGTATTTAAAACAATGGGAATCAATGTTTGTATGTCTCCTCAATAAGTAAAACTTTCTGTCCAACTTGACTGGTGTCTTTAATCCTTAATTTACCAGTAGAGCCAGTTAAAATAATTGCAATAAGAAATCAGCATCTTGAAGTTTTTGTTTTTGTTCTATAATTAATCATTTTCAAATTATTGGGTTATAATTTTTCATAACATAAATCCTTGTTGCCCGACCCTGGATTTTTGCTACACTACACCCCCTTAGTCAAATACAGTTATCCAACAAGTTTCCAGGATCAGGCTGTCTAATAAGGTTAGTGGCCTAATAAAAACTATTTAAAAACACAACACTATAAACCTTAAAATTTGAATTTAATTTGCAGAGAAGATTTTAGTTACTATGTGTTGTAAAAGTTAAAATTTCACTACTAAAAATTGTCATCTGAAATTCAAAAATATTATCTTTTAGCTACTGATATTAGTGGTATTGATAATGTACAGGAGGCTATAGGCCGGCGGACTTTACCATTTGTTTACAACTGACAAGTATGAGCATGACAGTGTGATGTCTAAGCTGATATGACACGCTAAGATTTGCTGTAATGCAACTTGCTGTGCTGATTTGCTGGCTCATTGACAGTGTTCCTGCGAAACACCTGTACTAAAATTGTATCATGTGTAATTTGGTAGAATAAAATTCAAACGAAACAAAATAAGTGTGAAAATAAAGGAAATCATGGCCATTTTTCTTTCTGACTCAAGTCACTTACCAGTTACATACAATTTAATTTTTTCATGAAGTCAAAGCCCTTCCAGCAGATTTAAACAAACTAACTCAACTTGATTTGGAGGATTCCATTTTGCTAGAGGTCACTCAGATGCATGACAAAGTATGTCACAATCAATTATCTTGCAATCTCCAATGAAAACATTGCCCATAGCTCTTGTTTTAATAACCTGAGATACTCACATGTACATGTAAATAACAGTAGAAAAAAATATGTTATCTTAATCTTTGGATGTGATTAATTTGATGCCATTCATCCAGTTATATACTGCACATGCCAGCAAAATGTAAACAAGTACATCCTCCTATTGGTTCAATGGATGAAATTACAATACCATGGCTCACAGTGCAGTGATTTGGGACTGCTGCGATCCCCACCCACGCCTGACAGAATAGTGTAGTATATTTCCTCTTATCTCTGACATCTTTTTGTCGGCACCAATCAGATTTCAGAAACTGTTGAGTGGGGATCGCAGCAGTCCAGGGCGCCACCTCCACCAACTTGTCAGTCTATGACTTGAGGATGTTTTCAACGATACCACAGAAACTGTGAATATAAAACAGTCAATCAATTAATAAATTTTGTTAGTCTGTTTAGTGATTAAATAATCTGATTTCAGTGGAAGACTTCAAAATTTTAAATTGAATTTATTAACTAGCCAGATACTGAGGGTCAAGTAAATAAATATTATGGTGACAAGTGCTTGTTTTACTTGTTGATTATAAGGAGATATGTAAACTTTAATGCAAACACTGTAACTATCTGTCTACTGTATATGTACACAGTCACTCCACAGTCTATAGAGGGACTGTGATATGTAGAACACTTGATTGCCAGCTTCGCTATCCTCTATATTTGACTCTGTATCATTGATTTAGGAATTTTATTAAACAAGGGAACAGGGGCACAGCGCCCTCATGCCATGGCCATGCGCCCCCTTACCCTGGGGAGCAGATTCTCTGGGAACCATAAAATTCTGAATGACCAGGGATCACATGTGGCCACAGTCTTCAACTGTGACCTGTCTGATAGTAATTTTGGCCCCAAGGAACCTATAGAATGCTCCATTTACGTTAGAATTATCAAAAACTCCACACCCTGGTAGGGAGAACCCTATCTCCCCCACTTGGTGGCGCCACTGAATTGCAGTGCTCCCTCTTGCAGTTTGTTTCTAAAGAAACCCATGATGAATGCCACTATTACTGTTTCAATTTACTGTGTATTATGTATATCCCCATGAAAATGAGCCCAGTAAACTGGTTTCTTTCAAAATTGTATTCCATCTATAATTAGTTTTTGTATTGGGACCAGGTGAGCATAATTTTCTGTTGCCCATAGGTTCATCAAAAATCTCTGATGTCCATGATGTTCTTGTTTGGAGTACAGAGAAGTGGAGTGGGGTGATTTCATATTTTTGTCAGCATTGTACCGCATTCAATAATCCATTGTTTTTATTTTGTCAATATTTCAAACTCATTTTTGCCAAGTGCTTGCATTAAATGGAGGGAGCTTCACTGCTGGTATATAATTGCATTTTCTGTTTTTACAGTTTTGTTTTTATGTTTATAATTTTTCTATGCCATTTGAGCTTGGACTTTGAGGTTTTTATAACCATTTTTCTCATCGTTTTTCAGTCTTTGTGATATCCAGAGCTGTTGAAAGTGATTCTCATCAAGAAGTTAATTCACTGTTGACGGAAGAGACTTGTTATGATAATTGGATAGAATATGGAGATTATTGCTTTAAAGTAAGTATGTAATTTTGTTATAACAGCTTTTGCATCATGCTTATATATGCAGCTATTCCTCAATGCTTCGTTACTTTAAATTTTGCTGACTTGAAATACAGATTGTTGGCATCTCTTCCACATTGTTGTGAAATTTACTGGAGGTCCATCATGCAAATCATAATCAGTAATAGGTTTCATATGCATTCTAAATTATTTTTTGTTTTGATGAAATTTGTTTCGTCAAATGAAAATTTCACCAAATATAACTGAATGCACCAATGTTTGATTTTTTTTCTTGAGGATTCCTAGAAATGTGAGAAAGCTTAGAGGTGCAGCAGCACCTCTAAGCTTTCTCACATTTCTAGGAATCCTTTTGTTATGTCATTATAGGCCTACTCACGAGTATATGAAGAGAAACTTAACTGGTATGGTGCAAGATCATTTTGTCGTGGCATGGGTGCTGACTTAGCCAGTTTTCACAGTCAGGCAGAAGAACAGCAAGTTATTCAGCAGACAAATAAGTAGTGAGTTATTATTTGAAAATCTTCTAAATCCCTTGAACAATAACTTTTCTCTTCAATTTCATCGAAGATATGTTCATACAGGTGACTGACAATCATCGCCCATCAATTCATCTATCTGTCAACAGTTAGTCTTTTGACTTCTTGAGAACAATTAACCTGATTGCTTTTATATTTGATATGGACATGTATCGTATTTGTTTGGGTGTCATCAATTATCTTCATTTGAGATAGCTCAATATATTTAAGTGTTACAATATGCTAGAAAAATGGATAACTGAATTACACACACACACACACACACAAATTGTTTAGCAGAAAGGAGGTACTTTAATACAAAACTAGGCCTGAACATAGGCCTCAAAGTACCCTAGACTACAACAGGGCAGTAAGTAATTACTGAAACTGACTAAATTCACAAATCTGTTAAAAGTTTTACAATTCAGAAAAGGGGTGTGGGAAAATAAAATTACAAGAAAATGGGGAAGATGTTGGAAGGTTGAAAAATATAAGACAGCCAGAAAAACAAGAATACTGAATCAGACTGAGAATCTGCTGGCACTAGGTGGCGCTATATACTGATGGCTACAACAGAGAAAACTGAACAGGCAAATCTATATATGTGCAGCAATTAACCAAATTTATACTGAAAACAAATTTAACACATGTACTATGCTTCATATATGGATACCTTAGGTGGACCTCTATCACATTTGTTCAATTTGTTCTGATATCATATAAATTATTATTATACATCTGTCACCGTAACGCCATAAGTTACAGCGTGCCGTAATTTTGCGGTATTTTACGGGTTATTTTCATACTACCATATTAGGAAGTGCGAATTCCAAATATGGAATAATTACGTGCGTAAGCGTCCTATAATAATAAAAACAAACATGGCTGCCACCAGGATTTGACCGGACTCCACACAAATAAGTTCGCTGATTCTGTTCTAAACTTTTTGGATTTCGGCATGTATAATAATAAGGTTATTACAAAGATACCTCAAAGTATGCACTCAGACAGTACGCTGTCGCATCGACCTCCGCTGCGCGTCGGTCGATACTGCATGCCGCTGTACTGTCTTCGTGCATATTGAGGTATCTTCGTAATAACCTTATAGCATTCTTAACTATATAACTATTAATACATAATACTTAGAGGCAGTACTGTAAAGTCTGTATTAGAAGCCACAGCTTCTATTAAAAATGGTACAGTATACCAGAGCTAGAGGATGCACATATGAGAAATGGTGAATTTTTGGTTCTCAGTTTTTCAAAAAGAATGGGTGCGACTTCTATTAGAGATGCGGCTTCTAATACAGGTTTTACAGTACCAGCTATTTTGTGATGGATTGGGATTGGGAAATTATAAGTTTGTCATGTTTTACTTACTCATGAACCCCTTGAAGTTTAAAATGTATTTTATTTCAGTTATGAGACATATTGGTATGGTTTAAATGATATAGACCAAGAAGGAAGTAAGTGTACTGTACACATGACCTACTGATCCATTTTCATACCATTCATATCTGTTATCTGTTAAAATATTCTATTCAAGATGCCCGAATGGTGGCCATTTTAATGCTAAAATTTCTTCAGACATTCTTTAAAAGTTAATTACTGTAAGTATGCTACTATAACAGTATAACAACCTGTACATCATCTAAAAGCTTAGGTATATGTGAATACAGGTCTACAACTATGAATTTAGGTAGAATTCAGTATTTAGGTATTTTGAGCTGACAGGGCAATATTTTGAGTAATTTGAACAGCCAGCTGGGTATTTCGGTCAATCAGTCTCACATTATATACCTTGATAATTTGAACACTGGTAATTTTAGTCAATCAGGTCCATATTATGCACCTGGGTAATTTGAACACTCTGATATTTTGGTCAATCAGATCTATATTATGCACCTAGGTATTTTGGTCAATCAGGACCATATTATGCACCTGGGTAATTTGAACACCAGGGTATTTTGGTCAATCAGGTCCATATTATGCACCTGGGTAATTTAAAAAACCTGGGTATTTTGGTCAATCAGGTCTATATTATGCACCTAGGTATTTTGAACACCTGGGTATTTGGTCAATCAGGTCTATATTATGCACCTGGGTAATTTAAAAAGCCTGGGTATTTTGGTCAATCAGGTCTATATTATGCACCTGGGTAATTTGAGCACCTGGGTATTTTGGTCAATCAGGACCATATTATGCACCTGGGTAATTTGAACACCTGGGTATTTTGGTTAATCAGGTCCATATTATGCATCTGGTTAATTTGAACACCTGGGTATTTTGATCGATCAGGTCCATATTATGCACATAGGTATTTTGGTCAATCAGGTCCATATTATGCACCTGGTTAATTTGAACACTCGGGTATTTTGGTCAATCAGGTCCATATTATGCACCTAGATATTTTGGTCGATCAGGTCCATATTATGCACCTGGTTAATTTGAACACCTGGGTATTTTGGTTGATCAGGTCCATATTATGCACCTGGGTAATTTGAACACCTGGGTATTCTGGTCAATCAGGTTCATATTATGCACCTGGGTAATTTGAACACCTGGGTATGTTGGTCAATCAGGTCCATAATATGCACCTGGTTAATTTGAACACCTGGGTATTTTGGTCAATCAGGTCCATATTATGCACCTGGTTAATTTGAACACCTGGATATTTTAGTCAATCAGGTCCATATTATGCATGTGGGTAATTTGAACACCAGGGTATTTTGGTCAATCAGGTCCATATTATACACCTGGTTAATTTGAATACCTGGGTATTTTGGTCAATCAGATCCAGATTATGCACCTGGTTAATTTGAACACCTGGGTATTTTGGTCAATCAGGTCCATATTATGCATCTAGGTATTTTGGTCAATCAGGTCCATATTATGCACCTGGTTAATTTGAACACCTGGGTATTTTAGTCAATCAGGTCCATATTATGCACCTGGTTGATTTGAACACCTGGGTATTTTAGTCAATCAGATCCATATTATGCACCTGGTTATGTTGGTCAATCATGTCCATATTATGCACGTGGGTAATTTGAACACCGTGGTATTTTAGTCAATCAGGTCCATATTATGCACCTGGTTGATTTGAACACCTGGGTATTTTAGTCAATCAGATCCATATTATGCACCTGGTTATGTTGGTCAATCATGTCCATATTATGCACGTGGGTAATTTGAACACCGTGGTATTTTAGTCAATCAGATCCATATTATGCACCTGGGTATGTTGGTCAATCATGTCCATATTATGCACCTGGGTAATTTGAACACCTTGGTATTTAGGTCTATCAGGTCCATATTATGCACGTGGGTAATTTGAACACCGTGGTATTTTGGTCAATCAGGTTCATATTATGCACATGGGTATGTTGGTGAATGAGGTCCATATTATGCACGTGGGTATGTTGGTGAATCAGGTCCATATTATGCATGTGGATATGTTGGTCAATCAGGTCTATATTATGCATGTGGGTATGTTGGTCAATCAGGTATATATTATGCACGTGGGTATGTTTGTCAATCAGGTCCATATTATGCATCTGGTTTTTTGGTAATGACATGCTATGATAAGTGTGATAACTACTTATCATTTCAGCTTATCAATGGAGTGATGGTTCAACAGTAACATACACTAATTGGGTATATGGTTCACCACCTTATGATTATGATGGTACCAGTGATTGTGTTAGCTACTATTGGCAAACATACAACTCTTACTACAATGGCTGGGACACTCAGAATTGTGACCTTGCAAAAAACTCTTGGGTGTGTAAGGTTGCAAAAGGTAAATAAATGCTAACTAAATTTTGATGCATTAACTATTCATTGCTTATATAACCTACTTGTTACATCATTTTATAGTAATATTTCAAGATGATACATGCATCTATATGTACATGTACAGCATCACAGACACAACCATTTGTTGACTCTCTCTGATGGCAACTAAATGGTAGCCACACAGTGGAGGGAAAATGGTGGCCACTAAAAGATGGTCTCTAAAATATGGTCACAAAAGGATGGCTCCTACAATAAGAATTTAAATTGCCACTAAATGACAGTCACCAAAAGATGACCACTGAATTTTTTTTGAAAAAAAATTACTTTTTGTACTTATCCTAACTACATATCTTATAAAATGCATTTCAATGTATAATGTATGATATATATTATTAAAATGTATGCATTGCATATCATTTGCATAAATAATGAGGTCATTCAACAAGTGTACACACATACAATGTACTTTGTGGATTTATGCCAACTCAGTTGACCTGTACAAATAGTAATCCACTGATTATATGTGGCATAAACTGCTTTCAAATAAGCGTTTTTTACCTTTCTGAACACTTGATTTTTATATTAGCTAAAACAATGTGTCTCAGATATTAAATAAAGGTTCTAGATAAAACAAATACATATTACAAATTACAAGTTCTTCATGTTCCATTTAGTAAAACCTATATTTTGTAAGTGAACATTTAAAAAATGTCTGAAGTAAACAAAAACATGGTATTAATTCAACATTTTTTTATTTTTGTGAAAATCAATATATTTGTAATTTTTAGTAAAAAACAAAACTCTGCATGGATAAGATGGTTCCCACTTCTCAAACAGGATTTTTGTTTGATGTGCTATTTTTAATTGTGTTATTATACATATCTCCTACATCAAATCCATGCCTTCAATAATAATAATAATAATCTTTATTGCATAATCATATCCTTATTTGGATATTGACTCGGAAAAAGAAAATTACAATAAAGACAAAAAAACTGAGGAAGTAGCAAAATGGAAGCACTAAAATAGCAAAGAATGAAAAAAAGAAAAGAAGTAGTTTATTTATTTATGGGCAGCTGGTATTTTTTGAAATGATTTTCTCTGGCACTGAAACAATTATAGATGTAGCTTGCTAGTTTTGTTATTTTTTTGGCTTTTGCATGCTTGTTAGCATTGTAACCAAATTATTAGTATTTGTGTTGTTGCAATGTATTAAATTTATTTCCATCAACATTTCATACAGCTTGCTGCTGCAAGGAATTATTTTGTATCATCCTATCTCTGTTTTGTAAATTATTGGCAGACTGCGCCTTGTTTATGTTTGATTTGCAAGTGCTGGTGTTAATAAAACCTTTCATTTATACGACTATATGACACAATTGTGTGATTGTTTCCCGTCATATTTCCATCAAATTAATACGCTATCCTGGCACCAATCATGCCCAGTTAAATGTGCATACACGTACTGTAGATGCCAATAAATTCTAAAACGTGATTTTTAGTTTTTATAATAGACCTAGCTGAGAAAATATTGAGAAAAAATCATTCATAAAAACATTTGAAATTATAATATTATATATATTTTGTGTCTAAGGTGTTGAATTAACAACGCCAACTCCACCTCCTCCACCAAATTACTGCCATGAAGACAACACAGGTACAGATTGGTTAGAATATAACGGCATGTGTTACTACTACAGTGATCTATCTGGTACTGATGAATCGAGTTGGACTGAAGCACGAGAGTTCTGTAATTCTCAAGGTGGTGAGCTGGCATCAATACACAGTGATAATGAAACCGACTGGATGTCTGCACAGGTATAATTTACTGTAAAATACTTTATTTTAGCTGGAATTAATTTTCGCTGAAAAGACTTTTTGGGTGTTTTGTAGGAAATTTATTTTCACTGATTTTTGACAAGTTGAATATAAAATATATAAAAAAAGGTATATTCACTGGTTTTTATTTTCACTGAATCATTCCTTCAGTAAAAATTAATTGCAAGCAAAAATAAAGTATTTTACAGTACACTATTTCAGTGATCTTTGAATGGTAATATTTAATAATGTAAATGAAGCTACACTGCAGTATAAGTTTATTATTATCAACATTGCTAGGGAATGTGCTGTAATTGCTTTGAATGTTTCTAATCATGTACTCTGTAGCATGAGTGTAAATAGTTATTTGCACTAATGTTGAAGGTCAAATTTAGGAATCAACGAAGTTCATTCTGGTGTAACTAGCAAGTGCTATTTTCATAATATGGGGTAAAATTTGGCTGAAATGAAATATTTATTAGATGTACCGGTAGATTTAAGTGGACAGAATGAAGACATTTAATATATACTGCTGATCATGAGAATCAGATATTAGTAATATGGTCTCCAAGATCTATCAATAAGATAATTGTAGTAAGCAGATGTATTGTTTTTATTATGAGTATAAATTAAAAAAATAATAAGCCTTTTTCAAATCTGGCTAGTATTTTATTTTGCTTTATAAACTTAATATTTATTACGGCACTATTATTTGGGAATTTTAATACAAATTAATTAATATTATATATGAGATCTTGAGTTGTTCAAGTTACAGACATCGAGTAACAAACATGATCAAGTTTAGTAACTTGAATGTTTATTATCAGTTATTAAACCGAACATTGAATTATGGGAAATATACAACATTAAACGAAACAAAAATTCTATGTTGCCTGTAACTTAAAGTTTGGTTAACTGTTAATTGAACATAGAGTTACAGTTTGGGCGTGGTTTCTCAATAGTGGGCGTGGTTTTTGACTCCCGTGTTTCTGAATTATGTGTGGTCATTTTTATAACTCAATGTTTATAACTCCAACAATTCAGCATTTCGTTATATATGTAGTATCCTCGGGGGCGGAGCTACGTCACGGACGTTCCACGTTGCTACGACGCGCACCACTGTACCATGCATTTCTATGGGCTCTGTGCGCGCTGCTGTGGAACGCCGGTCGAGCCGGTGAAAATTCGAGAAAACAACACAAACTCAACTTTGAAGTAATCCTGAACAACCAAATTTATATATGTTACACACGTAAGGCTAATCTTGTTACACTGTTCAGAGGAGTCTCAACAATCATCCCAAAATACCGTTTTCTGCGAGTTTTGGGCCTTTGTTTTCACCGCCTCCGGTTGCCAGGCGGTGAAAATGCCCGGATGTCCGCCCCCGAGGATTATTTGAGGATTTTTTTTAATGTAATTATGATGACTTTATATTTTTCTTGTCTATTTTTAGTCACACCTAAATTTTAGCCACTGATTTTTTGTGCGAAATGTTCAGATACTTTATTGCATTGTTTCAGGACTTTTATACTCACTTTTGCCAATCAAACACAGGATCATTATCTAGATCCTCAATGAGCAAGGTTATAATAGTTATGCTATCATGGTGTTTCTTAGCTATAACAAATAATGACAGACATGCCACCGTCAATATGCTGGACAATTTTGACAGGCTGAAATTAGAAAACTAATTTAAAATTAATGTCGGCTGAGATAGCTCCGCTGTTAGCAAGACACATTTCAATTAAAGAACTGAAGATATCATTAGAAAATGAACAATATGTATAGTATCAAAGCAATCGAACTTGCTGTTTTGAGCAAGAATTCTAAAATATCACTTTTTACCAAAATTAGATATCATTACAAAATGAACAAATCGGAGGGAGATTTACCTGAGGTACCTATATGTATAGTATCTAAGCGATCAGACAGAATTACAAAAATATTCACCAAAATTAGAGATTTGAAGATATCATCACGAAATGAACAAATCTGAGAGAGGTCCACATGTAGTACTTATATATCTATATACATACGTGAACAGAGAAATTAAGACACGACTACATGAGTAAAGTTCACTCTAAAGTACTGTTTTGTAAGGTACATGGAGTACCTCACTCATTAGGAGTTAAGACTTTATTAAATAAACCACCAAAACAGACTACGTTATAAGCGCTACAGATTTGCATAACAATGGAGTGTGTTTACGATATTAAAACTAGTTGTTGCATAGCAACGATTTGGCTCTGTGTCTACAGGAAGAAAAAAGCTCATTTCTTTTATTTAAACTACAGTAATGTGGTTGGAAAATTATAATATATTTCTCTCTAATACATAAGTTGCAACGTTTGCTTGAAGTATTGTATGGTGCAGCATGCGATAACACTCTCCATTTGATGTCGTAATCGATGTTATTGTCTTTTAATGACCAAGTGTATTTATTGAGCTCTGTTGCGTTTCTCAATGATTGGTTGCGTAGCGATGCAGTGTGGTTTCTGTACCGGGTTTTAAATTCATTTCCTGTCCCACATATGTTTCACACTTGTTGTTGTCTTGCCGTCTGATATTAGCTTGGTAAACCAAGGTCGATTGTAAACAATTTCCGTCTAAGGGGCATTCAGATTTCTTACGACAGTTACATAATCTGTTGATCTCGGTACTGGGTGTATTGGTGTTGGCCGCTGTAAGTTGTTGTTTGTTTTGATTGCAGATTATTTGCTTCACGTTATTCGTACAACTGTAGCTCAATTTGATGGTGTTACGGCTGAAAATTTTCCTGAGTTTGTTTCCCTGTTGGAAACACTTATCAACCAGGGTGAGGAATCTTCTCCTGACGCTGTTAGTGACATTTTTACTGAAGGGAGGGTTAAACCAGAGGATGTTGTTACGAGGTCTGTTTGTTCTTTTTCTTCCCGTGGGGGGTTCGAATTTGAGGTGATAATCATATCCACTTTGATTTAGAGCTGTCTGGTAAGGTGGCGCGGCTAGATCAAAGTGTTTTTCGTCTGATGAAAGATATGACAATCGTTTGTTGATTCCTGCCGGTATATTCTTTGTGATGGAGGGTGGGTGGTTGCTCTCTCTATGTACGTATAGTGGGTGGCTGTTGGTTTTAATATATGGATTGTAAGACTGTCAGTGAGGTTGAATGTGACGTCCAGGAAGTTGACAATATTTTTATTAGCTTTGACTGTGACTTTCAGACCGTGTAGTTTGAAAATACGACAGATGGCTTTTTTTATTCTTTCAGTTTCTTTGGGTGTGTTGTCTACAGCGGCTAAGCCATCATCTCTGTACAGGCCGATCATTTTTCCGCAAATATCATGTAGCTGTGACAATAAAAAGCATCCAACTAATTCACACGTCTCTGCGCCGTCGAAACTGCCCATAGTTACGTCGACTGAGCTGGTGCTCTTCTTCTGCCAGTAGTGGCCATTATGTGATAACAGAGACTTTTTTGAATGTAGAATAATATTTATTTCTTCTTCCGAAATATGGTCGTATGAAGAGGCGAAGTGTAACGCTTTGAGAAGAAGATCTTGGTTAATGGATGGGTAGAATTCTACTATATCAAAGCAAATAAAACGATGTTTTTCTTTGTATTGTGTTCGATTTTGTTGAACCATTCTATTACAGATGCGGTGTTTTTCCATTGCTCTTGTTTCTGTAATAATTTTCTTATTGATCCTGTCTAAAATTTGTTTACTTACTTTGTCAATTTCTGGTTTGGTAGGGTTGATCAATCTGCACGCAGGATTATTTGCAAAGTTTGGTTTGTGGTCTTTCAGGGTGATGAAGGCCTATTTGCGGTGACGTCAACGCGGTCATCGATGTCTAATTTCACTGCAATATTCTTGTCTTCTTGTCTAATTTTTCTAGCCGTATCTTCTGTGTTTTTTTGTAAGACTTAGTTATGTTTTTCTCCAGTAGTTTGCTGTACGTTGTTGGGTCCATCTTGTAGAAGTTTGTTGTTTTGTCGGCCGGTACAGTCAATGTGCTGCTGTTTTGTATGCGTTTGACGTCGCTGTTGAGATCATTGAGAAAATTACTACTCGCTGGTTTAAACTTGGTGGATCTGATAATGTTAATCATGCCATCCTTGAATTCTTTTAGTTCGTCTATGGGTGGAGGGTTTTTTGTTGAATTGAAGCCGTAGTTCTGCTTGGTGGTTGAGGCCTTGTTCGGGTGTAGGAAGAAGTAAGCTTTCCATCGCATTCTTCGTATGAAGTGTGCTGTTTTCTCTATAAGGCGGTGTAGATAATCTTTCTGGGTAGGTATTGGTATGTTCTTCGTGGAGTAGCCAAGATTTAATTCTTCCATGTCGGATAATCGTAGAGTGCTCGACGAGTATATACAAGGAGCGTACTTAGGAATATATATATAATAGCAAAGCAATCAGACTTACAGTTTTCAACAAGAAGTCAAAAATATCACTTTTTATCAAAAAAGACAAAAATAATCATTAAAATTAAAGAATTAAAGATATCATCACGATATGTACAAATCTGAGAGAGGTTCACATTTAGTACCTATATTCAACAAGAAGTTGAAAATATCACTTTTTACCGAAAAAGACAAAAATCATCATTAAAATTAAAGAATTAAATTTGCTGTCAGGTAATCCCTTACACAAACATTAATTGGTACGGAATATGCATTACCCTAATTGCATCTCAGATGATGTAAATGTTGTTATAGTAGCATGTTTAGTAAGATCAATTTTCAACTCAGTGTTCTTCTGTTGCTACCTCAATTATTTTCATAGTGAGATATTGACTCATTTTATACATAAATATGTTTTATCTAATAGTAATTTTCATATTATCATCCACAGATACGATCATCTTCCACTAACCATCACTGGATTGGTCTCAGAGAATACGGCATAGGATCAGGATATGAGTGAGTTTGTCATAGATTTTCCCTTCAATTGTTTACATTAATTGCATATTACATGATTCTTCGTTACAAACATGTTGATAATTGAAGCGTCTATGTTGGTGCAAGAAATTTTCAGTCTCAATTTTGTGAGCAGTGTAATGAGAGGTGTAATTCATAGACTGTATTGCTGTTTCATCCATATGATGAGGAAACCTGCTTCGTAATCTATTCAAGTTTATATTTTTCTCAACCACAGAGTTCTAGTTTGAGTCTCACCATCACAGTTTGCAATTTTGACTATTTTTTTATATAAACGATGTGTATCATCCTGTTTTGTTTTGTGGAGGATGTCTACCTTTAAGAATGGTGGTGACATTTTATTTGTGCTTGCCTAGGTGGTCAGAAATTTTATTTTTGCTTGCCTAGGTGGTCTGAAATTTTATTTTTGCTTGCCTAGATGGTCTGATGGTACAGCCTTAGATTATCAAAACTGGGATGCCGGTGAACCAAATGATTTCAATGGTGAAGAACAATGTGTTAATTTCTATGCACATGATCGTAAGTAATACATTTTTCTGCTAGAATTAGTTTGATTTTGCAGCAATTAAGTGTAAGTGCATGTAGTAATGTAAATTGATAAACTCTTGATATGAAATATGGTGATTTGGTTTTCTTTATTACATATTAGGCCAAAATACAAAAATTATTAAGGTTTTTGGTCACCTATATGTCAGAATTTTCGAAAAATTAAAATAAAAGTTTAGTTTTCATGAAAAATCATACTTTTAATGGCTAAATTAAAATGAAAATAACAAGCCCAACCATGTACATCGATTTTATAAAACAAATTGTTCAGAATTAAGCCACTTCATTGTAACATTTTCAAATTGTGAACACTAATTTTATATAATTAGTACTTGAATAATGTAATTATGTACATGTACTGTAAATTTAACAGAAATGAATTTATGCTAAAAACAATTCGTGTTTATAATCATATGCAATAATCATATTTTCACATTCGATTTGCTCCCTTCAGCAAAAAAAAAGTCCAGAAAGGTACCGAACTGTACCAGAAGTAATTTAAAGTTTTCATTAAGCGTTTTATGATTGGGACTGTGCTGACAAAATTAGTTCGATCCTTAACTGCGTTGAATGACATGCAATCACACCCATTGTTTTTCCTTATATCGATTTACAGAAGGTACCTGGAATGACAAAAACTGTGGTGAGAGAATACCATTCATATGTCGAAAATTTGAGCACATAACCCACCCAATTACACGTATACCAACCACGCCAATGCCTGGACCATGTCCTGGGGGAGGATGGATGGAATATGGAGGAAAATGTTATAAGATATATAGTGGTGATGGGAGTGATTCTTTAACCTGGGAGGATGCTCGAACTGTTTGTAGAGATCTTGGAGGAGATCTAGCTACAATACACAGTCAGGCTTTGCAATGTAAGTTGCCTTACATTGATTCCAGAAACCATGTACATATATACTGAATAAAGTCGTACTGAAAAAGTGGTTTCAATTATATTGGTTATCACGCTCCAATTAGTCTCCCTCAAACATGATATGAAATGTTTTGCCAACTTTTCTTCCAGAATTTATTAATTGTGTTCGCTTAATTCATCAATAATATTTACTGTCAGTTACAATTATGTTTTGGCCACATCCATGTAAATGATTGTAAAACTTTCTAAAACATTCAATTTTTTTGGTCAAGTGTCAGAAAAATGGAGAAAAATCAAATTTTATGAAAAGTCATAATTTGATATTTTTGGAAAAATAAAATAAAAAAAGTTGCCTGTGTCTGCTCATTTTGAAAAACAAGTTGAGCAGAAAAATGTTTTTCTTTGTGCTTACTTAATGAGATATCAGATTTTGAGAAAGACTCTCATGTAATTCCAAATTGTTTACTTTGTATTTTTTAAATAGCATTCTTGATAAGCAAACTACGTTACGTGTCATCAGCATTATGGATTGGTCTGAGTGATATATCTTATCAAAATAGATTCATATGGACTGATGGTACACCTGTAGACTACACAAACTGGGCTGCAGATGAACCCAATGGGTACTATGCAGTAAGTTTTTTTTTTGCATTGTGCATGTTTGACTACATTCTTAACTGTTGTCTTACACATTCCTGGATCGATAAAATTTAAACTTCATGCATACTTATCATTTATGTGTTTCATTCAAATTTACTATGGCTGAATATGACATCATTTTCATCAAAATCAAGCATTTCTCTCATGTTGGAACTAGATCACAGTTTTTAATGAAAGGATTTTCTTCAAACTTCTTGCACATAAAACACCATTGATATCGATGCATGTCATTCTGTTTTGATAGATTGGATTCAAAATGGCAACTGTATGTGTGGTTGCAGTTTAGTTTTAATGATCACTGTTCCAGAATCACTGATGTGCTTTGGCTGATTATGTTTAAACTTCTCACATACATGTACAAATACACCTGCATTTGTTTCTCAGCCTAATTCAGAATGACTGATTGGCAGATAATTACTCAGATCAGCTAGATATATGGAACATACATCACGTTTTACACATCTGATTCAAAATGGCCATTGGGTGGCTATTTTGTTTTAACAAATCCCCTTATCTCTGACATGTCTCTTGTGCACTTATTATGCTCCTGCATTTGTTTTAATTCAAGATGGCCAAATGGCAGCTATTTTTAGTGCTAAAAATTAATTAAAATTAAGCATTTCTGTCATTGCTAACAAGATCTCAGTTGTGTATTGACAAATTTCATTCAGGCTTAATTGGCACATAATTATATATTTAATATACTGTAAAATTAAACATACTTTATTTAATCCAACAAATATACCTTTTTTTCTATATTATACATTCAACTCGTCAAAAATCAGTGAAAATGAATTCCATACAAAGTACTCAAACAGTCTTTTCAGTAAAAATTTGTTCCAGCTAAAATCAAATATTTTACAGTCGTACCTTAAGGTTGCAATAGAAGAAAAACAAATTAGTAATTGATCTGTGTGTGCTTGTGTAGAGTAATTTTGTACATGATGTTTTATTATCATACAATTCTTTCTTTACCAGGATGACTGCGTTGAGATGATGTACATCTCCTCCCATGCTGGGCAATGGAATGACATATCATGTGACAGTGAAAGGGGATACATATGTCAGGGAGATAAAGGTAGACAATTCATCTTTTATTATGAATGCCATCAAATCACAAACATTACCACTAGCCAAATTTTAGAGATAATAGTGTTACTGGTAAATAATAATTGGATGAAATCGTCAAGCATTTCTGCCATTTTCTTGTTTTTGTTTTGTTTTTTATGTCTCTAAAACTTTCAAGACTCCAAATTTGTTATTGCTATTATATAATTTATTTCATGCTTTAACTATGTCTTGTGAATCTTAGCTTATCACTACTTTATTATATATCTTGGATCATAAATCCCAGACTAGACAAGCTTGAATAAGCTATTTCTGTGACCCCACCTGAAACAAAAATATATACTATATTACTATCATTGTAATTACTACTATTATTTTTTGTTTTTTTATTTATTTATTTATTTATTTATTTATTTATTTATTTATTTATTTATTTATTTATTTATTTATTTATTTATAATTTAGTCAATGTATACACTGTTTCTGGTGAAATAAATGTCATTCATTCATTCCATTTCATTTCATTTCAAGCATAATATGATAAATTTGTTAAATTATTATTTAAAATGACACAGTCATTACACAGTTGATATACAAGTCTCATGAAACATACAATGTATATTTAGTGCATGTAAATTGCATTGTTTACTGTGTTGTTTTAAAATAATATAGGGTATAAGCCTGACCTGAGAAAATAAGTTGGTCAAAGTATAAGGGTTTTATCATATTTAAAATCTGCTACACTAAAACTTTTATTTCAAATTTTATAAAGACACATTTTATATAACCCCTAAACATTAATTATGCTTCTAATAAAATTGGAATATAGAAACTGTGGCAGGATGGACTGTATAAACAGAGGCTTATAACTTTGGTTCTGTGTGTGCATGTATGTGTGCAGCCGTTTGTCTGTTTGTTTCTGCATTTCATGAAAAGTGTTTCAAAGTTACTTACTGTTTTAGCTTTTGTTGACCAGAAAGTGAACTTTTGATCCAAAAAATTATACTTAACATGCACAGAATCAAAAACAAAATTGTTGTGAATTTGTATGCTTTAACAATACAATTCTGTAAGTGAATTTTGTGAAAATCGGTCAAAGTGTTTCAAGGATATGATGCAGCAAACATTTTAGCCCTTTTTAACTAAAAATAACACTTTTTGACCCAAAAAACATACTTAACATGCACAGATACAACAACAAAATTAATTGAAAATGTATGCAGGTTTTTTTTCATTGACATGTATATGTTATAATTATTATTATCCAGATGTTGACCCATCAGCTCCTGACCCAACTTATCCTTCTGAAGATGAATGTCAAGATGACTACATCCAAGAGTATCTTGGCTGCTACAAAGTGGTGAAGTCTTCACAGACACATCAAAGTTCTAATGATATTTGTGTCAATGATGGCGGTAATCTAGTCAGTATTATTGATGCATATGAACAAGGTTTCATTGATACATTGGTATTTGATGTTGATAGACCATTATGGATTGGTATGGCATATAATGAAGAGGTGGGTACACTGTGTATTTAATATATTTGTTTACAAATTACTTTTATTTATTCATGAAGACATACATAGATAATAGCAGAGGCAGATACACATGATCAAAGCGATTATTGGAAATCAGTAATTATACTAAATCTGGTGACAATGTACATGTACAAAGATGCACTATGTACACCGAAAATTATTGGCCTAACTAACAATAGACAAACATTATTGTCATTTACGCACTTTCCATGAGTAGATTGCAAACAGTATCACTCACTGGACACCCTCTGTGAGCTGTCTTCAAACAGTATAATTATTTTCTGCACTCCCTCCGGGAATTCATTGCAAGCAGTACTGCTCTCTGCGCTCTATCCGCAAGCTGATTTCAAAAAGTATTGCTGTTTCCACACTCTGCAAACTCTCTGCAAGCCAGTTGTAAACAATATCACTGTGCAATAAGTATGCAAATGCACAGTCTCATCACAAACTCTTTGTATGATAAATGATCGAAGTAGTCACTGCATATATTTTTTTGTTAGGGAAGTGCTCTTGATTAATACAAACAATATATCAATACTTTAGAAATGGTGGGCTCTCGCATCTCAATTGTTCATATTCCCTATATATTGTAATTACAGAGTAGTGAGTACAAATGGATTGATGGGACACCAGTATATTATACCAACTGGGGATCTGGTGAACCAAGTGGTGGTGACGATTCTGGATGTGTACAGTCGACAACTGATGGTTGGGATGATACAAATTGTGCTGAGCTTACTGGAGCTATCTGTAAAATTTATTTAGGTACAGTACTATGAGGTTATTACAAGGATACTGCAAAGTATGCATGAAGACAGTACAGGAGAGGATTGACCAACGCGCAGTGGAGGTCGATGTGACCACATACTGTCTGAGTGCATACTTTGCAGTATCCTTGTAATAACCTTTTTATTATTATTATACATCTTTTCATCCCAGGAATACATCATGGAAATGCCGAAATCCAAAACTTTTAGAACAGATTTAACGAAATACTTTGTGTGGGGTTCAGTCAAACCCTGGGGGCTGCCATGTTTGTTTTTTTATTATTAGAGGGCGCTTACGCGCGTAATCTTTACATATTTGTAATTCACATTTCCTAATATGCTAGGATGAAAATACCCAGTGCAATACCGCAAAATTAACGACACCCTGTAACGTATGGCGTTACGGTTACAATGTTAAACCTTACTGTAAAATACAATTATATATAATAGTTTTCCACATTTAGCTAATAAAATGAACATACAAGAATATCCAAGAAGTGCCTGAAGTACATAAGTCTTATTAGAAACCATTCATAATTATATTGAACAGGAACTTGTGATTAATTCTTATTTAAGTTATATTAAGTATTCCTGTCCATTTAACCATTATCTTTCTTTGATTTACAGCACCTCCTCCAACCACTCCTGAATATGTCGAGGGCCACTGTCCTGCAACATTTGTTAGCTATGGTTCAGATTGTTATTATTTTGGAGGTGTGAACGACTACAAATCATTTTCAGATGGCCAGCTTGAATGTATTAGACTAGGAGCAGATTTAGCAAGTATACACCACCAACAAGAAAATGACTTTGTGTTTGCTTACCTAAATAGTATGGATGTATACTTAGGGTTAACAAGAACTGGAAGTAAGTTACTTTCTACTTAGCGTGTGGATCAAAGATGAAGGTCGAGGTGTATGAGAGGAAAACGTCTGTTCAATAACTATGTCTGTTCAATGTACAATAACTCAAACAGTTTTTGTCTAATTTTTTTTCAAACCTGGAAATTATATAAATCAATTTGGATCCATGTTTTTTAAAATATTGGTTAAATTTGTCTTTTCGCCTGTGTGTTGACATGTTACTGTTTTGGGCATGCATTCTTGACTGTTCTTGCACTTATTAATAAAGACTGTAAATAATGCTTCCTGTAGATGGATGGAAATGGGTTGATGAGAGTGTCTTACAGTATACAAACTGGGCAGTAGGTGAACCTTCTGATAGCAATGGTGAGGAGGACTGTGTTGTTATGCTTCATAACCAAGGCACATGGAATGATCTTGTTTGTAGTGGATATAAAGGATACGTATGTAAACGACCAAAAGGTATCTATCATTTACTCATTTATAACATTTTACCATAGTATTACAAATTTGGTTTTATCGCCATATTGAAAATCCATTCGGGATATAGATTTTTGATATAGCCAATACCAAAATCTAATTCCTTCCAATCTGTGTTAGAAGCTACAGCTTCTATTACAATGGTGCAATGCAAGAGAGGTGATGCGGCTTTTATTACAATGGTGCAATGCAACAGAGGTGATGCGGCTTCTATTACAGCATCTACACATATGAGAAATCTTGAATTGTTGGTTCTCAATTATTCAAAAAGAATGGTTGTAGCTTCTATCAGGGATGCAGCTTTTAATGCAGATTTTATGATAGTACGATTTTGGACTAAAATTTATTTATTTATTGTTTAGCTAGTTGCTAAAAAACACTTGATTTGTTTTTATGTGACTTGATGTAATATTTGTATTATACAGATGGTGACCCAGTTGAATCTTCAACAATAACCAATAACCCTGGTGACCCTGTTATGGATGACCCAGACAGTAATAACAGTGGTAAGATTTCTATTGCATGTCTTCAGTACTTCCAGTTCATGGGAAGTCATTCTAGCTTTCATTGATTTCTTTGGTCTATCAAACCTGCAGGATAATTTCAAAAGTATTTTTATTCATTATCATCATTTGAGAATATGCTGCATTAAACATGTAAGTTTTCAATTTGTATGCTTCTGCATATCCTCCTTGTGCAAGCTCACAATTATGCATGTGGATATCAACTATGCATTACTCTTCCAATACATTAAATATGATTTGTTTTTCAGATGTGAATGTAGCTGGCATCATTCTTGTATGTGAACTAATCATTGTTGCCATTGTTGGAATAGCTTTCCTTGTACGATGGTTTGTGAAGAAACAATGCTACGGTGGCAAACAAGGTGAATTCATGAGTGGCCCAGCAGCGGACTTCAGTAATTCTATGTACGAACCATCAGTAAATTCCACGCCATCTACAATACCTAGTATCAGTGCAATGTCCGGCAGTCCAGTTGGTCCTGTCTATGACAATCCACAACCTGTGCCACAGTATCCAGAGGACACAATATATTTTAGTGTGGCTTGAGTCTATTCTGTGTGAGTCCCACTGATTGATAATTATGTCTATGCAACTTATGATAGGAGGAACAAATACACATGCTGCTTGGTTGTGAAGACCCATGTATCTATTTCACCTTGACAAGAGTTTGTGAATTATCAAAAGACAGATTATAATGTTGTAAAAGTTTCCTTGAGATCTTTGTTTTAAATTGTTCAGTACAAAAGGTAAATTTTTATCTGAGGTTACAACTGTTATGGGAAGTTTACAATTCAAAGTTCAGACACTAAAGTGAATCTAGTACAATGTTGTAAACCAACAATTAAAACTTGCTTACATCTGTGTTGAGAAATATATAATAATACAGCAATTTTTAATTCAGTAAACAGCTCAAATGTCTGTCTTATGGAGTATGTTACATTGCCAGATTGTAACCTAATGTTTTTGCTGGGAAATGATTGACCAGCTTTTTTATATCATTTTGTAGTTACCTTATCATCCATATTGTAGACACGTACTACTGGGTTATTGTTGTGAAAAATGAATTTTTATTTTTGATTACATGTGTTTATAAACAAGTTACAATTTCTGTCCTATGTAGTCCTGAAAATCTACTTAAATTAAAGTTCTGATAGCATCTGATATCCATCAGTGATGCTCAATGACACTCACAGTTACGGTTAGACTTTTCTTTTTAGGTATTGTGAAATGCAGCATTTTTACGAAGTAAAATCACATTTATTGAAGTTATTGTTCATACACATTTTGTAATTTCATTCAGCTGCTTTCAGTCATATTTCTAAACACACGAAACTCAATCATATTGAGAATATAATTATGTTTTGTTTATAATATTTATGTGTAATTGATATTATGAAAATCATTATTGGTGTGCATATGGAATACATATCGTTATGAAATATTCTTAACATATTTCTGTATTCACATGTCAAAATCAGTTGTTTTCAGGTTTCTTCCCCTCCAAAAGAATTTCACAATGCCCATTGATACATGGAAGTATATGCAATAATTTGGCAGGAACAAAATCTCGCTCTCGTTCTCTTGTCAATTTGGATAACATGGCCAGTCTGAAATGTAATGAATCAATAATAAGAAAATGTATACATTCAGGACCTTAACCATCCAACCATATAGATTATACATATTAGGTTACATGTCCATGGCGATTTATTTCGCAATTGGATCAAAGATGGTCGACTGGCAGGCATCTTGTTTTTTTTATGCGGTATCTTGGACGTGTTCTGTAAGTTTTTATTCAAATTTGGCACATACATGTACTTTATACATGTTAGGATGCATGTCCAAGACAAGTTGTTTCAAAATCTGATCAAGGATGGCCGATTGACAGCCATCTGACTTTTTGGCCTGACTACTATATTTCCACAATTTGTGTACCATTTTCATTCATATTTGGCACATACATCATACATATCAGCGTGTTTCATAATCAGATCAAAGATGGCCGAATTAAGGCTGTTTTTATTTTTGGCCATATTACTACTACACGGAACACATGTTTTGATGTAAATAAACAATCTGTTGTATACGCCACTTGGAACACAAGTTTCAAGGACACGCTCGAGACAACCCCTCTGCTTTAATATGACGAGCACAAAGAGAACTTTCAAAAATTTAACGGGGACTGTGTCATTTTCAATGACTTGTTGTAATATGTTGTGGGCATTTCAAAACATAATGGAATTCATCCGTAATTGAATTTGTGTTGCATCTTGTACAGATCCTGTGTTCAACTTTAACCTTTGGCCTTAAGTGCCTGCCTTTCTCAATCATTAAGGGATGGTCACTTATTCTTAGTTTGCATATTCTTTTTCTTATTCCACCGTCCTTAACATTATTTAATACTCCTCTATTTTAAATTCTGTTTTGAATAATTTATATGTTCTTAGTTTATTCTGTTCCCCTGTCCCATCTGTATTTATATTTTTTCCAATTTGAATCATAGTCGGTCTCTAAACGTTTACAAATTTCTTGAATGTTATTTTCATTCCCATTCCAAAAGTTACCCACTTCTTTTTTACCAGTAATTTCTTGCATTGACTTAGCCCATGAGGATTGATTTTCCATCGTACTCATCATTGCCTCATGGACTAAAGTATTTTTGTTGTGCTTGTTCTTAACCAAAATTTCAATAACATTTTCTTAAAAAACAATGACAGTGGGTATCTACGTAATTCTCCTTTTACTGCTAGATTGGTGGATGATTGATTTATAACAACTTACATAATTTTAGATTTAATTTTTCCACTGGTGTTTTGTCAGTATATTTTTCAATTCCCCAAATTTCACACCCATATGTTAGTATTGGTCTAATGACATGGTCAAAAATACTGATCCATGTGTTACATGTTACATCCTTGTTTTACACCCCCGAGTGACTTAAGGTAGAGATGCAGTTTACCTGACAGGTATTTTAATTAATTAGGAAACCAAGATGACCTCCCTTGTCCACAAAACTATATATTTTCGGAAAGCTTATTGTATGAATTTTAAAATTGTTAGTTGTCTGTACGATTGTTGTAACACTGTTCAATGAAAAAACAATGCCCCGACGGTGTTTTGAAGATAAACACATTGTCAATCATTTGTGAAGTTCTGGGATGTGCATTAAAAAGAAGCTGAGATAATTGTTAATTTGCATAACAATTCACTCAGTAAGAAGTTTGCTAATGCTAATAATTAAAATGGCTGTAACAGTTCCAAATTTAAGTGTATTATCGTTTTGTTAAAAGTTAAATATAGTGCATAATATGGAGATCCCGTCATTTCGTTTTTGAGTATGTTCCACTATTCACAATTCTACAAAATGTTAACAGTTATAGTCAAGACTGTTTGGATAATAATAAAAAAAAAACCAAAAAAAAAAAAAACCTGCATCTCTACCTTAAAAGCTCTAGTTAATCCTCCTTTTAATTTTATACTGTAGTTTACATCTTCATACATGCTTTTAATTACATAACAGAAATTGCCATTGATATTGTTTCTTAATAATTTATAATACATCCCTTTACGCCAGACACTTTTTTTTTAAATCAACAAAGCCAACAAACCCTTTCTACAAAATGTTAACAGTCTATAGTCAAGACTGTTTGGATAATAATAATAAAAAAAAAAACTGCATCTCTACCTTAAAAGCTCTAGTTAATCCTCCTTTTAATTTTATACTGTAGTTTACATCTTCATACATGCTTTTAATTACATAATAGAAATTGTCATTGATATTGTTTCTTAATAATTTATAATACATCCCTTTACGCCAGACACTATTTTTTAAATCAACAAAGCCAACAAACCCTTTTTTTTAATTTTCTTGTGCGTTTCATTATTATTGATGTATTTATCTATATTTGTTTGTTTAGAATAAATAACCTGGTCTGAAATCAGCCTGGCATGGGTTTAAGATGTTATTGCACTCAACATAGTTATGAAGTCTATTATTGAGAGGGCTATCCCTCTATAATTATTCGGAATATTTTTATCACCCGATTTGTGCAATGGTTTAATGTAACTTGTACGCCAACTTTCTGGAAATTGTTTAAGTGTTATAATGGTATTAACAAGTTTCATAATTGGTGTAACTAGAGCAGATTGCCCATATATAATCATTTCATTGGTGATTCTGTCATCACCGGGAGATTTCTTTTTTATGTAATCGTTTAATTGCTTTAATTATCTCATCAACAGTAATTTCCCTATTTAATTCTTTATTTGTTTCATTATTTTCTAATGCTTTAATTGTTGTTATAATGGTATTAACAAGTTTCATAATTGGTGTAACTAGAGCAGATTGCCCATATATAATCATTTCATTGGTGATTCTGTCATCACCGGGAGATTTCTTTTTTATGTAATCGTTTAATTGCTTTAATTATCTCATCAACAGTAATTTCCCTATTTAATTCTTTATTTGTTTCATTATTTTCTAATGCTTTAATTTCCTCATCTAAAATTGAATCATTCTTACACCATATTAAATTTTTTAAAATGTTTAATCCATTCATCTTCACTGATACTTTCACTAATATCATTGTTAGATGGTAATGAATTAGTATTTTTTAATTCTTTAATAATGTTCCAAGATTTTGTTGGATTATTTCTTTCACTTCCATTTATATCATTTAATAGTGTCTCTTGATGCACTCTTTTTTCAGTCTAATTAGTTTTTTGTATCCTTTTTTCAGTTGAAAAAATATAGACCTTATGTACGGTTCTCTGGGATGTTTTACTAAAAATTTACCCATGCCAGTTAACTCTCGTTAACATGGCATATCATACCATTTATTTTGTTTGGTGCTTTTTATTATTATTATTATTATTATTATTATTATTGTTATTATTGTAGACTTATATCTGTCTCTATGCTGGCCATCTTCTGTAAACATAACACTCTTCCAATGACTCAATATTGACTCGCGTTATTTCAAATCAACAATACATAACGTTTTCTTAACATTTTAAAGTACCATGGCAACTCAATCGGTTCTAATTCATCTCAATATTTTAGTTAACAGCACATTCAGATTTGTTGGCAAATTTAACATATTAGTAATTTAGTTTTGGATATAATAATCACACTTAAGTATCTTTGTAAGACATGTAGTTAAACCCAAGTGCCAAGAGATTGCATAGTTAGGATGCAATACATCAGGAAACCATTCGCCTGATTGCAATAAGGTGCATCACAATAGCTTTCCTTTGAAGCATGGCTTGTGTATAGTATTTTCACCACAACAATGTGTGACATACAATATGAAGAGAGGGGATCCTTTCTAAAAAAAACAATAGTCTTCATAAAAATAGTCATTTACAAGATTTTAAAATTGAGTCTTTGCTTATATTGGTGATTGTAGAAACATAAACACAAGGTTGGAATCATCCAAAATATTTATATCAGTGCATCATGGAATACGTTTTTGTCATCTCTGTCAGCGAGGGTTTATTTGTTGGTAGGAATTCACAGCTATGAATGGTCGGTGTCAGTGAATCTATGTAAATCGAATGATGAAGTTTGTATATGATACACTTGTAATTTTCTTAAATAACTGACTCGTAGCAATCAACAATATGTAAATCTGTGCACAATTTTTATGAATGAATAATTCGTTGACACTTCCGCGTCATGTCATCAGTCTTGACCTAAATTATTGTAGCTGAAATTAGCCTGTGAATAATCTTAATCTCATAGCTGCACACACAGTGCCATTTGAACACAATTCTGGATAGTGCAGCGATATACAAGTAGGGTTGTGCAAAGTTCTGGATGTTGACTATATAAAATACTTCCATACACTCCAGAGGCAGCCAACCACTGTGTGCAGAAATTGATCTATACCCTCTTACGTTGTGGCTTGAATGGTAGCTCTGATCCCTTTAATACTTCCTCAATTGTTTCACCGTAGAATGAATGGCTGAGATAAATAGTTTCTAGATCAATGTACTCACCAGCAAGGATATGTCATAACAGCAGCATGCGACCCTCCAGCTTGATATTGTTGAGATGGAATGACTGGCTTGGTTGAGGTTGATATGGATGGCGGTTTATCAGTTCTCTTTATTATGTGTGCAATGTTTAGGTCGTAATCATTGTAGTTATTTGACTGCAGTGCATCACTAACTTGTACCTTGTAACTGTGATCTTGTTAGATCGTGTTTCTATTTTGATATAAAACTAAAAAAAAAATATTTTCAGTACACTGGAAAAATGAAGTATATGATAACAATAGAAGAAAAGATAACAGAAGAAATAAGAAGATTATTTGACAAACTTTAAAAATAGTGAACTCCGGGAATTAATTAGTAAGTTTCGTTTAATGGAGATTCAACAAACACTGTAAAGGTGTACATGCTGCATTCTACATCGTTTCGATCCTATTTACTGGCTTCTTTGCCAACCGTGTGTTGTTTCCTTGTCTATTATATAGTTGTTTTGCTTGCAACGATGTGATGGTCTTGATCAGATTCCCGTAACATCGTAGTTTGTTTTTGTAGATGTAGATTTTTAAATCTACATTTGTGTGCACTTCAGGGGATGCCAATATTCAGTTGTGTTGTTGCCGGTTATACATGATTGGCAAAACATATTGTTTTTTTCCGGTAAACTTTCAGTCGATATTATCTCGAATAGGTGTCATCGAATCATCAAAGTAATTCTCAATTTGCCATGTCATTGTAATGAAAACTGCACCATTGCACCATCGTTTAAATATTGTTTACATACCGTATCAGTAGTGATATTTCACACTAAACGTCATAGCTGTGAATGATTTGTACCATAATTGTGTTATAAACGTGAATATCAAACTGTCATCGTAAATAAAACTTCTGGTCTTTCAGTAATCTACTTATTCCAATTAATCATGTTGGTATATTATTCAGATTAAATATTTACTGACAAATATTGACATATTTGAACTAGCATACATCAGTAGACTAGAATGCGTATAGTAAACAATAATGCCTTACGCCTACTATATACTCTTTATACATTTGTTTTAAAACATAAAACATCGTAGTTGTCATACTGTGTGGCTTACGACTATGACGCCTTCAAACAATATTTGATATTATCATTTGCAGATAATATCATCCACCTTGTAGAATATTGAACTTGTACCCCAACTATTCTGTTATAACCACGATGACGTAACTATCACATGGTTTTGAGTGTATAAAAACCTTCAATACCCGGCAATTGCTGTGTTATCTCGATATCTGATTGCCCAACCGCTGTCCGAACCGATTACTGACAATTGCAAATCCGCTTCATCGTTTTAAGACCGATGATCTGTTCACGACTTTTAATAATTTAAAACTATTTATACTTAGTCTGCACTCAAATTATATGTAACTGAGTTCTGAAAATAGACATGCTGTACGTATGACCTGATTCGTATCATACTTCTCGGTCACTGAGCTCATCACCTCGGACAGATGACACTTATATATAAGTTACTTAATAACTTTATTTGTACGCAATCCGCCCACCCGTTGTATATCTCATTCAAGCTTGTAAACTACTATGGCGATATACCAGGCATTATTGTGCTTCTTACACATATTTTCAGGTAGATTCTATGGTTTATTCTATTACGATTTCAACGCGGTAAAAATTCTCAGTCAATATGTATATGTTATTATTTTCACGACTGGGTTTTCTCGCCAGAACTGCAAACATTCAATACTAAAAAGTGGGCGTTCCAGAATTGTTCTAAATCCCACAGTACTGAATCAGTGCATTGTTTTGAATTTTAAAGCGATGAATTACATGCAGTTTTTATTTTAATATTATTACGAGGTTGTAACACCTGCGAGAGATCATAACTAAATGACTACAAGATGTTTTCGACTTACATATATAATCATATTAGTGCTTCTGTCGTCACCGATTCGAAATACGGTCATAATTGCAGCGTTTCTGTTTGCTCGACTAAAAAAGCAGTTTGAGATGTTGTTTTATATAACATTATGTCAATTCTATATGTTTACTATGATTTTCAAGGGTGTGCACTTTGAACTTTACATATATGTCACTTAAGAAATTTGCGCACAGTGAACAATTGGCCTGACCCACGGTGCCAGGAGTACAAACTTCAAGTATCCCACTCGTACACTCACCGACCCCATCTCCAACCGCATGTGATAATCTGACCAGTATAACTTGTGTGACTTTGATTATCAAAATGACAATAACACTTTGATAGAGCCAGTTCTCCAGTAAACACCGTTGGTCAAGTTCATGTACTAATAATAACAATAACATGCTTCTTGACACCTCATTAACGTTGTTTATCTTTTGTTATTTCAGTATATTACGTAACATCGGAGATGGTAATATCGGACACGTGCCCTGGTGGATGGATAGAATATGGTGACAATTGTTTTATGGTAGACTACATATTTGTATACAAGTATACAAATAATAATACTAACACTATTATTATTATTATTTCTATACTTTTAATATGCGTGATAGATGCGTGCAGTTCAAACCTCGAGACAAATTGCCGCCATTTCTAATTTGATATCAACAACACATGTAAATTTGCTACATTCAAGTTTCTGTACTTTCTGCCATTCCAGAAATCTACTGTCAGCGACCATTTTAAATGTTTTGTCAACAACGTAATGGCTATTTATATATACATTTCATTAGTGGCCTTACAATATCAGACGAATGTAGAAATTTGATATTAACACGAGTTAATAAATCTAATATTATGGCGTCCCGAATTCGATGTCCTGTTTATTCTATATATCTACAGCTTTAAAATGCCAAATACAGCGCAGTGATTGCAATGTATGAGCGCTTGTTGAAGCGCATGGACCAATCATATTACAGGAATTAGTGTTACAAAGTATGCAAATTAATATTACACTAAACTGCCATAATACAGACAAATATTAAACTGCTGATTTACTAAATTGCCATGATATATGGACTAAATGATCTTATACACTGCTAACATACTAGATCATTTGATTGTTTCTGGTGCAGGTTTTATTGCGTTCAAAAATGTTCCATTTCAAACTGCGCATGCACACACATAATGATTTCTCGAAATGCATACTAATTTGGAGCAATAGTACTAGATTGAATAATCAACGTTCCTCTACATTCTCCATGAATTTCGTAATTTACTATGATCACGTTGAAGAATAAATATGTGATAACTTTTAATAGCTTGTGTCTCAAAGACACTTTTACATAATTTTTTTGATTATTTTTTCAGCTCGCAGCGATAGAATCACTCAATTTAGAATGACCATGATGGCTATCGGAAAGCATTTTGGCACAATTTTTCTGAAAAGACGTGTTTTTCATTGCTCATGAATATTATATTATATGATTGGTTGAAAAAATCACCTATTATGGAAATTAGGCGATTATTTAAACAAATCGTGTCATGCAACTTCCCCCTGGGTGAATGTGATAATTTGCCCGATTAGCCAACATCTTGTAGGCTCGTTCGCAATTGATTTAGTACGCGCACGGTCACCGTCTTCTATATAGTCCAAACAAACAAACTAACTCAACGTTTTCATTATCTGTCATTTCTAAGCAGTAGTGCGATATACACATATAATTTGGATTGTACGATGAAGACCCACAGTTCATTGATGGTATCTTCTACTTTATTTCTACTTTATATCACCGGATACACGTTGACGTGCTGTGTGGTGATTTATTGTCAAATAAAACATTGCGTCTACATATGCTTCAGTACCTCTAATTAATACTATTGTTTGTATGTGACACGTATGCACGTTCGTATTCTGCGGCAAAGCATAAATTACACTTGTTTACATGCCAAAAAAACAACACATATCCTGAAAAATACTCCAACGCAATAATTATGTTCTCTTACATCAAGGTATACGACAAATCTTACGACGACCGATTAAACTGGCACCACTCACAGTCTTACTGTCGTTTAATGGGATCTGAGTTGGCAAGTTTTCACAGTAAAGAAGAAGAGGATTACGTCATATCACAAAGTGGTGCATGGTTAGTTTTATTCTCATAACGTAACTGGGTGAATAATGCTATCTTGAGATTTGCTTTTTAGCTGAACTGTACCGATTATACTGTCTGTCTGTCTGTCTGTCTGTCTGTCTGTCTGTCTGTCTGTCTTTCTGGATGTCTGTCTGGATGTGAGCGACTTCTCAAAAATCGTTGAACCGTTTGACTCCATTTTTTGTTGTGTAGTTGCGTTGTGTAGATGGAATTAGTAGTTGATCTGCCAAATATTATGCAAATTGTACACCAACAACTATAAAAATGTTTAAATGACTTCTAATTCGTACTGATATTGATATTGCGCATGTATTGGGTCGACCTTTATTAACTTTGTTAATTATGTGACAAAATCTTCATTGCATCTTTTAGTGCATATTTCTATTATTTTTGCTATTTTCGACTTCTTCTTAAAAACTACCAGCTCAATTGCCTTGATACCTTGAGTGGGCCTAAAAATTTGTCCATTTTGTGATGATATCTTTAATTCTCTATTTTAAGAAAATACCTTTATCATTTATAGTAAAACATGCTATTTTCGACTTCGCCTTGAAAAATACCATCTCAATGACTTAGATACTTGGTATGGTTTGTAGCAAGTTGATAACAATTGCCATACAACTGCGATATAAACTACCATGGCTGTGATTTAGAACATTGTAGAAACAATAATCATGACAAATCTCATATATCATTATATAGAAGATTATCAACTTGGATTTTAGGAAGACACTCTACAAAGACAGTGGAGCTATCTAAACCACGAGGTCGCTTGTCTTAGTAAAGGGTAAATCATTAAAAACTCTGAAGTATAGAATTGTTGTGCAAAGTATTATTTTTTCTTTTCACCTAATTTTGAGATGTATATGGCTGATAACTACCACTATCTAAAGACCTGCTAATTCAATTCAATACATATATATACCTGTATAGAATTAATGCTAGAACTGATAATGATAATCATAATCTGGGAATCTATTTGTTGAATTATTGTGATTGGTCAGCAAGTCTTTTTATTTTATTTGTTCAACATATTCTATGCTATGTGCAAACATTGGGAGTCGTTCCTGTTTAGTTCATCCGTGTAGGTATTTATGAATGTCTGTGTATATGTGTCTCTTCCAACATTATCTCAAGAATCAATCATCGGATTTCAATGCTGCTTTGTGATAATGCACAGACTTGATGAATTTTCAGTAGAATTCTGTGCATATTTTATTATGGCAAACATATTTGAGCGTCACTCCAATTAATCTGATTTTTGTCATTTTACGTTATTCTTATTTCAGGTCCACCTGGTTTTGGTATGGATTGAATGATATCGTGGTGGAAGGAAGTAAGAAAAGCGACAATATTTATTCCGTGTGAACATTTTGTTAAACCACTGTTTCTCAGATAAATTATTTGCAGGGTGTTGATTTTGTCATTATTATTTTTTTACTTACCACTAATTAGCCTTTGAATGGAGTGACGGATCTAATATAACGTACGTGAGAAACAATCCTCAGAATATGGAATATAAGGACTGTATAAGTTGTTATTTAAATAGTGCAAGCACAGAATGGTGGATAGAAAACTGCGATACAGTGGTGAATTCGTGGATTTGCAAGATACCTAAAGGTGAATATGTTGTTTGTATCGATGAACGTGAAGTTGTCATTCTTTAGGCATTGAGGTGCAGATTCAATCTTTGTACAGAAGTTATAAATCGCCGTAAACGTTGACTGCGAGCAAAAATTAAAGCGGGAGGGTCGTCACCTGCGCACGCGCGGGAATTGAGTCCCAAGCGACGATAACGACACATGATAAAAACGCAAAGGCTCATGGGTAGACGCTTGTTTGTAAACAATGACACGCTATGGCTATCTGACGCATGCGCAGGTGACGACTCCCCTGAAATGAGGTACATCTGTTGCATTCATTTTTTTTTCATTTTGGGGTAGCATTGAATAAAACATCAATTAACTTGCACAAGGCAGGTTGACACTGTGTTATTATTCAATGCTAGAAGTAGCCAAAAGTCATCGAATCAACGAACAGTAATTTGATTAGGCGCTCTTGTTTTCTTTGAGAAACTAGTGTTTTATCGAATATGGACCCTTCCCACCAAACTTGTTAATACGGCAGTATCTGTAATGCACAATATACGTGGGATCTGTGAATCATCCCACATATCTTGTCTGTCTGTGACCCACAGTACTTTGGCTAGCTCCTGTCCTAATAGCAGTGAATAAGGAAGGGTATGGCTGTGATCATGTACGCTTATTATGGCATCATTACCGTAAAAAATATGATGCCTAAAATATTGAAATACGAGTAAACAATACCTGGACCAATCATCCAACACACCTTACCCGTATTATACTAGTAGTATATATTTAGCTCATTTCCAATGGCATCAATTTCAATTCAATTGACGTATTTTCGCGTGTACTTTGTTCATGTGACTGAAATACAAGAATCATGACTATCATTACTTTCTATAATTATCATGAGTAATACTTAAAAAAAAATACACAATAGATAGCGAAGTGTTCTTGGTGTGGTAATTGAAATAAAAGACTCCCACGCATCATTGCTAAAAGCATAGCTCTGATGTAAATGTTTGTTACCATATGCCACATTGATCGATGGGTTACCTTTTAACAAAATATTCCTGAATACATTCTGAACGTATGACCTCGTATATTTATTGATATACATTCGTATATACTATTGTAAACCATTGACTTAATACATCACTCCTCACAGGGCAAGATCTAGTCACCCCTCCACCCCCAGACTACTGTTACCAAGGCAACACTAATTGGCTGGAGTATGATGGAATGTGTTATTACTTCAGTGATTTGTCTAACGCAGAAGTAATGGGTTGGAATGACGGACGCTCTCACTGTAATTCACTGGGAGGTGAACTGGTGTCAATTCATAGTCAAGAAGAAAATGACTTTATCGACCTGCAGGTAATATTACAATATATTGAAAACCTATCTAACACAATGTTTTTCAGATGTGTTGTATTGTAAATGGTAAATGTCTACACAACCAAATCACTATGTTATTTGAACATTATTGCTTATTACTATTTACGTCATTTTGGCGTCACAGTAACGATTCGTCACAGAACAGTTCTAGTATGATATTTGGTATATATCCTTTTTAATAATGTTCACGTTATAAGATGGCGCACTTTTGTTATTGCGATTTTTTTTCTTTTTTATCTTGACCCCCAAATATCAATAACGACGTTGTGCACTGCATAGGTTCAACAAAACAAATAAAATCACTGCAGAATGCGAGGTAGTGTTGATCTGGGCATGTTTGATATGTTTAATTGACATGCACAGGCGCATGTGCATGCTAGTTGGCGAACGCATAAACAAACGACGTCACAGTGCGTAGGGTATTATACTCTGCTTATTGACATTCAATGTAGTATGAAATTAAAATTTTGTATTATGTATACATATGAATCATTTATAATTGTAGAACGATAAAAGAGCGATATTGATATTGTCTCACATCACTCAACAGAATTACACAATTATCTAACTTCTTTAAATATTAGATTAAAGGATCACAATATACCCATTATTGGATAGGTCTGCGAGAATATGGGATAGCAGCTGAATACTTGTAAGTAATCTGCATGCACCGCATGGTGTTTATCTATATTTGAGCATATTATCACGTGATTATTTTTACGTTATTTCCTGCACAATCGTTATACTGGGTGTGGTGTAAATTATATTAGCCAAAAAGCAATTGATCGATTGTGTTTTTAATAATTGTGATAAATAAAAGGCAGTAAATGCATCATTATACGGAAGTCATTAATATATAGTAATAAACATCGTATCATAGATGGTCCGATGGAACGCCAGTGGATTATGTCAACTGGGAGACCGGTGAACCCAATGACCATAATGGGGAAGAAGATTGTGCTAATATATATCCTAATACAGGTAGGATTGTGTCCAACACGCGCCCACCAATTGTTAAAATGGCGGTGAAAATGTTTGGATAAATTTGATTAATACAGAATTCTGATTCCGCGTCACGCAGATTGTCACTCATACTCAAATGCTGCTCCAAAACAGCTACGTTTGGATAACGGTTTATACGAACTTAGATATTGTCATGCATTTTGTTCACGCATTTTATACGCTCGTACTATATCTCCCAACTCTCCATGGTACCAGACCACTACGATGACTGGCACTTCTATACGGCATGTTAGCCTACTGTAAAATGAAATTATTTAATATTAATTGTTAAAAGTAGCAATATTATAATATGTAATGCATCACTGCGTACCTTGTTATGCTCAATTACCTTGAACCTTTTACATATATAGTGTTTGATATCGAGGTAAGATTTTGGAAGCATTTCTATTACATATAAATGTCAGTTTCTAGAAAACAATATTTCCCATCATTGACATACCTTCAAATCATTTATCCAGCAACATGGAATGACGCACACTGTGCGGATGCTTATCCATTCATATGCAAGAAATTTAACCATACTACCAATCCTATCACGCATGTGCCAGTCACGCCCATGCCTGGTTCCTGTCCCGGGGGAGGATGGATGGAGCATGATGGGAGATGTTATAAGATTTTCGGCGGCGATGGGAGTGGTATGTTAGCCTGGGAACCGGCAAGGACTGTGTGTAGAGGCCTCGGTGGAGATTTAGTCACCATACATAACCAGGCATTGCAATGTAAGTATCAGTGTATATGGCCCATTGTTATTAATGTAGTAAAATTACACGACTTCTTGTACTTGTTTGGATGTGTGTTTGCAGTAGTACGAAATATACTCATTTCATTTGGCCATGCCAAATATGGCATTAAACGAAACGCCGCAATGCTGTATTATAGCTTCGCAGGGAAACTAACTCAGTTAGAAATATAATGATCGTTAAACTATCAGCTATTATATTATTATTATTTGTAATATTTCCTAAATGTATATGTATGCGGAAATTGATGATATGGATTCTGGTGTAGTGTTGAAGTTTGTAGAAGAATCCATTTTTATATTTATGTAGAGGTTGATGGTCATGTATATGATATAGATGTATTTTTTGATGTAATTAACAACTTAATTTTTACTGTTAATCTTAAGCATTTTTAACCAGCAACTTACGGGGCCTGGCATCTCCATTGTGGATTGGTTTAAATGCTCGTACAACTAGTGGTACTTATAAATGGACTGATGGCTCATCAGTGGACTATACTAACTGGGCAGCTGGTGAACCAAATGAATATTATGTAAGCATGGGTTTAACTTATACTCACTAAAGATTATACGAAAATATTATTCTAGTATTTATGTATTCATATCACTTTGTTCACTAGGACGCGTGTGTAGAAATGTACATACTATTAACAACAGCTGGCACATGGAATGATCTGAGTTGTACAGAGGAGAGAGGTTTTGTCTGCCAAGGACGGAAAGGTTTGTTGTGTGTTACAATGGTTATTATGAGTTTTTTGAACACATGTGCATCAAGTTCTGTCCTATAAAATGCCCACAAATAACCAATGTAGATGGTAAAGCGATCTCGTTTTGTGGTTATGTATGATGTTCCTCCATAGAAAATATATACAGGTTTTATTTGTCGCAAATTACGGACAACAGTCTTCCTAATTTAAGTTGATGTTCAAGTGCTATGCTGCTCGGAAAGTTACTTTGACATGACATTCATATTTTGTGTAAATGTAGTCCCAGAGGCCCCTGCACCAGTTCCACCGGATGGCAATTGTTCACAAAGGTATTTTACAGTTTTTACACAAACTAGCGCTTTGGTGTAACGATCTTTGAAATTCCTATTTCTTATAGATGTCGACCCGGCGGCCCCTCCGCCTGTCACGCCGGAACACAATTGTCCGGAGGGGTATGTGAATTACTACTTAAGCTGTTACAAAGTGTTGACGTACTCCCACACACACCAGACTGCTAATGATATTTGCATCAGTGAAGGTGGTAATTTGGCAAGTATACTTGATGTCTACGAGCAAGGATTTATTGACACACTGGTGTATGATGCCGAGACCCCGTTGTGGATCGGACTTTCATATCAAGAAGAGGTAGGTGGTTCCACTGCTTTATAGGTCAGTGCAAATATCAGCAAAACATGGCATTTTAGATAGTACCATGTTTATATAAACAGTCATATCGTAATATTATTTAAATTTGCTTGCTTTGCAGTATAATGAATACAAATGGATTGATGGTGCCCCAGTGTTTTACACCAGTTGGGCATTTAACGAACCAAATGACAATGGTTGTGTACAGAGTACAACCACTGGGTGGATCGATACAAACTGTGATAGTAATACTGGTGCTATATGTAAAATATATCTTAGTATGTAAAGTATGCAATAATTATATATGAAACATTACTAACTAGAATGGCAATTTACCATTTTACTTGAGGCTAATCTGTGGTGTTAACCATCGACTTTCATATTTCTTTGGAATGTCAGAGCAATTAATGACAATCACAATGGCTAGTTTCACGTATCCTGCTAGCAACTTACTGTAATACATATTTGCATCACTAATCATCCTGGACGACCGGTGACGACATTTCGTGCGTATCTGGCTTTCACTGGCAATGATCGCAGAGGCCAGTTTTTGTTGTAGAGTACCCATCACGTATAGAATCAAAAATGTTAAGGGTTTGGGGAATTCTGCGTGATCTAATTATTTTTAGTTCCATAGTTTCGGGTTGGAAGCAAAGTATTCCCAAATATTAATGGGAGAACGCAACTCATTGATAAACATTCAGTCCGATATTTGATTTTCATAGCTGCTGATAATAGAATGCGACAGTGAATGGAATATTATTTTCCTCAGCTCTGTTGGCGGGAATTCATTAACTGTCTATAGATTGATTGTGTCTTCATCATTAATATACAGAAATTGCGTCCGCATATAGCGTTTGAAAACGCCCAGCTTATACTGAATTATGACAATCTTTCTCGGTAGTGTATACGTGAGGCATTTTAATAGACATCTCTATTTTTTTCTAATCTAAAACGAGTCATTAAATGTGTATTAGTGGAACTAATGTATTACGCCTTTTTTTCAGAATCACCCCCTACAACCCCGGATCATATAGAAGGGGAATGTTTGATTGGTTTTGTTCCTTACGGAAGTGACTGTTATTATTTCGGTGGTGTCAATCGTGTCGAGACATTTTCGGAGTCGCAGTTTGAGTGTGCTAGACTGGGTTCAAATTTAGCATCTATACATCACAGTCAAGAGAATAATTTCATCTTTAGTTATCTCCATAACGAGAATGTGTATATTGGTCTGACAAGATCTTACAGTGAGTTTTATTTATAGGTATTTATATGATTTTGTGTAATTTTCCTTTTCATCAAAACACTGTTTTATACATTTCACATGTGAAAAGAAGGGGATATAGATAACACATGTTTGTATATGGAATATAACTTTTTAATTGACATCCATGGAAAAAGAAACACTTTTACAAGTAACGGATTGAATTTCGGACTCTACCTAGTGTACCCATTGCCCACCACGTATATGGGATATAACTTTTTAATTGACATCCATGGAAAAAGACACACTTTTACAAGTAACGGATTGAATTTCGGACTCTACCTAGTGTATCCATTGCCCACCACATTGCCCACATTCGTATAGTTGTCAGAGATATACATTTTGCCAATTTACAGATGGGTGGAGGTGGTTAGATGATAGTCCTATACAGTACACAAACTGGAACGCAGGTGAACCCTCAAATGGCAATGAAAACTGTGTTACAATGCTCAACAACCACGGTACATGGAACGATGTAGACTGTTCCCAAATTAACGGATTTGTATGCAAAACTCCGAAAAGTAAGTATCTTTAAAAATAGAATATATATCGTAGATGTGGAGTGATGTATTATACATATTTTTTTATTTATTTATTTGGATGACAACCTAAATTTGTTTCATCGTAGCAAGAATTCAAATGTATATTACAATATTTTCAGTTGTACCGACGTTTGAAACTTCCACCTTGCCGATAAATATTGAAGATTCGAGTGACGGTATGATATATTTTTACACAAATTTTAGTTAGAGATATTATGATACAGCTGCTGTAATTCTTGGTGTGTTTTAATTTCGTATTGATAGTATTTAACCAATCATTGCGGTACATTCGTCTGTCTGTACTGAAGTCGAAACATTAAAAATGACGATGTGGTTGTTTTACGGTATAATCATGTCAGTTTCACTGTTGGAAACTTGATTATAGTATATTGCAGTCTTGGCAGCAACTACTTTCACCACCTGACACGTGTCTGAAATAATACACGGATACATTGCGTAAGCCATCGAATCTAAATGTCTTATGTTACATGGTTAACACTGTGGTACTGCACGTGGTACTATAACTGATGCTTATCGACATACTTGCGTGTTGTCATCGCTATTCGTATCTAATATGATATTCATCTTAAATTCTCATAACTGGAAAAATTATTCATTTTTTACTTTTAGGTGTAAATGTCGCTGCGGTGATTCTTATGGCCGAGATTGTTATAGTCGTCATATTGGCAGTCGCGTTTTTTGTACGATGGCTCATAAAGAATGGTCAGTCAAAGAGAAATCAGGCGAGCTTTAATCCTGGGCCGCCTGCAGGACTAGAAAATGCAATGTACGAGGACAACGGCTTGTACACACCCTCAACCACGCCCTCAACCACACACACCATTTATGCCAATGACACGGAACAAGTACAGGATGGTACTTACACAAGTCTGGCTTGATAGAGGGCGCAGTTATCGGGACATAATATCTGACTCAACGGAATGTTTATTTACTAATACACATTGCTATATTTCTTGCCGACACGTGGCAAATATTCAGATATGTATTTCTACCTATTATAAGTGATTGGAAGTAGTCTTCTTGAATATATGTTCGCCACATGATTACGTCACACCTGAATTAAAATATCAACAACTGTGATTTACGCTGTGTCCAATTTGTGTTAGCTGCAACAATATATTCCAAGCAATATTTTGGTCCTGGGTTATTATTTGAACCACGTGACCCGAATCCAGAGATTGAATCCTTGCTTGTGTGAGTGTGTTAGTGTCGGTAAATAAGCAACCCTAAAAGTGGAGTCGATGAGATCTTATTTACATTGGAACGTACCAGTCTGGCAACAGTCTCGGACAATTCCATTCCTAACTGTTATGTTCTAGTTATGCGCATATTTATTTAAAATTGTTCGCATTATTAAATTTAAATTCAGAAATTTACTCAGTATTTTGCAAAAAATCAGAAAATATTTAACAATCACTAGCTTTAGATATGTTGAGTCAGTAATTTGGCAAATCAAATTATTTGATGTTCCATGTTATTCCCACATCGCATACTTGTGTATTCTACAAGAATAACGAGTACACGTATTAACACTGTACACCGCCGCCATGTCTGGTCCGCTACTGTTTACGCCCGTTCTTTTTCTCGTGACCAATTTACCAATTGTGTGTTGTAGTGTTGATGCAGTTGCAATAAAATGGCGAAGTGAAATTCTCTATAAGATTTTTTTTTGCTTTTATAAAAGACATAATAATAAAATAAGGCCCGATGTTAGTGTATATATATTTCATATATTTCGATAGCATAATTCGCGAAAATATTAACTAAAAAACACAAGTAAACATGGCCTACATTTCGTGGTATAAAATACGGTAAAGGTCAGAATACAGTCTGTGTGATCAATGGTCGACACAAAAGGTGACCCACAACTCACTGCTGACACGTGGTGATTAACATGACAGGATCAACGTTGTTTAAATACACTGAAGTCACCGATAACAAAGACAACCAAATCAGTCCCAAGGAGTGTGGATGTTGTTTATACAGCTACTACATACTGGTATAGAGTTAGGCCAAGTCACGTGAATGACAACTTTGGTCACATGTTGCAATACACTAATCTTTATGACCTTCATAAAAATAACATTTACACGGTAAAGCTTATGTCACATTTTCCTCGCCAGCTTGCTTCCCTCTTTTCCCCTTTCACCTCAACCACCTCCTCACGCCTTCAATCAAATGTGATGTTATATTATAAATTGCTTTGTTGAACTTCAAAATTACAAACAATAATGCAAGTTTGATTTACATTACAATCTACTCAGCTCAGCACATTATATGATATGATCACTGACATCGAGACAGCCTTATTTTAGAAGAAGTTTTAATGTGGGAACCAAAAATATATTATGCAATAGAATATTTTATGATTTGACAAAATTAAAAGTCGGTGGTCGTCGCGTCGTGCATGTGCGACATTGTGTTGGTAAACATTGATTTTCTCACAATCCAATGCGCTCTTCTAATGGAAATCACAAGTACGTGTTTTGACCTGGGCGCGATTTGCGCTAATTACTGCCCGAGATTTCGATACCTTCCAATCACCTGAAAAAATGCCTAATTAAAGCTATGTAATGCTTGTACTCGTTGTTCAGCGCAACTGTCATATCGCCATCTTTGTTTATATGAGACCCATATCCCGCGCATTTAAAGACGGGTTCCAAATAAAGCTACGAGGACTAGAACGAGAGCTTTCTGTTTGGCCTACCACTCGATGAAATGCACAAAACAAAGACACAAATACCGCTATTCAAAGTACATAAATCCTGAGGAGGGATTTTAATATAAATAGAAATAAACAAAATGTTGAGATTTTGTTGTAAGTGTTCGGTACTATGTTTTGTTTCGATACCTATAGAACTGTTGTATTTATGTTGTTTAGCAACGTAGGCAAGTCGTATAGTAACATAAATGACAATTCAGTGTTGTTTATTTTAAAAATTCTTAATCGCTCTGGCCATTTCTAATCAATCAGTCTGTTGCTCAGTCCATAAAATTAGTATTTGTCTACCCATACAACTGACAGGCACGTCTTAGTCACTTCAAACCCCCAGACTGGGACATAGCTTTATTATACCGAATCTACTTCACCTTTGTCACGATAACGACTAATGTAAACTTCACCACCCCTTTAGCGTTGTTACCGATAAAGATGCATTCCGATCGTAACTCGCCCACAGTAGTAATATATTATATATCTCATATTCGGGAGTATGGCTAAACGTTGTATAATCTACCTGTTGTTGTCACTTGCGTTGTTAGGTAAGTATTTAACTTAACATATTCATTGTGTTAGCAAGATATCCACCATCGTTCTTTCCTCAGAGTGGGTGGGTGTCCATGCATTCAGGCTACAATACCGTCGAATACTGCGTTGATGTACTTGAATAATAGTCAGCAGTTGGTAGACTTTGCTACTTTTGACAGAGATCAGCACGTGTCGCAAGTCCTTTCTCAAATGAGATACCATACCAGTAAAAAATTTCCTAAATTCTCGAAAAACTTTTTTAAATTAAACACAGTGGTTAAATGATGTGAACAAATTCTTTCAACCTTTATGCAAACGTAGCAAACGTTAGCAAAGGCAACATCATGTCACTCATTACTAATTATCTCATGTACTTTGATGACAATGGTCCATGATCTTTCCATCCTTTATATTGGAATATTTTAATATGAACAGACTGCATATTTTACACGGTAGCTCAACACAGTATGGGATTTGATCCTGCCCTTAACCTATATTATTTTAGGAAATATTTAACAACGTGTCACATGATTATTTGTAGTATTTTATGAATTCTTTCGGTGATTGACTTACTAGAGAGGTCTGTATTTGGAGCTAATACACAACGATCATATGACCCAGAAACAAGTACAATCAATCATTGTCGCAAACAATATTAGTGAGATGAAACTTACACTTATTTATTTAAATCGACAAAACACGACAAAGCAAGTTAATAAATTTCATGTCACACTTTACGCGTAAATCTCGCCTAGCAACAACACACGCCATTCAATACCAGCTGTATGTGCTCCAGTGTGCTAACTATTTACACAATTAATATGCAAGTCAGCTAATTATTATTCAATAACTAATTGAAAAAAACACTATTATTATACATCATACACAAAGAGCACACTGAGAACGTTCAGCTAATTAATATGCACAAATCTAAATTAGCATATACTAAACAATATAAGCAATTCATTTGAGTATCGAGTTTCAATCCATTTGACATGCAAATTAGCTAATTAATATGCACATTTCGTATAGAAAATTGGAAAATAAATCGTTATTTTAACAACCGCACACTTGTTAAACTCCAAAATATCCAGTTCAAACAATAAATCATTTTAATCACTGTAATGTTAAATCATGCATATTTGCAAGTAGAACAATTTGACGAGGTACTATTGCTGTAGGAGGCGGTAAGCATGGGAACGATGGTCACATGTAACGTTTTGTCGTAAGCGATTCCACGTTCAAACACTGCGCGTGATATAGATATTATCCGGTCGCAATCTAGATACAAATTCAACACTCGTGTTAATTTTAGACACCATGAATGACTTGTAACCCTTGTGTATTTTATAAGAAAATACGAAATTTCGACGCAACGTTCTTGCTTAGGTTAGAACTCTATCAGGAAGTCGTTGTCAGTGGTCGGCCTTCGAACCTTGTCACGTTCAAAAAGTTGGTTTTGCAGTACAGTGTAAGTAGTGCACCTGCGATATCTTGAATTTGTAAATATATGTGAACAAGAAAGACACAATCCGAAGCGTGTGTACATATTTAACCAACACAATCAGTTGAATGCCAATCTTAAGATACGGTTTACGTTTTGTGAGTCATGTGTAGACCGCCCTCATGTAACCCGACTCGGTTAGAGTTTTTAGAACAAAGAATCAAATGTCATAACCAGGGTATTTGCGTAGGTTCACAATATACCTAAAAGGTAAAAAAGCTAACGCTTTAAGCCGTACACACATGTTACGTGAATTCTAAGCGTAGGTTGGCACTTCCCCCGAGTGCTGTCTAGTTCACTTTGTGCGATCGCATTACAACGCAAATAGCGTGTCCCACCAGTGTGACGTGCTCAGTGAAGGATTAACACTGTAGAAACCAGGTCACCCATCTTGTTGGTTACTGAATATGATATATTAAAAGCCTTATGCATTTATCATGCCGTGACAGTGAAAACATGTATTATGTCATTAACAATCTAAATCATTTTTACCTCACTTCAGTACTAAGTATAAACAATGCCAATATATATGCCAATATAAAAAATATATAATCTATAATTATATATTCCCAAATTGTTATATAATGTAAGTTGCCATGGAATTGTACTGTATACAGTGCAACACGTCATCAATATGTGATAAACATCTCCTGATTTATTATGATTGGAAATTATTGGACAATCGGACACTTCGAAAACATATTGATAATGACATCCGGTATATATCACATATCGGGCATCGATCGCCAAACCACAATGCCAATACATCGGCATACATAATGTATCGCATTCATGTACTTTTACATGGAATTGTCTATTTCTGTAGATCACGTAATGTCAGAGATGGTAATATCGGACACGTGCCCTGATGGATGGGTAGAATACGGTGATAATTGTTTTATGGTAAACTGGATATTTGTATATTAGCTTAACATTGTGATATCAATTGCACATTTAGTTATCGCTAGGTAACTTCCACCAGTTCAACACATTTGTGTGATACTTACATTTATTTACGACAGTGCAGTGACGAATTTAGATAACACAGCTAATATTTGATTTCTCCACGGTTATGGGGCATTATCAACATGCATTATCTCGCACAAAAAAGGGACACTAAATCACTTTAACACTTCCATCCACTTTGTCCCTTAATTTCCAGACGTATAAACAACATGATAAACGTAACTGGAACGACTCCCAGGCCTACTGTCGTGAGATGGGAGCTGAGTTGGCGAGTTTTCACAGCAGAGAAGAAGAGGACTACGTCATATCACACATTGGAGGAATGTTAGTTCCATGTTAACATTTAAATATATACAAGACCTCGCTAAATTGTCGACTTTTAATATTTGTTCCTTGTTTCTGTAAACTAAAGTGTTTCACTATACTGTCTACCAGGTACTCAATTTGGTGTGGACTGAATGACATTGAGCAGGAAGGAAGTAAGAAAACATAAGATTTTAATTATTTTTATAATTTGTATTATTACACACCTGTCACCGTAACGCCATAAGTTACAGCGTGCCGTAATTTTGCGGTATTTTACGGGGTATTTTCATCCTACCAAATATGGAATGATTAAGCGTCCTCTAATAATAAAAACAAATATGGCTGCCACCAGAGTTTCACCGGACTCCACACAAAGAAATTCGCTTATTCTGTTCAAAACATTTTGAATTTCGGCATTCCCATGGTGTATACTTGGAAGGAAAATATGTATAATAATAAGATTATTACGAGGATACATCAAAGTATGCACTCAGACAGTACGCTGCTCATCGACCTCCGCTGCGCGTCGGTCGATACTCTAGCTGTACTGTCTTGGTGCATACTTTGATGTATTTTAGTAATAACCTCACATTAACACATTAAAAGCGCTTCCGGTTTGTACCAGTGTATTAAAATGTGATATTAACATTCTATTACTAGCTTTTAAATGGAGTGATGGGTCGGACGTAGATCACCTGCGAAGCACTTCAGATAATACACAATACAAAGACTGTATAGTTAATTGGAATTCGAGTTTTATAGATTGGTTAGTAGAAAGCTGCGATGCACTTAATTCGTGGGTTTGCAAAATGCCTAAAGGTGAGTATGTAGTTCGAGATTCCCTATTTTCATCTAACATTCTATCCTCCCACTACATAACCATATTGTATCAGATTGAGGAAATGCTTTGGGACACGAATGTACAGTGATGACCATGTATAACTTGAATCATGAAGATGTGGGTTTGATTTCTCTTATCGGTGTAAATTCACTTGCAATGTATATATCATCTATTTCAGTCATACTATCTCAAGTTTTAAATCTGTCAAGCCAAGAAATCGCAATTCCAGATACAGAAGAGATTTAATGTAATGGTGAGAAACAATATGCTAAATAATTTAAAAAATGCATATATTCTGAAATTCTATGGAATTCATATGCAGCCCATCCTCAATATGTAATGAAGTAAAATATGAAAACATGTAGAACCAATAAATGTATAAAAAAAAACGACACCCGAAGCATGCTTTATAATTTCCCGACCGGAGACAAATTCCAATCTGTATGTGCTTTGTACTGTGAACAACCAATCACAAGCCACCTGTGCATATTTAGATTTTGGCTGGTCAAGTTTACTGTTCCATGGTGTAATTCAACACTAGCCGGGGGCCTCGGTGGAATTCTGCATATCATATTTCAACTTACAAGAATACATTATATTTCTATCAGTAATGATTCAGAAGTTAATATTCAGACGTTTAGGTAAATAATAAATTTCTCCAGGGGCATTATTACTGTACAATTACCTACTCGATAATTTCACGATCCTGAACTGCCCAGGAGCATATTTATTTACACTCGGTCATTAATAATTCAACCACTCTAATTCTATGTTCATGTTTTCCATTGAAATGATATTCATAGAGTAATATCTATAATTATATCAAACTACGCACACTAAACGCGCATATTACCTGTGTATAATTTGTTTCTAACCAATTTGTTCCAATACAACGAAAAGTCATCTAATTATATCGAATGAACTTTCAGGTGTCAATCAAAGTCATAATGACTTGATAAGTTAGTACTGTATGACAAGTCATGTATATGTCAATAATTATTATTATTGAATAATTTCATAGCTAGAGTGGAAATGTAACGAGAGTAAAAAGTGTTATCGTGATGCCTATTACGGTTGTCAACATTTAAACTAATTCTCCTCGTGTCTAAATTGATCATTTCGAAATTGACACACAGAGCAAAAATTGCACAAATCGCGTAATAATTTCTAGACTTCTAAGATCCAGTAAATATATTATAAGACAAAAAAACATGTCATATGTATATGAGATTGACGTAAGTTTTCATTTCAGTAAATTACATGACGTCAGAGACGGTAATATCGAACACGTTCCCTGATGGATGGCTAGGTTATGGTAACAACTGCTTCAAGGTAATATACCCATGTCGGGTCATGATGTATTTTGCCGCACGCGTCTAGATAGATTTCTGTCTCGACAACCCGCGACATTTATTATTGTTTAGTACTCCACTTCATGTACTCAATATTATTAAAATATATGGAAATGCTCTCCAAGCAGAAATTAGCCCCTGAGAGAGAACCGTTCTGGCCAAGGTTTGTTTATTATGCCATCAGGTCATCGTATTGTCAACCGCTGGGACCTCCACACGCTGACGAAAGTGCGATTTAACCCGCGGGTCGAACAAAATGGTTAATTAATTTACTCCGAGATTACTTTGTGTATTCAAATATAGTATATGAACACAGAGACATTTGTTTAAAAAGATTAGGAATGTTGTGATCTGTAATGAAGGCTATTTCGGTGAAAAAATACCTCTAACCGCGGACGGGAATACACGGATTGTTTCTGTTAGCGAGTGTATATTAAAATGTGGCGTGTTGACCAGTTGAAAAAGACTGTGTGTTCCATGTTAATTGACAGAGGCGCGTACAATTAGATATATGTATTGTTATAGGTGCAATACACTGGCTCTCGGACAGTTCAAATCAGACGGCATTGTCTAACAGACCTCGTTCTTTAACTTAAAGGCTTATGGCGAATCTAGCATAGACCGACTCAACTGGCACAACTCCCTGTGGTACTGTCGTTTAATGGGCGCTGACTTGGCAAGTTTCCAGAGTCCAGAAGAAGAGGACTGCGTTATGTCACACATTGATACATGGTTAGTTCTGTTTTCATATTCGACAATAAATTAACTCTCTGATTTTTAACTAAATTATTTTTTATCATGCCCAACAGGTATTATTGGTTTTGGTATGGATTGAATGACATCGAAGCGAAAGGAAGTAAGACAAACTAATTATTTTCATAATGTGTGTAAGCACAGATAGTCACGTAAGAATTACTCAACTTTGCAATGTGTATCACCAATATAAGTGTTTCTATCAATTAGATTTTGAGTGGAGTGATGGGTCTAACGTCAGTTATAAAAGAGGCTATCCGTATAATACAGAAAGTCAGGACTGTATAAGATTTTATAGTACAGACTGGTGGATAGAAAACTGTGATTCTGTACAGAATTCGTGGGTTTGCAAAATATCTAAAGGTAAATATATGAATCGAGATCTGTACTTCTCATGCATTGTAACTTTATTCCACAAAATAGACATGTTGTGTTTTGGCGATGTAATGCATATTGATGACCGATGTGTACCGTTTAATATATATTACTTTTAAAATCCGATATACATTCCCTATATAACATATTTATTTTCACTTATGCCATGCCCATAGAAACTGCGTCATCTACATACATATCACAGCTACTTTAAACTGTTATGCCTCGGTTGTAGGCAAGACTGGCAGCAATTTTCTGTGACATAGAGCTCACCTTGAGAACCGGGTTCACCTCGAATCAACGGGTTGTGATTTTCTCGTTCCTTTAGCTGCTTACTAACTCCGTAGTGTATATTTCTACTAAACCTGACAAAATGTTTGGCATCCCGGCTGATAAGGACAGACAAAACCAGCTATATATTCTGGTTCGGTATGGGTTCCATAGCGACGTATACGACACGAGTAACGTAAATTGTTTACACACAATTCGAACGCGCGCTTCGCAGCGACCCTTTAAGCCGATGTTAAAGGGGGGGGGGGTCGTCACCTTCGCACGCGCGGGAATTGAGTTTCAAGCGACGATAACAACACACGCTAAAAACGCAACGGCTCATGGGTAGACGCTTGTTTGTAAACAATGATACGGTATGGCCATCCGACGCATGCGCAGGTGACGGTTCCCCCGCTTTGAAAGTGGTGTTCTTGTTAGCAATGTCGGTTGGTGTGCAACGTCATACTTCTAAACAAAGCCTGGCATAGAAGTGAGGTCCTAAGGTGTTTGTGCTTAGAATATTTATTGCTATTATATTAAATTTGAAACGTTTTTCATAGGGCAAGATCTGGTCACCCCTCCACCACCTGACTACTGTTACCAAGGCAACACAAACTGGCTGGAGTATAACGGGACGTGTTACTATTTTACTGATTTGTCTAACGCAGAAGTAATGGGTTGGAATGACGGACGCTCTCACTGCAATTCACTAGGAGGTGAACTGGTGTCAATTCATAGTCAAGAAGAAAATGACTTTATCGACTTGCAGGTAATATTGCAATATTCTGACAAGTTTGAGTGTGCCTACATATCTGACACGTTTGTGCAAGACACGTTTATCGAATTCAACTCGCCGTTTCAGCACAACTAAAATATTCTTTCGTGAAATAATAAATATCAAAGATGGTGCTTTTTCTATTATATACATAATAGATATCACCCTTAATATGGCCTTTAGGTGACGGAGAGTGAACTGAGATTTAACGTCAGGTAATGCGCGCTTTAGGTACCAATAAATCTGGGGTTCGCGGTCACGATCCATTCAAATCTTCCCGACACTGTAGCAATATTGTTTCCTGTATCCTTGTTAATTGTCAAGAATTTACTGTGTGCATTGAATTTCATGTGGCATTGAGTTTGTTTCGATGTTTTTATGTATTCTGCTCCCAAGTGATTGATTCTGATTACGGCAAATACAAACGATCAACGCACACCGAGTAATATTACATATTAAAGCGGAAGATAGTCACCTGCGCAGGCGCAGGAATTGAGTTCCAAGCGATGATAACAATACACTTTAAAAAAGCAAAGGCTCATGTGTAGACCCTCCTATAGCCATCTGACAAGCTATAGCCATCTGACGCATGCGCAGCTGACGACTCCCAGCTTTAAATTTACATATACAACACCAGCCTCACCAGCAGAAATGTGTATTTGTTTTCACAAATATTTTTTCTTCATACAATTTAGATAAGAGGTTCACATTACATTCAGTACTGGATAGGTCTGCGAGAATATGGGATAGCAGCTGAATACTTGTAAGTAATCTGCCATCAGTTTTTCATTGATAGTCAGATTGACATTGGACTTGATAAGGACAAATACACAATAAAGCTCAATTGAAGTTGTATTTTTCAAGGAATAAACGAAATGAAAATAATAACACGTCAAGAGTTTATACATTTATACAATATCTCACAGACCCGTATGATAAATATATTTTCTTCATCCAAAAGTCTGTTTGAAGAGTGTTTACTCGCGCATTTTACCATTGTCAGTTTGATGCGTGCATAGGGCCTGGTTGATTCATTTAAATAGCATTGTTCGTTGGCTGCATATATTGAGTCACTGTTCTTATATTATGCGCAGCGACGTGGAATGATGCACACTGTGCGTATGCTTACCCGTTCATATGTAAGAAATTCAACCACACCACCAACCCTGTGACGTATGCGCCGACCACGCCAATGCCTGGACCCTGTCCCAGCGGAGGATGGATCGAGTTTGAAGGCAAATGTTATACAATTTTCGGCGGCGATGGGAGTGATTCGTTATCTTGGAAAGATGCTCGAACTGTTTGTAGAGATCTAGGAGGAGATCTAGCTACAATACACAGTCAAGCTATGCAATGTAAGTGACATTTTCAGTGTTGGTCACATTAACAACATGTTTATACGGCACATTTAGTTATTGCACGAGTTAGTGATTGAAAATGACACAATATAAATACTGTTTACATAACAAACTAGACAAATCGCAATATATTGATAAACCATTCGAAGTTAGATTTCCAAAAGTCAAGAAGACGAGTCGTTGTTGTTGAGATTAACAATCTGCAAAAAAAAAATACACATTAATGACCTTTGCATGTAAATATTAGGGTTTATTAGTCTGCAAGTGTGGATTCACTGATAGTTAACATATGTTTTTTTACTTTTAATTTTAAGCATTTTTAACCAGCAACTTACGTGGCATGTTATTTACATTGTGGATTGGTCTAACGATCGTACAACTAGTGTTACATACGCATGGACTGATGGCTCATCCGTAGACTACACTAACTGGGCAGCTAGTGAACCAAACGGATATTACGTAAGTGTGAGACGACCAGTCATTTTTTAATTTACCCAGCGGCCCCTCCGCCAGTTACACCGGACCACAATTGCCCAGAAGGGTATGTGCAATACTACCTAGGCTGTTACAAAGTGTTGACGTCCTCCCACACACATGATACTGCTAATGATATTTGCATCAGTGAAGGTTGTAATTTGGCAAGTATACTTGATGTCTACGAGCAAGGATTTATTGACACACTGGTATATGATGCGGAGACACCGTTGTGGATCGGACTTTCGTATCAAGAAGAGGTTAGCCTATTTTATATCCTTACACATCGCTATACACCACACACTCTTACATGCATTTGACTAAAAAATATATATAAACTAAATCTTATTCTTTGTCAATGTAGACCAGCTAAAAGTCCTGCTCGCCGGTCCGGCTTATTTCACTTTAAATATGCACATTCTAACTTGATAATTTTGGAATATTGGACCCGCGCATTATCATATTGTATTGACGACATTAAGCCGGTCATTAACAACAGTACCATTGACGTAATCACTTTGATGTCATATTAGTTGAAAAATCATATTGTTGTTCCGAATAAACTTACAAAATTATGACACCAAAAAGAAAAACAACACACCACAGCTTTTGTATGACTACACTCATTCATAATACCGCCAATAGTTTTACAACGATGAGATGTTCGGCTCAAAGTACATATACAACGTCATCTACTTGTCGTTCGTCTAATTTCGGTACAATTACACACCGTAATTCATTTGTTTTGACAATATAATCACTGCAGTGACTAAAGTGAAAAGACCAGTCACGTGACTTATACAGATATTGACCATAGATAATGAATATGTTAAAAATGATAGTAGGTAATCGTAGTTCTTGGTAATTATTCAATATATTGGTAACGTAGCAACCAAATATTTACACGTTTCATGACAAATGCATAGAATTAAGCCAGCAATCATTAAATTTCCCCATATCTAGGTAATATAATCATGCATTTTTCGCCCGTAAAAAGAGTCTTATCTCTACGAACGTTTCATGTCTTTATTATGATAAAAATAAATGTTATATACTATCTCGCAATGTAACAATATTCATATGGAAAATAACATCATTTAATTTATGGCACCGTTTTATTATTGTTTTTTTTTACAGTCTGCCGAATACAAATGGGTTGATGGTGCCCCAGTATTTTCCACCAGTTGGGCATTCAACGAACCAAATGACAATGGTTGTGTACAGAGTACAACCACTGAGTGGATCGATACAAACTGTGAAAGTAATACTGGTGCTATATGTAAAATATATCTTGGTATGTGAAAGCGGCAACGTATTGTAACTAATTTTGTAACTTTGAATACGACTGTGGAATATATTTTTTTAGACTTACCTGGACACAGATTATGTGTTCCTTGGTCAATATTTTCGAATCGAACAACGTAATACATATGTTTTTATGTCTTTCTGACAGAACCACATCCGACAACCCCTGACCACATAGAAGGAGAATGCCCGATGGGCTTTGTGCATTACGGAAGTGACTGTTATTACTTCGGAGGTGTCAATGTTATCAAGACATTTTTTGAATCCCAATTCGAGTGCGACAGAATGGGTTCGAATTTAGCAACAATACACCAGGGTCAAGAAGATAATTTTATCTTTAGTCATCTACAAGACGAGAATGTGTATATTGGACTTTCAAAATCTTACAGTAAGTTTGTTGTTTGATTTGTACAATGATATATAAACATGATTTTCCAGTTAACACGGCGTCACATGAGTATTTGTAATCTTGTTTATGTGTTGTCGTGGTGGTGATGAGCGGAATGTATTTTATAATTGCCTGCATTCATGTATCTGGACAAAATCGTCGTATCGTGTCAATTGCATGTGGACTTGTATATTTTGCAATTCACAGACGGTTGGTCTTGGTTAGATGCAAGTCCCATACAGTACACTAACTGGAACGCAGGTGAACCATCAAACACCGACGACGAGGAAAACTGTGTGATAATACTCAACAACTATGGTACATGGAACGATGTAGACTGTTCCAGATTGTCAGGGTTTGTTTGCAAAACTTCAAAAAGTAAGTGAGACAGTGGCAAATGTAAAGCAATATATTACGTATATTATTATCATACTACAATCAATCCAACTCTTCGAAAAATGTTGCTTGTTCTGCAACAACACTACATATAAATAAAACTCTGTTGACATATCAAATAAAACATAAAACCTTTCAAAATATCAAATTATATATTTTGACTTTTAGTTATATTATACTTTAAACTCGGTGATAAATAATTTTGAGTATGACAAATTTTGTACATTTGGATTACATCATAATAAGATATTTTGGTCGCACTAATTCGAATAATTTGTATTATCATCATCATGTATTATGACATAGATGTGACAAAGCCATTTTTTTCCATATATAATTTGAGATTGTGACGTCAACGACTTGCCTCTTAAAAGGCGCCTGTGTGCAAATGAGTAGGGTGTGATACGCGGTAACTGACACGTGCCCACGAATAACGATTTTGATGTTCCGTTCCAAGCATTTCCATGTTTCAAACATGATAAATATACTCAATTTCAGTCGTTCCAACGGTCTTGTCAACTCAGGAAATAACAAATCTGGATACAGTGGAACCACAAAGTAAAGGTGGGCATAAATACATCAATTCACTAATTGCTAAGTAGTATTGCACATAAAGATTACTGATGCTTTTATTTATTTATTTATTTATTTATTTATTTATTTATTTATTTATTTATTTATTTATTTATTTATTTATTTATTTATTTATTTATTTATTTATTTATTTATTTATTTATTTATTTATTTATTTATTCTTTCTAATATAATATATTATAACCTGCTCTTGTATAGAGTAGGTCAAAAGCCTAAACCACAATATTTAGTGATGCACGAGTCTGTACGCGCCAAGATAAAAAGCACAAAAGAACTGTGCGGCAAAATAAAAAACAAAATAACAAAAGTTTATACATTTGTTTATTTTCCTCTCAAGAGTAAATTTCGCAGCCATTCTGCTCGTCGATCGTAATAGTGATATTTTCGATCGTGTTTTACTGTTATTACAAGAAACGTGTTTCACGCGCTGATCCGAAGACGAATTTTGTTGATGGCACATCACCGGGGATAGTTGGTTTCCACAACCAAATGTACACCACTGAGATTGTGAATGAACAGAATAGTGTCAATGACAAGGGACACATCACAGAGCCGGCTGTTATGAATGTGGATGACCAAATGTACGTGGTATTAGCTTAAAACGCTCATTTATGAACACTTTCCACATTTTCTTATGTTTTTACAGTTGACCATATAACAAATATTTCTGGAAATTGTAATGTATATTATAATGTTATAAATTGTATTTGATATTCTGAGCTAGTAGAGATTTTTGAAGTAGATTATCGGGTATTTTTTACTTGACTATTTCATTATTTCACTCGGTCAATTCACCAGTATCTCGTGTACAATCCCATGTAATAAAGCGGACGTGTTTTCTGTATTTAGATCGTTGTCTCACGGGAAAAAACACTACAAAAAAATTCTAGGTCTTTGGCACCAACTCGCTGTCGTATTTCGAGATACTGAGCATCATAGTGTATAACATGCACTTACATTAATTGCCATGTTATGGATGCTGCACATTTTACGCGTCACTATGCTAGCTGTATTTTTGATTGATTCATGATTGTGCTATGTCGCAAAACGTTTTCATATTATTATCCCGTGTACGTTTTTATGCCCTAGAGCAGGTAATTTCACGACTAGCAGTGCGAACCCATGTAAACCTTTAATCCTCTTATTGCTAGTGTTTTCAGAGTATTTTAATGATGCGTGGATGAGCACAATCTTTTTTCGCTCAGTGTTTGGAAGGATAACACAATACTGAGAGCGAGAGACCGTATGCAGTTCAATTGAATACCATCAACATTTATTTTAACCTCACATAAAGCAACGATTGTTAAAGCAAGCTTGACTGGTTTGTCGTCGAAATTCTCAAAGTATATTCTGAATAAAAGTGATGTTGTCTGATAATATTTTCATGCATGAATGTATCATTAAAAACATCTTGTAATATAATACTAGTATTTCAACTTTTCCTGTTGTCACACGTAGTATTGGCGTTGACTAGGTAACTGAGTTTACTATTATTCAGTAGTTAAGTGATGTACAAAATGCTGTTTTATTACCGGTTTATTGACCGAGTGTGGATCACTTTTTGGGTTAGTATTTATGTGGAAACTGGTTGCCATGGTGTTTGCCCGATGCCATGGTATGTGGCTTATTTTAGATTGTTAGAATTCGCCGTGTACAGGAACGAGACATGGGTTGGTGATGTCTTTCCTAAATTTGAAGTTTTATGCTAATTGAGAGTAGTCGACCTTTGACCTGGAGAGGCGAGTTGTCGGATTTGTTGAAGGAACGCGCTAAAAATAGGACAGGAAAATAGTCGGAAAATCTGAACTTGGTTACAGTTAGCGGAGTGAAGATTCATCTAAATAAGGCGAATAGCTGCATTGGTTTTTACTGAACACTTGTGGGAGAAAAGAGGAATCATCTGAGTCGCCGCTGGAGTCAGCTGTGAGACTGAGGGAGCCCTGAATCCTATGACACGAATTTTCCATGATTGAAAGACTTTGCGCTTCTACAAGCCACGAGGCTGACGTTGGAACCCCGATTGATTGCCTGCTGTTGTGTGGTAAACTTGGGACATCGACGAGTAATCAAGACGGCGTGGGAGTAAGTCGAAAGAAGACTTTGAGGTAAACCGTCTGATTCATGTGTGATAGGCCGACTTCGCCATAACCGAGTATCACATTTGTCACGATAATAAACTGTAGTGATACTCAGGTCGACGACGAGTTGGATTTGATGTAATGACCGTTTATTGAGGGGAGGCAAGGGGGTAGCTGGTACGGTTTTACGGGAAATAAAAAAGGCGTTTTACAATTTACAAAGGAAAAAAATTCGTTTTTACAGTTTACAGTGTTAAAAAATGGAACATTGAATGGTCCGAAGAGCTCTCCGGCTCAATAGTCTGGTTCCCTGCCCAAGTTTTCACCGCTGAAATGGGGCAGGGAACCAGACTATCCGGCTCAAATTCTCCGCCATTGCTGCGCCGTGTGAAGAGACGCATGCGCATATTACCCTCGTAATGCTCTTCATTCGGTTAGAGGGCCTTTTACGTCTTGACATTCAATTTTGTAGTGAATTTTATCATCTAGTCGTTTTACAGTTTCTATAATATAATTTCCCTGGATTATTCTTTACGATTTTTTTATTTGGATGTAAATCCTTGTACGTACCGAGAAAAATAACACATTTTTACAGTGTACGAAAACAATATTTGACCGATTACGTTGTACGTCTAGCCTGTGATTACAGAATTACGGAATTCATTTTTTCAATTTACGTAGTACGAACAAAAAAATATTGCAATTACGTTGAACGAAAATAACCCTTGCCCCCCCTCTTTATTAGCGAGCTTGAAATCACTCTCTCCCTTGGTTATTTCCCAACCGCTCCTGTTTCGGTTTCCCTGGATTAATTATTGTTTCAAAGTTGTTGTGCTGAGATATTGTCCGTGTCGGATCTTGAGTGCAGACGCATTTTTGATTTGTGGATTATCTGCCGCCAAAATTGTATTCGCCAGCGCGCGAATTTTGTACACAAGTTGAACGGAAAATATGTCAACAACATGGTTGTTGGTTTCCACTGATTTAGTTTGATGTGCATAAGTTTGACATTTGCTGACTTTTGTTGAACTTGTGATTTGTTATTTTTCTGTACGAGTTGTTTTGTGGCATGCGTTATTACTATTAGTGAATATTGTGACGTCATTATGACTATTGCCATATAAGGAGTTGCACACAGTTTGTAGCTGATCGAGACTGTACTGGTGCAGAGCGTGGTGTGGTGCTGACAGATAGTTTGTACAGTGGTATTTTCAAAGAGACATTTGGTTGCTTGTTTTCACTGAACTGTAGAGATATTTTTATGCTTTGAGTGCTGTTTCAGTCACGACTGTGTAGTAGTAGCTGTGGTTTATGACTAATGTTGCTGTCGATGTATTGAAGTTGGCAATCTGATTAAAATCTGATGTAGTGTTCGGGCTTTTATTATTTTGGCTATAAATTTATTTTTATTTTATTTTTTATTACTTTTGTTATTAATGCCTTTTTATTTCATTATTTTACTTTGATTTTGATTTTGTGATTTTTTGTAATTCCGCCGTACATACATCTGAACCGAAATAGAAATATGCATCCTTGTTGTTTGCTTTATTTTATGACCGGAAGTCTGAAGAAAGCACGGTGAAGATAATCTTGTTTGGGATCAGCACTTAAACTTTAGAAAAATTACAGCCCAATATAGAAACTTGTAAACAAACGAGTGCATTATTAGTCCCCGTTCGGACGTAGTCCGAAAACGGGGACTTATGTTTTGCGTTGTGTGCGTGCGTGTGTGCGTGCGTGCGTGCGTGTGTGTGTGCGTGCGTGCGTGCGTGCGTGCGTGCGTCCGTGATCACCTGTATCTCGAACATGCATGGACCGATTAAGTTCAAACTCCACTCATACATCACACATTATATGGGACATATGCACATGCATTTTTATCATGATCCGATTAACGATAGCCGAATAGCGGCCATTTTAAGGCCGAAAATGCATCAAAATCACACATTTTCACCATTCCGTACCCAGATCTCAGTTATGCATGGACGGATTTCGTTCAAATTTGGTACATACATTAAACATAATAGGACCTTGATGCACGTCATTTTTCTTTTGGATCGGGTTTGAAATGGCCGACTGGCGGCCATTTTGTTTTAAAGAATTCAGTTCTGGATCCGTATCTGAGACATGCTTGGATTGATCGAGTTCAAACTTCACACACACAAGGTACATCATGTCACAAATATGTATGTGCATTTGTTTCATGATCTCATTAACGATAACCAAATGGCGGTTGCTTTAAGGCCGAAAATGCATTGAAATCGCACATTTTCACCATTCCGGATCCGGATCTCAGTTATGCATCGACGGATTTTGTTCAAATTTGATACATACATTAAACATAATAGGACCTTGATGCACGTCATTTTTTTCGAATCAAGTTCGAAATGGCCGACTGGCGACCATTTTGTTTTAAAGAATTCAGTTCTGGATCCGTATCCAAAACATGTCTGGATTGATCAAGTTCAAACTTCACACACAAATAGATATGTGCATTTGTTTCATGATCCGCTTAACAATAGCTGAATGATGGCCATTTTAAGGCTGAAAATGAATCAAAATCACGTATTTTCACAATTCCTAATTTCCGAGTTACTATTTGTCGCACGAAATTCGATAGAGGGCGTTCTCAAAGTACCCGGATGACAGTCCGTTCAACGTTCGTGGTGGGGTTGAAATTTAAGCGGCGTCTGCTGTAAGCAATATACTAGTAGTTACTGTTGCCGAAGTCTTGTTTTTTGCAAACGTTTTGCAAGAATTGGTCAAAGTGGTTAACTGGCATTGTAATGCCCCAGGCCATACCCGGGGTTCAATTCAAAACAAAATTAAAATCAAAATTAAAAAAAACAAAAAAACAGCGAAATATCCTGAGATGAAAGGCGTAACTTTTCATACATTTCTTTCGTCCAAGAAATCAATACTTCAACGCCAGTGAATTCGAATGCGTCGTCGGGAACCTGAGTGGACGCCAAGCTATATTCCCGGGTTTGTTCACGGAATTTTCCATCTTGCGCCAGTATTTTTTAGTTCAATAACTGGAGACAGCCGTCTTTCAACCCCAGTTATACATCGATTGAAAAACGAAGACTCTGTCAGCTTCCCGAGACGAGCGCAAACGAAAACATTGAGCCGGATTTGATGGAAAATTCGCTCGTTGCCGATTCCCACATCGATTTTCTTGTTCAGAATCCTTATGATGGCATTTGTTGCGAAGTTGAAGTTAAAATAACCACGGAAGGAAAAATCGTGTGTCCATTTATGGTAACTGCATCTGCTGATCGCCTGGTGAATAAAATATTAAATCTAACTTACTCTACACAGTTACACCAGAAACTATTTTAGAGTTTGATTTAATAATAAACCATGGCTTGTAAGGATTTTCCTTCATGGACCATTGCCGAATACACTCTGCCATAATGAAAATAACTTCTGTATTCTGCACATGATAAAGCTTTACGAAAATGATGAAGTAATTAACCATTATCAAGTCGATATTCTTTCAGTCCAGTCACTTCGATGCAACAAATATGCGAACATATCAGCTATTTCAAACAAAGGCAAAGTATGAAGGTTTTTTTGCCAAGATTTTACGTTACACAGATCTACCAGAGTTATCGTCGACTCACCGTGTTTTACAGTACGACGATTGTTTGACTCTTGGCGAACATTTAACATTTAAGTTCAACAAGTTTAGCTTTATGAACATTGCTGCAAGTTATACTACGATCCTGAAGAAATTTGCGGAGTTCTGGAACTTTTTTGCTTATCCAATCTATTGATTTACGCATGTAAGAATATAGAACTTCAATAAAAACAACCCCACTCAGGCTCGTCATCCGGGTATTTTGGATGCGCCCTCTAGCGGAATTCCGTAGAAAACTACCAACTCGAAAATTAGGAATTCCGGAACCGGATCTCAGTCATGCATGGATGGATTTTGTTCAGATTTAGTACAATGTGTTGTACATATGCAGGTGCATTTCGGTCATGATCTGCTTTGAATGTATATGTCACTCAAATATGAACGGAACGGGGACGTGTCATTGACAATGACTTGTTTTATTTTATTTTTTATCATACTAGCTGAAATACATATATATTTTTTTCAAAATAAAATTACATAATCAATAAATCATTTGAGTCACACCAAAGACATTATTCTGTATTTAATAAGTCGTAAAGAATTTATTGGGATGTATACTGAATAGTGGTTACATGTGAATGAAGTAGCAGTAAACGAACACATAATACCTGCACAGAGAGAACCTTGACTCAATCACAAGCTCAACTTGTATATATTATTGCTTTCCAATTTTCAGTTATGTTCAAGATTCGGCATTGAATCATTAAAATCTGAACAGAAGAAAGTGTTAAATTATCTATTGGCAAAGAGTGATGTCCTTGTCATTTTACCTACAGGGTATGGAACATCATTAATTTACCAAATGTACCCACTCTTGGTTGAAAATGAATCTGTCATTATTGTTTCACCTCTGGTTTCTCTTATGAAAGATCAAGTAAGTTGTTAAATTACTGTAATTACATGTCATGTCCACAATAGAATGTGCAGTTGCATTTTTTGAAGAATATTCATTGGAAACCTGTATTTTATTATTTTGATAGAAGCCCAAGGTACTAATTTTACACTTCCCATGTTTTTTAGATGTATATTAGTCTGCAGTCACTCTTGCCTGAGCAAAATGTGTAGCTTGTAGCAACAATCTTTTGTACAGTATCCAGAAAATGTTTTAAAATCATTTGTTTCCATATCTTTCAGAGTTTCACATCTCTCCAGATTTGGGGGGTCTAGGATGCGACCCCGTACAAAATTGAGGTCCAAAGTTTAAATTTAAGGGTCCCTTGACAAGATTGGGCACGTTTTCGTATCTCCATGATATAGTTATGTATTGTGTGTTCAGCAGCCAACTGTAACTAATGTAACCCTGTCTTTCTGAATAAACATACAAATAAATGAATTTGTATGTTATTTATGGAATGGTAAATTTAATATTTTGGTATATTTGACATCAGTGTATGTTAGAATTTAATAAAGTAACAATAATATTAAAAAAATACTTTTTTTCAGATATCAAAATTGACCACAAATGGTTTTAATGCAGGAAAGGCTGTTGACATAAAGGCTGGTACACCTTTACCATCCTATGTGTTTGGTTGTTGAACTTTCGTTTATTGCCCTTCAATAGATGTTACAGGGGAATTGTATCAATATTTTAAAGAGGAATTCCCAGATGCAGTAAAATATATTGGAAGATATCACAGTGAAACAGATAGCGACATTCAAGCATCACATCTTGATGAAATTACATCAGTCACATTCTTTGTTAAGAATTATCTTCTGCACCACTGCACTTGGGATGAGGATTGATGTAAAATCAATACAGCATGTGGTGCATTATAGGCTATCATTTGACATTGAAAGTTACATTCAGGAAACTGGACGTGTAAGGAGAAGTAACAAACCATTGCATGCAATATTGCTCTATAATGGGCTAATGTTGAAAGATAGTTGTCCAAAGTTACAAAAATATCTAAAAAATAATGTAGGAGGGCTGTTTTATTTTAGGAATTTATATCAAATGAGGAAAGTAGCCTCATTAAAAGTAAGAAACCAAATCACACATTAAGTGCAGATAGATGTGGTCTCTGTGAATCAGAGGCAAACTACTTTGAAAAGCATTTCTTATATTACTATGCAGACACTGAGAGTGACAGTGACGAAGTGTCAGATAGTAGTCGTAGCTATGAATCAGATGCTGAAATTTCCAATTCATCAGAATCAGTTGAAACAGGGGTTTGACACTGCTGGTTGTATCCCCAAATTACAATATTTGCTCTATTAGTTGCGCATCAGCAGATAAAATGCACTAAATCCAAAGATTCCAAGTACTTGCTTGTATTTTGACTTCAAATACCAATGCTATTCACCTAAATAAATGCTCTAATAATAGTGCAAATATTAAGGCATTTGAATTTTTAGCACAGTGGATCATCTGGCATCCAGTCAAAATATTTCACTATAAGACTGATAATTCTACAAATTAGGTACAAAAAGCATGTGGGGGGGGGGGTGTTCTGTCATATTTGGTGGTATTTTAATGTTTGTTTTTCGGTGATTTGTATTTTCTATCCAAAGTTTACATATTTACTATGGGGAAGTCCTCTCTTATTTTTCTTCAACTAAAAGTAGTAATAACATTATCATTTTTACATTTGTGAAAGTCAACTGGTTTCTTATTTGACAAGTTTTGCAGGAGTACATTTATGAATTAAAATATGATTTACTAGTAATTACTGAGTTATTCCAGTTTATTTTATTGTATGTAGATGCAACAAACATTTGTACAGAATAGCCTGAAACATTTAGACAGTTTAATTCACAAAATGTTTTCATGAGCAGAATGAATTCTTAAAATGAAAAAAAAAATAGATTCCTGTACAACTTCAACTGCCCATATTAACTAATACAGCCATATACCCTATATTAGAAGAGCTATGGTAATAATTACATGAAATGACAAACCTCCAAATTTGTTCTGTAAAAAGGGTAATATTTCAATCCCAGGGATTGCATGCACTTGATGCTTATTTGTCTTCCATTGTAATCTCAAACATATTTACTCCAAAATAAATCCAATTAGAAACTTTCCCCTTTAAGATGTGTCCTTTTTCATATATCAGTGGCCATCGTGATACTTTTAAATTTCTCATACTATTCATAGAATGATAATGTTGGTGTCAAAACTACCATTTTATGGGTCAACAAATATATTTCTAAAAGTTTCAGCTGTCAAAGGCTAAAGAAACTGGCTGCTTACCAAGCAGATCATGTCTGGTCACAAATACCTATTCTGTGGGGCTGAAAGTACGAATGATTCACGATTGTAATCTTTCTGGACTAAACTACCTGAAGCATCCTTTTCTTGCCAGTAGCAGATTCACTATGGCTTTAATAAGGGGTGTAAAACATGTGCAAGAGTTGATCGACAAATATTCCGTGCACCATGTTTTCGAACTGCAAGGAAGCTTGTAGTAACAAACAATTTAAGATTACAGTTTAACAGTGTCTCATGTTACAATTGAAACATGATCACATTGCTGCTTACTGTATTCAGTAATTGTGTATGCCCTACAGATTTCAGTTAATTTGTTTTATTCATTACAATTAAATTATTGTATTCGAACCATACTAACACTTTTGTCAAACTACATAAGGGTATGGGCTTCTAAAAGAGAGGAAATACGGTACTGTCAAACACTAAATCTTAATTGCCGGAAAGCTAAATGTCATCTCTCCAACCAAAACGGTATTCAGACATGAACGTTTTACTAAATTAGCATCTTAATTAAGGCAGAGGGTTCTCTGAACATAGTAAATCAACTACAAAAACATTTTTTACACTCCTAATTCACATATACATGGATTGCAATACAAAAGTCTGACTTATTTGCCCCCACATATCTATATATAGCAATCAAATAATTTAGTTTTGTGTCTGTGTAACATCTCCGGCAACTTCTTCTCTGAATTTTTATAAATATCTTAAATGAATATCTGTTGCTAGTTTTTTACATTTAATTTTCCTACCGGGAATAAATTCAATAGCCATATTTTGCTGCAACTCTTCAACTACTTTCAAAAGGTGAAAATCTCTCTGTGTAAGTTTGTGGATTCCTATTCTATGACGAAAAGCCATATGCACATCGATACTTCTAATCATAGACATTTGAATTTTGTAAAGAGGGGCTTGGTTCATGTACGATTGCTTTGATTGATTACCTTAGCAAAACGTTTTTACCTCCCTTTTAATAAGTTCTATATGTCCGTCAATGGCTTCATTGTTATTAGTCCCACCACGGACATTGACAGTGCGATTCCATACAAGTCTATGAGCTTGACCTTCACTGATCTTACCCTGCAAAAGGGTCTGTAATTGAATACAAGCTATCAAATACTTCAACTTATGGGTTCTATTATAAATTCCCAATTCGTATTTACTTGATCGTACAGAACGTTCTCCATCTCCAGCATCTATGGGAGTGTCCAAATTGTGATGTAGCAAAGTTAACCTAAATAGAGGAAATCTGGTAATTAAAAATGTCATCTTGGACAACACTAGATGTAGCTGCTCTTGATTTTGTAACTTCAGGCACAACACTATGGATATCCTTTTCATGTGCTACTGCACTCAAGTTCACATACGATTTTTCACAGTGATGATACTTTTACCTGTCAAACATAGCAAAATGTAATAATGGTTTGTCAGTTTGAATTTGAAGTAAAAAAGTATTTAATGTTCAGCACTTTTAGCTATGCATGCAATAAAAATTCACATTGATACATTAAATTAAAGAGATATGAGCATCACGCCACAGTAGTTCACAGGCTTGAAAATATGGTCGCAAACTGTATTTACCGATTTTCATTATCTTCAACATCTTTCAAATGCTCACGAACATCGGAATATATATATTCTTTCTTCAGGAAGTATTTATCTACTATACAGTTACACACTTCTTTATACCATTCAAAAATGAGAACAGACCATTGTCTATTAGAAGCACATTAGTACCATTTTTTTATTATGGTGCAATAAGTAAAACAAATTAAGCTGGTGCATGTACATCCTTCTAATAAAGCAAGTATGGTAAACAAAATTATACAATTAAACAAAACACAAACTGAGAACTGAATAAAACTGCCCTACCATAAATTATGATGCCTGGTATTCTGAACAAAGCTAGAAATCTGAAATCAGTCTGAAGCGTGTTTACCTTTTTATTGAATTCTTTAAAATGGCTACACTTTCCTTGACAACTCTTAAATAAAGTTTTAAAATTATGACATGTTAACTCTTGACATTTACTCATGGTTATGGTAAAACACGTCATACATGTATGGCCATTAGCAAAGCGGATAATGCCCAGTGAACACCATATATAATCTGATAGCAAAAACAGTACATCTGTGAATGGTCAAGATGTCAGCCATAAATTTAAACACTATGAAATAAAAATATTGCATTAATTACCTAACTTATCCTCTGTAGTAGTAGCATTTGATGGAAAATCAATATCTGTATCTAAGGTATCCATTTTTAATTCCTTTAGCAGCATTACACATATTTGAACATCATTGACCAAGTAGTAAAACCACTTGTTGGCTTTACTTTATCTGTTACATTTGTGTATTTTAACAGATTGCGCAAATACACAACAGTGCACACGTCTACTGCACTTGCTTTCATGTATGTATGTTTATGTGTAGCCTACAAGAAAACAAAATAAATAAATAAATAAATAAATAAATAAATAAATAAATAAAGAGCTTATTAACGCTTTGCTACGTGACTCTCCCCCACACTCTGTTAGGCCTTTTAAGTGGTTTTCAAACGGTTGCATCATTGATTAGTAAAATGATTCTTATGTTTTTCTATCATGGTTAAATATACATCTTTAAAACATGAATTTTTCCAAATTCGTCACATTTTGAGGAAAAAAATTTACAGACACACATTGTCATAAATTTGCCTGTGGGATGATCACATTGGCATGTCCTACTTGATATTAGATTAATAAATGTTACATGTATGTATCTCAAGAAAGTCATTTCCCCGTGGAAATCTTCGCATTTTGGAATAATGCCATCAAGTCGTTTGATTGAAGTACTACTATCATCCATATTTCTCTTGGCTTCTTGTGCTCTTTCATCGGTAAGCCTGTCGCCACCTGAAAATTTATGACAGTACCTTCAGCTGTTATTTCATGGACAATACAGAAAAAATGATTAGTCTTGATACAATAATATTCATCTGAATAATTTACTTCACAATTAAAACTAAATTTGCAGTGTGTATATTATTAGATAAAATTTAAAACTGCTTTTACATTTTGGAAGTTATTTAGAATGTAATAATCCCATAAATACTGCTGCCTTTCAATTACAGCATACTGTATGTTGGTCAAAACATTTCAATCGTTGGGTGCAACCATGGGTTTATCAAAGTACACACCTGCTCACAGAATTGTACTGTTATTCCAGTGCTTTTCATCAGTAAATGAAAATAAAAAAAACACAAAACTAAGCCATTGCAATAATGAAATAGGAAAATTGCTAGCAGTGTCACAATAATCTTGATTACACAAATAATTATTACCTAAACATACAAGTAGATAGGACTGAATCTTTAAAACAAAGGCATTTGCTGATTAGTAAACAAAGTAATAATACAGCACTGTTCTATTGAAGATGGGCAATTTTCAGCTCAGTAAAACAAGCATTATATTTCACGTACCAAAAAATATTGGTTCAGCAACTTCAACCTCACCAGTCAGACTTATAAAGCTTGGTCCATATTTCTTGGATATCATTTTTAACAGTTTTATCATATCCTTTGACTTGGTTTCATTGATGTCATACAATCCAATCACAAACTGAAAAAAAAAACTTATTAGCAATGTTCTCTATTATTGCCATTGCCATAATATGAAATTAAGCATACCAGATGGCAGGACATATGGCAGACATGTTACACATTCAATGTTTTCAGGAGTATTTTCCAGCTGTGAACTTTTCACTAAAATGAACAAACAATCTACCAGAGTGTGCCAACAATGACACCGTAGTGAGAAGGTAAAATGCCAGGTTAAAAGTCTGCAAGCAGGGTTATCCCATGCTAGCAACATCACACAGTGCAGGTACGGTAGTTAGCAAGAAAGGGTGAGATAGGGAATTTCACAAGTACATGGATTGCAACCACCAGTGGATGAATCAAAATTTAATTGTAAGCATTTTAACAATGCAGTAACTTGTTTCTCAATTTGGGGTCATAGAAGAAAAATTGCTAATTTATTGATCACCCAGTGTGGTTAAAATAATAGTTCATACTACTTAGCCTTCATTTCAGTTATATTCCTGTAAAATAAAAACAACATTAACCTAAATAAACATAACCACCCAAAATGCAAATAGCAATAATCTTTATCTGAATGTATTCATATACACTAAACCACTATTTCTTTACATGCAAAAAATATAGGACTTCAAATGGGTTTTGCATTTCATGTTGTGTATTTTAGTATCAATATTGGATAAGGTATGTACCAACTTGATTTGAACATGTCTTAAAATATCTGAAATTTCTATTTTTATATTTTAGTTTAATGTGTAAACCACATTAAAAAAATATTTTAGCATACTGTGGTATACTGATAAGAAGAAAACTAGCACAATAAAATGTAGAGCAAAATACGATTTCACATCAATTTCTTACCTGGATAGACTTTTTAGCCATGATATCAGTATATTTATGAGGCAGAACATTTGGGTAATGTTTCTTGAATGAAGTTTTTAAAGCTAGTATATTTTCTACTCCAGTCTTTCCTATGATGTGTGATAATTCAGTAATAAGTATTTTCTATTCTTCAACAGACGGTGAAAAGTCTGTGTATTGAATGTCTGTCACTGATTTCTGTGGTTTTGTATAATCCAGATTGGGTACTGGTATTCTATCAATGCACAACATCAGCATAAAGAGGTGGAGGTCCTGACTACTAGCAGTAGAGCCCATGTACGTGGGTATTATACTTTTATCCCAGTTATCACTAGCCAATGAAAAATTGCTCACAGGGTTTGCCTCAGCTTTAGCACATGACGCACAATTAACTCGGATGTCTCTGCATGAATATTGGCATCAATTGAGTACTGACTCACGGGGAAACCATTTTCAATCAATGTCACCAATGTACTAAGGTCACTGGCAGCTGGCCCAGAGAGTTTAATTTCTTGCAGCTGGGCTCCAAGAAGGCTCTGATTCATAGACTGTGAGAGCATAAGCGGACCATGACTGATTTGATGGAGAATTTGGTTGCCAACCTTTATTACTGTACTATTCCTTGTCCATGAACTTAAAAGGTGTTGCGTATGTTCATCAATGTTCTTACTTATTTCTTTAGCATTTTTATCTATGATACTTGGATACACACTATACCCCATCTTTGCAATTCGTCGGTGTGACTGAAAATTAAAAATATATTAATAAATCAATCAGTAATCTATTAAGTAAAATAGATTTGCTGTCTAACCAGTATTAAATTTACTTCTAAAACATGTGTTGGCAAATTGTGTTTACATTTAAGAGCAGTTAAAGAAAACTTATAAAGCTATCGATGATCACTAGAAGTGTCCAGATGTGTAATTGGTAGTTATGTCATTCACTGATAAATAACATTTCAAATACACTTATTATTCAAAAAACAAGCATCTGATTCTCTGGCACCAAGTTTCCAAACAGCAAACTGTCTTGGCAGTCTAATTTCCTAGCTGGGTTTGCAGAAAATTGTGATGATCACTATAAAGCCACAATTACCTTTTTAATTAGTAACAAAGTACACTTACTTGAGATAGTCCACCACCTTTTATAATAAACCCCACATGATATGCCAAGACTGACATAGTTTGAGCAGCATGTTTCAAAATTGGAGATAAACAGGGAACTGTGCGTCTGGCCCCCTTTTAAAACAGTGAGGAAAAAATTATGCTTCCCATTCGTTCACTTCGGATCCAAAATATTGGTCCGATAGCCTATTTGTGTTTGGTTGCCTGGCGACAAGTGGATGAGGGCGAGGCACTGTGTTCAGATTGTTCCATTCACCAATGAACCTTGTCAATTTATAAATAACCCTGTTATCGCTTTCTGAACACTGTATTGTTATTCTAGTTATTTCCATTCGATACGATGATCGGAAGCTTGTCGTCCATGCCATAATAGTAAATTCCTATGGTACTCCAGAATCCGGTGTTTGTTCTGTTGTCGACTACTAATCATTTTGCACAGTTGCTAGGGCTGGTAGGTTTTGAGGCTTTGAGGAATTTACGAGAAATGTTATCCGCATTTTTTTTTCGAACAAGTTTGCTTATTTACACGATTAACACTCGTGAATGACGGAAGTTTAGGCAAGCTGATCATTCTGAGCACGAACAGTAGGAATGCCAAACTATGCAAATTATATTTCAATCGATAATTTTCGCGTCAATAAAACACGGAACGCCCATCCCATCTACAGTTAAAGACTTCAATCTTAAAGTACTGGCGGTAATCAAACATTGAATTGATCCTGCCTTGAAAGAACTAAATTTCACTTGTCTGAGAATATATTTTGAAGAATGAATGATTGAAGAATAGACTTAGAGGGCTATAATTAAGACATGTGACAGCGCCCTCTATTTACCTTTTCTCATTAATCTTTATAGGTATTGCTGTCGCAGGGTTCCCCATATCAGAACCATCTACGATTGATGCACTTCAATCGTAATTTCACGTACATCTTAGATTGTACTGATCACAGGCCACAAATCACTGTTTACCCAAACTATTTAACATGCCCTTAATGTTGAGTAATATTGTTGTGGCAACACCACAATGATCTGTTTTCTTATGCTCTCGCTTCTGTTGGCTGCGTTTAATTCAATCAATCAGCTGTGTACGCGTTTGGCCACATCTATGGATACAATGATTGTGAATTACAAGGCAATTTGAGCCAGGAGTTTATTACAATTATAGCCCTGAGATTTCTATTTCTTTTTCTTACAATTTAGAATGGTAATTGTCTCTTATGTAATTCGATTAGATTTGGTAACGATCTGGATCTAATTACCATGGAAACATGTTTTTAGAATTCCTCATCTAGGAATAGGGAAGATAGGGTCAATGTAAGGATACGTAACTTTGATTGTATGTATATTTTACATATAACAAGTCAAACGATCGATGACAGACAGAGTCGATGACTCGCCATAGTATCAGAGCGCAAGCATTACCACGAAGCTTGCGATATAAGTTGAAATCGAGTTCACAATTAATTCTTCATACGTCAATATCATTCTGTAAACAACCCTTCTTTAGATACTGGTTCACTGAGATTATTTGCATATGAAGCAGCGACGAATTTTCATTAGTAATACAAATATTCATTGACGTTTATTATTTCGAGTTTAATTTTCTTTATTACAAAAGTCAACACAGCGTGCTCTTGATACCTTAAGCTAATACCTGAAATGAGTTTCTTTGTCCTTCTTTTGATGTGTTATTTGCAACATTCTCAAACGCTGTGTCCAAAAAAGAAACCAATCATTTCAGTCGTATGGTACCAACGTTTTGTGGATATCGATATTCTTTCCGGGGTTGAAATCTACATGGGCGCGAGCATTGGCACAAGTATCATACGTCATTCGTGTCGACAGAGGTAATGTACTGTTCCTAAGGGGTCGTTATACGTAACGTGTATGTCATTTGTATATCGTCATCCACTCATTAAGGTATTGATGAATACAAATATGTCATATCCCAGTATAACTAAATTCAACAACATATCTAGACAACATTTAAAGAAGAGAACATCCCGAGTCAGATAGGAATATACATATCCTGGTTTTACAGTCATGACGGGAAAAGTGTTTGCTTACCCTGTGACACAGACTCTTGATCACACAATTTAACCAAGTCTTGCGATTCAAGTGGATACCGTGATTACAGTTGGAAAGCGACAGCCATTTCTCCCTCAGATTTATTTATTACGAACATGCGCACACACATGACTTTGACAGTTATTATAACCTTTCGCACAGTTAATTATTCAAACGTACGTATGAATTAGTGCACATGCGCATACAAACATTGAAGCTATTTTGGTAGACATTTTGTCAGTGTAATTAGTCATGGCTCATGCCAGAGTGAAGGTGACTATTTCTAATGTATTCTACGTTCAAACGCCTGTGTTAAAGTCATACCATTGTCTACGTTAAACATCCAACTGTACATAAATAGTATATGCTTTTGTGAGTTCGTGTTTTGTTTTAGTTTCATTTTTAATTCGTCCATAATATTCCGTATGATCACGTGACTATGATCGAATATGAACGACATCACGTATTTATAGAGCTATTTGATAAATGCTATCGAATCTCATAACCTCATACCATGAATTCGAATCAATTACAACTTTTAATTGATAGCTGCATCAATTTGTCTAACCGATTCCTGAAACACGATTACGTATCGTTCGTTTTTCAGATCAATATCACAATCGCATGGCATAAATGACTGCCAACAAGCAATAAATCAGATTAGAGACATTTTGAGGACGACCATTATATATATACATATTAGTTAACTGTATTACGTAATATACTAACGCAACGTACTAGTATTACGATTATACATATTGGTGAGGATATATATCAGGACTGGTTTGCATTATATAATTATAATTTGTGTACATCAAATACTAAAAACAGATAACATTTATAAAGTCATAAAATATCGATCTCGTTAAATACAAATGTCCGCCGTGATCTCGTTGGGAGCGAGATAGTCACGACACTATCAAATAGCATTTTATTCTCCCGTCATCGTACCCACGGCTCCAAATGCCATGGTCACATCCACAGTCAGCTTGCGTACACGTGATAACACAATAAATACGATATTTACTATATGGGGCCGCCATCTTGAATGCAGCATGAAACTAAATAAGAGACAAGTTGTGAAACGCGTTTTTCAGAATCCTACAAATCTGGACGAAAATACCAATCTTTCACAAATATGCGATCCGTTGGGGGTTATATTAAGCCAACCGATAACAAAATGTGGCTGAAAGCACGTTGGCGGAGGACATAAAAATCGGACCAATTTCCTTTTCCTTAGCTTCAGTTTTTTTATTTACCAAAACAACTTTAATTTGACGGCTCTTGTTTGAGAATCAATATAAGAAGCGGCTTAGAGTGACTTATTGAATATTAGATGACTCAGTTGTCGCACGTTCTCATTTAGCGTTAATAAACACATCTTGTATAAATCGATGTGGCTTTTTAAATCTTATATCATATACATTTTATAAACTGGAAAATAAAAGTTTGTAGTGGTTATTAGAGAACACTTTCACCCATTTCTTAACTTCCAAAATTACGGATATATCTGTACACTAGAATATATGGTTATACGGTTTGACAGTCCATTGAATGAAGCAAGGAAAATATTGCCAGAATAATTCAGTTTCTAATATGTCATGATAGCGTTTCAAAATCGATATACATTTCTAAACTAACTAGCGTACATGGGGATACATACAGGGAGATTTTTTTAATGCGATGACATTGACGGAATAAATACAAGTCTTCGCAATTTCAATATATAAACAGAGAGATAATCCTTCTCAGAGTGACGGTATCTTTCCATCACTCACCAGCCTGGTCTAATCATTGTGGGACATGTTGAATAACATGTCAATTGGTAAAGGGTATATGGCTATATGGTTCCATGTGTTCCACTTATTATTGTCTATCCATTTATATAATTATGCATCTAACGTACGTTTCTAATTTCGGAATCTAAATGTAGGCTTGACATATTTAGAGCGCCCTCTACTTGTCTGAATCACCTGAAGCAGTGATATTGATCAAGGCTTAGAAACATGTTCTAATAAAACATCTCCCCTTTTTGTAAACAGTCACCGAAATGGATTATTGTACACAATCAATGCATAACCCGGTGATTTAAACCGCCTTTGACACGCTAGCCATTAAAAACAGATGCAGCCGACATGAAGAGCTGGCCAAGTAGCGTAAAAGCTTGTCACCAATTCAATTTAGCAAAAGAGTAACGAGGGGAATCACTCGTGTGAGCCCTTTCATATTGTGTTTGTGCCCATATAGACTCTCTTGCTTCTCTGTCTGAAAATAAAGTTGTCTATATCCGCTGTGACCTTCTAAATTCAGAGTAGCGAGAGGTCGAGTTTAAATCTAACAAGAGTATCTCCGGAAACACTTGACTTTGTTTTTCAAATCCAAGTTCAGTGCTGTAGTATGACATTTTCAGGAAAAAATACACTTTTAGTGTGACTAATTTGGAGTGAATAATTTTTATTATGATTGTCATTAACAATTAACTCTTTTATCATTATACCGAAATTTAATAAGCCATCTATAGACCTATCATAAATCGCTGCGAACGCCGTCTAGAATAATTGCATTATGAACATACAGGTACGGTAGTTGCTCAGTGAATTGACGTTGATTGCCCCTGTCATTAAAAAAACATTTCGTGAAAATTACACCTTCATTAATAGGAACCATTGCTCTACGGCTACAAATATCTCAAACACAACGTTATTTACCTTTATTGCGCTCTGTTCCACACTGTTAATCCGTGAACATAAACTCACAGTATACATAAATATCTGACTTGTTTGTACCTATTCTGCCTATTCTTCATGTTACCTGACCTGCTTTGAATACTTTCTAAGTTTCATCAGTGACACGGTCGTCAAATGTGGCGACAATTTGGCCCTGTTACTTATAACTGGTTAAGTCATTAGATTAACATCGTCTGTAGTGTAAACACGTGTAGATTGTATAATTATAATTCTGTTCACGTGCGATCTCAAACCAAGCAGACTGACTGTTCACCGGAGTCACATAAGATAACTCAACTCATGTGTCGGTACATTAGTTTTGCATGGACTCTGATTCTGAAAATGAACCTCTCTCATGGCAATACTCATTTTCAATTCAATGTTGGTACCTTCAATAAGATATTAGCAAATATAATGGAATTACTATTTCGCCCAATATATTGAAGTACAAAACAATGTTACATAAAGTGGTTTAACACATGGTTAGTTTTCAATGGCAGCTTACAAAATACGTCTTTCATCAAATTCAAAAGTGAAAACGGAATATCTTTATCGATTTATTCCCACAATTAGAACTGGAATTACATTTATCTATCTGAAACTATCAATGCCAAATCGTTTTTTTCTTCTTTTACTAAAATGGCAGAAAACGTGTAGGCACGCTTACATGCACGCTTTATAGTTAGCCTGGTTGTCATAGTGACAGTCGATATATTTCCACTTCATTCAATACTTACAAAATTGCGCGAGGTTTTGCGAGAAGTGGAAGCAAGCGTATTTAAGTGTGAATGAATAATGATCTCATGGATGCTAACGACGCTGGCGAACACACGAGTTTAAAGGTACACATGTACAGCTTAGCAAAGGCTGTGTTTACGAATTGCTAACAATATCACAGTAACGGATTACATATACATTAATGTAAGTTTCAACCAATAATACCAGTTGGCGTTTGATGTAAGAACATTAACATGTATGTGTGTTAAACTGCAGTCACCGATTTAGTGTTATCATGCAACGTCAACACTTCCGTCTGTGAGTACGCAGTCGTAAGCACCGCTAAGTGACGGGTGCTGTTATATACGTTCATCGGTGAATGCTGTTTATTTTAGTTTCTAAACTCGCTCGGTGAACAGCGTCAAGGATGGCGATGCTCGTGTTTTTCTTTCTCGTCACATTGGTAGGGGAATCAGGAACCACCGATTACCGCATTTTGCTGACACTTTCAAACTGGGACATACCATACAGTTTAGGGAGAACCGGCGCGGCGTATTTCATAGCGCTAGAGAAAGTGAACAGTGATGATTCGCTTTTACCAGGACACCGCCTTGTATATACGCGATATGACTCCGAGGGATACGATATAGAGACCATACGGGCAATTCTGAATTTTACTGAAACCGAGAAATATGCCGCGTTTTTCGGACCTGTGTACTCTGTGGAAGCAGAACCCATTGGAAAGCTGGCAATGGTTTGGAATACACCTTACATGTGCAGTAGTTGCCCCGATGATATGTTTGCCATCAAGAACTTCCGATTCGAAACCATGATTCGAACGTTCGGTACTTTTGGACAACTTGGTGGCTTTGTCAAGGCAATCGCAGAGAAATTTAACTGGGATCGTTTTGCAGTGTTGTTGGAGCTAAACACCAAAGCCCGTCTGAACCTGTTTTCGCAGCCTGTGATGTCTATTCGAAACGTTGCTATGAAGAACAACCTGACGATCGCAGAATTCGTGAATTTCAATGAGAGCACGGACACAGTTACGATGATGAGAGACGTTTCAAAGATAGCACGTAGTAAGTACATCATATGTATTATATATAGCAAGCTTTTTACGGGAAAATTCAGATTCTAAAGAGGGATTCAATAATACATACTACCAGGCTTAGGTAATTCATTTTAATCCAAGTTTTATGTAGACGACCAGGGAGACGGCAACACCATATAGCTGTATTTCCTATATGCAAAATTTCTTCTAACCTAAATTTGCCTTAGCAAATGTCTGGAATTTTGTCCAAGGGCACAATAATATCGCATAGTTTTTTTCCATTCCTGTTTCATTTACACGCTTTCATGGGCCTAGTGAGCAGCCAATGCTAACCAAATATACTAGGGCTCAGACGTGTGTGTAATCATCTGTAAATGTACTTACTTATACAGTACCCAGAATCTCAGACAGCCATTCATTCAAAAGCCGTGTTTATTGACTTTTGAACATTTTCAGGAAGCATAAATGCAGTCGAGCACCGAACATTAACATCGTTTTGCTACTAATGACAAGAACTGAGTCAATCAGAATGGATGTAAATAATTGCATGTTTTCGAGCTTTGACTGATCAATTATCTCGATAGTGATTATATTTTATTAACACCGTTCTATTGTTAACGGCATATACTACTACATTAGCTATGGGATACACTCACCGCTAAATAATTGCTTCACTGGTTGAAATAATTACACGTTGCAGGAGGTTTTCACGGTGTTCTTTAGAAAATGTTCATATGCGCTGTTCAGCATTTCCCCTCGCCCACTGGATAACGACAATGATTCTAATAAATACATCATTAACTGTTTATACAATGTAACATATTTGTTTTTTTCTATTGAATTATTAGAAGTACTCCAAATCACGCTTAAGGCAATAGTATCCAATTATATTGCATATGCTTTGTCTGTGGCTTATCTATATACCGGTATTATACATAGTATAGTTATAATTGTCGCACTATATATACTATATGTATACAATACAAAATATGGGTTTTCGCACACCGCCGGTAGTAACATTTATAATTATAAACCTGTTTGACTGATACAAGGTTGTAAAAACTGAAAAAAAAGGTTAACAGCATTTGTCAAACAAATTTTATATTTAGTATATACACAATACGTCACAGCACAGTTTGTATGAATATATCACTATGAAAAATATATCATTTTACTGACAATATACTGCGTCTGGTATTCAAACATATTCTATACACGGGGGTTACTATACTGTTTTAGACGATGTTTCATCATCAAAACCTTTAGATTTACTAGGCTCAGAACATTTCAAATAAACTCCGATTTGTTCTGGCTGGCTTCATATTTGTGTTTAAAGTCTCATTCTGATGAACATTAATTGATCATCAAATAAATGGTTTTAAAATTAAACCATATTATGTGTGAAAAGTTTATATGTGATCTCTAGATCTGATCGTGAACTTACACCTTCAGTGGCAAAATGAGCTTGCATAATTATTATAGTAATAAAGGGTATTTCGAAATTGCATATTAAAATAACAGAATACAAGATAAATTACATTTTTTAATTGATTTATGGTGCAAATATATATTGTAAGGAACTGGTGGAGTGTATGTCTGTATATATGTGTTAACAAGACAGAAACACATTTTGTTCTTTAAATGTTAGGTTAATACTCGCTTTAGCCGGGGTTGATATTATAAGATTTTAGCACAGACAAGCACATATTGTAATTTCCCCAGAGTAAAAGCGTGACCATTTGTTGAACGTATATTCTCATGGTTGTTCAAACGACGCCGATTCTTTCCTCCACTGCGTAATATACAAGCTTTATACACGCGAACGGCATGCTCACATGACCAATATAATATTTTCGAACAGGAGGTAAATCTGCTCACTCAATACACGCGTGTAATCCTGCAGGCACGTGCTATGTGTGATTAAATCTGAGACTATAGAAATAAGTTGCAAGCTTGTAGCTAGGTCGGTCGTCACAAAGAATTCTCAAGATGTCCTGGGGCATCATCATTTTTAGTATTGCATGACGCGATTCCCTCATGAGCAAGTATTACTCACTTCTTTTTAATCATGACTGAAATATCGGGATAATATAAAATCACGGATGTGTGCTTTTCGCGGTAATATTTATAATAATATGTACAAAATTATTAAATATTCACATGCGGCTTGAGCATTCAGTTAGTAAATATGTTTAGCCTGGAGTGAATATTCAGTCTAAGCTGTCACAGATCAGCAATTAGAGCATATTTAAAGCAGGATGGTTAATAAATGTAATACTTCTAGAATATATAATTGAAACTTTCAACCAGTGTAGAGCGTATCTAAATTCCAATTAAGTGATCATGATTCAGAAATTGAAGAAAAAGAAACATAGAAAAAGGCAGAATTTTGTAAAAAAATGCTACCTATATAACTTTAATTACTAAAATGTATAATAAACAAGTTTTAGATGCAACGTACAATATAATGTTAATATTAATATAGAATGTCAGCATAACGTATGAATAAATTAAAATCAGAGAAAAAGTAATATATTAGTAGATCTTTCGAAAATTATTTTTGCGATTGCAATTGTCTAGGCCTGTTATTTGCCACATTTAAAAGCGCCTTCACTAGACACAATTTTTGCAAACTGTTTATGATCATGACACATGAAATAATGTCTCAATCGGGACATGTTGTAAGTCTTTATTGTCACAACATTATGAAATTGATTTCACTAGTTTGAAATCCAAATACTGGAAAGTGCTTGCATCAGAGACAATTTTTAAAACCATAACATTGTAACAAAATCATTATCAATACACATTTTCTGCTTAACCGAGTGTGTTTAGTGAAATTTAATCCTTCTCATGAAACTGTAGAAGCAATACCTAATAATTATGAACATCGACACACATAAACTGAAACAAACAAACAAACAATAACATATTTATTTTTCATAGATTAGATCACAAGAAAGCCAGTCTTGCGCCTTTTTACCAACTCGGGCATTGATTTACCATCGTGCATGATTAATGTCATCTGTCACTGAAATTATGATAGATACACGGTATGCACATGCGCGAAATCAGGATTATATAAAGGTGTTTATTATTGAAAATACTAAATTCAATAAATTTATCGCTACGTGCACAGTATGTCTACTGACAATGGTGATTGTGTGAGCATTGATTCTATATACTTATATATGTATGTATATATATATATAGTCGATAATAAGCATTGTGGCTATTGAAGATGCGTACCGTAGACAAAAGTGTCCTTGAACTTGTTTTCACTTATAATACTTGAAATAATTCATAAATGTCCTTTAACTAAACACTTAAATGACACATTTATTTTTTATTTTGAACAATTTTGTATTTACAATGTGTTTTAATAATTTCGACAAACACTTTTCAAAAAATGACTGAAATACTACTGTTTTGATGGAAAATACAATAATACAATACACATGTTTTTAATTCAATCAGTATGCCTTCAATTAAACAGTTTTTATGTGTTTTATTGAAAATCATGTTCCTGTGATTTACTCATTTCAAAACGTATCAGCACTCGTTCGAACTGCACCATACATGGGGTAACCTACACCGTCAAAATGACGAGTTTAAGGTTAGTGACGTCACATTTGAACGGCTGTTTACATTGGACGCAGATTCGCCATATCGCCGCGACGGTATTAGAATCCTATCATTAACGCAAACGTTCCTATAACGCAAAACATTTTTCGTTGGCATTTAGGGATATAATCTCTCATTAAAGTATGACTACAAGCCGGAAAAACATGTATAATACTAAGATTATCACGAGAATGTTACAAGATGTGCACTTAGGCACAATAATGTAAAGCACACGGAAACTTACAGAATTCTTCAGAGGATGCACTGGAAATCTCCCTAAGCTGAAAGACTATTTCGATATTGACATGCCAAACAAAAAAGCTTTGCCAAATTGGTCACTGCAATCCACTCCTAATGGAATTTAATATATCATAAACAACTATACAATATCTCATGGTTGCGGACTCGTTGAAAAAAAGGATCATTGAAGCCATGCATTGGTGGTGTAGGTTAAACAAGTGTATGAAGTACAGACAATGCTAATATAATCATCACAATGCATTACATGCAATGACCAAGACAGTTTTGCTTTTGGCAATGCAACCCTATTACATGTTGTTAGATAGTACTTAGGTATATTACATTAGCAGAGAGAAAAACAAGCTAATTCACAATTCCAGAAATAAACACGCCTAAGGACCGTAGTAAATGTGTATGTTTCTCTGTTTATATAAATACAATCTATCGAGTCGCTAGGTAAGGTGATTACGATGTTCATGACTCCATTAACGACTGATGAACACGGGGTATTATTATATTTTCAGATACTGGTCCATATGTACTTTTGGAAGATTATATTTGTTGTTGTTGAATCTAATTGTACAAGTGTAGTGATGTCGATATAATAATTCAGTACTAGGACTTATACGCACCAATGCACGTTTTTACACTCGGCTAGTTTTACGGATTCACTACGGATGACGACATTTTGATACCACATTTTATTTAATTGCACCACTATTTAGGTGCTTTAATTCCAAACTAGTTCAGTATATTGCATTCATTGTAAACGGTTGCAGGACACGTAAACATATTACTCCCTGAAGTCTAAAAAAGAACATCGCTGTTAAACTAAGTAATGAACTAGATGTATCAATGTAGTCCTGTTCATTTCACATAGCTACTAATCTATCAGGTAAAATAAAACTTGCGTAGTCGCAATGATAGAATTTTCATAGACAATCAACATATCATATGCTTCTACTATAACATGTACCTAGTGTTGTCTAGAAATACCGTAGTATCCATATCAACGTAACTGGAAATAAAATGTGATTTTGTTATGCTTCGAAACACATAGAAACTCGTGTTAAGGTCTCTGGACAATTGTTAGAGAAACACGATAACTTCCATAATTAGTAATGATGAATGTCTTTCATATCTAGGTATGGGCTGAACAATTGATAAGCATATTTCAGTAATGGTAATTTAGTGGCGATTCAATATAATTTACTGATTGGACTTTATTTTGTCTTTTGTTCCATGTCTATGAATTTGTAAATTCGATGGATTAGGAATTTAGACATCGAATTTTATTTCTATTGCCATTATATTTAAAATATTTATCCCATAATGTTGATGCAAGAATACGAATGTTTGAAGTCGGATTAATCGCTCTCTCCCCATTATTTTCACACTTTAGACATACACTGTCTATTTATTGCATCCGTATTACGAACACCTACTTGTCGGTTATGATAAAATATGATCTAGGAAAACAAGCGTGATATGTCACTTGTATGGTATATATAACTAATACATGCAAGGTCGATAACTTGAGCATTTGTTTATTTGTTCTATTCCGATTGATGTTATAGATTACTCAAAACAAAAATACGCATTTGTTCCGTCTAATCAGAATTAGACGCCGGATTTTTTCTATCAGATATCGATAAGTAAGATTATTGTGTAATGAACAAATATATACTAGATTAAATTGCCCAATGCAGCATATGTATCTTTAGGCGTTGTTGCCAATCCCTGACATAATTTGATCATTATCTAAGAAATGTCTACGCTGTGTATACTGCTTGATACTATAAATACAATTCCTCAAAGATTATTAAGTTATGCTGGAAAAGTTTTCCGTCCAAGAATTACATAGGTAGTAAAATTTACACTAATAATTTTTTCTCTGAGAAGAATTGTTTTAAAACAAGCTATATATTTTATGAAACCTCAACATTCACAGTATTTAAACATTGATATTACGTAATATTTACGTGAGTACAGTGATGAAATTCAAATATGTTGTTCATTTTGATGAAATATTCAAAATGAAAAAAAAATCCTTCTCAATTGATTGATTATATATTTTGACGTTAGAATTAACCAAATTTGCATATCAATAAATGAATAAGTTGAGTTGCTGCATTGGATTTTTAAATAATCATACAATTTTCTGTGATTAATATTTTTACGTCCAGTAAAATGTAGAAAATTGATAAGCATCTAAAAATGTTCTAAAATTAACTCATACTTAACAGTGTGATTTATTTTTTGACCCCCAAATACATGCAAATATGCAAACACTACAATATTCAAAAGTACAATCAATGATTAAAAACCGATGTAGATATAGGATACAATTTCTTCAATTTGTATATTTTCTTACATTTTTTGTTTATTTATGAATATTTTGATATCGGTCGCCTTAACTACCGGGATACGATATAACAAACATCTTAATAACAGCAAGTAAAGGCATAGAAAATAGTCAATGAATAACAAAACAAATACATACATGTGAATCTAATTTTATTGTAATCAGATTGAAGTAAAATCTCACGATGAATGTATCGTAAGTGCAATTGCAAAATCATACTAAAAATGGTTTGACCAAAGAAGTGAGTAGCGATAATCTCAGTTGTGACATCCACTATAACGTATAACAACATTACTCATTATACTAACATATCTTATCAAAGACGTAGGTGTTGTTATTACGAGAATACAGTATCGACTGTCACATAAACGGAGATCGAGATTACGAGAATAACGCAACGTTTGCTGCAGACATTATCGATAGACACATAACGGAGATCGATGCAGCTATATACTGTCTAAGAGTATATTTTTCTATTATTCACCTTTCTGGGCCATACGACCAGAACGTATGCATCTAAGCGATGGGCAATGTAGTGTGGCCGCCATTCAGTACACAACTACGCTAATATAGTTCATGGTGTGTATTCTCTTAGTAATGATTGATTCATACATCTCATTATATACCTTACAATTGTGACATGCTCTAACGTGTGGAAATTAAAATATATATTATTAGCAAGCGCGTAGTAATGCCTGGCAAATACTGTGGAAATATAACAATATTGAAACGTACAACAGGCTCACATTACATAGATTGATTCTACAACATAATATATTATAACATTGTCTAGCATATTACGAATAATTCCTAGCACAGACTATGCTTAATTAATACATGATGTCGAGCAATACACATTTATGCAAATATACACCAATAACACAAATTGAATCAATACAAAATTTAAAGAGGGGTTTTCGCGCACAACGTGTGTTCAAATTTTGTATACGCATGTGTACGTTACATATGGCCCATAACAAACATAACGTATTGCGACGACCACCCTTTTATTTTAATAAATATTAATGAAAACGGCCAAAACAAACATATACCGTACTGATTGTAATTGGGCAACTGCCAAGGATTTAAAGCCGTAATCACGTTATGGCATGGAAGACAAGATCAATAATTTAATTTGTCGAGTTTGGCGGAATATCCCTCAAATTTTCGCACTGTAGTACAATTATTAATGTTGAATCGATGACTGTAAACAATGGAATAAAGTGATGCCAATATTTTAAGAAAGAACAAATCACTGGAATTACTCGACTAATTTAAAGAAACTGCTGACTCGGGTAATAACATTTGTTATATGACTCACATCAAATGGTTTCCAGCGAAGTCTACGAGACAATGTAGCTTTATAACTATTCATTGTTATAATTAGTGTCTAGTGTTTGCTTACACTTAACTCCTACACTAAGATCTATTTCTATAATCACGAACAATCTAGTTTTAAATCCGAAATCAGTTTGGGTCTCGGACTTTCTGAATTGATAAATGTTAGTACACGGCTTGTTCGACATGATCCGATCAGCGCAAGTATCGCCGCTACATTCTATTTTAATCATGTACTAGATAGGTTTGATTGTTAGCATTTGTGCGTACCAATTAGTTACAGTTTTACATGTCTCAAATGTAAACTCTTACTAAATTCATTTGAATTATTTGATATAATTTAACAATATACACAACATTACTATTCTTGCTGCATATAACAGTTCTTTATTTCATCCTGCTTTAACTATATGGAGAAAGACGGTATTTTAACGCTTTTCAACAAAAATATATTTCGTAATAACTAGCAAGTATTTATGAAGCTTGTGTTTATTCAATCGTCTGTAAGCATTTATTAGTATACCTGTCGATGTACATCCACGTAAAAGATAACGTAACTGAAAAATTTTCGAACTGTTATTGTTATGTCTATGCATCAATGTGGTTCTCTGAAATGAGACAAGGTGTGATAATAACGGAGGCAAGTTCAATTGCAAGATTAATTGATAGCAGGACAAGACATAATTTAAATATATCCCTCACTTGACATAACTTTGTGTTTTCACATGTAGTCATCATCTCGAAATAACACTTCGCGCCACATCATACATTCGAATGAAATTTACGTTGTTCAGGGGTTTATATTACCGTTTATTTTTTATAACAACCTATATTGTAAACGCTATGTATAGAACATGCGCAAACCCTCCAGGATTTGCGCTATACTCACTGGTAAATTAACGCTGCCCAACAACTCACCAACAGCGTCGAACTGCCTCCGGTAAATAGTATAAACCTTAATGTGCTTCACTGGCCTCCATTAGGTGCATTAAGCAGAAGTATTGTGGTGTATTATTTGCGAAAGTTTCTTTTCAACAAGATTTAAAATATAAAAACATATTTTTTCCGCACAGGGAAATCAGTATTATGTGTGTTCTTTTCAACTATGCATAGTGACTACACTTTGTTATAAACGAAGACATATGTCAGTTTATTAGATTTATATATAGAGCCATTTCTCATTCAAGTGCACTCTCGCAATGGTGAATTGGAGTTTATTAATACGTAGGAGATGTATGAATCGCGTTCTACTCGTGCTGTCTTTTGTGGTGATATAGTCAAAGTGCTTTCCCGCTGTGTACAAATAGCTGGACTCACATGAAAGGAACTTGAGGTCTTTTGACGATGTGCACGTTTTCTGGCGATTCTGATCTGCGATAACGGATGAAAATACTTCTATTTCTCAGCGGTATTTACAAGAATTAATCATTAAAAGGCAAGCCGATCTACGCTTTTATGCCGAGACTCTTCAAAGAAAGGTATTGTCAGCAAATCAAACTGTTTGAATTGTGCTGTATTTAGTAGAATATACAGTAGTGTTGTACCAGCCTTGTTTTGATCTGAATGTGGAAAAACAAATCAATATGACATTTCGAGCAGAGGAGAAGTATTGATTTCGAAATAAATATATGCAGTGATTCGGGTTAAAACACGGTTTTTCACACACCACCTAATGTCATAACATGATATGACATTTTTTAGGTTATAAATTGCGAAAATATGTTTAATATGTAGTGATCTCATGACACTGCAATGCTATCGTATCAGAAACAATCAGGGTGCAATACAGTTTGCATTTTATGCAAAAAAATTTTGTTACTCCGTAAAACAGGAAGTAATCTTGCCTTCCTGTTTTACGGAGTAACAAAATTTGCCAAGTACCGATATCCAATTGATTGAATTGTCTTTGCTATTTGTAACATTTAAAGAATACTAGCTATAAAACATATTAGCTGTATTTGGGTAATATAATTTAGGCAATATAATTGCGCACAGATTCACCCATTAACAACGTTTTGAAAATTTATAAATAATGTTACAAACAAGAAATGTATGTACGCTTTCATTATAAGAGCAAACATACTTTTAATTCCAGTATACATCTAATCCTATTTCACAAAATGGTTATTTTCCAAATCAGTGAAGCAACATATTACATTCTAATTGTTATACACGTGAATCGATCAGAACACAATCAGAACACGTAAAGTTACAGCAGAGCATACACTGATGTTTTATGGCTAAACTTCTCAAAGATGATATCATTTAGATGAGGTCGTAGATTGGTTTCATAAAAAAGTGTGTCGCATGACTGACCTTGATGTTTAAACAGTTCGTAACATGTGACTAACTGACTCATTCCGGTGTTACGTAACATTATGTTTGGTCTAAAACACACAATTGATGTGATAAGAAGCAAACTATAACAGGTTATATTAATGTTTTATAGTGTTTTACAATTTGAGTTTTAAATTATGGGTAAAATAAAGGTGTATAAGAATAAATTTCATTTTCTATCAATATACATTTTTAAAAATGAGAAATAAGTATAGAGAATGTAAAAAATATGTTAAATACATAGAAGTACTTATTAGAGTGAATTTATTTTTAAAAGGCTTGGGGATTTTGTCAAATTATGATGAGCAAATCATTCGAGCCTTTAAACATGATGTGACAAATGTGATCGTTTATCTAGTTGATAACTGTCGACACCCTCGGTCGACACTCATCTGTTATAATATGAAGAATGTCTGATCAAATCTATGTGAATTTGTCTAAAGAGCATTTACTGTATGTTTAATATAATTAAAATTTCATGTACTAGATTCTATTTTTCTACTTTTCTTGCGATATCACAGTATGAAATAAATAAATGCCGCAACGTAGTTATATATAAATTTCCACAACACTTAATATTGAACAATTGCGCGAAAATATTGTTCTATATAACTATATTGTTCATTTCAAAACATCACATCAAAAAACTTCTTTTTTGCACGAAGTCGGCAAATAGCAAATTGTGATATCTCAATTCTCAATCTGATTCGATAAGACAATTACAAAGGAATGATTTCGAATAAGGTAAAAGCGATATTACTTTTTGACTTTGTATAGGATACTTGTGTCTCCTAACATAGAACAATCTCTATTAACAGTTACATTTTTACTGAAACGTACTAATGTCATATCCTGAATTATTTTAGTGAAATGTGTCCAGTTAGTGTCTATATGTGTCCAGATAGTGTCTATATCGAGTGTTTGAACAGTGAGAATTTCCAGTGCAAACAAATACTGCGAAGCCAGTGGTTTGCTGTTCAACAGAGAATTATCCATACACATGTTTTGGAAAGGAAAATATAATTTATAATATAAAATGTATTCCTAAAATTTAATATTGCGCTTATAACGTTTTAAATCACCTTCGGTAAAGGTATGTTCTAATTACCGCGCATCTAGGTTTGATATATAGTCGTGGCTACGGGCCATTGTTAAAATGTCAATAACATTACGCGAAAAGAACAGAATAAAAGAAATGAAATTACAGAGCCGAGGTCCAAATATCGGAGAGACCTAATCTTGTATTATATAAAAGGAGAAAGTATTTTTTTTCTCTACATAAATTCTTTTCATGGTACCATGGCTAGATATATGTGATATATTCATACAAGGGGGAAGCAACATTTCCCCTCTAGTCATTATGCTTGTGATTATTTAATTTAACTTGGCTTTGTCAAATGGAATCGTTCAGAATGTCAAACAGTACGTGTTACGTCATAGCTACATAGCATTTGACCTATGACTACTTGCAATCGAAGTATAATTCACATGTCTCCGGTTCCGATTATGGACATTGATAACACTTTGAGGTGGATTGATCTCCTCTTCTCAAAAGCCTTCTTCAAACTTGTCTTTTAAGAGTTATGATTATTCTCAATCGAATATCACGTGCATTGCATCTAATATATTGTGTATACTGTTTGTGTATATTGAAAATATTGCTGATTTGAAAATAATGGAAATTTGTCTGAAATTCCTGTTGAGTGATATTTGTTTTATTCTAATGGGATATGTTTGAATTCGAGTTTTACACGTACCGTTTTATCCACATGCCACGGCATTAAGAATTCGATGCAAGGCGCAATGTACGTGTACTTTGCTGAAATAAAATATTACAAATAGAATGACCTCTACTTATGTCTTGTATATGAAACTAAAACCTCGTAGTTCATTCACATTTGTGTCATGTGAATGAACAACGAACACGAGAGTATATCTCGAGCATTCTTACAACAATAGCAATTGACGTGCTGTCAAAGGTCTGAGCGATCATAAAAAAATCAACCTTACAATGACAGACTAGCGAAAAACTTCTATTATAATTGAGTGACGCATACACTCGTTGCTATATGATTTCGAATTTGAGAAGCATGGCTATTCTACTTAATGTTACGAACTGTCATATGCCAGAAAGGTTAATAATGACAATTATTACAGCGCTTAGCCACTTTCCATTGCAATCGAGAGCACTTACTCAAATGTAATTGAAACTCTGAAATGAGGGTACAATAAAACGCAAAACGCAGTATATTAAATATGATTGAAAAAATACGATCACGTCGGCGTCAGTCGTGGTGTAAAAGAAATGAACAAAGGTAATTTTCTGTAACTACACATGGTAACTTGGGAAAGTGTTCATGGCAATAGACTGTACACACGAAAAATGTTTAACACGATTTACCAAACGTCAAAGTAAAACTGTACAATAGAGTTTGGAGAAAGCTACAGCATATGCTGAATTTACCCTAAGTGTGCGTGTCTTCAACAATAGCAAAAAGCTCTTCAGAAATATATGAATATATGCTTCAATCAGTATCGCGTATTTCCGATTAAACTACAGCGGTTCTGACTGACGTTTTTTTTCGCGACACAATATTGTTTTGTTTCGTATAACGCCGTCGTCTCTGTGTGTGAATGTAAAGGAATCACTGATGTATTGTGGTATGCTTCGCACGATTAGTCGCTATTTCAGCATGTTTCCGCTCGTATTATTGATGGTCACGTCTTTCTCTATCGCGGGTAATCATGTGATGTGCGCAGTAATTTCTACAATATTGTGTGTTCTAAAACTCCTGATAAATAGCCGCATCACCCCGTAATGTAACACCTAATGTAATAGCTTATGATTGGTAATTCGTTTGAAGATTGTGATGAACAAGTGCTTACATCATTGCGCATGATACCAACAAAATTTAATAAAATAAATAAAAAAACATAAGTGCGAAGCGGCACCCTTGTTTTACGTCATACCTTGCAAATGTGTAGCATCGCAAACCAATACAGGGGTATTTTACAGGGAGTACATTAATGAAACAAACGAATAATATAACAAAAGAGAAAAACCATCCGACAGACTAAATCGAGTAGATGTACATACACTCGCTGTATATTAAATCAAATGCATTTGCAAGTATAGTTGCTAATAAAATGAATAAATAAATTGCACAATAGAAAGGTAGGTAAATTTATTATATTACGTGAAATGCCAGGGAAAAAATGAGAATGGTCCACTATGGGTGGCATTAAAATAGATGCAGCGGGGACAGTCTCCAGTTAATCCGGAAAAGGCCCTAACATATCATTTTTGTTACTGCTGTTAGGGGAAATTGTTTGCATTATTTATTTCTCATACTGTCTTTCTATGAACAAGAAATTAATTAAACCAGCAAATTTGAAGTCTTTAATATTATGAAATTGTTTGTTAAAATGTTGCGCAACTATTGTTGGTTTCGTCGTCTTGGTACTCGTCCAGTTCCCCCACATATAGTTGGTTGGTTGGTTGGTTGCATTTGGTGCAAATTATAATATAAAATTGTGTACAGATTATTTGTCTATAGGATGATTTAGTTATGTGATTGGTAATTCAAATACATGAATTGAAAATGTTTGCATTTACCCCAAGTCTCGCAACGTCAAGTTCATTTGTTGGTATGGTTGGCTCCCAGTGGTCTAGCTATTTTCTTGACGTCTAGACCCTGCTCTGGAAGACTCTTCTGTGTCTGCGTTGAATTCAATTCTGTGCCAGTGTTGTTAATAGTTGATAGTACTTTATGGAAATTAGGAACGTATTTAATAACGGTACGCGTTCTTTATGTGAAGCTTGTGTTCGTGTTGTGTTGACTATCTCTCTCTGATTCATGGTGCCTACTTTATTGATGTGAGCGGAAACATTCCAAGGTTGTAGTAGCGAGTTGTGAAATGTTTTCTGATTTTATTAATTATCGTATTCAATAGTAGGTATGTAAAACATATTCGTTTGAGTTGGCTTAATGAAATGAGTACTAGGTTGCCTTTTTTTATTATTTTTTTATCATTTGTGTAGTGAGCAAGATGGACATATTTCCCAACTGGCTGTATATCTTGATTACATTTTCTGATAGATATGCATCAACGTGTGTCTGCTATATGGTGTGTAAGGTGAGAGACCTTTAGTGTTGAATGGGTCAAAGTTCAAAAGGTTGATAGTAGCAGCACATCATGTTTCCTAGCACTGTATTAATAATGATGTAACCCCGTGAATATATGCGGGATGTAAGGTTTTGTTTTTATGTATAAATTTTGTCTCTATAAATGTGTTGGTGGCATTATATTGAAGCATTATATGTTTCAGTGAATGTATATTTCACTTCAGAATTGGACGACAAACAAACAAACAAACAAACAATTGTCTTGTCTATTACAAACAAACACGGATTTGTGAAGACCTATTTAGTTTATGCTCTGATGTGCTACTGACATTCATTTGACCCTCTTACAAAAATAATACCACTGTGTGCATCATTTCACCATATTCTATCGTTCTTCTCAATAAATTTGCATGTGTGTTTTGACATTTGACATCTATCTACATCTTGCGAGCTTTTCTGTTTATCTGTCATTCAATGTCATAAACTACGTGATGGCCTTTTAATCAAATTCCCTGAAAATGCACATTTTCAACCTTTCCCATCTTGTCTCAAGCGTGTGCTGATTACCCGTGAAAAGTAACGAGAATATTCTTCGAAAACGTTACCATTATTTACTTCCATTTCGTGAGACTGTTTTTAATTACTTGATACTTCATTAGTATCATTATTTGGCAATACAATTTAATGACAATAAACTGTATTTACCTTTGTAGTCATTATAATAGCCGCCAAGGGTGAAACGGTTCGAAATTTGATGCTGAACGCATATGATCTTGGTCTTATCAATGGTAGTTATGCTTTCTTCTGCATCGAGTTCTTCAAACAGAAGGATACCTTTGGCGATTTCTCGTGGATTAGTCAAGATGGTCGAAATGAGGACGCCAAGAAAGCATATGAAGCTTTGTTTAAATTGTCTTTCTACAAGCCAGCAAACAATGAATTTAATAAATTTGCCGATGAAGTGAAGCTACGTTCAAAGGCTGAATTTGGTTACGAATATGGACCAGACGAAGAGGTAAAGTAAATGTATATATAATTAATCTTTATGTAAGATATTACACTAATATAGTTGTCAGCATCAAATTCTGAAAATTTACGTCAACACACTTAAACTTTTAACCTACCACAGCGCTCAATAACATCAAAAGCGACAGATAATGGCCATTTGCAAGCTTTCTATTTAGAGCATTTACAATTAAGATCCTGGCCTCAGCTTTCAATCCATTACGATCAACTTGACGGTACACATCAAGAAAGTGATGCACAGATAGTTATGTTACCAGTGCTGTGTAGAATAATCATGCAGCAATTGTCACATCCTTTTCAATCTTCGGTCGTAATGGAAACGGTCGCCTTAGAATTTGTCATTAATTTGTCATTGTTGTTGATCTGTGGAAACAGTGCTGGTAACGAAAACAACAGAATGCATTGCATGAATCTCCAACATAAATCAAATAAATTTATGCACTTCTTTGTTAAATTCTCGATTACGTAAAATATACATAAATACACACAGACTGTGGGAAACATACCAGACGTCGGAAGCAATGAGATCGTCGGGAGTGTAACGAGTAACAAACACGATAATACATTCAATTATACTCTGATTTCAGAAATTCATTAGTATACGAATTTGGAACGTATATTATTCATAAATCAGTCACGCACATACTATACAGAGTAATTATACGACATAATATATATATATATAGTTCTCAGTTGGGGTCGGGACAATAACATGTGAATCATTGGATGTTATATACAATATCCGTTCTATTCTATCACATTGATGTTAGTGCTTTTAATATTTAAAAAAAAGGATTTAAATTCCTTTAAACCAAAAATGTATCATCTGTGAATCGCTTTATCATTTAAGAGGGTTATCCTTAATATCAATCTGATTATTTTCTGCATTTTCTATGTATTCATGAATGTACATTTACATACATTTTCAAAATTACAGGTACATTTACGAACATATAAATTCGAAACGCGAGATTCGAACTCGAAGTCGGCATAACCGTTATATGTAATGAATCTCTTTGAAAGATGTCCTTGATTGTATGTTACTCGAGATAACGTGCATTTCAGCAACGTAATGTTCCATTCAAGGTTCATCGATTGAACGAACGTCTAAGAACTTGTTTTACAATCAACTATGAATTGATTTCACAACTATTGATTATACATACTACTTCAACTCAACTTATTACATTGAATGATGAGCAGGACTCTAAAGTTACATTTATTCTGTCTTAAGTAATTATTATTTTCTGTGCATAGATATATCACACTGACAGTGAGCTAACGGTGAGGTATTGTTTGTTTTGTAAACAAACAAAGCAAATAAGTTAAGCAAATTCTAAATCCCTTATTCCGGCGTGTCTTGCCAGTCGAAAACACTTGACAGATTGGAACACGTTTGAAAAAAACCCCCAATAACATAGACGCGTTTGTTAGGAGATTTAGTCCAATAGTAAGATTCAGATCATGTACTAGAAACTATTGAATCTGAGAGTACTAGTCCAAAGGGAGCCTGGAGTATCGATCTTACGCACACCACTGTTTAGATAATAACATTCCTCTACACTTGTACGTTACGATATGAGTTAATCATTACCCAGTATACATTGCGCAGAATTAATGCGTCTTTAATGCATATATTATGAATATTCATCTGCTATCTTCGCTTCACATTATTTGTTAGCATAGTCGACATGCCTATTTATTTTTTCCTAAAATCCAAATCTATTATTGGCCTTAACTATTGAAAATTTACTCAATGGGAAGGCCTATTCCACTGGCCAAGATTCATTCACTAACGAATGCCACTTTGGGGAACACTGATTAAGAGCCGCAGGTGCTTGTATTCGACCGAGCCTGGTTGACGCCAGGATAGCGCATTAGAATTGCCATTTGATAGAGAGATGTCCACAGTCCTGTCATGTAGTCCCAAACATGAATATGACTTCTGTGGTAAAATGCACGAGGTGTCAGTACGAGCACTTGCAATTTGCACATACAAAAAAGGTCAGTAGAGACAACAGTGACATTTAATGTCCGGAACTGTCGTCTGGCACAAACAAACTCTAAAAAAGTAATTTAGAAAAGTACGTTACATAATTTGTATGATGTACGTTACATATTCAAACATTGGATGAGCATGGTCATTACTTTCATGCCATATGTGTTCATTGAAGAGCGGACTTTCATAATAGATAACATGTTCGATGTCACGATCATTATATACTATATATGAACATTTGTATTACGAAATACCGAAACAAACATGAACACATGCATGATAACAAAAACAAATAGTTTGCTTTCTATTTTACATATAAGGTCCCAAATCGCCGGTGAAATTTTAATAATTTAACATACTTTCATTTTTCGATTTTTTAATCGTCAATTGCACCCCTTTATGTGTTTGGGTGATTATATTAAAGTAACAGGTGGGTTGATTACATAGGTTCTACGATTAAAGCAGAAAATGGAGCTAGATCACTCAGCAATGTTAATAAATATATAAGTATAAAAAATGTAGATCTGTCGACTATTAACACGTTACAAGACGGCTTCGCGAACGAACTATATTACCCCAAGGGCATCTCACGCATTTATATTATCTAAACCAAGATAACTATGAATAGAATAGTGATCCAATTATTCCACGAAACGTCGTAGGCATACCAAACACGGCTCTGTTATTCGCAGTATAATCTTAGACAACGTTTGCTGACTTCTGGTCTGATCATACTAAGATAAAACTCCATTAGTTTTCAACGTTCTTTACCCAGGAGAATGTCGAGGTTGTTGTTTTAAGTTGTGGAGTATCTTTATTAAATCGTGTTGTATTTCCTTGTAGGTTTCAGTTCTTACAGCAGTTGCTCACGACACTGTAATACTATACGCTATAGCACTTAATGAGACGTTGTCGGAGGGTGGTGACCCGTATAACGGGACAGAGCTTGTCTCGCGACTTTACGGAAGAACCTTCAAAGGTAGTATATCACACTGTTATCAAATCGTAAAAGGCATACATATCGTTTACGCTGCGTCGTTTCGTAATTCATATGTGAGAATCACTCGGTTTTATAAATTGAACAATTATTCACTAACACCGCTGTGTATTGGCCGTAACTTGAACCTAATTTTCTTAATGCACTATATAATTAGCAATGACCGTGAACCACTTTGAACCATGTATTAAATTAAATTACAACACCATACGCAAATCAATATATTAATTTATATTCCTATAAACACAAAACGAACGACTAAAAACATATATTAAAACGAGGTATATGTATCATCGGTGGATAGTTGAGTACTTTTGCAAATAATTTGATTTTTATAGACAACTAGCTTGTCAGGCATACGTCTTGGCATCACATCCATTGAAAGTAAATGCTAAGGTTCAACAGTGCATATTACAGGTATCAAATAAAGCTATGACCCATGTGTGTGTATACACTGTTATGTGATATACCTACGTATGGCGTGACTTATTTAACATGGTCGTCGTCGGACAATTAAATTAATTATAAAACTTGGGTCGCCATTTGTGTTTCAGTGAACCTCATTGGTCGGTGCTAAACACAAAGTGACAATTCGGTCTGAAAACTAAATGAATAAAGTGCTTTTCTATTTTACACGGAGATGATTGATTAGGCATAATTGTATACGTAATCACTATAGCAACTTTCTAATGGGTACAGGTGGCTGCGTTTCAGTTGCCCATTACGAAACATTTGTCCAATCATGACTTTTTAAGGTAGGTCATTCACCTGATATGTAATTGCTTTATAGTGGCGATAGAATTCGACTTAAATTCATACAAATCCAGCAGGAGAGTATTAGAAACATCAGAAGTACTGATTTACAGATATAAAAGCACAATTCTGTTCAGAATCGAGTAAATAATATTGAAACAATCAGCACGTAGTTGCCTAGCCCAGTGTACTGTGCATTGATTTGCATAAATACAAAATGTATGTTGTACGCTCTGCCATTTAGTCATGATTAATTCAATTTATTTATTTAACACTTTATTTAAAGAGGGTAGGCCAATTTACAATAAAGTAATTTTCATTGGGCCCTCTGTAGGGACAAAACACACACTATACACACTATAAGCTTCAGCCATTTACAACAAATTTTTCACTAAGATAAATTTTGTAAGTTTTCTTAAAAATGCCTAATGAGGTTGAATTTCTGACATGGAATGGTAAGTTGTTATATAGGGTTACCCCTCTATACTGAAACGTCCTCTGACCCATGTATGTGACGCGATTTACATTGCATATGCATTCAAGTGTGGCCACTTTACAATTAGCATATATATTATAGCTTTACGGGTCCGGAGTATTAGTAGAACACTCGCTCGCGTAACCAAAAGTCGTCTGAATGTTAAAGGGGAAGTCAAGGCAAGCAACATAATGCTCCTTAAAAGAAGAACTTCCTAAATGTAGGAGAATGCAATTAACAGTTTTTATATCACTTTTATACTCTAGATATTCAACTTTTCATCAGTATTATGTAGTCCGCCATATTGATTCTCCAGAAAAGGAGTGTGGGGTGACGCATATCCACAGTTGTGAAAAATTGAGAAAATGTATTCATCAATAACGTGAGAAATACTGATGTATTTTTTTGCACATTTTTGTTGTGCATATTACTCATGTATATAATTATAGTAATGGAAATTAGAATGTTACTAATACACAAAAAGTGAAAATATTGTCAAAAACGTGAACAAAATCATTATTTTAGTCGCACAAATAGAATGAAACTTGTGTGTCCCAGTTTTGTGGTCAACAGGTTATATACCACCAATGTAATCTACTCACATCGATAAATTGTATACAACATGAGAAAATTAAGCATTTGGTAGAAAAACACAAAAATGAATATTTTCAGTTCTGTTGCCATGACAATTATTTTATATGCATGTTTGGAACTGGTACATGGTGGATGTTCTAATCTTCCAGCCAATTCAACTTTTGAAGTTATAGATAACATAATTTTCTCAATTTCTGACAATATTTGGAAGTATTATGTTGTTAGCCTCGAATTTTCCTATATATAGAAGTCGAGTGGTTCTGTTCTTAAATTAAGTATTCTCGGCGAGAGTCAGAATCGTACTTAATATATACATTGATATTGACTTAGACTATTACGGTACATCAAATCCTAGACCTTAGAAAACACGGACATGTAATTCCTGTCTACGACAAAGTATAATGCAAATTGTGTGAATAGCGGGTTACATGTTTTCTTCAAGTTAATCCAATTAATTTTTACAACTACTGAATTTATATGTTTACTTGTTACGCTTCTGTATATATGTGAACATTGATGCTATGTTAGTTTGTCACAGTGAAATATCGTGGTTCTAAATATTATAAAACAGCCCAATGTTATAATGATACACAATTGTAAGGCAATGTTGTTTACTTGCCCGTTATTGTTGAAATATTGGATTAAATAATTTTTCCATCGACGTGCGACATCGACATCTTCACTCTTATCCATGAAATCGACTTGGCAATTCAGTTTTATTAAAATGTAATTATTTTGATTATATTTAACCACGAAGTTTGCACGATCTGTGTAGCTGCACCATGGCAACATCAATTATTTGATGGAACGTGTCATGATAAATCATCGATATTGATATAGGTTTGTTAAGTGTTTCGGATAGCTAAGCTGTCATGTAAACAGTTGGTCGGCTCCTTGATTTAATATATGTAGTCAAACACCACATATAAATAATATCTGATGGATTATGGGTAATCCGGTGGATTATAGCCGATTATTGGACAATATGTGATGCAATAGGCATGTGAGTGTTCAGACGCGGCGAACTAAATCTCTTCAAAAGGAGTGCAAGATCGTTTTGATTTGAACATAATCCATTAAAAATAAGGCGGCGTAGCGTCTGCGCCTTCATATTGTCTGATGAAATGCCGCTTTGTTCATCTCATTTTACACGCTCCAATTTAGATTCTGCAGAACCATGTATGTGTCGTTGCTTTGTGTCCTTTGCATGACATACAAAAATAATAATTTTAACGCTTTTTTTATAATCTGATTTCCAGGTATCCAAGGCAATGTAACCATCGATATGAGCGGCGATCGCGATGCCGATTTCATGATGTATGACATGACAGATATAGAGAATGGCAAATTTGAGGTAATTGCGTTATCTTATTTTATCGGTCAAAGATTGAAGTATTTGAAATAATAATTTTCATAATCTCACTGCTGAAATTTAAATTTCAATACTATTGTTAAAAACAAAATATATCCACTTTTTTCAATTTCCATCTGTAGATTGTGTCATGCTATTTTGTGAGAATATCCCAGCATTATTATCAATTTTTTTCGCTGTAAAATATTTCTAAACAAGTGTGTTTGTTATTATTTCGTTAATAGAATAGTATTTGATGCTTGATGAAAAACGCCGTTTGGAGCTTGCGATGAATCATAATCCAGCAGCCATATCAGTGTGTAACATAAAAAACAGAGATAAACCATATTGCCTCTTTAAGCGTGTACGGCTCATTGATTGTATTTCTGCCATGTAGAGAGTCGAAAAGATTAGTTTCACTGACGAAACAACACGTGTAATTCTCAGTTATAACTAACCAAATTACGGTGATCGCGTCCACCATATGCCAACATTTCTATAGAACGATTGTGGTGAAACCAAGTAGTGCTATCCGTGAGGTTATATTTATAAAATAAAGTGATATGCACTCACATGATTACGTGAAAGTATGACAAGGATGGAGATATCATGGGCAAGACGTTAACGTACTCGCAGAATAGAAAAAAAGACTGCGTATTATTTGATAACATGTTATCTAACAATGAATGAGAACGCATTTTAACTAAAGCCGAATATTAGTATTCGTATTTTAATATATGTGTAAACTCATGATGTCACTACGCGTTATACGTTTCCATCATTTTTGTTTCTGAATCAAATGTGACATTTTGGCACAAAGTATTGTACATCCCTACGTGCCTTATTTTCGCTACATCGCACGATCGTGTCCAAACATGATTCGTTGCTCTTTTGAATTTTCGCTAAAAACCGTAGTTTATTGCAATGACAATTGATTTGTAATTATGCTGAAGTAAACATTATGGGAATTAACAAATCATGTAAATTCCCATAAACAGAGGGGCGTTAATTTTAATTGCCAACAGACATCCAGTCAAATGTCTGGATATAGACGACTATAAAAGCAACAATAAAATAATAAAGAACATCATGAAATGTATCGAAGTGAAGGAAACAATCATATATGTTAATATATATGATAATATATTTCAACACCACTGATAAATTTCAATGCAACATAGAGCAAAAATCACTGTATATTAATAACTTGGCGCAGACAATAATAAGCGATTACGTTTCTTTAATTAAATCTTTCAGGTTGTGGGTAATTACTTTGGAAATAGAAAGGTTTATGAAGAGGTGGAAGGTCGGCCCATTCATTGGCCTGGTGGCGCCACTGGTCCCCCGGAAGATGAACCTGAATGTGGATTTCATGGCGAATACTGCCCAGAAGAAGGTTTGAGCAATTTAATCATTCATCTATCACATTAGTTGCATACTGTTAGGTAGAACATCGAATAAATCCACATTTCCACATGTCTATAATTAGTACATCACATTAATGTGGGGTTGAGGCAATATAATTCACACTCATTGAATTTTATATAAAAATAACCGGAGGTACACGCAATTGCCATTTACAATTGCGACAGAGGCCTGGAAATAGCAATAATGATTAATAGGTTGATAAATTTTACATATAACCCTAGAAGGTGTATAGTAAACCTTGTCGAAACTTCTGAAATGGCGTGAATGTTATTACTCCACTCTGTCTTGTATTTATAATTAATGTAACCGTTAATGTAACCGTTATATCCACTGGTATAGAGCCTGTTAATCCAATGTACGTAGTTGCTTCCATCTTTGCTGTATGTTTAGTCGTATTGGCAGTCATTATAGTGGTGATGTACAGGTGAGTATTATTTATTTTATACTATTTCTGAGTTGTTTTCTTCTTTTGTTTATATGCCAGCATATATTGACCGTGATTGAAGGTGTATTATCAAATATTACTATTAAACTACAGCTAAATTGATCCGCTTTTCCATCCAGTCCCTCCGCCGGGATTAATGCGACAAAGGTTTTGCAAAATAATTCCATGATAACATTATATAAATTGTGTTACGGTTGAATGTAATGGAAATAGTTCAATATAGATATGCTGATAAATTCATAAATTGTTTGTATGTAAAAAAGGCGTGATTTACCATAGTTGTATATTTTGAAAGTGACGTTGGAGGCAATTGCTAAGAAAAGTGGAGCGAAAAAAAGTATCACTAAATTTTAACATATGACAAAAACTAATTTAATAATATATGGGTAAAAAAAGTCTATTTTGCCAAACAGAAAAGATATCATCCTCAGCACATAGCAAAAGCACGACCTTGACATTTCCAAAACTGAACCCTTTTTCAGAAATTATTTAAGTACTGTATATTGGATTTTGGTTTACTCCAATCAATTTTTATCTGACAGTGATATGTTTTTTTTTACATTAACATTATAATATGAATAATTCCATTTCACCACTCATGTGATCGTCGTGTCTCGTTGAACAGACACGGTGATATAACAAACAGGTGGTATATAAATACAACGATGTCGTACAACGATTTGATACAATTTGTATTGATATACTAGATATATTCATTCTGAAACCACGACCGAATTTTGAAAACACTGTAATAAATCATTCCAGTGTCGTTAGATGTCGTGTAATTACACGTAATTACATGTGACCCGATCTCGCAACACCGAGCGCACTGACAATGTTATAAACATATTTAACGGTTCTATATGTCCATAATAACTGTATACATTTAGTCCTCTTAAATGTAATATATGCGCATGCATTGCGTTATATTACCAACAATGTTCGTACATTGTCATGGATACGCGTGTTTTCCGGTATTGACAAACTCGAAGCATAATTGCACGAACGACGAATGGAATTAATGACGACGACGACGTCCCATTAAATCTAGCTATTCAGCGCGCTTTATATGAACTGGCAGCTCTTATGTGCGACGGAAAAGTAAAAGGCGAGATAGTTTTAACCCCTCTAGAAAATGATTTCGTCTTTTGTACAACCACGTCTTGTATGTGTTTCATTCAGGTCGGCAAACTTACTAGTAATGAGCACATGTGAAAAAAAGGAAATAATTGTTACGTTTCGGTTATTATTATTATTGAAAACAAACTGCCGGTAATCTATAACATTTTTGATCTATTAAAACGAAAAATGCAGCTCTGATGTTTATAGGCTTTGTGTTATAGTAGTGGTAAACAATTCATCTATATATGAATTTCTATACTCAGAAGATGCTATTTTCTTCCGCTGTCTTGTATATATGTACACTTAGACAATGAAGCGTGTGTGCGTATTTTTTCCCATTTTCTAAAAAATGACTAATTAACATCAAATGGAATTTCACAAACATTGCTAAATATTGAATGTGACATATTTTCTATCTCTTGTTTCTGAATGAGTGTTATAAACTCCCGGACATGTTCGGTAGGAACATTTCACGGTTTTAAAACGAGTATTTCTATTTACGACTTCTATTGAATATTGTGACGTGGAAGTTGAGAGATTCCCGTTTAAATTTGGCGAAAAGACACAAGAATAATCAGATTACGAAATTGTAATTACGTATTAATAATGTTAATTAAGTAAACAAGTACCGCGTACGTGCTACATACATGTACTGCACCAACTTACGTAACTACAATTGAAAAACAATGTGATAATATAGAAATAAGCAATATAAATCAATAAAACATGAAAAAAAATGAAAAAAAAGTACTAAAAGAGAAAAATATATATTTTAATTCACCAAAAGGTGTTGCTGTCTAAGGTTTGTGTCATTTTCCTTAAATTGGGCAACTGGTATTTGTACATTCAGGTTTGTATTCAATTTTTAAAATGTGTTGTAGTCATTCATATTCATGTAATTTATAATGTGTTTAGTAGTCTCTTCAAATAGCCCTTATTGCGATTTTTCGTAAAATGGCATTTAATAATAAAATGATACTCATCTTATGTAAACACAATTCGCAGATTCATTTTCCTATTTCGGTTTTTGGTTTGCTATACCTCCCCGTTTCAATTTTAGTTGTATGGTTACTCAGACGGTACCTACTGAAACATTCATGTAGTTCGGAAGCTGTTGTTAGCATCTGGTCAGTGTTTGCTCTATTCTAAACAATGCTGCTTTTAAGTGAAATTCGGGCTAATACTTTCTAGCTTTGAGGGAGGCCCGGTAGTTGAATAGAAGAGGCTTTACCAATGCCTAGTGCTTCATCCTCGACCCGCATTCTGAGTTAAACCCTGTCAGACAGTATGCGTCTGCTGTAAGGGCATTTTTTGCGACATATGTTACGTGGTTCCGAATACATTTTGCCGATCAACGGATTAAATAATCATTTATTTCATTTGTGTTATAGTTTATATACCACGTTGCACCCGGCCCACGAAACACCAACAATGAATAATAATAAAAGGAATAATGTTAATATGATATTTCTAATTTTCATAGAAAATATAAACTACAACAAGCTGTTGCAAATATGTTATGGAGGATCGATTTTGATGATCTGGTACTACATGGAATGAAAATAGGAACCACTCAGCAAACCCCGCTCAAGGTAGGTGTTTTCTTTTGCTAGTCCATTGCTTACATGTGCCAGGCATTGAACTTTCATTCTGAAAAACGAAATGTCTAGATATACACACGTGATACGTTCACAAACCAAAGAGAAGACACGCTTGTAGGAAGACATTCTAATAGCTAAAGATTCCATCAGTATCTTGGAGACGCATATTTCCAAACTCAGTCGTAAGAACAGTAACTGATGTGCTAGAGGCGACAACGCTAAAGAACTCGGTCGAACGCACGCACATGCTCTTCCTCACGGGCATTATTTCAGTGAATGACATTAGATTTAAAATTTGGATAACCTTTCCCTCTCAGTACATTTGCAATGTTCAATTCTGCTTTGACTATTAAGGTATGCGGTTATGACGCATTAATATTGGCCGAGATAGTATTTAACTGTACCATTGACTGGATTGACGGGAAATAACCAAGTATTTCACTCATACATAATCACAAATGCATACAGTGTTGTCCCTGAACGACAATGTCCATAGTGTCAATTAACGTTAAAAGAATGCAATAATCTGTAATCAGTGAACAAAGAAACGTCTTTCTCAAATCAACTAAGCGGATGGAACTGAATGAACGAACATTATATAATATAACCATTGAATAAATGCACTATCATAGAAAGCCATACCCAGGGGATTTCACTGCCGCGTTTTTTTCAAATATCAAATGGCAAAAATCCATTACAAAATTGAAACTGCTATTATGACGTATCTAGTCACAAAATTGATTTGCTAAGGGGGGGGGGGGTGAAAAATAGACAGCCAATATAAAATTGGTACGTCTTCCGATTACATTATGTTTACGTGACTATGTAATTTCAATCATATCAAATTATACTGGAATATATGAACGGGTCGATATGAGAATTATAACCAAGTCGAACCGATGACTATTTTTCCAGAGTTCTCTGTGAATATTAATAATGCGGCACGCTGTGAAGGCTGTACGCAGAGGTTAATACATCGTAGTGGCAAATAGCAATATCTCTAATCGTGTGAAAGACAATGTGTCAAGTCACTCTACCTGAAGTGTCTCTAGTGGGATGCTTTAATGTACACCGAACACTGTTGTTGCCTTCGTAGTTCAAGGAGGGAGATGACCCGAGTAGTCTATGAAATAGGCTGACGCGATTATATTGTATGTTGAAACACATACAGAGGGAATAATGAGTAGTTTTATTCGTTCACTCTCAGTAACGAGTTTTTTTGCATCATCTTAACCAGTTTCATTTCACCATGCTGCACCTTACCACAGCCCTCAACTACCAGACCTCACTTCACGTCACTTGTTCAACCTTACCTTAACTCAACTTAACTCAACTGTATCGTAGTCAACTCGCCTTACCTGAAATTATACGATCCTACATCAACATACCCTGGCACCAACTTACCATACATCACGTCACCTTACCATACATCACATCACCTCACCAAACTCCACGCCGCATTGTCATACCTTACCATATACCGTATCCTTACTATACCTTATATGTTCTTGCTATTCCTGACGCCACTTACATCAGGTCACTTTACCATTGACACCTCACGTCACCTTACCATACATCACGTCACCTTACCATACATTACGTCACTTTACCTTGCCATACACCACGTTACCTTACCATACACCACGTCACCTTACCATACCTCACTTCATCTTATCATATATCACGTTACCTTACCATAAATCACGTCACCTTACCATACATCACGTCACCTTATCATACCTACGTCACCTTACTATACATCAAGTAGTCTTACAATACCGCACGTCATCTTATCATACATCACCTTAGCATACCTCACGTCACTTCATCTTATCATACATCACGTCACCTTACCATACATCACGTCACCTTACCATACCTCACTTCATCTTACCATATATCACGTTACCTTACCATAAATCACGTCACCTTACCATACATCACGTCACCTTACCATACCTTACGTCACCTTACTATACATCAAGTCACCTTACCATGACTCAAGTCACCCTAATAAACATAACATCACCTTACCATTCACTGGCATAATTCTTGTTACCTTGCCATTTAACAAATCATATTACCAAACTCCACGCCGCCTTGTCATACCTTACGCTACCTTATCATAACCCGTGACTCTTTACTATATATTCCTCTCATTACTTTACTGTGTCCAAGGTCATCTTAATACACCTTACCATAACTCACGTCTCTTACCATACCTCACTTTAACATAACTCACGTCATCTTGCCAAGTCTCGATGTAGTGCATCATGAACGTTTTCACCTAAATATACATTGATTCATGCAAACATTACCAACCACGCATTGACCTTCCTGGTATTGATATGTGTTATTGATTTACTTCTTCAGTAATCCACAAAGAGAATCAGTCAACTCATGGTTGACCTATCCATAACGAATGCCTTAGTGGCTTCTCGTCCTGACACTCGTACATATTTTTCTTCTTTTCTCATTTCAGACATCTGCTGTATCCTTGAAATCAACAACAGATAACGACCACGTGTTCACAAAGACATGCACTTACAAAGTATGTGTTACCAATTGCAAACCTTTGACTTTTCTTGGCACATGCGCCATAACCCAGTGGCGTTCCATACAGTGTACACATTTAGATGTTCTCTGAGTGTGTGTGTGAGTGCATGATCCGAAAGCGACTTGTATAATTTCTTCTCACAATCAAATGTATTATAATGGCATTTTCCCCACAAGCAATAGGCTGACGTTTCTATTTTTGGTTGCATTCTTGTTGAATATAACATTGGTTGTAAATGACATCAAAAAGAAACACTTCCAGCCTCACACGCCAGGAACAACAATTATAGTGCACTGTAATGAAAAGTAAATCATGAATAAGAACGGATTGCAATTGATTTTTTTTATATTTCCCGATCTACCAGTTCAAAGCTAATCGATGTTAGACACAATGAGACGTTTACCTCAGTGCGAGAGTAAAGTCTTATTAAAGTGTCGACGTATCGTGGTTTGTGGCTATTACTCTTAGTAATTTCTGAAACATTAATCTTTAAATAGTTTATAACACGTCACACATTGACAAAAACCCTTCGACTCAGATCAAGATTAATGCAACAGAAAATTACAAACTATTTCTATAACATCTATGGTCGTTAGGCATGTAGAGCAATTTTGCTCGAATTATTTACATTGATTCACATTAAAGAGCCATAGTAATCGCATCGCAACGTGTATTCAACGTGTGTAAACTATATATCATTTGATTTTATACCAAGTTTTGAACGCACGCTGCATGCATGTCGAACGAACACAAAATACTCTTAAATACAAAATAAATGTCAGTCTAGACTACAGTAATTGGGGAAAGCAATCAAACGAGTAATCGTGGATAAATTAGCGATGAAATAAAACATTTCCTGCTGACTCTTTTTCTCCTAACTGGTATGTCAGCAGAGTATTCAGCAAACAACGCGATAACGATATATTGTGAATCACTTTGCGATGCAGGGCAGTTCAAGTTTATTCTCAATGTGCGTGTTTATAGAGTAGCAATGCACAGACAGTTATCCTCTGCAAACATGCAGAAGGCTTAATCAAGTAAGATTGTCTTGCACAATGATTTTAAGGGGAATAGTCATATGAGGATTTAAAATTCGAAGATAAATATTTATTATTATACATCTATCACCGTAACGCCATAAGTTACAGCGTGCTGTAATTTTGCGGTACTGGACTGGGTATTTTCATCCTACCATATCAGATAATGCGAATTCTAAATATGGAAAGATTACGCGCGTAAGCGTCCTCTAATAATAAAAAGCAAACATGGCAGCCCCAGGGTTTGACCAGACCCCACACAAACAAGTTCGCTCAATCTGTTCTCAGTAAACTTTTTGTATTTCGGCATTTCCATGATGTATCCTTGGGAGGAAAAGTTGTATATTAATAAGGTTATTACGAGGATACCGAAAGGTATGCACTCAGACAGTACGCCGTCGCACCGTCTTTGATTATGTTCACTCAAGTGACCAACATGTTTCAGGGGGTGTAACTTGTAGCGAAGGAAGCACGGTAGAATAATTCCTAATTTGTATTATGCATGTTCGAATTGAGAAGAAACTAAAAAGTGAATCGCAATGCCACAAGGATTACAGTATCCCCAAATCGCGATACACTGACGACGCTCGATCACTTTATGAAGAAAATAGGCTACGGGCACTTAACAATGAATCAATCTGGGGGAAATGACAGAATATTACCTCGATCAACGTTATCACCTTCGAATTGCACTTTCATTACTGATTGTTATGAGCCTAATTCCATTCCTCTCTCCCCAGGGTAATGTTTACGCTATAAAGTTCTTCAGTCCAGGAAAGCGGATCGCACTAACACCGCCATTACTGTTGGAATTAAAACAGGTAAGTCAATCTGATCACCGGACTGACGAGCTAGGATACTGTAGCATAGATTAGTACAAAGTGCATTGTACGTGCATTATTACACACAGTTCCATTCAAGCATGAATTATGAAATTTTTTTTGGATATTATTGAATTTGTATGACCCTATGCCCCTATATAGAGCTCTTACGTAGAAATACGTACAATCGGGTCACGGAACTCAAACATTCTTGTTATGCATTGCAAGAGCGTTTTTATCAGATCTCGATTCACGCTGATACTTGTTTCTGCTAATCGCCTTGACAGCTTGTCGTGTCGTATAAATACAGCATCGAGCACTTTGGCCGCGAGGCGGTGTACCCATCTCGTGATGTGTTGTTTTCCATGCTGTATTATCTATCGCTTTGCTTCTGAAAATACGAACACAAGACACATTGCACCACTTGTTAAAGGGCGGTGGTCGTCGCGCAGCACGTGTTCAAAATCCATGTAAACAAACAATGTATTTTACACGCGTTGTATACGTCACTATGAGTTCCATATTGAACAGAACGCGACGCGACGATCACCGCCCTTTAAATAATTTCCATTCCCTGCAAACGTCAGGGCATGGCGTCCAGTCATAAGATAAATTTTAAAAATATAATAAATGAGTAATTACAGTAACTAACTGCCAAATCAAGTTCATGTTTTACTTGCGTTTTTGGAAACAAGTCACTGTAGTAAAGATATGAGAAGTTAAAAATATAAAAACATAAATTTGACTATAATCTATTCGTTATATTTGAAAGGTGTATATAACTCCCAGTATCTTATATTCCTCTAGGATTCACCAGGAGTCAGCTTTAAGTTGAACTCGTTTGACATTTATTTGATTACAGCATATCAAAATAGTTATTATATGCCTAACTTACTCAGTAACTTGAGTTTGACCTGCCACATTTTCTGAAACCTTAGAATATTACATTAAAAGTGTAGCACTCATGTATTAGATTATTAGCGATTATATGCATAACTAAGTTAAGTAATTCAAAGTTGCTATGTACATTTCATCCCTGATTTTGTTTCACGAGATAGCAATGTAAATTTGCGTTGATATTCGCATATTTAAATTGGAGCAGAAGACCACATATGTGTTGACTATTGCTGTTAATGCAACTATTCATTTTGCGAAATAATATAAAATATAAAACGTTTAAAGCGAGGGAGTCGTCACCTGCGCATGCGTCCGATGACTATAGCGTGTCATTATTTACAAACGAGTGTCTACCCATGAGCCTTTGCGTTTTTAGCGTGTGTTGTTTTCATCGCTTGAGACTCAATTCCCGCGCGTGCGCAGGTGACGACCCTCCCGCTTTAGCGGCACGGTGTTGGGTAAACACCATATTTTCACATTAATATTTTTATTTTAAACTACAATCAAATAATAGAATTAATGATCAATTTAGATAAAAGGATTGAACATTATCAGTGTTTTGATTATAGCACATTTTGCAATATGGCATGACGATTAAGTACATTGCAGATTAGGGTTGTCTTTATTATTCGATTGAAAAGCACACATTGCGTAATTGGCGCGGTTTCATTTTGTTCATATTTCACATGAAAAGTGTGCATGCTGTTCCGTGCATGTAGTACTTCAGGGTCGTATCAACAGGCCAAACATGTAGTAGACGAATGTCCCATTTTGTTCATATATAATGATTAAATATGTTATGTACATGTACGATATGATTTCAATACAGCAACTATTATGTGATATGACAAGTCACTTAGAAACTGGTTATATGACATGAATGCATGTCTGACTGGGCATCCCTATAACATGAATGGTCAAGGAAAGAAGGTTTGTGTGGAATGTCGTTGTATGGAACTCCAATCAAATGATTGCTTTCATGAATCGTTGAAATTGGAAAGGAACGTTCATTCAATTGAATTTCAATACTGTTAAACAATAGAGCGGGATAAAGAACAATCCATGAACAAATTATCGAATTCTCCTTACAAAAGCAAACATGACACAAGCGGTATTCTAAATACAATCAAAGTGCACGTGACATGAATATTTTGTGCTTATGTTAGCTCAGAGTGGCACGGTAGTCACATGCTTTGTACTCAAATAGATAAACCCATGTCACCAGTTATATGTCTCAAATGTGCTGACGTATGATTAAGATTCACTCTAACATGTATTACTATACATCTGTCACCGTAACGCCATAAGTTGCAGCGTGTCGTAATTTTGCGGTATTTTACGGGTTATTTTCATACTACCATATACGGAAATGCGAATTCCAAATATAGAATAATTACGCGCGTAAACGTCCTCGTAATAACTTCATAGTATACACACCCCTACAAAGTTTTAAAATTAGCTCAAAGTGTTCTTCGTGAAAGTTCTGTTTTATGAACTAACAGTAATAACACAAATAAGTTGAATAGGTGGATAAAACATATTTTCGACTAGAATGTATCTACTTGCTGTTTACTAAAAGAATGTATGTTCGAATGTATGCTATATATGACTAAATATATATATGTGTGTATATTAGTTAGAATACATGGAGCAAGAAGAAACATACACTACACTGGGTACGGGCACTGCATTGGGCTATAAGGAATGTTCTAGAGGGAAAACATAATTTGAGTAAAAGATTTATTCTACCAACACAGTTAATGTCATAGATATTGTATCCATACGTATTCACATGCACTGATGTAACGTGATTTAGCATTTAATGAGGCTTTTACTATATTAAGCCAACATAATCTGTAACAAAATTAATAATTAAGTAATTCTAATTAGATTAATTTTTTGTAAGGTCGATGTAATCGAATACATCCACATGGGTATAGTAAGATACCCATTCATAATTTCATTTCATTAATATCCAAACCATACTCTAATTCCATCTTAAAATATACTTCGAATGCTCTTTATACAGTGTATAATATTTATATGTATTTCAGAACCATAATGTGAACTATTCATCTTGAAAGAATTGTGCAAGTGAGAGAGTAAGAATTCATCCGAAATGTCAGCAATAAATGTGCCTATTTTAGTCCGATGTTTTCTCATTTAACTCACTTCATCATAGATTACCTTTATTTTTATTTGTCAATAGATGCGAGACCTGAGTCATGCAAATATTACCAGGTTTATTGGGGCTTGCTTCGATGACACTGAAAGAAGTTGCATGATTACCGAATACTGCCAAAAAGGAAGTCTACAGGTAAGCATTTCTCCCTGTTAGAGTGTCATTGTATAATGTAAATTATAGTTTATTTTCATGAAATGGCGTTTTTAGGGTCTGGTCGGGTTGGCGGTGGTTGTATGTGCAATGCTATAATTTCCGAATATGCGACTACGAGTTAGAAACTTTTCTTTTTGAAACGACTTCATCTATATGTTTCAAATCTTCCGGCACATACAACTAGTAACCTGTTATTTTCATTAATATAACTTGTGGCAATTTGGCGCTAAATAATATAGAAATGAAACTCCCCATGGATAGCATCAGAAAGAACTGAATTACATTATTCCCTGGCGTTCTGTAGCCAAACTCTTAGGCCCTTGGCCCTCATACTTCAGTGGCCCACCGAAGTCGCGAATTTCCCCCTAATAATTACGACCAGAGTCGATACTTGTCCTCAAAAACCCGTCTATTCTTGTTTTAAATTGAATTGCAAATCTATAGATTTACTATTTGATTAACAGTCCTGGTCACAATGAAGACCATAATTACTCTGTCGTTTGAAGTGCGCAATTAATTTGATTGACCATTTTTACAGGGGGATTCATAGCGGATCGTAGCGGGTAATCATGTTGATGGTGATCGCTGGAGAGACTTGATGTCGGGGAATGTGTCATTAGGCTCCGTCCTCACGGGAGATCGTGACTAGCAGCTCATATTCGTGTGATTGGATTAGACAATCACCACGTGCCTCGTTTCACACATCCGTGACATCGTTGTTTTAACTACATCGTGTTTCAATTTCAGGATATTCTCGAGAACGAGGTCATCAAATTGGACTGGATGTTCAGATATTCTCTTATGCTTGACGTGTGCAAGGTAAATTTCATAATATCATCAGTATTGGTATTTCAATCGTATCAGATGGTCAATCACGTGATCTAAGCCGTGGAATAAGACGGTTCATACATGTTTCATTTGGTTTCACATATTTGATGATCATTGTTTTTTTTTAAATTATTGTCTAAAAAAGAAGCCATTCGCAATTAACAATACTTACCATTAGTTCCCCTCTAAAAGTATGAATATAAAACAAAACACAGTTGGAAAAACAATAATTTGTAAACAAAATATTATATAACAGCTGCTGCATTTCCTACCGCCATTCTGACAGGAGGTAACAGTGACGTAATACACTCACTTCGTAGCAAAGCCACTTCTTTCCAAATATCCCCATACCACACGCCCACTTACTTCACCCAAATGGTCACTTCGCACTACAGTCATTTCGCACCACACAATAACTTCGCACCACGCAGTCGCTTCATCCAAGTCATTTCTTACCACCCAGTCACATGGCACCACGCGATCACTCCGTACGGAACTGATTAATAACGATTAAAAATGCATAAATTACCAATCAGCTGCCCGGGAGTATGCTTTTAATTACACATACACTCCTTATTTAATAATAAAAAATAATTCAAACCTAAGTTTCTGTTATTTTTTAAATGTTTTACGTAATTTAAATTAAACACGTTAGTGCGTAATAGTGTCAGATTTTTAAAATACGCTGTCAAATATTCGTGAAGACACCCCTTGTATCACAATGCAAAATACCCAATGTTTATTAATTATTTTGAAGTGTATGTTACATATTTACAAAATGTTATTCTGAATAAGAAATAGTGTGCACATGTCATACAAAGTGATATGGGACGTAGTGATTGTATAGTACGATGTGGCTTGCCAGGTTTTAACTGGGGTCACAATGACAGTGCAAATATTTTACGATTTCACTGAGCAACTTATTAGGTGAACACTTGGATACTGGTTTGCCGATTTTAAAGATATGAATTAGTTTTCGTTATATGGCAAGTGAATCCTGCACAACCTGGATAATAGAACGATTATAAAAGAACTGGTAACGTGATTAAAACCGTGAAACAAAAATGAGTTCTTTTAAAGATACTGAATACTGTATTAGCAGATATAGTCTTTAGTGTCTCCGCGTGAATACAGCCAAATAATCGACCCAATTCCCCGAGTTACGTAATGCTTCATTAAGTTGATTACGCTCCAGGCAATCCAATCAAGTACGTGTAATGTACAATTATTGCTTTAAATTCAACCAGTTTCAAGAAAATCGAGTATATCAGCACGTGCTATTTTCTATTTAATTTCCAGGGATTAGAATATCTTCAAAACAGTTTTCTTCGTTGTCATGGTAACCTGAAATCGTCTAATTGTGTCGTTGACAGCCGATTTGTCCTTAAGCTCACGGACTTTGGTCTCAGTGAGCTACGCCCACCTGTTCCCACCTACACAGATACAGGCGGTGTCTTTGATAACATAGCGGACGAAGAAAAGGTATTTAAAAGTAAGTGTTCCACAACGTGGTATTTTTTGTTTAGCTATTAGTATCGCTCATATGTCATTTCTAATATTATTGGGCTGGTTGTTTTTTTTAAAAGAGAAAACATGAAAACAAAATGTGAGGAATAATTTGGCGTTGAGGGCGCTATGGTCATTTTAAAAACGTGGTACATAGCGACAACTTGTTTGTTTCATTAAAACAGGTATGCTTTGGAAGGCCCCGGAGATTTTAAGAGGAAGCGTCCTTTCAAGCGGAAATCAGAAGGCCGATATTTACGCATTTTCTATCATTATGCAAGAGATTGCAATACGTTGTGGACCCTTCTACACGGATGAATACAACCTAACGCCAGCAGGTGAGTCGGTTTTGCTAACACTGTTCTGATGAATTAGTGCGCGGTTGCGATAAGAACAACCTACAAGGCTATTCAAACTGACGTCATCGTTGTATTGACTGTCGTATTGCTTTGTATGTGTTGTTTCTATAATGTTAACAGCGTTTAGTTGTGTCAGAAAAAGACTTCGTATGCGACATTGAATGTCTACAACTTCATTATGGTTGAAAGGCAAAACAGAAGGTAATGTCTTCACTCATGCCAGGATGAAATAAACAAGGCGTGCATGTCAGTACAATAACACATGTGCAATACCTCTTATTACAGAAATGATTGAGAACGTGAGATCTGTGCATTCTCCTCCATTTCGACCGTTAGTAGGGGGGCTCGACTGTCCGAAAGAACTCGAGGGACTGATGACACGGTGCTGGGCAGAGGACCCAAGTGAAAGACCAGATATATCGCATATTAAAGGCATAGTACGAAAACTCAACCCCGCAACGTAAGTCTCTCATATGTTATCGATGTTGACACATTTGATTGGCGCGTATTGCTGATCATGTGACATATATTTGTTTGTCGCTGGACGATTTTTTTCCGATCTCGTCAATCATATTTATTTTGTATTACTTTTTCCCACTTTTGTTCTTGTAAGATTTGTTTGCTTCTGTGTGTTCGTTGTGCAAAATTATCAACGTATATATTACATGGCACAACTGACTTTCCCATATTGTATTGAGCGGTAAAGTCGGGTAATATTGCCTGAGTCTGTGCACTCAAAAAAAATATCTTAAGATAATAAAACGATCGGCGAATTGCTAATTTATTTGAGGTTATCTAGTGATGTCATCTTTGCCTAGTTACAGTGTAACCGTCAAATCATGACAAGTGGTTCATTCTTATAATCACACGTATATGACGTAATGTGGCATGGCTAAATATAGCATGCGAAACTAGTGTTTTAAAACGCATGTATTTCTAATCCAGTGATGGTCTAGGGAAAGATAGCATGGATCAAAAAATGTTTCTATCAGCGGAAGTGATGTTCGACTACTAATCACCGGTTTAATTATTGCATATATCGTTCAGACGGCGTAGCCAGTGACTATATAATAATTATGATCTGCGGGAAATAGATAATTAAATCATATTTACATAATAACAAGGAAATTTAGATAAATATACAAAATGTAGGATCAACATTTTTATCGGGAAATATTGTGGCTTCACAATAGCTATATTTGCTAACGTGCTGTTTACTAATTTACTCAATAGTATTCGTGTAACTTAGCAACCCAGTAAATGCGTAAAGTGTATTCTGAAACCTTGCATGTATCCATCTACCGCGGATGAGTAATGAACTAGTCGATCGGCGATTGCGATTTTGCGCAGAGGACGTGTGTTTGTGTACATTAATGCATGTGATATTGCATCAGGGTATTCCTTCGGGAACTCTATGATGTTCATTTATAACGACTGCTTGGAGTGTTTTTATCTAGAACATAATGACGTATATAATTCCCGATATACCGTGTTACTTGTAGTAAAAAAGGTGACAATATACTGGACAATTTACTAGCCCGTATGGAACAATACGCTAACAATCTAGAAGGTTTGGTGGAAGAGAGAACATCACAGTATTTAGAGGAGAAGAAACGAGCTGAAGATTTGTTAGACAGACTTTTACCAAGGTAGATTTGTTGTTATGTTTTTTTCTGTAAAAGTAAGAAAAAATATTCCACTCGAAAACATCGTGTGTGCACACAACATATATGTCTGTAAGTTATTCTATTTCGATGCAGTGCGAATGACTGTCGGTCACTTTGTTCTTGTACATACTACTGTTACCTTAGTTGTTGTTGCCCATTTAACTGCATGCCGATGGATGTGTAGATTATTATCATTAGAGATACTTTGAATACTGGTCTTTATTTCATTGCGTTAGTAAAATGAATAAATAAAACAATTTAACAGAGAGTTGCGCAAAGTTATGTTTTTCCGACTAAGGCTTGACTGACAATAATATAATGTTGACAGTGGACGTAAGATAAACACGCACTGTTTGCGACAGCAAGCACCCGTTATGTTACAATCGTCAACAACAGATAAACATTATGCAAATATCCACAAAACTACAGTTGCAGTTATTTGTGTTAGCATTTAAGATACTAATTGGAGCAGCGTGTTTCCAAAATGTTGATCTTTTGAAAAAATTGGATGATTTATCACGGTGTAAAGTAACCGTTTTATCAATTTTTGAAAAATCTAGAAAAAAAAATTCCCTTCTCGCTACCTAAAGACAGATTCACGGTTTAATGAACAAGAGACAATGTGTCTTCATTGAATAATTAAACATGTAACAAGTTGTCAAACAATCCGGCAGTAGTTACTAATACAGCTGTAGTACACATCCTTTCCATAACTTTCTCGTTTCGTTGACTGCAGCTGTACTGATATTGAACACATATGCATTCATACTTACGATAGTAACGTGTGCGTTGTTTTTATCTCCATGACAGATCTGTCTCCAGTCAGCTAAAACAAGGCATGAATGTGCAAGCAGAGTGGTTTGATGAAGTAACGATATATTTTAGTGACATTGTAGGTTTTACTGCATTATCGGCATGCAGTACCCCCATACAGGTAATATTTATAGAAGTAATTATTACCATCCAAGCCTCGTGCGTCTTCGTGAACAAAGACCTAATTACGGCAACTGATACATTCAATTCAAAACCTATTTATTTAATTCAATTTTATTTCACAGCAAGATAAACAGGAAAACAGCTGTGAAGTACTTAAAATATACACCATAAAAGAACACATGGCTACAACATTATTAGAACGCTATAATACACTCGAGTTAAAATAAGTTAACAATTCAGACTTCCTGATAGAACTGTCATCATATGACAAATCAATAACCGTGTAAAATAATAAGACTATCCTCTTGTCAAATGAAAGTGCAATGTTGAAAATCCTGTAGTTATCAGTGCGCCTAAAAAGCTAGGTTTTTTGTTACGTAGATACCAAGATCTTTGGTGACAGTAACTCGCTGTAAAGCCGAGTCTTTGAATGAGTAATTATCACGAGTAATAAAATAGTTACATCGATTTTGTTTGTATTGTCATATTTACCAATTTGCGCCTGGTATTTGTTTTTCTCGTATATACGAAATAGCATCGAAGTTGTTGCGCTTGTACGTCGCTATGCATTATGGGTAATATATTTGGGGATGTCGAATAATGCCGATGACGCATATAGTTGTTCATTAGTGTGAGGGTAGACGGCAAGAATAAATGTACCATACCTACACAAGGCCTGTGATGAACGAACCACCTCTAGTTACAACATTCTTTCAGTGAACGTGACCAAAAACAATGGACCAGCGTCTCCACTGTGAATGGTTTCGGGGGCTTGAAGGGGAGCACAATCGACTTGTATGTGGTTGGACATTATGTATCACAGTTTTATATGCACTGTGTATTAACGTTTCAGATGATTGTGATTTAATTCACAATTCAATACGACTTAACAATATACATTCCAAATTTATAGACATAAATGACTTATACGAAGTGAATAAACCTAGCTTCGAGTCCAAATCCCATCGGTTCGTGTGCGGATTATTATCACATTTGGATTTATTACTTCTCATATGAAAATTGGTGCTTACAAGTCTTAGTAGGGGATTTGGATTATAACACGATCTAAATCCAACGTTAAGCCTATAAACGTTCCATTGGTTTTAGTGCCAAACCCCTTTGTTAAGTACAACAACAAATATTTCGTTGGTGTTTGTGAGCTCTTGTGTGATTGGTCAATGCATGGACAGCTCTTCCACTTCCGTGTTTTACTCCCTATCAATTTGGGCCATGTTTAACCGTAGACAGTATAGTAGTATAGTAACACCAATGTCAAACGCCGTATGCCCAACGTAAGCTGGGCTGGAATATTATGATGAGCAAGTAAACAATGACGTCATATTTACTTCGATGCGATGTCACTACTTTCGTATCGAACTACAAGTATCTTTCCGCAATACGCATCTTCCGAACACACAATAGCTATCAAATGTTCTCGTGAACGTGGTTCACTAGTTAACAAATGTGACTTTTAATATATATGTTCCTGTTTAATTAAATAAAATTAAAAGTTAGTTTCAGACGGCAGTAATGTTTCCGTACATGTTATATTCAGTCTGTACCCCGCTTTCGACAAAATATTTGAATATTTTTGTTTTCATGGTGCATGAATCTTATTATGTTATTGTTTACCGACTATGCTCGTTTTTTTATTTTTCTCTGCCACGCATTTTTTTTTCAAACAGACTTTGAATCCGTATGTTCTCTCGTCTGTCACCATCTTGACTATAGCTCACACTCTTTCAACCGGAATTCATGTCTAAGGTTGTACGCCGTTTTCGACAAAATACTCGAATATTTTAGTTTTCATGATGCATGAATCTTCTTATTATGTTATTTTCCACCGACTGTGCTCGTTTTTTGTTGTTGTCTGTCTTGCACTTATTTTGAAATTAACTTTCAATCCGTCCGTTTTCATGTCTGTCGTCATCTTGACTACTTATTCACACTCTTTCAAACGTAATGCATGTCTAAGTTTGTACCCCGTATTCGACAAAATACACGAATATTATTGTTTTCATGATGCATGAATCGTCAATTTTTTTTATTTTCACTGACTACACTTGTTTTTTGTTGTTGTCTGTCTCGCATAATTTTAATAGACTTTCATTCCGTTTTCACGTCTGTCGCCATCTTGACTACACGTCCAGTCTTTCAGCCTGAATGCACGTCTACCTACGTTATACCCTGTTTTTATTAATAATTTCAACAAAATAACTCGAATACTTGTGAATAAATGAGGCACGATTGTCTTTATTATTTTATTTTCACTATTTTCTGTTTTTTGCTAGCGTTTCAAAGGGTTTCTTTTACGTGTCGATCACGAAAACGCAAATCTTCGCTATTTTCGATGTTGATGTCCGTGCTCTGAATCACACACACACACAGTTGTTAACATGAATTGCTGTGTCTACTGCGTTTGGATCTTCTTCACTATCATTTCCACCGCCATCAAAATCCGAAAAAAAACAACATCGAGCAAATCATCTACACACGGGAACTCGTGATCAGCAACGGCCATTTAGAATACCCATGGAATACCGTAGGCGACTCTCATCATTCGCGATGTCTCTCTCTGCCCCAAGGAGTTAGCATTGCCTGTATCACGTTATTGTCTCGATAATCATGTTGTTGAAACGATATAGCAGCCCTGGATTCAAACGGAACACAGTCCCGCTGTACGTTCGCGAACGAAACAAAGTATGATGGTTTGGAAGTGTCGTTCGAAATTAAATAATGGTTAATACTCATTGAATCCTCAAACTTTAGCACTAAAACAACCATTTCGACAACTCATGTGCCAGTGTTCAGTGTTTGAACAAGCGGTCAGTGTTTTTAATGAGCTAGTGAGAAAAAAAGGGATAAAAACATGGTCGTTTTTCCGGTCGGAAATTAAGTGATATGTTATAAAATGTTATAAAAGCGAAATATTGGGCGAAATGAGTATTGATGCTAATTTATAGCTTGACATGCGTCACCAAATGGGGACATGGTTAGAGTTGGTAGTACCATGGAAGGTACTAATCCATGGTAGTACCAGTACTAGTATACGCGGGGAGGGAGTCCAGAGAGGGAACAGCCAGCATCCCTTTTACGGGAAAACGTGAAATCTCGACGGATTTGTTTCGTTCTCACATGTAATATTAGGTTTTGCGGGCTTCTGAGTTCAAAAATGATGACTAAAAAGCAAGCGTTTAGAAAAATACCTATGCAGAAGTTGGTTTGCCAGTACTTAATCCATTTTTAACACCTAGGCTACTCTATTGACATTGGTTGTTTATTTCATGGATTTGGCACTTGAGGTAGCTGATAAGCCGTGTCGAAAACGTGCACAAAACGACCATTCTGTGCACGTTTTCGACACGGATTAAAAACCAGTTGTAAGCACAAATTTTCATATGCTGTCCATATCTCCCTTCTTTGACAATGAAGAAAGATTAATTTAATTGAAGAAACAATAAAAAAGGATTGTTACTAATTCGCAAACTCACATCCACGACACAAACAAATGTAGTCGGTAAATAACTCAATACATTGTATTAGGACACGTCATACAACAACCTCCTCCACAAAGCAGCTTGATTTCATCAAGACACAGAGTTTTTTATTATAAACTATTCTTGTTTTCTGATTCTTTTACAGATAGTGGACCTTTTGAATGATCTATATACGTGCTTCGATGCAATTATCGATAACTATGACGTTTACAAGGTGAGATCTTACCATTCAGTTATTCACGGGATTTGATGTATGTATTGTTAGTTTGGGTTTTACAAGGTGATATAATTAATGCGTTCGCAATAATGAAGTTAGAGGTGTATTTTGAACGTATTTACTAAACAGGATTTATTTGTATAGCTGCACCGTTTATTATAAGTTAAGAACTTAAATACATCATTATTATTTGTTACGAAACTAAGATTTTTTTAAAATTCTGCTCTTAGGTTGAGACGATAGGAGACGCGTATATGGTGGTGTCAGGGTTACCTGTTAGGAATGGCGACCACCATGTTTGCGAAATAGCCAAGATGTCACTGACCTTGCTCGAAGCAGTTAATACATTTAAAATCAGACACATGCCAACAGAACAGTTGAAATTGCGAATAGGTGTTCATTCAGGTTTGTTATTGATAATACTCGCTTATAAATTAGATGTTGATTGAACTATGAAAGAATGAATGTTCGGGACATACATCGATCAACAGTTCACCGGATTTATTATATTATGCTTCTGAATACATACGATTTGATAAAACAATGAACTAACAAATGACAAACACAAGAATATTATTCAAATTTAAACAGTAAGGTTTCAACAATACACATTAATGTATTCTCTACTCTGAGTTATATAAAGTACATATAACTTTGGAAGTGAGTTGTCATGGTGACATATGGGTGTGTATCAGTTTTACGTGTTTTTACGTGTTAAATTTTTAATTCTTATTAACACAGATATATACTACGCCAACTATGTCATATCGTGCAAGGAAGGCAGTTCGGACTAAATTGTGACTTATGTATTCATGGAGTGTCATGGTTTCTTATCAATCATTAAAAATATTTTCGAACTTTCCATACTTTACGAGCGAATATACATGTCAATCTGAAGTAAACTCTTTATTTTTATCACGAAAGCTTGTTTAAGGTTGTTGTCGCTGCCAAAAAATACATAAACAAGTGAAAAGCCGTGAACTACACTCATACATCGGTCTAGGGGCTGTTTACGTGTGCATGTATATTCTGTTACTTTGAATGGAAAAATAACAGTAGCACTGAAAACGGTGCAATATATATATTTTTAGGTCCCGTATGTGCAGGTGTGGTTGGTCTTAAAATGCCACGGTATTGCTTGTTTGGCGACACGGTTAACACCGCATCCAGGATGGAATCGAATGGCGAGCGTGAGTAAACCTTCTATTTAAAGATACTGATATATGCTATTTAAAGATGCTGAATAGTAAATTGATTGATGATGAAATAGTAAGACTGGGTACTGTCATTGTTTCTCATCCGGGCGACTAAATGTGGTACAATATTGCTAAGGAAAATAGGGCATCAACAATGCTAGGGTGGCTGTGCTAGGATCTGAATGTGATATTGCGGAGACGTGAGTCTGAATAAACAAATATCTCGTTCACATGCCTTGTAACACGTACTTGATAAGAATTGTTTTTATTATTATTATTATTATTATTATTCAACATTTTCTTCTGCTATTTCAGCACGCAAAATACATATTAGCGTTACCACAGCAACGCTTCTCAGTAAATTCCAAGAATTTGAATTAACGCTCAGAGGTGAAGTCAAAGTAAAGGCAAGTATCATTTTGTTTATAATCTGGTAGAGTTTTAACGCATTACGTCACGGTGTTATCTGGACCACTTGTGACGAGCACAACAAATGTACAAGTACATTATTTGCACGTAGCGCTTTAAAGCACGGTCAATTTGTTACAAGTAACAAAATAATAATATTTTAAAACGTGGTCGTCTATTAGTGATCTTTTCCTCGTCAATGACCGAGTTTTTATGATAAATGTTTAGCTCAAGATGTCATATGGTTATTATGACGCATATTCAAATATATTGTACACAATTTATTTTTCAAATAGGATCACAAACAAATATTTTTGTTTATAATTATTGAAAGATATATGCTAGTTGGTTCTTTGCCTAGCAATTGAGGGCGCACTAGGAAAATAGTACATCGTATTAACGTATGTAAAAACATGAAAGGACACTTAATTGTTTATATTTATGTCAACAGGGCAAAGGTTCCATGACAACATACTGGCTAATATCTTATAAAGATCCTGACAGAGGAATTAGTAGCGTCAGAAGTAACGTAATATTGAACAATCTGAACTCATCGTGTTGTAAATGACTGTATCGATTCACCCATTAAGTTGGGCAATCAAACCCGGAATTGTATCGGAATGTCACACGTGACCAGGGATTTGTCTCGACGTTTATATTACCCACAATGCCTGAAAGATAACGACATGGACAACATTTAAGGGACGGGACCAAACATATCTGGTTTCCAGCGCCCTTGTTGCAAAATACTGTGACCCTGTGAAAACACCACTGGTTATTTTGCGTGTAAATACATATATTATTCCTGAAGACAACGTGTTGAAAATTGCAAATAGTCATAATGTACATACTTCATTGCGACACTCAATCGAGTACGTGTGTCACCATAAACTACGCATTTTCATAACGCCTTATTTGTTCTTGTGAACATAATATGCCATTCATCCAAATATATTGTATATTGTTGGTTTTGAAATAAATGAGTCTTGATATTACACTAAGGAACGAGATTGAACACTTAACACATCACCACAACGAATACCCTCATTTTACCTGCACTATATATATATATTATACAGGTGGGTGAATTGTATACCTTCATTAATTAAAGCATAACTAGATACTCACTGCTTGTAATATTAAATCTGTTTAATTCGTTTAAAAGATTCCTCTAATTAGTAAATAGCGCCCTCACTCAACAATATTTAGAATGAGTGGTTGGTCAAAAGTTTGATGAGTCAGGTGCATCTATTGGCTAAGCTTGTTGTACATATATGCAAATGAGTATAGGAACCATTAATGCTGTAGGGTGTACTGGGAGGGGTGGAGGATTTCATGTTTGTAATGACTGGTTGTAATGCGGTATCTCGTTGTTTTCAAGATGCAGCCTGATATTTGTTGCTTTCTTGGTTGTTCAATTGTGGCTAAAATTTGTGTGGTGGGTGGAAGATGTGTTTATTGTTTGTTGAGTCATTGTTTAGACACCCTGCAGCTTGAAATGGTATGGTCCAAATCCAAATTCGATATGACGGTGTTGGATATCTGTGCGATATGGCAGTGTCGTCTAAAAAAACATGTCATCAAAATGATTTCTGTTTATTTATTTACTGTTGTAGATCCTGAGAACTAGCCATTGAATATGATGTCGGGAATAAATGGTTTTCTGAACAAGCTTTATTAATTATTGCTGGCAATATTCCAGTATGAATTGGGAGCAAACTGTGACACCAAATCTAGTCGTTGTAATGTTATGCTTCTTAAATAGAAATATTATGTGTATTTTTGTATGTGGAAAAATCGCTGGCCCACTCAAAAATATAAAGAAGTGAGGTTTGCATTTTTTTTTTCATTTTTTTATTTGCGAAAAAACTGGTATTTTACAGATTGTAAACAATAAAACACTCACAGTGTAAGGCTAGTTCACCAACATGTCTATTCTCTTGCTTGAGTGTGAAAGTACATGGTTTAGTGACTACCTCTTATGTTTTTAAATTTTAGAATTTTGTTTATTTGGGAAGGTTAAAATTAAAATAGACCATAATAGTATATTGATGTGGGAAAACGTTGGCACGGTATATGTATTATTGATAGATATATATATTCTGATATGTGTATACACGTCAAGATTGTGTTGGGCAGTAAAACTTGTCAACTGTCTTGAAGGGATACGTAATGAAAGCAAATGTTCTATGTAAATAAAACATAGACTAGAACAATATATTAGTATACCTTTCATAATTGCCACCAACTGTTAGAGTTACTCGGCACAGATTATGTATAAATATATCGGCTTGCATTCTTCATATAACCTGTTCTTGTATTGAGCTCAATTGGCACATACCGATGTAGTAAAGTGTAGTAAAATACGTTGTGTCAATGACTTGACGCTAGTATGAAAAGTTGCCTTTCCGTATGATATCTTATTGTAATTCAGAATCAGGAAACAAGTGGTCTTAATTATATTCTAGTAATAGACCAAATGGCCGCCAAGATTTCGTAGACAGTGCAGAGCCACGAGACTTGATTTTGCCATCAAATATTGTTCCATGCTTTCCCATCATTCCTTATTTGTGTTTGGAAAGTGGACGTAATGAGTGGGCAGTAGTCAAAATCAAACGCACTTTGATTTGTTTGGTTGAATATCTGATCCGATATCATTCAACTGCGCATGTCACCGCGATTTAATGCACGTTGTGTAGTGGCACACACTTCTTTGAACGAATTCTCTGTTAACTAGGCGAAATACTTCGTTCAAATTTCCACTGGATCCAACAAATTAACATACTCAACATGGAAGCGAACTGCTAAAAATTATTCATAAACAGGCCTAGGGTTGATCCAAACTTATATATTGCGTGATGAGTAAATCAGAAATTAATTTAGTTAAGTAAGACTAATTCGGAATACAGATTTTATTGTTGACAAATACTAGACAATACAGTAACTCGGGCTGTTTTAAATATTTTTTCTCTGTATGCAAACTATTCCTAGCCATATTTACAGTATACCGAAATTCAGTGGAACGGTGAACAACATGATGATGCTTTAGAGGATGTTCCTGGTGATATCGTTCCTCTAGTACATGGTGGTGGGGTCATTCTATGACATTCTGATTTGTGTCAACATTGTTTATTTTGTTCAAGCACCACTGAGGCTGTGAAAAAACAATGAAAACATTAAAGACATGAATTTCAAAATACGTAATACTATTCATATTACATATCCAAACAAGAGTAAGGCATTCCAATTAATTTTGATATGCTCTTTTTTATAAAAAGTGGAAAAGAAATTATGTAATTATTAATCATGCAATAACGATCACAAATGGAATGTTTAATTTTTATTTATTTTGAGTTATTTAAGATTACATAACGTAAGGTATACTCTCTTACTATCTTCCGAGTAATAAAATCAACAGTTTTGTGGAAAATTTTTTTTGCGATACCCAGAGAATATCAATGACGCCTAGTTTTGATATCAGGCATGTACACAGTAGTTTGAGTAAATGCGAATGTTCGGGTAGGTTGCCAACACATACAGTTTAACCTCAGATGTATCTATAAGTTATTGGAGCCGACTATGTACTCATCTCCAAAACTGAACATAATGATCAGCCGTTTATGCCTTAAAATCTAACGTCTTGAAATGCTCCCAATATTGCCTATTTGTGTCTCAGGATAGCCCTATATATAAATCTTTAAGTGTTTGGATTACGACGTCATATAGCAGTGGCGGATCTAAGAAGGCGGGGAGGGGTTCTTTGGGTCCAGACCCCCCCCCCCGTTGAAAAATTTATTCAATTTGTTCTTTGTATACAATAAAAAATCATTAACTTAGTCTGGCGATATCAAAGTTTAGACTCTCCCCCCATAAAATATCCTGTATTCGCCCCTGTATAGCAAATGAATGGATAATTTAATTCTGCTTCGAGAATAGGTAAATGAAATAATTACGATTCCACTTTTCACCTTTCCGTTGACAAAATGATTGACACGCAAAAATAAAATATTTTTCTTCTCAACTATTAGCCTGTCATTTACTCATTTAAGCGAATCAATCATTTGGGAAAAGCTCTACAGATTATGTATTAACCACAATACTAACAATTACATTTCACTGTATTTAAAACACCAAGAGTTTTTATTATCACCATCCTTTATTCCAGATTGAAACAGCCATATTTCAACTTATTGCACTTGTTAGACAGTGGAAAGTGGCAACCATAAATAAAAAAAAAAACAATATCCACTCACAATACGTACAAAATCTAGAATTACAAGATAGAATCAACATTGTCATAAAAACTTCATTATGGGAAACACTAACTATTGTTTTGACGAAAAATTCAAATCAGAAAAATAAAATATTCCCTAAATATATAGTGCTAAGACAAGAACAAAAAAATCAATTACATTCTAAAAATATGTTATTATGTTGATATGGAAATAAATAATTCCAAATAAAAATAAAAAACATATGCGAATGATTGATTCAATATTTAAATGATTTAGACTGAGAAAAAAATACAAAATAGAAAGACATAACCACGAAAAACCAGCAAAATAAGCCGCACACTTTTCGAATAATTTCCAGTTACATTGACACTCCTATATTTTTGACAACCATTCCAAACATTCACGTTTATGCAAACGTTTCAGTTTTCCTGCCTGAAGGCAGTTAGAATACATCGGTGTACTCACTGCCCTTTCTGACTGACATTTAACCCAATCAGAAACTAGCCTAGTCCCTTTTAGCGGAGCAAATTTCTAGACCAAACCTTAAAACCTTATTATTATTATTATTACTATTATAATTATTTATTTTTTTATTAAATCTGCATATTGTGAATGACACATAAAGTATAAAGTACTAATTTTTATTTTGGAGATTTCAATCCACCGACTGACTATTCAAGTAAGACTGTTTACGTTTAAGTAACGTCTTTTATGTGACATTCTGGGAATGTATAAAATGGTGAGAAATACTAGCAACCCTCATGTACGACTGCCTGAAATTCAATGATGCTGATTCATATTAATTTAAGATTTGGACCTAACCCGAATTATTCACAATTTAGTCACAGTCTAGTCTGGCTTCTGCTGAATGCCGTTAATTGTATAAAAGAAAGTGCACTTACTCGTCCGGGGTAAACAATATCATTCAACGAACCACTTCCGTTTTCATGATCCGGGGAATCAATCTGTGGGAGCAATACGCATGCGTCATTGGTCGGCACGTCGTTTTATCTAATCTGGTAAACAGTTGTTTTCACGTGAAAAATCAGCAATGATTTTTATTAGAGATAGTTCATTATATTCTTACACGTATCATTTCTATATTATGACCTTTAGTTAAAGTATAAAAAATAAATATTTCATAATTGTTTATTTCATTTGGAGACAAATCTATTTTTTTAATGTAGCAGTTGCGATACGATGCGTTTTACCCCCCCTTATTTTCTCGGACAAATACCTCTAAATTATACTTACATATATTATTGCGGCATCACACCAACCACCGTGTTTTATAAGCAAGTCTTGTTCACCCTTACACTTCTTTCTATCAGCTGCCTGGCATAGCAAACATTCGTTAGGATATGTGGCATCGTCAGTGCCACAGTCAGCCTGTGGAAAAGACATACTTCAGTGGGTTCGTCTTACAGAATTCCTTAATTGTGAGTGCAACGCATTTTAAAGCGGAATGGTCGTCACCTGCGCACGCGCGGGAATTGAGTCCCAAGCGACGATAACAACACGCGCTAAAAACGATGACACGCTATGGCCATCTGATGCAAGCGCAAGTGACGACTCCCCCGCTTCAATATACAACGACGCAATATATACACATGCTAATACCCCTTTTCTTATAAGTGGCGGCCTCTAGCTAGAATATGCGTTCGTGACGTATTAATGGCGTAATCGGGTAAAGTAATGTAGTTGAAATAACAAATATGCATGATTTTGAGTGAGTGTAACGCATTTTAAAGTGGAATGGTCGTCACCTGCGCACGCGCGGGAATTGAGTCCCAAGCGACGATAACACGCGCTAAAAACGATGACACGCTATGGCCATCTGATACATGCGCAAGTGACGACTCCCCCGCTTCAATATACAACGACGCAATATATGCACATGCTAATACCCCTTTTCTTATAAGTGGCGGCCTCTAGCTAGAATATGCGTTCGTGACGTATTAATGGCGTAATCGGGTAAAAGTAATGTAGTTGAAATAACAAATATGCATGGTTTTGTATTATTAGACATTTCTGTAAAGTATATTTTAATTTGTGTACGAATACAGACCAAAGCGATACAGATACTGTTTTACCGTACGTCATCTGAGTGTTTCGTCGATAGAGGGCGATATATAATGACAAATTGTATTCATTGATTGCGTAAAAGTTCATGATAGTAATTCAACATATTCCTAGTGAAGCTTTCAACTATGAACAACAGGGTTGTACATGTTACTTGAACTCTGCTGCTCCTAACAATAACATTACACACAGTACACAGATTGTCAAGAACAAACAGATGACTGATGTTTACACTGAGATTGTTAAAAATTCATAGTACATGCAAAATATGGCATAACTGAATCTTAATTCCATATGAATTTTGAAATTACGGTATTAGTAGTCACCATGAGGTGCTTATGTGTTATCCAATTATTTACACGTGTGAAGCTATGGACGTTAATCTTTAACTTCCGACAGTGCGAACAATATATATAAATGTCACATAACTGTATCGACTTATATGATTAACATCTGAAAATGAATAGAGGAAAATTGTACAGACACCAAGCTAGCTTTACAAAAGTGTAAGTACACCAGAAACAAAATGAAGATTGCTAATGCTGTCTCTGTGTCATACGGCAATGTTTGTTTTTAAGGAATGAGACTTTATAAACAGGGAAAGGGCCAAAAGGTTTCAAGTCAGTCGGAACAAAATAATGATGACCCTTGCTCAAAAGTAGACTAACATTCGAACCCAACCATGTATATTGACTTTTATCAACATTTGATCAAATTAAATATGGCTGGCCGCACACCATTTTACTAAGTTCTGATACCATTCATCAAAGATTATGCAAATATTAATTCATTACGTATTTTTTTTATTTATTAAAATTACAGAATCACACGAATAAAAACTATTACAGAGTACGCAAATATTCCTTGCCATAAGAGGAAGTAATTACAGAAACCTTAGCTGTTTTTTTTCTATATTGTTTTGTACGTGATAGATTAACTCATAATCTTCGTAGTTTTAAAAGGAAATTGAAACTAGATTTAGAGCGAGAAGAAAAAAGCACGCTTACAAGAGAAAATGGCTGCCTACTGAAAAACAATAAAATGTATTTGCGAGAGTTGCCATCGATGAGGTCTGGCATTGTGTGGTCACGGTGAGACATTGATTAATGGTAATTTATAATTAGCATATTTGATACAGACTGGTGCTTTCTAAAAAAAAAAAACATGTGCTGGTTATTACTCACCGTGTGTGGAGAAATGTCATTCTCATTCGCTTCAGACTCTATGAACGATGACAGCAGCACTGCTCACTGAATGCAAACTACATTAGTAATGATCGTAACGGTGGTAACATTGGCAAAACCCAGATAATTCGTACGTGTTGAACAAGCACATAAAGCGACATTAGCGTATGTCCGATAACATCATCAAACACGCCATATTGTCCAACTCATATTACACGAAAAAGCGAAAACACGCTGTGGCCGTTCTGCTTCAGTAAGCAGCTACAAATGACAGGCTAGATCGAACAGAACATTGCATGTGCAATGACTACCAGTTTGATACAGTGCAAACTCGTATTTTAACTAACAGAAAACGCTTAGAGACGACCGACCTTCTCAATAAATCGTTGTGAAGAGATAATGGATGCAAGTAAGACATAATCAACTTAGTCACCTTCAATAATTAGCAGCATAACCAAGATACTGTACGCCATGGTGGTAAGATGTTAGTGAGCTGACCGTCAGTTGGCTCGTCGATGACTGGTGTGGGTCCTCTACTCGCAAAACAGCGACACTCAGTCAATATAAAGACCAAAGGTGGGCGTAGTTTACATAATATTATAAAGTTAATATGACCTTTTGATAATATTGCTGACATACGATAATGCATATATTGTGTTTTAGGTGCCATGTATGTTTTGATTGTAATCCAAAGTTGTAGAATGTGACACAAACCCCAATTATTGTTTACACACATCGTAGCGGATATGACGTCATGAAATAAAACATAAATAGTATACCAGAAAAACATGAGATATAATGGTATAAACTATCACGGTTTTTGTTCTACGCTTAAATTTTATTGTAAGAATGATGTACGAGTAAATATCTGTTTTGCTCAAATTTTATTATAAGCTTTGTCTGTCATTGTTACTAAAAACTATTTAAACAACTATGCCTTCTATCTGATTTTCAAATGGACAACCCTTAATTTGAAATATTATTCAACATTCTCGAGAAATAGGAAAAATGTAATATAGTATGATAAATTAGACAAATTGTAGTAATTTTAATCACGGATTCAGAAGTAACCCTAATAAATCTTCTTACATTAACGATATTTTCTATCGATCCAGGTTTTCAATAATTATAGCACGAACTGAGACCGAGCAAAAAAAATTGACACTGTATGTAATCTGACCCTTATTTTGTTTAAAATGTATAACCTGCATATTTCTAACATTAAACATCCGTTGAAATGACCTCAGAATGACGTCACCCGGGTCAAATTAACATCAAACAAAATATAGTTAACAGACAGTAAGACAGTTTAGATTGACGTCATTCTGATTTGAATATGGCATGTAATAATGAATTCAACACGTCACCACGGGCCAACCTTCCCTCTCACCCAATGGTATGACCCAATGACGATGTATACAACCATGCAGGAATGTACAATAGTGTATTGAACTTTTAACGTCAATAACACCAATATACTACTGGTATATATTCTACATTTTAGCTATGCTTTTGTCTCGAGCAGTCCACAAAACGCAGTGATGTGCGTAGCGTGTTCCTTCATGTTATTCACACCGCTTTGATACAAATGGCGTTTGCAGTATCCTATACAAAAACAAGAAAAATGTAGAAAGTTGTATTTCAGCTTGCTTCCATCCATCCAAGGTTTCGCTGAAGGTCAACGTCTAGCCTTTCAATAACTCGCACCATATTTAGAGGCTGGTGAGCGTCTCCTACTAGTAAGCTTGGGGTACTAGTATTAAAAACCAGAGCAGGCTTCAAGAAAAGCCGCTAACGTAATTGGAACACGGGCGGCTGGGTACACCTGATACACTAACTCATTATGAAATACATTTGTATCTATACATTCTTGTTTCGCTGTGATTGTACCGTACTATCATGTCCAGTGAATGGTGGTTATACAAGTAATTGTTTTGTATTTCTGGAAATTGTCCATTTAAGGAGTGCGAATTCGAATATTGTCATCTCTACCTTTTCCGTAGCAACGTTGTTCCTTGAGTGAATCTGTTGAATGTAGTTTATTAGTGCCAAAAATATTAACAAAATAATATTCTTTTATTTTTATTTTGAAAGCAACCACTTATATTTGATATTATGTGTTTAGTACCCTTGTATGGAATAATAATAATATGGGGTTCTATTTAATATGTTGGTGGTAGTGTAGACAATATAATTATATACATGTCTCGTGGAGGATGGGTCGTATATATAAATAGACACAATGCCTAGAATGTGTCTTATTCGAGAATTGTGACGTGACAGTTCTTGACAAATCTTCTCCTGGACATAGAATTTACAGTACAGGTAAAATGAAGGTGTTCGTTGTGGTGGTGTGTTAAGTGTTCAATCTCGTTCCTTAGTGTAATATCAAGAGTCATTTATTTCAAGACCAAACAATATACAATATATTTGGATGAATGACATATTATGTTCACAAGAACAAATAAGGCGTTATGAAAATGCGTAGATTATGGTGACACACATACTCGATTGAGTGTTGCAATGAAGTATGTACATTATGACTATTTGCACGTTTCAACACATGTCTTCAGGAATAATATATGTATTTACACGCAAAATGACCAGTGGTGTTTTCATGCAGTCACAGTATTTTGCAACACTGGCGCTGGGAACGAGATATGTTTGGTCCCGTACTATAAACTCTTTCCATGACGTCACGTCGTTATCGTGCAGGCATTGTGGGTAATATAAACGTCGAGGCAAATCCCTGGTCACGTGTGACATTCCGATACAATTCCGGGTTTGATTACCCAACTCAATGGGTGAATCGATACAGTCATTAACAACACGATGAGTTCAGATTGTTCAATATTACGTTACTTCTGACGCTACTAATTCCTCTGTTGGGATCTTTATAAGATATTAGCCAGTATGTTGTCATGGAACCTTTGCCCTGTTGACATAAATATAAACAGTTAAGTGTCCTTTCATGTTTTTACATACGTTATACGATGTACCATTTTCCTAGTGCGCCCTCAAAAGCTAGGCAAAGAACCAACTAGCATATAGCTTTCAATAATACAATAATTATAAACAAAAATATTTGTTCGTTGTGATGCTATTTGAAAAATAAATTGTGTACCATATATTTGAATATGCGTCATAATAACCATATGACATCTTGAGCTAAATATTTATCATAAAAACCCGGTCATTGACGAGGAAAAAATCACTAATAGACGACCGCGTTTTAAAATATTATTATTTTGTTACTTGTAACAAATTGACCGTGCTTTAAAGCGCCACGTGCAAATAATGTACTTGTACATTTGTCGTGCTCGTCACAAGTGGTCCAGATAACACCGTGACGTAATACGTTAAAACTCTACCAGATTATAAACAAAATGATACTTGCCTTTACTTTGACTTCACCTCTGAGCGTTAATTCAAATTCTTGGAATTTACTGAGAAGCGTTGCTGTGGTAACGCTGATATGTATTTTGCGTGCTGAAATGGCAGAAGAACATGTTGAATAATAATAATAATAATAATAATAATTCTTATCAAGTACGTGTTACAAGGCATGTGAACGAGAGATTTCATTTTCGAACGATTTGATATTTTGTTAATTTTTCGTTCTCGTTCACCGTTGTTGTTTTTCCCAGAAAAAAGGGTGGAAGTGTTTCCCCTCAAGTAGACTATTTTCGAATTACTAGTATTTCAATCTCAACAATATCACATCCAGATTCTAGCACAGCCACCCTAGCACAGTTAATGCCTCATTTCTTAGCAATATTTGACCATATTTTGTCGCCCGGATGAAAAACAATGACAGTACCTAGTCTTACTATTTCATCATCAATCAATTCATAAATCAGTATCTTTAAATAGAATGTTTACTCACGCTCGCCGTTCGATTCCATCCTGGAAGCGGTGTTAACCGTGTCGCCAAACAAGCAATACCGTGGCATTTTAAGACCAACCACACCTGCACATACGGGACCTAAAAATATATTGCACCGTTTTCAGTGCTACTATTATTTTTCATTCAATTATACACTGTACCAAAATTACGTCCGCGCACAATTCCTCTATCACGGGACTGTGGTCCGCGGTATGACAAGAACGCACACGGATATAACAGGTATAATATACATACACACGTAAACAGCACCTAGACCGATTTATGAGTGTAGTTCACTGTTTTTATCTGTTCATAGTAATGTTTGCAGCGACAACCTCATAACACTAGATATCGTGGTAATAACAAAGTGTTTATTCATTTCTTCGTAGTTCAATCAAACCTATAATTAATAGCGAATGCTGTTAATAACAAACCTGAATGAACACCTATTCGCAGTTTCAACTGTTCTTTTGGCATGTGTCTGATTTTAAATGTATTAACTGCTTCCAGCAAGGTCAGTGACATCTTGGCTATTTCGCAAACATGATGGTCGCCATTTCTAACAGGTAACCCGGACACCACCATATACGCGTCTCCTATCGTCTCAACCTAAGAGCAGAATTAAAAAGAAATCTTAGTTTCGAAACAAATAATTTAAGTTCTTAATTAATAATAAACGGCACAGCAATACAAATAAATCCTGTTTAGTAAATACACCACCGCCTAAAATACACCACTAACTCCATTATTGCGAACGCATTAATGATATCCCCTTTCGAAACCCCAACTAACAAAAAATACAACAAATCAGTGAACAACTGAATGGCAATATCTTACCTTGTAAACGTCATAGTTATCGATAATTGCATCGAAGCACGTATACAGATCATTCAAAAGGTCAACTATCTGTAAAAGAGTCAGAAAACAAAAATAGTTTATAATCAAAAACGTTGTGTTTTGGTGAAAACAAGCTACTTTGTGGAGGAGGCTATTGTATGACGTGTCCTAATATTGAGTTTTTTTTACCCAATACAACGAAACTCGCGCAGACACTACTTACTCGTTACTTATCGTGTACTAGGCAGTCCGAAAGCTGAAGGACAACATTCGTTTTTGTCGTGAATGTGAGTTTGCGAATTAGTAACAATTCTTTTTTATTGTTTCTCCAATTATATCAATCTTTCTTCATTGTCAAAGAAGGGAGATATGGAAAGAAGAAACAAATCCAAATGTGATAATAATCCGCACACGAAGCGATGGGATGTGGACTCGAAGATTACATAACACGCCGCGATTCGTTCACTTCGTTTGAATCGTTCATGTTCATACATTTAACATGTATTTTGTTAAAAAATCGTATTGAATTTAAATCACAATCATCTGCAACGTGAATACACAGTGCATATATGATTGTGATACATATTGTCCAACCACATACAAGTCGATTGTGCTTCACTTCAAGCCCCCGAAACCATTCACAGTGGAAACACTGGTCCATTGTTTTTGGTCACGTTCACTGAAAGAATGCTGTAACCAGAGGCGACTCGTGTATCACAGGCCTTGTGTAGGTATGGCACATTTATTCTAGCCGTATACCCACACACTAATGAACAACTATATGCGTCATCGGCATTATTCTACATTCCCATGTATTACCCACAATGCATAGCGACGTACAAGCACAACCACTTCGCCCCCTTTTTCGTATATACGAGGAAAACAAATACCAGGCGCAAATTGGTAAATATGACAAAACAAACAAAACTATTTCATTACTCGTGATAATTACTCTTTCGAAGACGCCGCTTTACAGTGAGTTGCTGTCACCAAAGATCTTGGTATCTACGTAACAAAAAAAAATTTAGGCGCACTGGTAATTATGGAACCGTTGTATGGTTACCGCGTTAAAGGAGCTCTCCGACAACGTATATATTATATCATATATTTGTGAAATAAATCCAGCTGTCTAATCTATTACAATATTTTCAACATTCCACTTTCATTTGGCAAGAGAATAGTCTTATTATTTTATACGGTTGTTGATTTGTCAAATGATGACAGTTTTACTGGGAAGTCTGAATTGTATACTTATTTAAGCTCGAGTGTATAGCGTTCTAATAATTTTGTAGCCATGTGTTCTTTTATGGTGTATCTTATAAGTACTTCACAGCTGTTTTCCTGTTTATCTTGCTGTGAAATAAAATTGAATTAAATAAATAGGTTTTGAATTGAATGTATCAGTTGCCGTAATTAGGTCTTTGTTCACGAAGACGCACGAGGCTCGGATGGTAATAATTACTTCTATAAATATTACCTGTATGGGGGTACTGCACGCCGATAATGCAGTAAAACCTACAATGTCACTAAAATAAATCGTTACTTCATCAAACCACTCTGCTTGCACATTCTTGCCTTGTTTTAGCTGACTGGAGACAGATCTGTCATGGAGATAAAAAACGTACATTTTTAATTATCCAATAAAGGCACATTGTTATTTGTCCGTTAAACCGTGAATCTTAATCGAAACAAAGACCAGTATTCAAAGATATGTGGTTACACACAATTCTTGCAATCCGGATAGAGTTTCTCTAATGATAATAATCTACACATCCATCGGCATGTAGTTAAATGGATGAAAAACAACTAAAGGTAACAGTAGTATGTACAAGAACAAATTGACCGACAGTCATTCACACTGCATCGAAATAGAATAACAGACATATATGTTGTGTGCACGCACGGATGTATTCGGATGGATAATTATTTTTTCGTCCTTTTACAGAAAAAATAAAGAAATAAACTACAAAATAATCTACCTTGGTAAGAGTCTGTCTAACAAATCTTCAGCTCGTTTCTTCTCCTCTAAATACTGTGATGTTCTCTCTTCCACCAAACCTTCTAGATTGTTAGCGTATTGTTCCATACGGGCTAGTAAATTGTCCAGTATATTGTCTCCTTTTTTACTATAATGAAAACACAGTATATTGGAAATTGAATTATGTTCTAGATAAAACACTCTAAACAATCGTTATAAATGAGCATCTTAGAGTTTCTTAAGGAATACACTGATGTAATATCATATGCATCGATGTACACACACACGTCCTCTGCGCTAAAACTTTACAAAATCGCAATCGCCGATCGACTAGTTTATTACTCGTTTGAGGCAGATAGATACATGCAAGGTTTCAGAATACACTTCACGCATTTACTGGGCTGCTAAGTTACACGAATGCTTTTGAGAAAATTAGTAAACAGCACGTTAGCAAATATAGCGATTGTGAAGCCACAACATTTCCCGCCAAGTTGTTGATCCTACATCCTGTATATTTATCTAAATTTCGTTGTTATTATGTAAATATGATTTAATTTGCTATTTCCCGCAGATCATAATTATTATATAGTCACTGGCTACGTCGTCTGAACAATACATGCAATAATTAAACCGGTGATTAGTAGTCGAACAACACTTCCGCTTATAGAAACATTTTTTATTCCATGCTATCTTGCCCTAGACCATCACTGGATCAGAAATACATGCGTTTTAAAACACTAGTTTCGCATGCTATATTTAGCCATGCCACATTACGTCATATACGTGTGCTTATAAGAATGAACCACTTGTCATGATTTGACGGTTACACAGTAACTAGGCAAAGATGACATCATGACCTCAAATAAATTAGCAATTCTCCAATCGTTTTATTATCTTAAGATCTTTTTTGAGTGCACAGACTCAGGCAATATTGCCCGACTTTCCCGTTCAATACAGTATTGGAAAGTCAGTTGTGCCATGGAATATATACGCTGATAACTCTGGAGGGTCAATAATAAGACCACATCTGCACAAGGAACACGCAGAAGCAAGCACATTATTCAAGAACAAGGGTGGTAAAATGTGATACAAAATAAATATGATAGATCGTCCAGCGGCAAACAAATATATGTTACAAGATTCCAAATTATGTCGTCTATACACTACATCACATGATCAGCATTACGCGCCAATCAAATGTGTTAACATCGATAACATACGAGAGACTTACGTTGCGGGGTTGAGTTTTCGCACTATGCCTTTAATATGCGATATATCTGGTCTTTCACTTGGGTCTTCTGCCCAGCACCGTGTCATCAGTCCTTCAAGTTCTTTGGGACAGTCGAGTCCCCCTACTAACGGTCGAAATGGAGGAGAATGCACAGATCTCACGTTCTCAATCATTTCTGTAATAAGAAGTATTGTACATGTGTTATTGTACTGACATGTACGCCTTGTTTATTTCATTCTGACGTTAGTGAAGACATTACCTTTTGTTTTGCCTATCAATCATAATATCGTTGTCGACATTCAACTCATACGAAGACTTTTTCCAGTTCTGACACAACTAAATGCTGTTAACATTATAGAAACAAAACATATAAAACAATACGACAGTCAATACAACGATGACGTCAGTTTGAATAGCCTTGTAGGTTTTCCTTATCGTATCCGCGCACTGATCTATTCATCAGAACAATGTTAGCAAAGCCGACTCACCTGCTGGCGTTAGGTTGTATTCATCCGTGTAGAATGGTCCACAACGTATTGCAATCTCTTGCATAATGATAGAAAATGCGTAGATATCGGCCTTCTGATTTCCACTTGAAAGGACGCTTCCTCTTAAAATCTCCGGGGCCTTCCAAAGCATACCTATTTTAATGAAACAAACAAGTGGGTAGTACCACGTATTTAAAATGATCATAGCGCCCTCCGCGCCAAACTATTCCACACATATTGTTTTCATGTTTTCTTTAAAAAAAAAACAACCAGCCCAATAATATAAGAAATGACATCTTAGCGATACTAATAGCTAAACAAAAAATAACACGTTGTGGAACACTTACTTTTAAATACCTTTTCTTCGTCCGCTATGTTATCAAAGACACCGCCTGTATCTGTGTAGGTGGGAACAGGTGGGCGTAGCTCACTCAGACCAAAGTCCGTGAGCTTAAGGACGAATCGGCTGTCAACGACGCAGTTAGATGATTTCAGGTTACCATGACAACGAAGAAAACTGTTTTGAAGATATTCTAATCCCTGGAAATTAAATAGAAAAAAGAACGTGCTGATATACTCCATTTTCTTGAAATTGGTTGAATTTAAAGCAATGAATTTACAAATACACGTACTCGATTGGATTACCTGAAGCGTAATCAACTTAATGAAGCATTACGTAACTCGGGGAATTGGGTCCATTATTTGGCTGTATTCACGCGGAAACACTTATCTTACTCGTAGCAGTGCTGTGCATCGCAGCTAAAGACTATATCTGCTAATACAGTATTCAGTAACTTTAAAAGTACTCATTTTTGTTTTCGCGGTTTTAATCGTGTTGCCAGTTCTTTTATAATCGCTCTATTATCCAGGTTGTGCAGGATTCACTTGCCATATAACGAAAAGCTATTTCATATCTTTAAAATCGGCAAATCAGTATCCAAGTGTTCACCTAATAAGTTGCTCAGTGATATCGAAAAATATGATCGAGTCGTTTGCACTGTCATTGTCATAGTGGGTGTAATACTCCTGGTTGTTTACCATCTCGATGCATGTCCTCAATCTAAGCTCGGTAATAGCACTCTCATCTCCGACACAGGCAACAGATAGGGCGTTGAACAGGCAGTTACCGCCACCCATTACACTCACTGGTTTCAGACATGCGTCACCACCAGCCTTTTCCCATATCTTCAATGATGTACTGTCAACTACCTTTTCGCCCAACATGATCCCATTCTCCCGCATACTGATCTTCTCCACTCGTCTAATATAAATATCTTCCATCCTAGCAACATATCGTTGCTAAAACATGACAATTCACTCGATACTTTACAATTGCTACGTTCTATATCACGTTGTACGACACTATTATGCACACTATTTCTTATTCAGAATAAGATTTTGTAAATATGTAACATGCACTTCAAAATACTTAATTAAGCATTGGTTATTTTGCATTGTGATACAAGGTGCGTCTTCACGAATATTTGACAGCGTATTTTAAAAATCTGGCACTATGGACCAACTACCGTGTTTAATCTAAACTACGTAAACCATTTAAAAAATAACAGACACTTAGGTTTGGATTATTGTTTATTATTAAATAAGAAGTGTATGTGCAATTAAAAGCATACTTGCAGGCAGCTGATAATTTATGCATATTTAATCTTTATTAGTAATCAGTTTCGTACGAAGTGACGAAATGACTGTAGTGCGAAGTAACCATATGGGTGAAAGTAAGTAGGCGTGTGGTGTGAGGTAAATTGGGAAGAAGCAGCTGTATCACGTCACTGTTACCTCCTGTCCAGAATGGCGGAAGGAAATGCAGTAACTGTTATATAATGTTTTAATTACGAATTATTGTTTTTCCAACTGTGTTTGTTTTATATTCATACTTTTAGAGGGGAACTAATCATTATGGTAATTAATGTTAATTGCGAATTTTGTCTTTTTTAGACAATAATCTGAAAAAAACAATGATCATCTAATATGAATAACCAAATAAAATATGTATGAATCGTCTTATTCCACGGCCCAGATCACGTGATTGATCAACTGATACGATTGAAATACCAATACTGATGATATTAAAAACTTTACCTTGCAAACGTCAAGCATAAGAGAATATCTGAACATCCAGTCCAATTTGATGACCTCATTCTCAAGAATATCCTAAAATTAAAACACAATGTAGTTAAAACAACGATGTCACGGATGTGTGAAACGAGGTACGTGGTACTTGTCTAATCCAATCACACGAATATGAGCTGCTTGTCACGATCTCCCGTAAGTACGGAGCCTAATGACACATTCCCCGATATCAAGTGTCTCCAGCGATCACCATCAACATGATTACCCGCTACAATCCGTTATGAATCCCCCTGTAAAAATGGTCAATCAAATTAATTGCGCACTTCAAACGACAGAGTAATTATGGTCTTCATTGTGACCAGGACTGCTAATCAAATAGTTAATCTATAGATTTGCAATTCAATTTAAAACAAGAATAGGCGGGTTTTTGAGGACAAGTATCGACTCCGGTCGTAATTATTAGGGGGAAATTCGCGACTTCGGTGAGCCACTGAAGTACGAGGGCTAAGGGCCTAAGAGTTTGGCTACAAAACGTCAGGGAATAATGCAATTCAGTTCTTTCTGATGCTATCTATAGGGAGTTTGATTTCTATATTATTTCGCGCCAAATTGCCGCAAGTTATATTAATGAAAATAACAGGTTACTAGTTGTATGTGCCGGAAGATGTGAAAATATAGATGAAGTCGTTTCAAAACGAAAAGTTTCTAACTCGTAGTCGCATATTCGGAAATTATAGCATTGCATATACAACCACAACCAACCCGGCCCGCCCATATAAACGCCATTGCATGAAAAAAAACTATAATTTACGTTACACAATGCTACTCTAGCAAGGAGAAATGCTTACCTGTAGACTTCCTTTTTGGCAGTATTCGGTTATCATGCAACTTCTTTCAGTGTCATCGAAGCAAGCCCCAATAAATCTTGTAATATTCGCATGACTCAGGTCTCGCATCTATTGACAAATACAAATAAAGGTAATCTATGATGAAGCTCGTATATACTTATATCTTCAATGTAACTTCATCAAACAACGGGAGATTATGTGATATAATAATAAATAATAATAAATTTATTCATAATACTGTAGGCCTCCGGCCTCAAGGTATACTCATTGTAATTACATAACATGTTACAGAGGAAAAATGTCATTTTACAGTGACTGAAAAAGAACAAGAAAATATGAAAAGAACATTAACTGTCAGACCAAAATAGTTGTATTACGTTTTTTTGTTAGTCGTACCGTCGCGCCCTGTTCAATATGGGACTCATAGTGACGTATATAACGCGTTTAAAATACATTGTTTATTTACATGGAATCCGAACAAGCGCTGCACGGCGACCACCGCCCTTTAACGGGTGGTGCAATGTAACCTGTATATATATATATATAGTCTTAGCACATGGCCAACAGCCCTCGACCAATCAGAGTGGCGATAAAGTGTGGTTCTATTTCACCCTGAATTCACTTAGATCACGGCTGAAAAAACGCAAGAAAACAAAGGATTGTCATTGCAACAATTTATTCATAACACCAAGATCAGATATAAAGTATCCATTGAGTTACAGAAAACGTCTAGTTCATTCAACTGACACTACTGGCAGCACGTAGGCCATCGTTGCAACATTTTGACAAAATGTAACCATAATGTACTAAAATGTTATTTCACATGTTTGATTGCTGTCAAAATGTCATCATTTCATTGGCTATTACGAATATTTTCTCGGGCTGATTAGCCGGTGCTAAGTCGGTTTGATCACGCCACTCGGTGACTATGAGAATTAAAACTCAGGCCTACGTCTACTTCAAGTTCTCATAGTCACCTCGGACCGTGATCTAACCTATACATATATAGCCTAAGAGCATTACATTTGAACATTAACATTTTCTTCTAGTAAATAGCAAGTAGATAGCATTCTAGTCGAAAATATTTTGTATCCACCTACTCAACTTGTTGATATTATTATTGTCAGTTCATAAAACAGAACTTGCACGAAGAACACTTTTAGCTAATTTTAAAACTTTGTAGGGGTGTGTATACTACATGTTAGAGTGTATCTTAATCATACATCAGCACATTTGGGACATATAACTGGTGGCATGCGGGGATATCTATTTGAGCATGTGACTATCGTGTCACTCTGAGCTAACATATGCACAAACTATTCATGTCACGTGTACATTAATTGTATTCAGAATACCGCTTGTGTAATTTTTGCTTTTGTAAGGAGAATTCGAGAATTTTTTCATGGATTGTTCTTTATCTCGCTCTGTTGTTTAACAGTATTCAACTTTAATTGACTGAACGTTCATTTCAATTTCAACGATTCATGAAAGCATTTGATTGGAGTTCCGTACAACGACATTCCACGTAACCCTTCTTTGCTTGGCCATTCATGTTATAGGGATGCCCATTTAGACATGCATTCATGTCATATAACCAGTTTCTAAGTGACTTGTCATATCACATAACAGTTGCTGTATTGCTGTATTGAAATCATATCGTACATGTACATAACATATTTAATCATTATATATGAACAAAATGGAACATCCCTCTACTACATGTTTGCGAGGTAACCATCGGCATGCTGATACGACCCTGAAGTACTACATGTGAAATATGAACAAAATGAAACCGCGCCAATTACGCAATGTGTGCTTTTCAATCGAATAATAAAGACAACCCTAATCTGCAGTGTACTTAATAGTCATGCCATATTGCTAAATGATACACAGGCACTAGATAGGTTACAGGTGCTATACGCAAAGTACCGATAATGTCCAATCCTTTCATCGAAATCTATCATTAATTCTAATAATTGATTATAGTTTAAAATAGAAAATATTAATGTGAAAATGTGGTGTTTACCCAACACCACGCCGCTAAAGCGGGAAGGTAGTCACCTGCGCACGCGTGAGAATTGAGTCCCAAGCGATAACAACACATGTTAAAAACGCAAAGGCTCATGGGTAGACGCTTGTTTGTAAACAATGACACGCTATGGTCATCGGATGCATGCGCAGGTGACGACTACCTCGCTTTAAACGTTTTATATTTTATATTATTTCGCAAAAATGAAAAGTTGTATAACAGCAATAGTCAACATATGTGTGGCCTTCTACTCAATTTTAAATATGTGAATATCAACGAAAATTTACATTGCTGTCTTGTGAAACAAAATCAGGGGTGAAATGTACATAGTAACTTTGAATTACTTAACTTAGTTATGCATATAATCGCTAATAATCTAATACTTGTGTGCTACACTTTTAATGTAATACACTAAGATTTCAGAAAATGGGGCAGGTCAAACTCAAGTTACTGAGTAAGTAAGGCATATAATAAATTATTTTGATATGCTGTAATTAATAAATGTCAAACGGCTTCAACTTAAAGCTAACTTCTGGTGAACCCTAGAAGTATATAAGATACTGAGAGTTATATACATCTTGCCAGACGGTGAAAATGCCCGGATATCTGCGCCGAGCATATGCAAATGTATGTTATATATTTAACTTCTTATATGTTTACTACTTTTAAGTGTTTTCCAAAAAAAGCAAGGAAAGCAATAAAATGAACTGATTTTGCAGCTAGTGACGTGTAATTACTCATTTATTACATTTTTTAAATATTATATTATGACTGAACGCCATGTCCTGACGTTTGCGGGGAATGGAAGTTATTTAAAGTACAGTAGTCGTCGCGCTGCGTTCAGTTCTACGTGGGACTCATAGCGACGTACGCAACGCGTGTAAAATACATTGTTTGTTTACATGGAATCCGAACACGCGCTGCGCGACGACCACCGCCTTTTAACGGGTGTTGCAATGTAACCTGTGCTCGTATTTTCAGAAGCAAAGCTAGAGAAAATACAGCATTGAAAAACAACACATCACGAGATAGATACAACGCTTCGCGGCCAAAGTGCTCGATGCTGTATTTATACGACACGACAAGCTGTCAAGGCGATTAGCAAAAACAAGTATCAGTGTGAACCGACATCTGATAAAAACGCTCTTGCAATGCATAACAAGAATGTTTGAGTTCCGTGACCCGATTGTACGTATTTCTAGGTAAGAACTCTATATTAAGACATAGGGTCATACCAATTTAAATATATCTCAAACAATTTTCAAAATTCATGCTTGAATGGAACTGTGTGTAATAAATGCACGTACGTTATATAGACGAAACACTTTGTACTCATCTATACTGTAGCATCCTAGTTCGTCAGTCCGGTGATCAGATTGACTTACCTGTTTTAATTCCAACAGTAATGGCGGTGTTAGCGCGATCCGCTTTCCTGGAGTGAAGAACTTTATAGCGTAAACATTACCCTGGGGAGAGAGGAATGGAATTAGGCCCATAACAATCAGTAATGAAAGTGCAATTCGAAGGTGATAACGTTGATCGAGGTAATATTCTGTTATTTCCCCTAGATTGATTCATTGTTAAGTGCCCGTAGCCTATTTTCTTCATAAAGTGATCGAGCGTCGTGAGTGTATCGCGATTTGGGGGTACAGTGATTCTCGTGGCATTGTGATTCTGTTTCTTCTCAATTCGAACATGCATAATACAAATTAGGACTTATTCTACCGTGCTTCCTTCGCTACAAGTTACACACCCTGAAACATGTAGATCACTTACGTGAACATAATCAAAGCATTTGTAGTGTTACGTGAACCGTAATTGCTGTAAATTCTCCACATTTGTAGCGTACATTGTGCATCTCCATCCGTTCAATTAAAATATTATTTTTATCCGTAGTCGTCTGTTACTAAGAAATGATTGTATAAGCAATCACAGTTGTTTATTTTAGTGGCATTACTTTTATTCATATGAGTGATTTGGACGTTATTAAGATGATACCGAAAAGTATGTACAAAGACAGTACAGCGGGAGTATCGACCGACGCGCAGCGGAAGTTGGTGCGACGGCGTACTGTCTGAGTGCATACTTTTAGGTATCCTCGTAATAACCTAATTATTATACATCTTTTCCTCCCAAGGATACATCATGGAAATGCCAAAATACAAAAAAAGTTTACTGAGAACAGATTAAGCAAACTTCTTTATGTGGTGTCTGGTCAAACCCTGGGGGATGCCATGTTTTTTTTATTATTATTAGAGGATGCTTACGCGTGTAATCAGTCCCTATTTAGAATTCTCAATTCCTAATATGGTAGGATGAAAATACCCAGTGCAATATCGCAAAATTACGGCACGCTGTAACTTCTGGCGTTACGATGACAGATAAATATTTATCTTCGAATCTTAAATTTTCATATAACTATTATCCTTAAAATTATTGTGTCCGACAATCATATTTGGTCAATGACTGTCTGTGCATTGTTACTTTATAAACACGCACACTGAGAATAATGGTAATTTGGTGAGATTAAAGCAACTTGAACTGCCCCGCATCGCCAAGGGATTCACAGTATATCATTAACACGTTGTTTGCTGAAATACCTGTTAGGAGGAAAAGAGTCAGCAGGAAATGTTTTAATTCATCGCTAATTTCTCCCCCGATTAATCGTTTGATTGCTTTCCCAAATCACTGTAGTCTAGACTGACATTTGTATTTAAGAGTATTTAAGGATGTGTTCATTTTGCAGTCGTCATACAGCGTGTGTTCAAAACTTGATATAACATCAAATGGTATAGTTTACACACGTTGAACATGTTGCGAGGCGATGACTATGGCTCTTTAATGTGAATCAAAGTAAATAATCCGACCAAAGTTGTTCTATGTGCGTGGCGACCATAAAAGTTATATAAATAGTTTTAATTTTCTGTTGCATTGACCATGATCTGAATCGATGATTTTTGACAATGTGTGACGTATTATAAACTATTTGAAGATTAATGTTTCAGAAATTAAATTAAGAGTAATCCCTACAAACCACGATACGTCGTCATTTTGAACAAACACTTCAATGAGTCTTTAATCTCGCATTGAGGTAAATGTCTCATTGTGTCTAACATCGATTGGCTTTGAACTGATAGATCAGAAAATATCAAACGAATCAATTACAATCCGTTTTTATTCATGACTTATTTTTCATTACAGTGGACTATAATTGTTGTTCCTTGCGTGTGAGGCTGGAAGTGTTCCTTTTTGATGTCATTACAACCAATGTTATTTTCAACAAGAGTGCAAAGAAAAGTAGAATCGTTAGACTATTCCTCGTGGGCAAAATTCCATTATAATACATTTGATTGCAAGAAGAATTTATATAAGTCGCTTTCGGATCATGCACTCACACAAACACTCAGCGAACATCTAAATGTGTACACTGTATGGAACGCCACTGGGTTATGGTGCGTGTGCCAAGAAAAGTCAAAGGTTTGCAATTGGTAACACATACTTTGTAAGTGCATGTCTTTGTGAACACGTGGTCGTTATCTGTTGTTGATTTCAAGGATACAGCAGATGTCTGAAATGAGAAAAGAAGAAAAATATGTCAGGAGGAGAAGCCACTAAGGCATTCGTTATGGATACGTCAACCATGAGTTGACTGATTTGCTTTGTGGTTTACTGAAGAATTAAATCAATTACACATATCAATACCAAGGTCAATGCATGGTTGGTATATTTGCATGAATCAATGTATATTTAAGTGCAAACGTTCATGATGTACTACATCATTTACAGCCTACTCCGTGCCCATGTTATAAGATACAACAGAGTATATTTGTAGGACGGTCGAGTGCACGACGCTATGCAGTAAAGTGTTTTGTGTAATTGCCACCGATTATTAGCAGCGTTCAAAACTGTTGCTCATTAGTTACTACAGTGTATCGAAGTTTTTGTGACTTATATGTTAATGTGAGGTATGGTAAGGTTGCGCGAGACATGACAAAAGGAAGTATGGTAAGGTGATGCGATGTGTGGTAAGGTAACGTGATGTATAGTAAGGTGACGTGATGTATAGTAAGGTGACATAATGTATGGTAAGGTGACATGATGTATGGTACGGTGACGTAAGGTATAGTAAGATGACGTGATGTATCGTAATATGACATGAGGTATGGTAAGGTGACGTGATGTATGGTAAGATGGCGCGATGTATGGTAAAATGACGTGAGGTATGGTAAGCTGACTTGATGTATGCCAAGGTGACGTGAGGTGTGGTAAGCTGACTTGATGTATGCCAAGGTGACGTGAGGTATGGTAAGCTGACTTGATGTATGCCAAGGTGACGTGAGGTATAGCAAGGTGACGTGAGGTATAGCAAGGTGACGTGAGGTATAGCAAGGTGACGTGAGTCATGGTGAGGTGACGTGAGTCATGGCAAGGTGATATGATGTATGGTAATGTGACGTGAGTTATAGTAAGGTGACGTGAGTCATGGCAAGGTGATATGATGTATGGTAAGGTGATGTGCGGTATAGTAAGATGACGTGATGTATGTTAATGTGACGTGAGTCGTGGTAAGGTGACGTGATGTATGGTAAGATGACGTTAGGTATGGTAAGGTGACGTGATGTATGGTAAGGTGACGTAGTGTGTGGTAAGGTGACATGATGTATGGTAAGATGACGTGATGTATGGTAAGGTGACGTGATGTATGATAAGTTGGCGTGAGGTATAGTAAGGTGACGTGATGTATGGCAAGGTGACGTAGTGTATGGTAAGGTGACGTGATGTATGGTAAGGTGACGTGATGTGTGCTAAGATGACGTGAAGTGTGGTAAAGTGACGTGAGGTATAGTAAGATGACGTGATGCATGCCAAGATGACGCGAGGTATGGTAAGGTGACGCGAGGTATGCTAAGATGAGGTGAGGTATGGTAAGGTGACGTGAGTTATGGTAAGGTGACGCAAGGCATGGTAAGATGACGTGAGGTATGGTAAGATGACGTGATGTTTGGTAAGATGACGTGAGTCATGGTAAGGTGACGTGAGGTATGGTAAGGTGACGTGAGGTATGGTAAGGTGACGTTATGTATGGTAAGGTGACGTGAGTTATGGTAAGGTAACGGGAGGTATGGAAAGATGACGTGATGCATGCCAAGGTGACGTGAAGTATGGTAAGGAGACGTGAGGTATGCTAAGATGACGTGAGGTATGGTAAGGTGACGTGAGGTATAGTAAGATGACGTGATGTATGGTAAGGTGACGTGAGTTATGGTAAGGTGACGCAATGCATGGTAAGGTGACGTGAGGTATGGTATGGTATGGTGACGTGATGTATGATAAGATAACGTGAGTCATGGTAAGGTGACGTGAGGTATGGTAAGGTGACAAGATGTATGATATGGTAAGGTGACGTGATGTATGGTAAGGTGACGTGATGTATGGTAAGGAGACGTGAGTTATGGTAAGGTGACTGGAGGTATGGTAAGATGACGTGATGAATGCCAAGGTGACGTGAGGTATGGTAAGGTGACGTGAGGTATGCTAGGATGACGTGAGGTATGGTAAGGTGACGTGAGGTATAGTAAGATGACGTGATGTATGGTAAGGTGACGTGAGGTATGGTAAGGTGACGTGAGGTATGGTAAGCTGACTTGATGTATGCCAAGGTGACGTGAGGTGTGGTAAGCTGACTTGATGTATGCCAAGGTGACGTGAGGTATGGTAAGCTGACTTGATGTATGCCAAGGTGACGTGAGGTATAGCAAGGTGACGTGAGGTATAGCAAGGTGACGTGAGTCATGGTGAGGTGACGTGAGTCATGGCAAGGTGATATGATGTATGGTAATGTGACGTGAGTTATAGTAAGGTGACGTGAGTCATGGCAAGGTGATATGATGTATGGTAAGGTGACGTGCGGTATAGTAAGATGACGTGATGTATGTTAATGTGACGTGAGTCGTGGTAAGGTGACGTGATGTATGGTAAGATGACGTTAGGTATGGTAAGGTGACGTGATGTATGGTAAGGTGACGTGATGTATGGTAAGGTGACGTAGTGTGTGGTAAGGTGACATGATGTATGGTAAGATGACGTGATGTATGGTAAGCTGACGTGATGTATGATAAGTTGGCGTGAGGTATAGTAAGGTGACGTGATGTATGGCAAGGTGACGTAGTGTATGGTAAGGTGATGTGATGTATGGTAAGGTGACGTGATGTGTGCTAAGATGACGTGAGGTGTGGTAAAGTGACGTGAGGTATAGTAAGATGACGTGATGCATGCCAAGATGACGCGAGGTATGGTAAGGTGACGCGAGGTATGCTAAGATGAGGTGAGGTATGGTAAGGTGACGTGAGTTATGGTAAGGTGACGCAAGGCATGGTAAGATGACGTGAGGTATGGTAAGATGACGTGATGTATGGTAAGATAACGTGAGTCATGGTAAGGTGACGTGAGGTATGGTAAGGTGACGTGAGGTATGGTAAGGTGACGTTATGTATGGTAAGGTGACGTGAGGTATGGTAAGGTGACGTGAGGTATGGTAAGGTGACGTGAGGTGTAGTAAGATGACGTGATGTATGGTAAGGTGACGTGAGTTATGGTAAGGTGACGCAATGCATGGTAAGGTGACGTGAGGTATGGTATGGTATGGTGACGTGATGTATGATAAGATAACGTGAGTCATGGTAAGGTGACGTGAGGTATGGTAAGGTGACAAGATGTATGGTATGGTAAGGTGACGTGATGTATAGTAAGATGACGTGATGTATGGTAAGGTGACGTGAGTTATGGTAAGGTGACGCAATGCATGGTAAGGTGACGTGAGGTATGGTATGGTATGGTGACGTGATGTATGATAAGATAACGTGAGTCATGGTAAGGTGACGTGAGGTATGGTAAGGTGACAAGATGTATGGTATGGTAAGGTGACGTGAGTTATGGTAAGGTGACTGGAGGTATGGTAAGATGACGTGATGCATGCCAAGGTGACGTGAGGTATGGTAAGGTGACATGAGGTATGCTAAGATGACGTGAGGTATGGTAAGGTGACGCGAGGTATAGTAAGATGACGTGATGTATGGTAAGGTGACGTGAGGTATGGTAAGGTGACGTGAGGTATGGTAAGGTGACGTGAGGTATGGTAAGCTGACTTGATGTATGCCAAGGTGACGTGAGGTGTGGTAAGCTGACTTGATGTATGCCAAGGTGACGTGAGGTATAGCAAGGTGACGTGAGGTATAGCAAGGTGACGTGAGGTATAGCAAGGTGACGTGAGTCATGGTGAGGTGACGTGAGTCATGGCAAGGTGATATGATGTATGGTAAGGTGACGTGCGGTATAGTAAGATGACGTGATGTATGTTAATGTGACGTGAGTCGTGGTAAGGTGACGTGATGTATGGTAAGATGACGTTAGGTATGGTAAGGTGACGTGATGTATGGTAAGGTGACGTAGTGTGTGGTAAGGTGACATGATGTATGGTAAGATGACGTTATGTATGGTAAGGTGACGTGATGTACGATAAGTTGGCGTGAGGTGTAGTAAGGTGACGTGATGTATGGCAAGGTGACGTAGTGTATGGTAAGGTGATGTGATGTATGGTAAGGTGACGTGATGTGTGCTAAGATGACGTGAGGTGTGGTAAAGTGACGTGAGGTATGCTAAGATGACGTGAGGTATGGTAAGGTGACGTGAGGTATAGTAAGATTACGTGATGTATGGTAAGGTGACGTGAGGTATGGTAAGGTGACGTGAGGTATGGTAAGCTGACTTGATGTATGCCAAGGTGAAGTGAGGTGTGGTAAGCTGACTTGATGTATGCCAAGGTGACGTGAGGTATGGTAAGCTGACTTGATGTATGCCAAGGTGACGTGAGGTATAGCAAGGTGACGTGAGGTATAGCAAGGTGACGTGAGTCATGGTGAGGTGACGTGAGTCATGGCAAGGTGATATGATGTATGGTAATGTGACGTGAGTTATAGTAAGGTGACGTGAGTCATGGCAAGGTGATATGATGTATGGTAAGGTGACGTGCGGTATAGTAAGATGACGTGATGTATGTTAATGTGACGTGAGTCGTGGTAAGGTGACGTGATGTATGGTAAGATGACGTTATGTATGGTAAGGTGACGTGATGTATGGTAAGGTGACGTAGTGTGTGGTCAGGTGACATGATGTATGGTAAGATGACGTTATGTATGGTAAGGTGACGTGATGTATGATAAGTTGGCGTGAGGTATAGTAAGGTGACGTGATGTATGGCAAGGTGACGTAGTGTATGGTAAGGTGATGTGATGTATGGTAAGGTGACGTGATGTGTGCTAAGATGACGTGAGGTGTGGTGAAGTGACGTGAGGTATAGAGTAAGATGACGTGATGCATGCCAAGATGACGCGAGGTATGGTAAGGTGACGCGAGGTATGCTAAGATGAGGTGAGGTATGATAAGGTGACGTGAGTTATGGTAAGGTGACGCAAGGCATGGTAAGATGACGTGAGGTATGGTAAGATGACGTGATGTATGGTAAGATAACGCGAGTCATGGTAAGGTGACGTGAGGTATGGTAAGGTGACGTTATGTATGGTGAGGTGACGTGAGTTATGGTAAGGTAACGGGAGGTATGGAAAGATGACGTGATGCATGCCAAGGTGACGTGAAGTATGGTAAGGAGACGTGAGGTATGCTAAGATGACGTGAGGTGTGGTAAGGTGACGTGAGGTATAGTAAGATGACGTGATGTATGGTAAGGTGACGTGAGTTATGGTAAGGTGACGCAATGCATGGTAAGGTGACGTGAGGTATGGTATGGTATGGTGACGTGATGTATGATAAGATAACGTGAGTCATGGTAAGGTGACGTGAGGTATGGTAAGGTGACAAGATGTATGGTATGGTAAGGTGACGTGATGTATGGTAAGGTGACGTGAGTTATGGTAAGGTGACTGGAGGTATGGGAAGATGACGTGATGCATGCCAAGGTGACGTGAGGTATGGTAAGGTGACGTGAGGTATGCTAAGATGACGTGAGGTATGGTAAGGTGACGTGAGGTATAGTAAGATGACGTGAGGTATGGTAAGGTGACGAGATGTATGGTAAGGTGAAGTGATGCATGGTAAGGTGACGTGTTGTATGGTACGATGACGTGATGTATGGTAAGGTGACGTGAGGTATGGTAAGGTGACGAGATGTGTGGTAAGGTGAAGTGATGCAAGGTAAGGTGACGTGTTGTATGGTACGATGACGTGATGTATGGTAAGATGACGTGAAGAATTGTAAGGTGACGAGATGTATGGTAAGGTGAAGTGATGCATGGTTATGTGACGTGTTGTATGGTAAGATGACGTGATGTATGGTAAGATGACGTGATGTATGGTAAGGTGACGGGAGTTATGGTAAGGTGACGGGAGGTATGATAAGGTGACGAGATGTATGGTAAGGTGAAGTGATGCAAGGTAAGGTGACGTGTTGTATGGTACGATGACGTGATGTATGGTAAGGTGACGTGAAGAATTGTAAGGTGACGAGATGTATGGTATTTTGAAGTGATGCATGGTAAGGTGACGTGTTGTATGATAAGATGACGTGATGTATGGTAAGATGACGTGATGTATGGTAAGGTGACGTGAGGTATAGTAAGATGACGTGATGTATAGTAAGACGACGTGATGTATGGTAAGATAACGTGAGTCATGGTAAGGTGACGAGATGTATGGTATGGTAAGGTGACGTGATGTATGGTAAGGTGACGTGATGCATGGTAAGGTGACGTGATGCATGGTAAGGTGACGTGATGCATGGTAAGGTGACGTGATGCATGGTAAGGTAACGTGATGCATGGTAAGGTGACGTGAGTTATGGTAAGGTGACATGAGTTATGGTTAGGTGACGGGAGGTATGGTAAGATGACGTGATGCATGCCAAGGTGACGTGAGGTATAGTAAGGTGATGTGATGTGATGTATGGTAAGGTGACGTGATGTAAAGTAATGTGACGTGATGTATGGTAAGGTGACGTGAGGTATAGTTTGATGACGTGATGTATGGTAAGATAACGTGAGTCATGGTAAGGTGACATGAGGTATGGTAAGGTGACGAGATGTATGGTAAGGTGACGTGATGTATGGTAAGGTGGCGTGTAGTATGGTAAGATGACGTGATGTATGGTAAGGTGACGTGAAGAATTGTAAGGTGACGTGAGTTACGGTAAGGTGACGTGAGGTATAGTAAGATGACGTGATGCATGTTAAGGTGACGTGAGTCGTGGTAAGGTGACGTAATGTATGGTAAGGTGACGTAGTGTATGGTAAGGTGACATAGTGTATGGTAAGGTGACATGATGTATGGTAAGATGACTTAATGTATGGTAATGTGACGCGAGTCATGGTAAGGTGACGTGAGGTATGGTAAGGTGACGTTATGTATGGTGAGGTGACGTGAGTTATGGTAAGGTAACGGGAGGTATGGAAAGATGACGTGATGCATGCCAAGGTGACGTGAAGTATGGTAAGGAGACGTGAGGTATGCTAAGATGACGTGAGGTGTGGTAAGGTGACGTGAGGTATAGTAAGATGACGTGATGTATGGTAAGGTGACGTGAGTTATGGTAAGGTGACGCAATACATGGTAAGGTGACGTGAGGTATGGTATGGTATGGTGACGTGATGTATGATAAGATAACGTGAGTCATGGTAAGGTGACGTGAGGTATGGTAAGGTGACAAGATGTATGGTATGGTAAGGTGACGTGATGTATGGTAAGGTGACGTGAGTTATGGTAAGGTGACTGGAGGTATGGGAAGATGACGTGATGCATGCCAAGGTGACGTGAGGTATGGTAAGGTGACGTGAGGTATGCTAAGATGACGTGAGGTATGGTAAGGTGACGTGAGGTATAGTAAGATGACGTGAGGTATGGTAAGGTGACGAGATGTATGGTAAGGTGAAGTGATGCATGGTAAGGTGACGTGTTGTATGGTACGATGACGTGATGTATGGTAAGGTGACGTGAGGTATGGTAAGGTGACGAGATGTGTGGTAAGGTGAAGTGATGCAAGGTAAGGTGACGTGTTGTATGGTACGATGACGTGATGTATGGTAAGATGACGTGAAGAATTGTAAGGTGACGAGATGTATGGTAAGGTGAAGTGATGCATGGTTATGTGACGTGTTGTATGGTAAGATGACGTGATGTATGGTAAGATGACGTGATGTATGGTAAGGTGACGGGAGTTATGGTAAGGTGACGGGAGGTATGATAAGGTGACGAGATGTATGGTAAGGTGAAGTGATGCAAGGTAAGGTGACGTGTTGTATGGTACGATGACGTGATGTATGGTAAGGTGACGTGAAGAATTGTAAGGTGACGAGATGTATGGTATTTTGAAGTGATGCATGGTAAGGTGACGTGTTGTATGATAAGATGACGTGATGTGTGGTAAGATGACGTGAGGTATGGTAAGGTGACGTGAGGTATAGTAAGATGACGTGATGTATAGTAAGACGACGTGATGTATGGTAAGATAACGTGAGTCATGGTAAGGTGACGAGATGTATGGTATGGTAAGGTGACGTGATGTATGGTAAGGTGACGTGATGCATGGTAAGGTGACGTGATGCATGGTAAGGTGACGTGATGCATGGTAAGGTGACGTGATGCATGGTAAGGTAACGTGATGCATGGTAAGGTGACGTGAGTTATGGTAAGGTGACATGAGTTATGGTTAGGTGACGGGAGGTATGGTAAGATGACGTGATGCATGCCAAGGTGACGTGAGGTATAGTAAGGTGATGTGATGTGATGTATGGTAAGGTGACGTGATGTAAAGTAATGTGACGTGATGTATGGTAAGGTGACGTGAGGTATAGTTTGATGACGTGATGTATGGTAAGATAACGTGAGTCATGGTAAGGTGACATGAGGTATGGTAAGGTGACGAGATGTATGGTAAGGTGACGTGATGTATGGTAAGGTGGCGTGTAGTATGGTAAGATGACGTGATGTATGGTAAGGTGACGTGAAGAATTGTAAGGTGACGTGAGTTACGGTAAGGTGACGTGAGGTATAGTAAGATGACGTGATGCATGTTAAGGTGACGTGAGTCGTGGTAAGGTGACGTAATGTATGGTAAGGTGACGTAGTGTATGGTAAGGTGACATAGTGTATGGTAAGGTGACATGATGTATGGTAAGATGACTTAATGTATGGTAATGTGACGTGATGTATGGTAAGGTGACGTTATGTATTGCAAGGTGACGTGGTGTATGGTAAGGTGACGTGATGTATGGTGAGGTGATGTGGGGTATAATGAGATGACGTGAGGTATGGTAAGATGACGTGAGGTATGGTGAGGTGACGTTATGTATTGCAAGGTGACGTGGTGCATGGTAAGGTGACGTGATGTATGGTGAGGTGATGTGGGGTATAGTGAGATGACGTGATGTATGGTAATATGACGTGAGTTATGGTAAGGTGACGCGAGTCATGGTAAGGTGACATTAGGTATGGTAAGATGACGTGATGTATGGTATGGTGACGTGAGGTATGGTAAGCTGACGTGATATATGTTAAGTTGACGTGAGTTATGGCAAGGTGACGTGAGGTATGGTAAGGTGACGTGAGTTATGGAAAGGTGACGTGAGTTATGGAAAGGTGACGTGAGTTATGGAAAGGTGACGTAAGGTATGGTAAGGTGACGTGATGTATGGTAAGGTGACGTGAGGTATAGTAAGTTGATATGATGTATGGTTAGGTAACGTGATGTATGCTAAGATGACGTGAGGTGTGGTAAAGTGAGGTGAGGAATAGTAAGATGACTTGATGCATGCCAAGATGACGTGAGGTATGGTAAGCTGACTTGATGTATGCCAAGGTGACGTGAGGTATAGCAAGGTGACGTGAGGTGTAGTAAGATGACGTGATGTATGGTAAGGTGACGTGAGTTATGGTAAGGTGACGCAATGCATGGTAAGGTGACGTGAGGTATGGTATGGTATGGTGACGTGATGTATGATAAGATAACGTGAGTCATGGTAAGGTGACGTGAGGTATGGTAAGGTGACAAGATGTATGGTATGGTAAGGTGACGTGATGTATAGTAAGATGACGTGATGTATGGTAAGGTGACGTGAGTTATGGCAAGGTGACGTGAGGTATGGTAAGGTGACGTGAGTTATGGAAAGGTGACGTGAGTTATGGAAAGGTGACGTGAGTTATGGAAAGGTGACGTAAGGTATGGTAAGGTGACGTGATGTATGGTAAGGTGACGTGAGGTATAGTAAGTTGATATGATGTATGGTTAGGTAACGTGATGTATGCTAAGATGACGTGAGGTGTGGTAAAGTGAGGTGAGGAATAGTAAGATGACTTGATGCATGCCAAGATGACGTGAGGTATGGCAAGGTGACGTGAGGTATGCTAAGATGACGTGATGTATGGTAAGGTGACGCAATGCATGGTAAGGTGACGTGAGGTATGGTAAGGTGACGTGAGGTATGGTAAGGTGACGTGAGGTATGGTAAGGTGACGTGATGTATGGTAAGATAACGCGAGTCATGGTAAGATAACGTGAGTCATGGTAAGGTGACGTGAGGTATGGTAAGGTGACGTTATGTATGGTAAGGTGACGTGATGTATGGTAAGATGACGTGATGCATGCCAAGGTGACGTGAGGTATGCTAAGATGACGTGAGGTATGGCAAGGTGACGTGAGGTATAGTAAGATGACGTGATGTATGGTAAGGTGACGCGAGTTATGGTAAGGTGAAGCAATGCATGGTAAGGTGACGTGAGGTATGGTAAGGTGACGTGAGGTATGGTAAGGTGACGTGATGTATGGTAAGATAACGTGGGTCATGGCAAGGTGACGTGAGGTATGGTAAGGTGACGTGATGTATCGTAAGGTGACGTGAGGTATAGTAAGTTGATATGATGTATGGTAAGGTGACGTGATGTATGCTAAGATGACGTGAGGTGTGGTAAAGTGAGGTGAGGAATAGTAATATGACTTGATGCATGCCAAGATGACGTGAGGTATGGTAAGGTGACTAGAGGTATGCTAAGATGACGTGATGTATGGTAAGGTGACGCAAGGCATGGTAAGGTGACGCAAGGCATGGTAAGGTGACGTGATGTATGGTAAGGTGACGTGATGTGTGCTAAGATGACGTGAGGTGTGGTAAAGTGACGTGAGGTATAGAGTAAGATGACGTGATGCATGCCAAGATGACGCGAGGTATGGTAAGGTGACGCGAGGTATGCTAAGATGAGGTGAGGTATGGTAAGGTGACGTGAGTTATGGTAAGGTGACGCAAGGCATGGTAAGATGACGTGAGGTATGGTAAAATGACGTGATGTATGGTAAGATAACGTGAGTCATGGTAAGGTGACGTGAGGTATGGTAAGGTGACGTGAGGTATGGTAAGGTGACGTTATGTATGGTAAGGTGACGTGAGTTATGGTAAGGTAACGGGAGGTATGGAAAGATGACGTGATGCATGCCAAGGTGACGTGAAGTATGGTAAGGAGACGTGAGGTATGCTAAGATGACGTGAGGTATGGTAAGGTGACGTGAGGTATAGTAAGATGACGTGATGTATGGTAAGGTGACGTGAGTTATGGTAAGGTGACGCAATGCATGGTAAGGTGACGTGAGGTATGGTATGGTATGGTGACGTGATGTATGATAAGATAGCGTGAGTCATGGTAAGGTGATGTGAGGTATGGTAAGGTGACAAGATGTATGGTATGGTAAGGTGACGTGATGTATGGTAAGGTGACGTGAGTTATGGTAAGGTGACTGGAGGAATGGTAAGATGACGTGATGTATGGTAAGGTGACGTGAGTTATGGTAAGGTGACGCAATGTATGGTAAGGTGACGTGAGGTATGGTATGGTATGGTGACGTGATGTATGATAAGATAACGTGAGTCATGGTAAGGTGACGTGAGGTATGGTAAGATGACAAGATGTATGGTATGGTAAGATGACGTGATGTATGGTAAGATGACGTGAGGTATGGTAAGGTGACGTGAGGTATAGTAAGATGACGTGATGTATGGTAAGATAACGTGAGTCATGGTAAGGTGACGTGAGATATGGTAAGGTGACGAGATGTACTGTATGGTAAGGTGACGTGATGTATGGTAAGGTGACGTGATGCATGGTAAGGTGACGTGATGCATGGTAAGGTGACGTGATGCATGGTAAGGTGACGTGATGGATGGTAAGGTGACGTGAGTTATGGTAAGGTGACATGAGTTATGGTTAGGTGACGGGAGGTATGGTAAGATGACGTGATGCATGCCAAGGTGACGTGAGGCATAGTAAGGTGATGTGATGTGATGTATGGTAAGGTGACGTGATGTATAGTAATGTGACGTGATGTATGGTAAGGTGACGTGATGTATGGTAAGGTGACGTGAGGTATAGTTTGATGACGTGATGTATGGTAAGATAACGTGAGTCATGGTAAGGTGACATGAGGTATGGTAAGGTGACGAGATGTATGGTAAGGTGACGTGATGTATGGTAAGGTGACGTGTAGTATGGTAAGATGACGTGATGTATGGTAAGGTGACGTGAAGAATTGCAAGGTGACGTGAGTTACGGTAAGGTGACGTGAGGTATAGTAAGATGACGTGATGCATGTTAAGGTGACGTGAGTCGTGGTAAGGTGACGTAATGTATGGTAAGGTGACGTAGTGTATGGTAAGGTGACATAGTGTATGGTAAGGTGACATGATGTATGGTAAGATGACTTAATGTATGGTAATGTGACGTGATGTATGGTAAGGTGACGTTATGTATTGCAAGGTGACGTGGTGTATGGTAAGGTGACGTGATGTATGGTGAGGTGATGTGGGGTATAGTGAGATGACGTGAGGTATGGTAAGATGACGTGAGGTATGGTAAGGTGACGTTATGTATTGCAAGGTGACGTGGTGTATGGTAAGGTGACGTGATGTATGGTGAGGTGATGTGGGGTATAGTGAGATGACGTGATGTATGGTAATATGACGTGAGTTATGGTAAGGTGACGCGAGTCATGGTAAGGTGACATTAGGTATGGTAAGGTGACATTAGGTATGGTAAGGTGACGTGATGTATGGTAAGATGACGTGATGTATGGTATGGTGACGTGAGGTATGGTAAGCTGACGTGATATATGTTAAGTTGACGTGAGTTATGGCAAGGTGACGTGAGGTATGGTAAGGTGACATGAGTTATGGAAAGGTGACGTGAGTTATGGAAAGGTGACGTAAGGTATGGTAAGGTGACGTGATGTATGGTAAGGTGACGTGAGGTATAGTAAGTTGATATGATGTATGGTTAGGTAACGTGATGTATGCTAAGATGACGTGAGGTGTGGTAAAGTGAAGTGAGGAATAGTAAGATGACTTGATGCATGCCAAGATGACGTGAGGTATGGCAAGGTGACGTGAGGTATGCTAAGATGACGTGATGTATGGTAAGGTGACGCAAGGCATGGTAAGGTGACGTGAGGTATGGTAAGGTGACGTGAGGTATGGTAAGGTGACGTGATGAATGGTAAGATAACGCGAGTCATGGTAAGATAACGTGAGTCATGGTAAGGTGACGTGAGGTAGGGTAAGGTGACGTTATGTATGGTAAGGTGACGTGATGTATGGTAAGATGACGTGATGCATGCCAAGGTGACGTGAGGTATGCCAAGGTGACGTGAGGTATGGCAAGGTGACGTGAGGTATAGTAAGATGACGTGATGTATGGTAAGGTGACGTGAGTTATAGTAAGGTGAAGCAAGGCATGGTAAGGTGACGTGAGGTATGGTAAGGTGACGTGAGGTATGGTAAGGTGACGTGATGTATGGTAAGATAACGTGGGTCATGGCAAGGTGACGTGAGGTATGGTAAGGTGACGTGATGTATGGTAAGGTGACGTGAGGTATAGTAAGTTGATATGATGTATGGTAAGGTGACGTGATGTATGCTAAGATGACGTGAGGTGTGGTAAAGTGAGGTGAGGAATAGTAATATGACTTGATGCATGCCAAGATGACGTGAGGTATGGTAAGGTGACTAGAGGTATGCTAAGATGACGTGAGGTATGGTAAGGTGACGCAAGGCATGGTAAGGTGACGCAAGGCATGGTAAGGTGACGTGAGGTATGGTAAGGTGACGTGAGGTATGGTAAGGTGACTTTATGTATGGTAAGGTGACATGAGGTATGGTAAGATGACGTGATGCATGCCAAGGTGACGTGATGTATGCTAAGATGACGTGAGGTATGGCAAGGTGACGTGAGGTATAGTAAGATGACGTGAGTTATGGTAAGGTGAAGCAAGGCATGGTAAGGTGACGTGAGGTATGGTAAGGTGACGTGATGTATGGTAAGATAACGTGGGTCATGGTAAGGTGACGTGAGGTATGGTAAGATGACGTGAGTCATGGTGAGGTGACGTGAGTCATGGCAAGGTGATATGATGTATGGTAATGTGACGTGATGTATGGTAAGATAACGTGGGTCATGGTAAGGTGGCGGGAGGTATGGTAAGGTGACGTGATGCATGCCAAGGTGGCGTGAAGTATGGTACGGAGACGTGAGGTATGCTAAGATGACGTGAGGTATTGTAACGTGATGTGAAGTATAGTAAGATGACGTGATGTATGGTAAGGTGACGTGAGTTATGGTAAGGTGACGCAAGGCATGGTAAGGTGACGCGAGTTCTGGTAAGGTGACGTGATGTACATTATGGTAAGGTGACGTGATGTATGGTAAGGTGACGTGAGTTATGGTAAGGTAACATGAGGTATGGTAAGGCGACGGGAGGTATGGTAAGATGACGTGATGCATGCCAAGGTGACGTGAGGTATGCTATGATGACGTGAGGTATGGTAAGGTGACGTGAGGTATGGTAAGGTGATGTGATGTATGGTAAGGTGACGTGAGGTATAGTAAGTTGATATGATGTATGGTAAGGTGACGTGATGTATGCTAAGGTGACGTGAGGTATGGTAAGGTGACGTGAGGTATGGTAAGGTGACGTGATGTATGGTAAGATAACGTGAGTCATGGTAAGGTGACGTGAGGTATGGTAAGCTGACGTTATGTAATGTAAGGTGACGTGAAGTATGGTAAGATGACGTGAGGTATGGCAAGGTGACGTGAGGTATAGTAAGATGACGTGAGTTATGGTAAGGTGAAGCAAGGCATGGTAAGGTGACGTGAGGTATGGTAAGGTGACGTGATGTATGGTAAGATAACGTGGGTCATGGTAAGGTGACGTGAGTTATGGTAAGGTGAAGCAAGGCATGGTAAGGTGACGTGAGGTATGGTAAGGTAACGTGATGTATGGTAAGATAACGTGGGTCATGGTAAGGTGACGTGAGGTATGGTAAGATGACTTGAGTTACGGTAAGGTGAAGCAAGGCATGGTAAGGTGACGTGAGGTATGGTAAGGTGACGTGATGCATGCCAAGGTGGCGTGAAGTATGGCACGGAGACGTGAGGTATGCTAAGATGACGTGAGGTATGGTAACGTGACGTGAGTTATAGTAAGGTGACGAGATGTATGGTATGGTAAGATGACGTAATGTATGTTAAGGTGACGTGAGTCGTGGTAAGGTGACGTGATGTATGGTAAGGTGACCTGAGGTATGGTGAGGTGACGTGTTGTATGATACGGTGACGTGATGTATGGTAAGGTGATGTGATGTATGGTAGGGTTACGTCATGTATGGTAAGGTGACGTAGTGTGTGGTAAGGTGACATGATGTATGGTAAGGTGACGTGATGTATGGTAATGTGACGTGATGTATGGTAAGGTGACGTGATGTATGATAAGTTGGCGTGAGGTATAGTATGTGACGTGATGTATGGCAAGGTGACATAGTGTATGGTAAGGTGACGTGAGTTATGGTAAGTTGACGCAAGGCATGGTAAGGTGTCGTGAGGTATGGTAAGGTGACGTGATGTATGGTAAGGTGACGTGATGTATGGTAAGATAACGTGGGTCATGGTAAGGTGACGTGAGGTATGGTAAGGTGACAAGATGTATGGCATGGTAAGATGACGTAATGTATGTTAAGGTGACGTGAGTCGTGGTAAGGTGACGTGATGTATGGTAAGATGACGTGATGTATGGTAAGGTGATGTGATGTATGGTATGGTTACGTCATGTATGGTAAGGTTACGTTTTGTATGGTAAGGTGACGTGAGGTATGGTGAGGTGACGTGATGTTTGGTAAGATGACTTGATGAATGGTAAGACGTGATGAATTGTAAGATGACGTGAGGTATGGTAAGATGACATGATGTATGGTAAGATGGTGTGATGTATGGTAAAGTGACGTGAGGTATGGTAAGATGACGTGAGTCATGGTAAGGTGACGCGAGGTATGGTATGGCAAGGTGACATGATGTATAGTAATGTGACGTGATGTATGGTAAGGTGACGTGATGTATGGTAAGGTGACGTGATGTATGGTAAGGTGACGTGAGGTATGTTAAGGTGACGTGAGGTATAGTAAGATGACGTGATGTGTGGTAATATGACGTGAGTTATGGTAAGGTGACGCGAGTCATGGTAAGGTGACATGAGGTATGGTAAGGTGACGTGATGTATGGTAAGATGACATGATGTATGGTAAGATGACGTGATGTATGGTAAGGTGACGTGAGGTATGGTAAGGTGACGTGATGTATGGTAAGATGACGCGAGGTATGGTAAGGTGACGTGATGTATGGTATGCTTTATTAAGGTGGCGTAAAGTAGCGTCAGGATAGCAAGAAACGGTAATTATAAGGTATAATAAGGATGCGAGAGTTGTGATAAGTTGACGTAAGGTATGAAATGCGGCGTGGCGTTTGGTGAGTTGATGTGATGTATGGTAATGTGATATGATGTGATATATGGTTAGGTGACTTGATGTATGGTAATTTAGTGCCAGATGTATGTTGATATAAGATCGTGTAATTTCAGGTATGGTGAAGTGAGAACAATACAGTTGAGTTGAGTTAAGGTTAGGTTGGACAAGTGAAGTGAAACGAGGTCTGGTGGTTGAGGGTTGTGGTAAGGTGCAGCAAGGTGAAATTAAACTAGATAAGGTGATGCAAAAACACTTCAAATTCCAATTGCTACTGAGAGTGAACGAATACAACTACTCATTATTCCCTCTGTATGTGTTTCAACATACAATATAATCGCGTCAGCCTATTTCATAGACTACTCGGGTCATCTCCCTCCTTGAACTACGCATGCAACAACAGTGTTCGGTGTACATTAAAGCATCCCACAAGAGACACTTCAGGTAGAGTGACTTGACACATTGTCTTTCACACGATTAGAGATATTGCTATTTGCCACTACGATGTATTAATCTCTGCGTACAGCCTTCACAGCGTGCCGCATTATTAATATTCACAGAGAACTCTGTCATATACTGTGTCGGATAAATAGAAAAAAAATCATCGGTTCGCCTTGGTTATAATTTTCATATCGACCCGTTCATATATTCCAGTATAATTTGATATGATTGAAATTACATAGTCGCGTAAACATAATGTAATCGGAAGACGTACCAATTTTATATTGGCTGTCTATTTTTCAACCCCCCCTGAGCAAATCAATTTTGTGACTAGATATTTTATAATAGCAGTTTCAATTTTGTAATGAATTTTTGCCATTTGAAATTTGTAAAAAAAACGCGGCAGTGAGATCCCCAGGGCATGGCTTTGAATGATAGTGCATTCGTTCAATGGTTATATTGTATAATGTTCGTTCATTCATCTCCATCGGCTTAGTTGCTTTGAGAAATACGTTACTCTGTTCACTGATTACAGGATTATTGCATTCTTTTAACGTTAATTGACACTATGGACATTGTCGTACAAGGACAACACTGTATGCATTTGTGATTATGTATGAGTGAAATACTTGGTTATTTCCCGTCAATCCAGTCAATGGTACAGTTAAATACTATCTCGGCCAATATTAATGCGTCATAACCGCATACCTTAATAGTCAAAGCAGAATTGAACATTGCAAATGTACTGAGAGGAAAAGGTTATCCAAATTTTAAATCTAATGTCATTCACTGAAATAATGCCCGTGAGGAAGAGCATGTGCGTGCGTTCGACCGAGTTCTTTAGCGTTGTCGCCTCTAGCACATCAGTTACTTTTGTTACGATTGAGTTTGGAAATATGCGTCTCCAAGATACTGATGGAATCTTTAGCTATTAGAATGTCTTCCTACAAGCGTGTCTTCTCTTTGGTTTTGTGAACGTATCACGTGTGTATATCTAGACATTTCGTTTGTCAGAATGAAAGTTCGAGGCCTGGCACATGTAAGCAATGGACTAGCAAAAGAAAACACCTACCTTGAGCGGGGTCTGCTGAGTGGTTCCTATTTTCATTCCATGTAGTACCAGATCATCAAAATCGATCCTCCATAACATATTTGCAACAGCTTGTTGTAGTTTATATTTTCTATGAAAATTATGAATATAATATTAACATTATCTCTTTTAATATTATTTACTATTTCATTTATTATTATTTGTGTTACGTAAACTGAGAGCAGCGTGTTATATAAACGATAAAAAATGAAATAAATGAATATTTAATCCGTTGATCGGCAAAATGTATTCGGAAGCACGGTAACATATGTCGCAAGAAATTGCCTTGCAGCTGACGCATACTGTCTGACAGGGTTCAACTCAGATTGCGGGTCGAGGATGAAACTCTAGACATTGGTGAAGCCTCTTCTGTTCAACTACCAGACATCCCTCAAAGCTGGAATGTATTAGCCCGAATTTGAATTAAAAGCATTTTAAAGCAGCATTGTTTAGAATAGAGCAACACATCGTGAAGTCGATACAAACAAACACACACACACACACTGACCAGATGATAACAACGTTTCCGAACTACGCGAATGTCTCAGTATGTTCTGTCTAAGCAACGACAAACTACAAATTGAAGCAGGAAGGTATACCAAACCAAAAACCGAAATATGAAAAAGAATCTGCGAATTGTGTTTAATAAGATGAGTACAATGTTATTATTAAATGCCCCTTTTACAAAAAATCGCAAAAAGTACTATTTGAAGAGACTACTAAACATATTATAAATTACATGAATACGATTGACTACAACACTTTTTTAAAAATATATGGGTGATACAAACCTGAATGTACAAATACCAGTTGCCTAATTTATCAAAAATAACACGAACCTTATACAGCAACACCTTCTGGCAAATTAACATGAATATTTTTCTCCTTTAGTACTTTTCTCATTTCTTTTATTGATGTTTTATTGATTTATATTGCTTGTTTTTTATTATCACCAGTTATTGCAATTGTCGTGCTTTAGATTTATTGTTGTTTCTGAGGAATTTTAAGTGTTTCAATTGACGTCCAAACCAAAAGTGTTTAACAGTTGCTGCTTTCAACAGAAGTAAAAGAGTTTGATTTACAACACATAATATACAATATATATTTGCAGTATCTATACAACTCATAAACTGAATTAACTATTAATATGTACAGCTATCGAGTCGAAGACCCGTCGTAGCTACGTAAGTTGGTGCATTACATGTATGTCTCACTTCCGGTCACGTAAGTAGTACTTGTTTACTTAACTTACATTATCATTACGTGATTACAGTGTTATTGTCGTCATCTGATTATTCTTGTGTCTTTTCACCAAATTTAAACGGGAGTCTCGCAACTTCCACGTCACAATATTCAATAGAATTATACGTTTTAGAACCGTAAAATGTTTCTACCGAACATGCTCGCGAGTTTATAACAATCTTTCAGAAACAAGAGATAGAAAATGTGTCACATTCAATATTCAGCAATGTTTGTGAAATTCCATTTGATGTTAATGAGTATTTTTTTAGAAAACGAAAAAAAGGGGAAACAAATCATTCACTACATTTTTTTAAGTACACACACACACTTCATTGTCTGAATGTACATATACAAGACAGTGGAAGAAAATAGCATCTTCTGAGTATAGAAATTCATCCATAGATGAATTGTTTACCACTACTATAACACAAAGCCTATAAACATCAGAGCTGCATTTTTCGTTTTAATAGATCAAAAATGTTATAGATTACAGGCAGTGTTCGTTTTCAATAATAAAAAATATCTGAAACGTAACAATTGTTTCCTTTTTTTCACATTTGCTCATTACTAGTAAGTTTGCCGACCTGAATGAAACACATACAAGACGTGGTTGTACAAAAGACGAAATCATTTTCTACAGGGGTTAAAACCTCGCCTTTTACTCTTCCGTCGCACATAAGAGCTGTCAGTTCATATAAAGCGAGCTGAATAGCGAGATTTAATGGGACGTCGTCGTCATCGTCGTCATTAATTCCATTCGTCGTTCGTGCAATTATGCTTCGAATTTGTCAATAGCGGAAAACACGCGTATCCATGACAATATACGTACATTGTTAGTTAATATAACTACGCAATGCATGCGCATATATTACATTTAAGAGAAATAATTGTATACAGTTATTATAGTCATATAGAACCGTTAAATATGTTTATAACATTGTCAGTGAGCTCGGTGTTGCGAGATCGGGTCACACGTAATTACGTGTAATTACACGACATCTAACGATACTGGAATAATTTATTACGGTGTTTTCAAAATTCGATCGCGGTTTCAGAATGAATATATCTAGTATATCTAGTATCAATACAAACTGTATCGAATCGTTGTACGACATCCAGTCGATGACGCTGTGCATCTAAAATTGTATTTATAACAAGAAGGATACAAGGAAATGCCACCACCTGTTTTGTTATATAACCGTAACTGTTCAACGAGACACGATGGTGAAATGAGTGATGAAAAGGAATTATTTATATTAATGTGAAAAAAAATCCATAATACTGTCAGATAAAAATTGATTGGAGTAAACCAAAATCCAATATACAGTACTTAAATAATTTTTGAAAAAGGGTTCAGTTTTGGTCAAGGTCGTGCTTTTGCTATGTGCTGAGGATGATATCTTTTCTGTTTGCCAAAGAGACTTCTTTTACCCCTATATTATTATTATAATTAGTTTTTGTCATATGTTAAAATTTAGTGATACTTTTTTTCGCTCCACTTTGCTTAGCAATTGCCTCCAACGTCATTTTCAAAATATACAACTATGGTAGATCACGCTTTGTTACATACAAACAATTTATGAATTTATCAACATATCTATATTGAACTATTTCCAGTAGATTCAACCGTAACACAATTTATATAATGTTATCATGGAATTATTTTGCAAAAGCTTTGTCACATTATTCCTGGCGGAGGGACTGGAAAAGTGGACCAATTTAGCTGTAGTTTAATAGTAATATTTGATAATACACCTTCAATCACGGTCAATATATGCTGGCATATAAACAAAAGAAGAAAACAACTCAGAAATAGTATAAAATAAATAATATTCACCTGTACATCACCACTATAATGACTGCCAATACGACTAAACATACAGCAAAGATGGAAGCAACTACGTACATTGGATTAACAGGCTCTATACCAGCGGAAGATTAAAATGAAGTTTACATTAATTATAAATACACGACAGAGTAGAGTAATAACATTCACGCCATTTCGACAAGCCTCAATATACACTTTTCTTGCGTTATTTGTAAATTGTATCAACCTATTAATCATTCTTGCTGTTTCCAGGCCTCTGTTGCAATCGTCATAACTGTAAATTGCAATTTCGAGTTTCTGTGGTTATTTTTTATATAAAATCCTATGAGTGTAAATTATATTGCCTTAACCCCACATTAATGTGATGTACTGTTATAGACATGTGGAAATTTGGATTTATTCGATGTTCTACCGAACAGTATGCAAGTAATGTCATAGATGAATGATTAAATTGCTCAAACCTTCTTTTGGGCAGTATTCGCCATGAAATCCACATTCAGGTTCATCTTCCGGGGGTCCAGTGGCGCCACCAGGCCAATGAATGGGCCGACCTTCCACCTCTTCATAAACCTTTCTATTCCCAAAGTAATTACCCACAACCTGAAGGAGTTATTTATAGAAACGTAATCGCTTATTATTGTCTACGCCAAGTTATTAATATACAGTGATTTATGTTGTATGTTGCATTGAAATATATCAGTGGTGTTGAGATATATTAACATATATATTAATATATGAATGTTTCCTTCACTTCGATAAATTTCATGATGTTCTTTATTATTTTATTGTTGCTTTTATAGTCATCTATATCCAGACATTGAACTGGATGTCTGTTGACAATTAAAATTAATGCCCCTCTGTTTATGGGAATTTACATGATTTGTTAATTCCCATAATGTTTACTTCAGCATAATTACAAATCATTTGTCATTGCAATAAACTAAGGTTTTTAGCAAAAATTCATGTTTCGGCACGATCGTGCATGTAGCAAAAATAAGGCACGTAGGGATGTATAATACTTTGTGCCAAAATGTCACATTTCATTCAGAAACACAAATTATCGAAACGTATAATGCGTAGTGCCATCATGAGTTTACACTTGTATTTAAATACGAATACTAATATCCGGCTTTAGTTAAAATGCGTTCTCATTCATTGTTAGATAACACGTCAGCAAACATTATATTATACCAGTGTATCACTGTCATCAATGCATCATTGTGATTGGTTGGGAGCCTGTTTTAATTTATGCAAGTCATGGTTAAATTGAGCATAATGCACAGTTTCGGTGTTCCAAATAAGGCCCAAGATTATGAATGAAGTTCAACTCGTGAACAAATAAAGGGAAGGGAATTTAAATTTTAGGGAAATTTTGGGGTAATATTGATAGCATGATTTGAAGATATTATATACATGATTTATTTTGGCAGTGGTTTAATAAAAAGATACAACAATTTTTGCAGGATATTCTTTGCGACATGTTTTCGTTGTCTGCAAACATAGACATGGCCGACTATCATATTCGGGAGCTGGAAACACAGGCTAAAATGTATGCTACCGGCGGCGAAAATTGTCCCGTTGAAGCATTTCAAAATGCATTTGTCCAAATTGCCAAATGCGTTGTTTCAGGGCCCCCGTGTAAATGTAACACACACTGACAGTCTGGTATTCGTGAAAATAAATTGGGATCTATGATGAATGAGATTTCGACAGCAGCAAATTTGATGACAATTCATACACATCATGTGTTCGGCAGGAGTTGAAACCAGACACATTTATGTATTTCACGGCCTACACTAACAAAGTCACCAATAATCAGAGTCAATGAATATCCAGTATCCTGTCTCGCAGTTTTTGGTATAAAAACAAATCCTCTGATAGAGAAGTGACCGTAACGATCGAAGCGGGTGTTTCCGACAACGTCATCCGTACCCCAGAAAACACCGGCATATTAGCGTCTGGACCAACTCCCGCAGAATCTGGCACCGCTTCTATTTCTAAAACCCACAATCAAAGTACACATGCAGCATCTGCTTTGTTCCATAACTGCACCTTTAGTGAACCGATTAATTTCAGCATAACAAACACAAAATAGAAAATTCGACAACGATATTAAGTCCACAGCACATATTTTCAAAAATGGCGCACAGTGCTGATAATTGATGATAATTTATTCACAGCTATTCATATGTAAATTTAGCGTTCAGCTTGTTCAGTTTATTCAATTTCTAATTATCTGCTAGTTTCTTGCGTTGTAGAAATAAACTTCCTTTGATTGTGATGATATCTAAACTTGCTGTTCTGTGCGTTTCTGTGTACTGAGCGCGAGTGTGTGATAAGAGATTAAATATTGGTTCCAGGGCCCATTTCATCTGATCAACGTGTCGACCAGCCGATGCTCATTACACGTCGTTCGAAAACGACTCTTTCCGATTTTGTAAAAAGGCCGAGAGTGTCGAAAATGCTACAGAAATGAAGTTGGTATAATATAATAGCAATAAACCACCGCCTCCGGCTTAAATATACAGTCTTTTTTTCTATTCTGCGAGTACGTTAACGTCTTGCCCATGATATCTTCATCCTTGTCATACTTTCACGTAATCATGGGAGTGTATATCACTTTATTTTATAAATATAACCTCGCGGATAGCACTACTTGGTTTCACCACAATCGTTCTATAGAAATGCTGACATATGGTGGACGCGATCACCGTAAATTGGTTAGTTATAACTGAGAATTACACGTGTTGTTTCGTCAGTGAAACTAATCTTTTCGACTCTCTACTTGGCAGAAATACAATCAATGACCCGTACACGCTTAAAGAGGCAATATGGTTTATCTCTGTTTTTTATGTTACACACTGATATGCCCGCTGGATTATGATTCATCGCAAGCTGCAAACGGCGTTTTTCATCACTCATCAAATACTATTCTATTAAAGAAATAATAACAAACGCACTTGTTTATAAATATTTTACAACGAAAAAATTTGATAATAATGCTGGGATATTCTCACTGTTTTCGTACAAAAATATTCCCAACAAAATAGTGATAACACAATCTACAGGTGGAAATTAAAAAAGTGGAGATATTTTGTTTTTAACAATAGTATTTAAATTGAAAATTCAGCAGTGAGATTATGGGAATTATTATTTCAACTACTTCAATTTCTGACCGATAAAATAAAAAAAACGCAATTACCTCAAATTTCCCATTCTCTATATCTGTCATGTCATACATCATGAAATCGGCATCGCGATCGCCGCTCATATCGATGGTTACATTGCCTTGGATACCTGGAATCAGACGATTATAGAAAAGTGTTAAGATGATTGTTTTTGTAAGTCATGCAAAGGACACAAAGCAACGGCACATACATGGTTCTGCAGAATCTAAATTGGAGCGTGTAAAATGAGATGAAAAAAAGCGTGACTAACAAAGCGGCATTTCATCAGACAATATGAAGGCACAGACGCCACGCCGCGTTCTTTTTAATGGATTATGATCAAATCAAAACGATCTTGCAATCCTTTTGAAGAGATTTAGTTCGCCGCGTCTCAACACTTACGTGCCTATTGCATCACACATTGTCCAATAATCGGCTATAATTCATCGGATGACCAATAAGCCATCAGATATTGTTTCTATGTGGTGTTTGACTACAGATAATAAATCAAGGCGCCGTGCAACTGTGGTAATTCTTTACATGACAGCGCAACTATACAGTCCGAACCACTTAACACTTGTGATAGTCCAACAACAAAGCTATATCAATATCAATGATTTATCATGACACGTTCTATCAAATAAATGTTGTTGCCATGGTGCAGCTACACAGATCGTGCAAACTTCGTGGTTAAATATAATCAAAATAATTACATTTCAATAAAACTGAATTGCCAAGTTGATTTCATGGATAAGAGTGAAGATGTCGATGTCGCACGTTGATGGAAAAAATATTTAATCCAATATTGAAACAATAACGGACAGGTAAACAAAATTGCCCTACAACTGTGTATCATTATAACATTGGGCTGTTTTATAATATTTAGAACCACGATACTTCACTGTGACAAATTAACTTGAAGAAAACATGTAACCCACTATTCACACAATTTGCATTATACTTTGTCGTAGACAGGAATTACTTGTCCCTGTTTTCTAAGGTCTAGGATTTGATATACCCTAATAGTCTAAGTCAATATCAATGTATATATTAAGTACGAGTCTGACTCTCGTCGTAAATACTCGACAGAACCACTCGACTTTCATATAGGAAAATTCGAGGCTAACAACATAATACTCCCAAATAAAAGAGCTCCGCAAATGTAACTTTTCATTCACTTTCCATTCTCTAGATATTCAACTTGTCATTAAATCATGAAATCCACCATCTTGATTCTTCAGCAAAAGAGCATGGGTATATGACATCATATTCACTATTGTCAGAAATTGAGAAAATTATTTTATCTATAACTTCAAAAGTTGAAGATTAGAACATGGTGGCATACATGTACCAGTGCCAAACATGCATATAAAATAATTGTCATGGCAACAAATCTGAAAATTTTCATTTTTGTGTTTTTCTACCAAATGCTCAATTTTCTTATGTTGTATACAATTTATCGATGTGAGTAGATTACATAGGTGGTATATAACCTGTTGACCACAAAACTGGGACACACAACTTTCATTCTATTTGTGCGAATAAATAATGATTTTTGTTCACGTTTTTGACAATATTTTCACTTTTTGTGTATTAGTAATATTCTAATTTCCATTACTACAACTATATACATGAGTAATATGCACAACAAAAATGTGCAAAAAATTGCATCAGTATTTCTCACGATATTGATGAATACATTTTCTAAATTTTTCACAACAGTGGTTATGACGTCACCCTTTACCCACACTCCTTTACTGGAGAATCAATATGGCGGACTACATAATACTAATGAAAAGTTGAATATCTAGAGTATAAAAGTGATATAAAAAACTGTTAATTGCATTCTCCTACAATTAGGAAGTTCTTCTTTTAAGGAGCATTATGTTGTTTGCCTCGACTTCCCCTTTAACATTCAGACGACTTTTGGTTACGCGAGCGAGTGTTCTACTAATACTCCCGTAAACCTATAATATATATGGTAATTGTAAAGTGGCCACACTTGAATGCATATGCAATGTAAATCGCGTCAATTATTTTCCTGGAGTCAACTGTACATATACCGTGTTGTGTTAGCTACATAACTATACATAGCATGGACATTCCTAGTGCAAATGCTTGGAGTACACGAGGAGATATCGTACCAATTAAACTATTGAATACGTTGGCCGACGTTGGTGCTCGAACATAAACCATCAACTACAGCAGGTCTTTAAGCCTTTGAAAACTGAACTGATGGACGTTCTCAGCAACTGGACGTAATTTCTATTTCATGTACTACGCACTGAATTAATCATGACCAAATGGCAGAGCGTATAACATACATTTTGTATTTATGTAAATCAATGCACAGTGCACGGAGCTAGGCAACTGCGTGCTGATGGTTTCAATATTATTTACTCGATTCTGAACAGAATTGTGCTTTTATATCTGTAAATCAGTACTTCTGATGTTTCTAATACACTCCTGCTGGAATTGTATAATTTTACGTCGAATTCTATCGCCACTATAAAGCAATTATATATCAGGTGAATGACCTACCTTAAAAAGTCATGATTGGACAAATGTTCCGTAATGGGCAACTGAAACGTAGCCACCTGTACCCATTAGAAAGCTGCTATAGTGATTACGTATACAATTATGCCTAATAAATCATCTCCGTGTAAAAAAGAAAAGCACTTTATTCATTTAGTTTTCAGACCGAATTGTCGCTTTGTGTTTAGCTACCCAAGTTTTAGAATTAATTTAATTCTCCGACAACCATGCTAAACAAGTTACGCCATACGTAGGTATATCACATAACAGTGTATATACACACATGGGTCATAGCTTTATTTTATACCAGTAATATGCACTGTTGAACCTTATCATTTGATTTCAATAGATGTGATGCCAAGACGCATGCCTGACAAGCTGGTTGTCTATTTTCAAAATCAAATATGTCGGAAAAAAAAAATAGAATAAAAAAGTACTCAGCTCTTCACAGATGATACTTGTACCATGTTTGTTAAAATTCAGTTTAAATAAATTAACGCATGATTATATTATATATTTTCTGATTTATCCAAGTATTTAATATTAGTTGTTGGTCGTTCGTTTTGTGTTTTTAGGAATATAAATTAATATATTGATCTGCGTAAGATTTTGTAATTTAATTTAATACATGGTTCAAAGTGGTTCACGGTCATTGCTATTTATATAGTCTATTACGCAAATTAGGTTTAAGTTATGGCCGATGGACAGCGGTGTTAGTCAATAATTGTTCAATTTATAAAACCGACTGATTCTCACATATGAATTACGAAACTACGCAGCGTAAACGATATGTATGCCTTTTACGATTTGATAACAGTGTGATATACTACCTTTGAAGGTTCTTCCGTAAAGTCGCGAGACAAGCTCTGTCCCGTTATACGGGTCACCACCCTCAGACAGCGTCTCATTAAGTGCTATAGCGTATAGTATTACAGTGTCGTGAGCAACTGCTGTAAGAACTGAAACCTACAAGGAAATGCAACACGATTTAATAAAGATACTCTACAACTTACAACAACAACCTCGAGATTCTCCTGGGTAAAGAACGTGGAAAACTAATGGAGTTTTATCTTAGTATGATCAGACCAGAAGTCAGCAAACGTTGTCTAAGATTATACTGCGAATAACAGAGCCGTGTTTGGTATGCCTACGACGTTTCGTGGAATAATTGGATCACTATTCTATTCATAGTTATCTTGTTTTAGATAATATAAATGCGTGAGATGTCCTTGGGGTAATATAGTTCGTTCCGAAGCCGTCGTGTAACGTGTTAATAGTCGACAGATCTACATTTTTTTACTTATATATTTATTAACATTGCTGAGTGATCTAGCTCCATTTTCTGCTTTAATCGTAGAACCTATGCAGATTGCATAATGTTTGAAACCCACCTGTTACTTTAATATAAGCACCCAAACACATAAAGGGGTGCAATTGGTGATTACAAAAATGAAAGTATGTTAAATTATTGAAATTTCACCGGCGATTTAGGACCTTATATGTAAAATAGAAAGCCAACTATTTGTTTTTGTTATCATGCCTGTGTTCATGTTCATTTCGTAATACAAATGTTCATGATCGTGACATCGAACATGTTATCTATTATGACAGTCCGCTCTTTATTGAACACATACGACATGAAAGTAATGACCATGCTCATACAATGCTTGAATATGTAACGTACACCATACAAACTATGTAACGTACTTTTCTAAATTCCCTTCCGGACATTGAATGTCAAATCAAATGGCAATTCTTATGCGCTATCCTGGCGTCAACCAGGCTCGGTCGAATACAAGCACCTGCGGCTCTTAACCAATGTTCCCCCAAAGTCGTATTCGTTATTGAATGAATCTCGGCCAGTAGAATAGGCCTTCCCATTGAGTCAATTTTCAATGGTTAAGGCCAATAATAAATTTTAGGAAAAAATAAATAGGCATGTCGACTATGCTAACAAATAATGTGAAGCATAGATAGCAGATGAATATTCATAATATATGCATTAAAGACGCATTATTCTGCGCAATGTATACTGGGTAATGATTAACTCGTATCGTAACGTACATGTGTAGAGGAATGTTATCATCCAAACAGTGGTGTGCGTAAGATCGATACTCCAGGCTCCCTTTGGACTAGTACTCTCAAATTCAATAGTTTCCAGTACATGATCTGAATCTTACTATTGGACTAAATCTCCTAACAAACGCGTCTATGTTATTGGGGTTTTCTCAAACGTTGTCATGTTTTTTCGACTGACAAGACACGCCGGAATAAATACCTCACCGTTAGTTCACAGTCAGTGTGATATCTCTATGCACAGAAAATAATAATTACTTAAGACAGAATAAATGTAACTTTAGAGTCCTGCTCATCATTCAACGTAATAAGTTGAGTTGAAGTAGTATGTATAATCAAAGGTTGTGAAATCAATTCATAGTTGATTGTAAAACAAGTTCTTAGACCTTCGTTCAATCGATGAACCTTGAATGGTACATTAATTTGCTGAAATACAAGGACATCTTTCAAAGACATTCATTACATATAACGGTTTTGCCGACTTCGAGTTCGAATCTCGCGTTTCGAGTTTAAATGTTCGTAAATGTACCTGTAATTTTGAAAATGTATGTTTATGTACATTCATGAATACATATGCAGGAAGGAATAAGGTTGATATTCAGTATAACCCTCTTAAATTATTAATTATATAATTTCGACCTTTCTTGAATAATTACTATTTTTGCAACGGTTACTTTCTTATCGATAAAGCGATTTTCAGATGATACATTTTTGATTTGAAAGAATTTAAATACTTATAAAATATTGAAAGCACTATCATAAATGTGATATAATAAAATAAATATTACATAGAACATCCAATGATTCACATGTTATTGTCCCGACTCCGATTGAGAACTATATATATATTATGTCGTATACTCTGTATAGTCTGTGCGTGATTGATTGATTCGTGTATCGAAATGATTAAGCTTGCATTTATTGATTATACGCCAGCCACCGAAAATAAGGTTACACTAATGAATTTCTGAAATCAGAGTATAATTGAATGTATTATCGTGTTTGTTACTCGTTACACTCCCGACGATCTCATCGCTTCCGACGTCTGGTATGTTTCTCACAGTCTCTGTACATTTCTGTGTACATTTCAACAAAGACTAGAAGATTCACTAGACGTGCATAAGCATATCTGATTTATATCTAACTGTTAGAGATTCATACAATACACCCGTTGCTTTTGTTACCAGCACTGTTTCCACAAAAATGACAAATTATTTCTTCTAAGTCCACCATTTCAATTACGACAGACTATTGAAAAGGATTTTGCAATTGCTGCAGTTACCCGATAATATTTTATACAGTACTGGTAACATAACTACCTGTGCATCACTTTCTTGATATGTACCGTCAAGTTGATCGTAATGGATTGAAAGCAGAGGCCAGAATCTTATGGATAGAAAGCTTGCATACGTCCATTATCTGTCGCTTTTGATGTTATTGAGCGCCCTGTTGTTTATTGGGCGTTGTAGTAGGGTAAAGGTTTAAGAGTGTTGACGTGAATTTTCAGAATATGATGTTGACAACCATATTAGTGTAATATCATACATAAAACTCAGCATAATTATATATACATTTACTTTACCTCTTCATCTGGTCTATATTCGTAACCAAATTCAGCCTTTGAACGTAGCTTAACTTCATCGGCAAATTTATTAAATTCATTGTTTGCTGGCTTGTAGAAGGATAATTTAAACAAAGCTTCATATGCTTTCTTGGCGTCCTCATTTCGACCATCTTGACTAATCCACGAAAAATCGCCAAAGGTATCCTTCTGTTTGAAGAACTCGATGCAGAAGAAAGCATAACTACCATTGATAAGACCAAGATCATATGCGTTCAGCATCAACTTTCGAACCGTTTCACCCTTGGCGGCTATTATAATGACTACAAAGGTAAATAGAGTTTATTGTCATTAAATTGTATTGCCGATTAATGATACTAATGAAGTATCAAGTAATTAAAAACAGTCTCATGAAATGGAAGTAACGTTTTCGAAGAATATCCTCGTTGCTTTTCACAGGTAATCGGCACACGCTTGAGACAAGATGGGAAAGGTTGAAAATGTGCATTTTCAGGGGATTTGAATAAAAGGCCCTCACGTAGTTTATAACATTGAATGACAGATAAACAGAAAATCTCGCAAGATGTAGGCAGATGTCAAATGTGAAAACTCACATACAATTTTATTGAGAAGAAAGATAGAATATGGTGAAATGATGCACACAGTGGTATTATTAATGTAAGAGGGTCAAATAAATGTCAGTGGCACATCAGAACATAAACTAAATAGTTTTTTACAAATCTGTGTTTGTTTGTAATAGACAACAAGACAATTGTACAGATAATGAGTTTGCATACATAGAATGGCGACATGTAGATACACACACTGACGACACAGGGATACCCACAGTTCTCAGTTTCATCACGCTTACCTCACGCTAACAATTTAACTACATACACTTAATAAGTTACCGATTGTTTATCGTCCAATTCTGAAGTAGAATATACATTCACTGAAACATTATTATATAATGCCATCACCACACATCTATAGAGACCAATACTGTGAGTGCGTGTATACAAACTCGGGGTTACATCATTATTAACACAGTGCTAGGAAACATGATGTGCTGCTACTATCATCCTTTTCACCTTTGAACCCCAAAGGTCTTTCACCTTACATACCACATAGCAGACATACGTTGATGCATATCAATTAGAAAATGTAATCAAGATATGCAGCCAAGTGGGAAATATGTCCATCTGGCTAACTACACAAATGATAAAAAAATATAGAAAAAGTCAACCTACTCATTCCAACCTCTCAGCTACAAATGAATGTGTTCTACAGACCTACTATCGAACGCGATAATTAATACAATCTGAAATCATTTCACAACTCGCTACTACAACTTTGGAATGTTTCCGCTCACATCAATAAAGTAGGCATCATGAATCAGAGAGAGATAATCAACACAACACGAACACAAGCTACACATAAAGAACGCGTACCATTATTAAATACGTTCCTAATATTCATAATGTACTATTAATTATTAATAACACTGACACATAATTGAATCCAACGCAGATAAAGAAGTAGATTTCCAGAACAGGGTTCTAACCTCAAGAAAATACTCGTCAAAGCTAAATAACTAGGAGACAACCATACCAATATATCAACTGGACGTTGTGAGCCATGTGGTAAATGCAAACATTTTCAATTTATGTATCGTAATGAGATTGTCAAAACTACCAATCACTTAACCAAATCATCATATAGTTGGACAGATAGTCAGTACAATATTTTATATTATAGTTTGCACCAAATGCAACTAACAATATGTGGGGAAACTCTATTGTGTAACTTATTTATTCATTCTATTGGCAACTATACACGCAAATGCATTTGATTTAATATACAGCGAGTGTATGTACATCTACTCGATTTAGTCTGTCGGATGGGTTTCTCTTTTGTTATATTATTCGTTTGTTTCATTAATGTACTCCCTGTAGAACACCCCTGTTTTGGTTTGCGATGCTACACATTAGCAAGGTATGACGTAAAACAAGGATTGCGCTTCGCACTTATGTTTTTTTATTTATTTTATTAAATTTTTTTGGTATCATGCGCAATGATGTAAGCACTTGTTCATCACAATCTTAAAACGAATTACCAATCATAAGCTATCAAATTACGTGTTACATTACGGGGTGATGCGGCTATTTATCAGGAGTTTTGGAACCTACAATGTTGTAGAAATCACTGCGCACATCACATGATTACCCGCGATAGAGAAAGACGTGACCATCAATAATACGAGCGGAAACATGCTGAAATAGCGACTAATCGTGCGAAGCATACCACAATACATCAGTGATTCTTTTACAATCACACAGAGAGACAACGCCGTTATACGAAACAAAACAATATTGTGTCGCGAAAAAAAACGTCAGTCAGAACCGCTGTAGTTTAATCGGAAATACGCGATACTGATTGAAGCATATTTTTCTGAAAAGATTTTTGCTATTGTTGAACGCACACTTAGGGTAAATTCAGCATATGCTGTAGCTTTCTCTATAATCTATTGTACAGTCTTACTTTGACGTTTAGTAAATCGTGTTATACATTTTTCGTGTGTACAGTCTATGATTGCCATGAACACTTTCCCAAGTTACCATGTGCAGTTACAGAAAATTACTTTTGTTCATTTCTTTTAAACCACCACTGACACCGACGTGATCGTATTGTTTTCAATCATATTTAATATACTGCGTTTTGCGTTTTATTGTACCCTCATTTCAGAGTTTCAATTACATTTGAGTAAGTGCTCTCGATTGCAATGGAAAGTGGCTAAGCGCTGTAATAATTGTCATTATTAACCTTTCTGGCATATGACAGTTCGTAACATTAAGTAGAATAGCCATGCTTCTCAAATTCGAAATCATATAGCAACGAGTGTATGCGTCACTCAATTATAATAGAAGTTTTCCGCTAGTCTGTCACTGAAAGGTTTTTTTTATGATCGCTCAGACTTTTGACAGCATGTCGATTGCTATTGTTGTAAAAATTTTTGAGATATACTCTCGTGTTCGTTGTTGATTCAAATGACACAAATGTGAATGAACTACGTGGTTTTAGTTTCATATATAAGACACCTATATAGAGGTCATCCTATTTGTATTATTTTATTTCAGCAAAGTACACGTACATTGCGCCTTGCATCGAATTCTTAATGTGGTGGCATGTGGATAAAACGGTACGTGTAAAACTCGAATTCAAACATATCCCATTAGAATAAAACAAATATCACTCAACAGGAATTTAAGACAAATTTCCATTATTTTCAAATCAACAACTTTTCAATATACATACACAGTATACACAATATATTGGATGCAATGCACGTGATATTCGATTGAGAATAATCATAACTCTTAAAAGACAAGTTTGAAGAAGGCTTTTGAGAAGTGGAGATCAATCCACCTCAAAGTGTTATCAATGTCCATAATCGGAACCAGGGACATGTGAATTTACTTCAATTGCAAGTAGTCATAGGTCAAATGTTATGTAGCTATGACGTAACACGTACTGTCTGACATTCTGAGCGATTCCATTTGACAAAGCCAAGTTAAATTAAATAATCACAAGCGTATTGACTAGAGGGGAAATGTTGCTTCCCCCTTGTATGAATAGATCACATATATCTAGCCATGGTACCATGTAGAGAAAAAAAATACTTTTTCTTTTTATATAATACAAAATTAGGTCTCTCCGATATTTGCACCCAGGCTCTGTAATTTCATTTCCTTTATTCTGTTCTTTTGGCGTAATGTTATTGACATTTTAACAATGGCCTGTAGCCACGACTATATATCAAACCTTGATGCGCAGTAATTAGAACATACATTTCCGAAGGTGATACAAAACGTTATAATCGCAATATTAAGTTGATTTTAGGAATACATATTATATTATGAATTATATTTTCCTTTCCAAAACATGTGTATGGATAATTCTGTGTTGAACAGCAGACCACTGGCTTCGCAGTATTTGTTTGCACTGGAATTTCTCACTGTTCCAAACACTCAATATAGACACTATCGAGACAGTGTCTTCCAAGTGCATATCACCAGATTGATTACAACTGGACACATTTCTCTAGAATAATTCAGGATATGACAGTAGTACGTTTCAGTAAAAATGTAACTGTTAATAGAGATTGTTCTATGTTAGGAGACACAAGTATCCTATACAAAGTCAAAAAGTAATATCGCTTTTAACTTATTCGAAATCATTCTTTTGTTATTGTCTTATCGAATCAGATTGAGAATTGAGATATCACAATTTGCTATTTGCCGACTTTGTGCAAAAAAGAAGTTTTGTGATGTGATGTTTTGAAATGAACAATATAGTTATATAGAAAAAGCAATATTTTCTCGCATTTATTCAATGTTAAGTGTTGTGGAAATTTATATATAACTACGTTGCAGCATTTATTTATTTCATACTGTGAGATACAAGAAAAGTAAAAAAAATAGAACATTTTCACATCATGTTTAAAGGCTCGAATGACTTGCTCATCATAATTTGACAAAATCTCCAAGACTTTTAAAAATAAATTCACTCTAATAAGTACTTCTATGTATTTAACATATTTTTACTTTCTCTATACTTATTTCTCATTTTTAAAAATGTATATTAATAGAAAATGCAATTTATTCTTATACACCTTTATTTTACCCATAATTTAAAACTCAAATTGTAAAACACTAACACATTAATAAAACCGGTTATATTTTGCTTCTTATCACACCAATTGTGTGTTTTAGACCAAACATAATGTTACGTGACACCGGAATGAGTCAGTTGGTCACATGTTACGAACTGTTTAAACATCAAGGTCAGTCATGCGACACACTTTTTTATGAAACCAATCTACGATCTCATGTAAATGATATCATCTTTGAGAAGTTTAGCCATAAAACATCAGTGTATACTCTGCTGTAACTTTACGTGTTCTGATTGTGTTCTGATCGATTCACGTGTATAACAATTAGAATGTAATCTGTTGCTTCACTGATTTGGAAAATGACCATTTTGTGAAATAGGGTTAGATGTATACTGGAATTAAAAGTATGTTTGCTCTTATAATGAAAGCGTACATACATTTCTTGTTTGTAACATTAATTATACATTTTCAAAACGTTGTTAATGGCTGAATCTGTGCGCAATTATATTGCCTAAAATATATTACCCAAATACAGCTAATATGTTTTATAGCTAGTATTCTCTAAATGTTACAAATAGCAAAGACAATTCAATCAATTGGATATCGGTACTTGGCAGAGTAATCTTGCCTTCCTGTTTTACGGAGTAACAAAATTTTGTTGCATAAAATGCAAATTGTGTTGCACCCTGATTGTTACTGATACGATATCATTGCAGTGTCATGAGATCACAAAATATTAAACATATTTTCGCAATTTATAACCAAAATGTCATACCATGTTATGACATTGGGTGGTGTGTGAAAAACCGTGTTTTAACCCGAATCACTGCATATATGTATTTCGAAATCAATACTTCTCCTCTGCTCGAAATGTCATATTGTTTTGTTTTTCCACATTCAGACCAAAACAAGGCTGGTACAACACTACTGTATATTCTACTAAATACAGCACAATTCAAACAGTTTGATTTGCTGACAATACCTTTCTTTGAAGAGGCTCGGCATAAAAGCGTAGATCGGCTTGCCTTTTAATGATTAATTCTTGTAAATACAGCTGAGAAATAGAAGTATTTTCATCCGTTATCACAGATCAGAATCACCAGAAAACGTGCACATCGTCAAAAGACCTCAAGTTCCTTTCATGTGAGTCCAGCTATTTGTACACAGCGGGAAAGCACTTTGACTATATCACCACAAAAGACAGTACGAGTAGAACGCGATTCATACATCTCCTACGTATTAATAAACTCCAATTCACCATTGCGAGAGTGCACTTGAATGAGAAATGGCTCTATATATAAATCTAATAAACTGACATATGTCTTCGTTTATAACAAAGTGCAGCATAGTTGAAAAGAACACACATAATACTGATTTCCCTGTGCGGAAAAAATATGTTTTTATATTTTAAATCTTGTTGAAAAGAAACTCTCACAAATAATACACCACTGTATACTACCTACTGCAGCTAATGGAGGCCAGTGAAGCGCATTAAGGTTTATACTATTTACCGGAGGCAGATTGACGCTGTTGGTGAGTTGTTGGACAGCGTTAATTTACCAGTGAGTATAGCGCATATCCTGGAGGGTTTGAGCATGCTCTATACATAACGTTTGCAATATAGGTTGTTATAAAAAGAACGGTCATATAAAGACCTGGACAACGTAGCTAGGAGGCGCGAGGTGTTTTTTTTCGAGATGATGACTACATGTGAAAAAAAACATAGTTACGTCAATTGAGGAATATATTTAAACTATGTTTTGTCCTAATATCAATTAATCTTGCAATTGCACTTGCGTCCGTTATTATCACATCCTGTCTCATTTCAGAGAATCACATTGATGCATAGACATAACGATAACAGTTTTAACATTGTTCAGTTACGTAATCTCTCACCTGGATGTACATCGACAGGTATACTAATAAATGCTTACAGACGATTGAATAAACACAAGCTTCATAAATACTTGCTAGTTATTACGAAATATATTTTTGTTGAAAAGCGTTAAAATACCGTCTTTCTCCATATAGTTAAAGCAGGATGAAATAAAGAACTGTTATATGCAGCAAGAATAGTAATGTTGTATATATTGTTAAATTATATCAAATAAATCAAATGAATTTAGTAAGAGTTTACATTTGAGACATGTAAAACTGTATCTAATTGGTAAGCACAAATGCTAACAATCAAACCTATCTAGTACATGATTAAAATAGAATGTAGCTAGCGGCGATACTTGCGCTGATCGGATCATGTCGAACAAGCCGTGTACTAGCATTCATCAATTCAGAAAGTTCGAGACCCAAACTGATTTCGGAATTAAAACTAGATTGTTCGTGATTATATAAATAGATCTTAGTGTAGGAGTTACGTGTAAGCAAACACTAGACACTAATTATAACAATGAATAGTTATAAAGCTACATTGTCTCGTAGACTTCGCTGGAAACCATTTGATGTGAGTCATATAACAAATGTTATTACCCGAGTCAGCAGTTTCTTAAAATTAGTCGAGCAATTCCAGTGATTTGTTCTTTATTAAAATATTGGCATCACTTTATTCCATTGTTTACAGTCATCGATTCTATATTAATGATTGTACTACAGTGCGTAAATTTGAGGGATGTTCCGCCAAACTCACCAAATTAAATTATTGATCTTGACTTCCATGCCATAACGTGAACCCGGCGTTAAATCCTTGGCAGTTGCCCAATTAAAATCAGTACGGTATATGTTTGTATTTGCCGTTTTCAAACGAGCAAACAAATAAAGCGATCATGCTTGACCTATTTTTCATTATATTATAATATTTGTTAAAATAAAAGGGCGGTCGTCGCAATACGTTATGTTTGCTATGGGTCATATGTAACTTACACATGCGTATACGAAATTTGAACAGACGTGTGCGAAAACCCTCTTTAAAATTTGTATTGATTCAATTTCTGTTATTGGTGTTTATTTGCATAAATGTGTTGCTCGACGTCATTTATTAATTAAGCTTAGTCTGTGCTAAGAATTATTTGTAATATGCTAGACAATGTTATAGTATATTATGTTGTAGAATCGATCTATGTAATGTGCACCAGTTGTACGTCTCAATATTGTTCTATTTCCACATTATTTACCAGGCATTACTATGCGCTTGCTAATAATATATATTTTAATTTCCACACGTTAGAGCATGTCATAATTGTACGGTATGTAATGAGATGTATGAATAAATCATTACTAAGAAATTACACACCATGAACTATATTAGCTTAGTTGTGTACAACTAAATGGCGGCCACACTACATTGCCCACCGCATACGTTCTGGTCATATGGCCCAGAAAGATGAATAATAGAAAAATAGACTCTTAGACAGTATATAGCTGCATCGATCTCCGTTATGTGTCTATCGATAATGTCTGCAGCAAACGTTGCGTTATTCTCGTAATCTCGATCTCCCTTTATGTGACAGTCGATACTGTATTCTCGTAATAACAACACCTACGTCTTTGATAAGATATGTTAGTATAATGAGTAATGTTGTTATACGTTATAGCGGATGTCACAACTGAGATTATCGCTACTCACTTCTTTGGTCAAACCATTTTTTAGTATGATTTTGCAATTGCACTAAATCAGATTTACATGTACATATTTGTTTTGTTATTTATTGACTATTTTCTATGCCTTTACTTGCTGTTATTAAGATGTGTGTTATATCGTATCCCGGTAGTTCAAAATATTCATAAATAAACAACAAATGTAAGAAAATATACAAATTGAAGAAATTGTATCCTATATCTACATCGGTTTCTAATCATTGATTGTACTTTTGAATATTGTAGTGTTTGCATTTTTGCATGTATTTGGGGGTCAAAAAATAAATCACACTGTTAAGTATGAGTTAATTTTAGAACATTTTTAGATGCTTATCAATTATCTACATTTTACTGGACGTAAAAATATTAATCACAGAAAATTGTATGATTATTTAAACATTCAATGCAGCAACTCAACTTATTAATTTATTGATATGCAAATTTGGTTAATTCTAACGTCAAAATATATAATCAATCAAGAAGGATTTTTTTCATTTTGAATATTTCATCAAAATGAACAACAAATTTGAATTTCATCACAGTACTCACATAAATATTACGTAATATCAATGTTTAAATACTTTGAATGTTGAGGTTTCATAAAATATGTAGCTTTTTTAAATTAATTCTTCTCTGAGAAAAAAATATTAGTGTAAATTTTACTACCTATGAAATTCTTGGACGGAAAACTTTTCCAGCATAACTTAATAATGTTTGAGGAATTGTATTTATAGTATACACAGCGTAGCCATTTCTTAGATAATGATCAAATTATGTCAGGGATTGGCAACAACGCCTAAAGATGTGTATGCTGCATTGGGCAATTTAATCTAGTATATATTTGTTCATTATAAAATAATCTTTCTTATCGATATATGATAGAAGAAATCCGGTGTCTGATTCTGATTAGACGGAACAAATGCGATTAAACGTATTTTTATTTTGAGTAATCTATAACATGAAACGGAATAGAACAAATAAACAAATGCTCAAGTTATCGACATTGCATGTATTAGTTATATATACCATACAAGTGACATATCACGCTTGTCTTCCTAGATCATATTTTATCATTACTAACTAGTAGGTATTTGTAATACGAATGCACTAAATAGACAATTTATGTCAAAAGTGTGAAAATAAGGGGGAGAGAGCGATTATTCCGACTTAAAACATTCTTGTTCTTGCATCAACATTAAGGGAAGAATATTTTGAATATAATGGCAAACTAGTGTCAATAGAAATAACATTTGATGTTTAAATTCTTAATCCGTCGAATTTACGAATTCAAATAATACAAGTCATTGTCAATGACACGTCCCCGTTCCGTTCATATTTGAGTGACATATACATTCAAAGCAGATCATGACCGAAATGCACCTGCATATGTACAACACATTGTGCTAAATCTGAACAACATCCATCCATGCATGACTGAGATCCGGTTCTGGAATTGTGAAAATACGTGATTTTGATGCATTTTCGGCCTTAAAATGGCCATCATTCCGCTATTGTTAAGCAGATCATGAAACAAATGCACATATCTATTTGTGACATGATGTACCATGTGTGTGTGTGAAGTTTGAACTTGATCAATCCAAACATGTCTTGGATACGGATCCAGAACTGAATTCTTTAACAAAATGGCCGCCAGTCGGTCATTTCGAACTTGATCCGAAAAAAAAGACGTGCATCAAGGTCCTATTATGTTTAATGTATGTACCAAATTTGAACAAAATCCATCCATGCATAACTGAGATACGGGTCCGGAATGGTGAAAATGTGCGATTTCAATGCATTTTCGGCCTTAAAGCGGCCCCCATTTGGCTATCGTTAATGAGATCATGAAACAAATGCACATACATATTTGTGACATGATGTACCTTGTGTGTGTGAAGTTTGAACTTGATCAATCCAGACATGTCTCGGATACGGATCCAGAACTGAATTCTTTAAAACAAAATGGCCGCCAGTCCGCTATTTCGAACTTGATCCGAAAAAAAAAATGACGTGCATCAAGGTCCTATTATGTTTAATGTATGTACCAAATTTGAACAAAATCCGTCCATGCATAACTGAGATCCGGGTCCGGAATGGTGAAAATGTGCGATTTTGATGCATTTTCGGCCTTAAAATGGCCGCTATTCGGCTATCGTTAATCGGATCATGAAAAAAATGCATGTGCATATGTCCCATATAATGTGTGATGTATGAGTGAAGTTTGAACTTAATCGGTCCATGCATGTTCGAGATACAGGTGATCACGGACGGACGCACGGACGGACGGACGGACGGACGCACACAGGGCAAAACATAAGTCCCCGTTTTCGGACTGCGTCCGAACGGGGACTAAAAAGACACAATTCAAAATAAAGTCCAATTAGTGAAAATATTAATCGCCACTAAATGGCCATTACTAAAATATGCTTATCAATTGTTCAGCTCATACTTGGATATGAAAAACAGCGTGTTTCTCCAACAATTGTCCAGAGACCTCAAAAAGAGTTTCTATGTGTTTCGAAGCATAACGAAATCACATTTTATTTCCAATGTACGTTGATATGGGTACTACGGTGTTTCTAGACAACGCTACGTACATATTATAGTAGGAGCATATGATATGTTGAGTGTCTATGCAAATTCTATCATTGCGACTACGCAAGTTTTATTTTACCTGATAGAGTAGTAGCTATGTGAAATGAACAGGACTACATTGATACATCTAGTTCATTACTTAGTTTAACAGCGATGTTCTTTTTTAGACTTCAGGGAGTAATATGTTAAGGTTTCCTTCAGGCGTTTACAATGAATGCAATGTACTGAACTAGTTCGGAATTAAAGCACCTAAATAGTGGTGCAATTAAATAAAATAATGCGGACAGAAACATGTCACAAATCTGTCATGGTCAAAGTAACTACCCGTTTAAAGATGGTTCTTGGATATCAGCAATGTGGTATCAAATTGACGTCATCCGTAGTGAATCCGTAAAACTAGCTGAGTGTAAAAACGTGCATTGGTGCGTATAAGTCGTAGTACTGAATTATTATATCGACATCACTTGTACAATCAGATTCAACAACAACAAATATAATCTTCCAAAAGTACATATTGACCAGTATCTGAAAATATAATAATACCCCGTGTTCATCAGTCGTTAATGGAGTCATGAACATCGTAATCACCTTAACTAGCGACTCGATAGATTGTATTTATATAAACAGAGAAACATACGCATTTACTACGGTCCTTAGGCGTGTTTATTTCTGGAATTGTGAATTAGCTTGTTTTTTCTCTCTGCTAATGTAATATACCTAAGTACTATCTAAGAACATGTAATAGGGTTGCATTGCCAAAAGCAAAACTGTCTTGGTCATAGCATGTAATGCATTGTGATGATTCTATTAGCATTGTCTGTACTTCACACACGTGTTTAACCCACGCCATCAATGCTTTGCTTCAATGGTCCATTTTTTGCAACGAGTCCGCAACCATGAGATATTGTATAGTTGTTTATGTTATATTAAATCTCATTAGGAGTGGATGGCAGTGACCAATTTGACAAATATTTTTTGGCATGTCAATATCGAAATAGTCTGAGCTTGCTTAGGAAGATTTTCAGTACATCCTCTGAAAAACGTATTACAGTTTTCATGTGCTTCACTCTATTGTGTTAATGAATCAAATCGACCCCGTACTGCCCAGATGCACATATTGTGACATTCTCGTGATAACCTTAGTATTATATATCTTTTTTTCTGCTTGTTGTAATACTTTAATGAGAGAGTAATCTTTAAATGGCAAACGGAAAATATTTTGAGTTGTAGGAACGTTCACGTTAATAAAAGGATTCTAATCCCGTCGCGGCGCTATGGTGAATCTGCGTCCAATGTAAACAACCGTTCGAATGTGACGTCACTAACCTTGAACACGTCAATTTTGACGGCGTAGGTTACACCATGTATGGTGCAGTTCGAACGAGTGCTGATACGTTTTAGAATGAGTAAATCTTGGGAACATGATTTTCAATAAAACACATAAAAACTGCTTAGTTGAAGGCACACTAATTGAATGAATTAAAAACATGTGTATTGTATTATTGTATTTTCTATCAAAACAGTAGTGTTTTAGTCATTTTTGTCAATAATAAATGTGTCATTAAAGTGCTTATTGATAGGACATTTATGAATTATTGCAACTAAGTTTATGCAAGCACCATAAAATACATATATAAATATAGAGAAACAATGCTCAAACATGTCACCATTGTCAGTAAACATACTGTGCACGTAGCGATAAATTTATTGATTTTAATATTTCAATTATAAACAGCTTTTTATATTCATATATTTTGTGCATATGGTGTATCTATCATAATTTCAGTGACAGACGAAATTAATCATGCACGATAATGATATTATCAGTAAAGTGGCGCGGGGCTGGCGCTAATTTATTGTGATCTAATCAATGAAAAATAAATTTAAATACGTTATTGTTTGTTTGTTCCAGTTTATATATGTCAATGTTCACAATTGGGTATTGTTTCTACAGTTTCGTGAGAAGAATTGAATTTCACTAAACACACTCAGATAAGCAGATAATGTGCATTAATTATGATTTTGATACAATGATATGATTTTAAAAAGTGTCTCTGATACAAGCACTTTCCAATGTTTAGATTGTGTTTTGCATGAAAGCCCTTTTCGAACTGTGGGGCTAGTGAAATCAATTTTCCTATTGTTGTGACAGTAAATAGTTCATTAATGTAATAAACCTCGGTTGACACATTATTTTATGTGTCCTGATCATAAACATTTTGCGTCAAAAAATTGTGTTTTCGATGAAAAAACTTTAAAACATGTGTATCTAATAAAGGCACTTTTAACAGTGTGTGATGATAAACACTTCTCAATACATGTTTCCGATGAAAACACTTTACAAAATGTGTGTCTAGTAAAAGCATTGTTTAACAATAGTGTGATAATAAGCTCTTTTCAATACGTGTTTCAGGTGGAAACAGTTTACATAATGTGTCATATGCAAAAACACCCAGAACATTTGTTTTCATACACTTTTCATAATTACGCAGATTATAAACAAGTCAAGTAGGGTCAAGCTTATAAACACTTTACATGTGTTACCTTAAAAAAATAAAAATATTTTATTTAAAAAAAAAGAATGATAATATAAAATTCATTTGACATTGGCCTAGACTGGATTAGACTAGAAAAGACTAGATTAGACTGGAATAGAATAGAATATACATCAGGTTGATGCCGAGAAGTATTAATATTTGATAACAGATCCAGGCAATTGCAATCACAACTGAAAATGATTTTCGAAAGATCTACTAATATATTACTTCTGATTTTAATGTATTCATACGTTATGTTGACATTCTATATCAATATTAACATTATATTGTACGTTGCATCTAAAACTTGTTTATTATACACTTTAGTAAATCATATAGGTAGCATTTTTTTTACAAAATTTGTCGTCTGCCTTTTTCTATGTTTTTTTTCTTCAATTTCTGAATCATGATCACTTAATTGGAATTTAGATACGCTCTACACTGGTTGAAAGTTTCAATTATATATTGTAGAAGTATTACATTTATTAACCACCCTGCTTTAAATATTCTCTAATTGCTGATCTGTGACAGCTTAGACTGAATATTCACTTCAGGCTAAACATATTTACTAACTGAATGCTCAAGCCGCATGTGAATATTTAATATTTTTTTACATATTATTGTAATCATTACCGCGAAAAGCACACATCCGTGATTATATATTATCCCGATATTTCATTCATTATTTAAGAGAAGTGAGTAATACTTGCTCATGAGGGAATCGCGTCATGTAATACTAAAAATGACGATGCCCCAGGACATCTTGAGAATTCTTTGTGACGATCGACCGAGCTACAAGCTTGTAACTTATTGCTATAGTCTCAGATTTAATCACACATAGCACGTGCCTGCAGGATTACACGCGTGTAATGAGTGAGCAGATTTACCCCCTGTTCGAAAATAATATATTGGTCATGTGAGCATGCCGTTCGCGTGTATAAAACTTGTATATTACACAGTGGAGGAAAGAATCGGCGTCGGTTGAACAACCATGGGAATATACGTTCAACAAATGGTCACGCTTTCACCCTGGGGAAATTACAATATGTGCTTGTCTGTGCTAAAATCTTATAATATCAACCCCCGGCTAAAGCGAGTATTAACCTAACATTTAATGAGCAAAATGTGTTTTTGTCTTGTTAACACATATATACAGACATACACTCCACCAGTTCCTTACAATATATATTTGCACAATAAATCAATTAAAAAATGTAATTTATCTTGTATTCTGTTATTTTAATATGCAATTTCGTAATACCCTTTATTACTATAATAGTTATGCAAGCTCTTTTTGCCACTGAAGGTGTAAGTTCACGATCAAATCGAGAGATCACATATAAACTTTTCACACATAATATAGTTTAATTTTAAAACCATTTATTTGATGATCAATTAATATTCTCAGAATGAAACTTTAAACATGAATTTGAAACAACCAGTACAAATCGGAGTTTAGTTGAAATGTTCTGAGCCTAGTAAATCAAAAGGTTTTGTCAGTGAATAATCGTTAGTTTTTTTTCAACAACTTTTGAAAAATGCTGTTAACCCTTTTTTCCAGTTTTCACTACCCTGTATCAGTCAAATATATTTATAATTATAAATGTTACTATCGGCGGTGTGCGAAAACCCATTTTTTGTATTGTATAGCGAGACATATAGTATTATATAGTGCGACAATTATAGCTATACTATGTGTAATACCGGTATATAACTAAGACACAAACAAAGCATATGCAATATAATTGGATGCTATTGCCTTAAGCGTGATTTGGAGTACTTCAAATAATTCAATAGAACAAAACAAATATGTTACATTGTATAAACAGTTAATGATGTATTTATTAGAATCATTGTCGTTATCCAGTGGGCGAGGGGAAATGCTGAACGGCGCATAAGTACATTTTCTAAAGAACACCATGAAAACCTCCAGCAACGTGTAATTATTTCAACCAGTGTAGCAATTATTTAGCGGTGAGTGTATCCCATAGCTGATGTAGTAGTATATGCCGTTAACAACAGAACGGTGTTAATACAATATAATCACTATCGAGATAATTGATCAGTCAAAGCTCGAAAACATGCCATTATTTACATCCATTCTGATTGACTCAGCTCTTGTCATTAGTAGCAAAAAGATGTTAATGTTCGGTGCTCGAGTGCATTTATGCTTCCTGTAAATGTTCAAAAGTCAATAAACACGGTCTATGAAAGAATGGCTGTCTGATCATGAGATTCTGGGTACTGTATAAGTAAGTACCTTTACAGATGATTACACACACGTCTGGGCCCTGGTACATTTGGTTAGCAGTGGCTGCTCACTAGGCCCATGAAAGTGTGTAAATGAAGCAGGAATGGATTAAAACTATGCGATATTATTGTGGCAACATATTATATATTTTGCCCTTGGACAAAAACTGTCAAATTTCCAAACATTTGCTCAGGCAAATTGAGATTAGAAGAAATTTTGCATATAGGGAATACAGCTTTATGGTGTTGCCGTCTTCCTGGTCGTCTACACAAACTTGGATTAAAATTACCTAAGCCTGGTAGTATGTACTATTGAATCCCTCCTTAGAAACTGAAATTTTCCCGTAAAAATCTTGCTATATATAATACATATGGTGTACTTACTACGTGCTATCTTTGAAACGTCTCTCATCATCGTAACTGTGTCCGTGCTCTCATTGAAATTCACGAATTCTGCGATCGTCAGGTTGTTCTTCATAGCAACGTTTCGAATAGACATCACAGGCTGCGAAAACAGGTTCAGACGGGCTTTGGTGTTTAGCTCCAACAACACTGCAAAACGATCCCAGTTAAATTTCTCTGCGATCGCCTTGACAAAGCCACCAAGCTGTCCGAAAGTACCGAACGTTCGAATCATGGTTTCGAATCGGAAGTTCTTGATGGCAAACATATCATCGGGGCAACTACTGCACATGTAAGGTGTATTCCAAACCATTGCCAACTTTCCAATGGGTTCTGCTTCCACAGAGTACACAGGCCCGAAAAACGCGGCATATTTTTCGGTTTCAGTGAAATTCAGAATTGCCCGTATGGTCTCTATATCGTATCCCTCGGAGTCATATCGCGTATACACAAGGCGGTGTCCTGATAAAAGCGAATCATCACTGTTCACCTTCTCTAGCGCTATGAAATACGCCGCGCCGGTTCTCCCTAAACTGTATGGTATGTCCCAGTTTGAAAGTGTCAGCAAAATGCGGTAATCGGTGGTTCCTGATTCCCCTAACAATGTGACGAGAAAGAAAAACACTAGCATCGCCATCCTTGACGCTTTTCACCGAGCGAGTTTAGAAACTAAAATAAACAGCATTCACCGATGAACGTATATAACAGCACCCGTCACTTAGCGGTGCTTACGACTGCGTACTCACAGACGGAAGTGTTGACGTTGCATGATAACACTAAATCGGTGACTGCAGTTTAACACACATACCTGTTAATGTTCTTACATCAAACGCCAACTGGTACTATTGGTTGAAACTTTACATTAATGTATATGTAATCCGTTACTGTGATATTGTTAGCAATTCGTAAATACAGCCTTTGCTAAGAAGTACATGTGTACTCGTGTGTTCGTCAGCGTCGTTAGCATCCATCAGATCATTATTCATTCACACTTGCATACGCTTGCTTCCACTTCTCGCAAAACCTCGCGCAATTCTGTAAGTATTGAATGAAATAGAAATATATCGACTGTCACTATGACAACCAGGCTAACTATAAAGCGTGCGTGTAAGCGTGCCTACACATTTTCTGCCATTTTAGTAAAAGAAGAAAAAAACGATTTGGCAGTTATAAAAATTGATAGTTTCAGATAGATAGATGTAATTCCAGTTCTAATTGTGGGAATAAATCGATAAAAATATTCCGTTTTCTCTTCTGAATTTGATGAAAGACGTATTTTGTAAGCTGCCATTGAAATCTAACCATGTGTTAAACCACTTTATGATATGACTGATTCTCGCCTTTAAATACGATTAAAACAAAAACATATACACTTAAGATGATATTAAAATCCACGATCTGTGGCTTTGTTTTGTTCTTCGCATTTTTATAATCTGTGTAATACTGGGCGAAAACTACTCTAAGTAGTTACAAGTAGGGTATACACGGGTCACATGGCATGAAGCTCTGCTAATCGCATGGAAATGGCTAGAAATGAACAAAATGTAGTCTAGCTGTCTAGGTGCTGCTCATATGAGCGTAGCCTAGACAGACCCCATACAATTTGTGGACGCTCGGGTGAATTTGTCCTTAAAATCCTTACGGCGTTCCTGAAATATGTTCTTGGAGAATGAGGCGTTGGAAGTCGAGTAGAGGAGATATGAAGCAATATTTCACTGCACGCTCTGTAACAATGTTTTGTACTTCAATGTATTGGGCAATATAGTAATTTCATTATATTTGCTAATATCTTGTTGAAGGTACCAATATTGGATTGAAAATATATATTGCCGTGAGAGAGGTTCATTTTCAGAATCAAAGTCCATGCAAAACTAATGTACCGACACGTGAGTTGAGTTATCGTATGTGACATTGGTGAACAGTCAGTCTGCTTGGTTTGAGATCGCACGTGAACAGAATGATATTATATACAAACTACACATGTTTACACTAGAGACGATGTTAATCTAATGACTTAGCCAGTTATAAGTAACAGGGCCAAATTTTCGCCACACTTGAAGACCATCAGCAGAATAGGTAAAATAGGTACAAACAAGTCAGATATTTATGTATACTGTGAGTTTATGTTCACGAATTAACAATGTGGAACAGAGCGCAATAAAGGTAAATAACGTTGTGTTTGAAATAGTTGTAGCCGTAGAGCAGTGGTTCCTATTAATGAAGGTGTAATTTTTACGAAATGTTTTTTAATGACAGAGGCAATCAACGTCAATTCACTGAGCGACTACCGTACCTGTATGTTCATAATGTAATTATTCTAGACGGCGTTCGCAGCGATTTATTATAGGTCCATAGATGGCCTATTAAATTATGGTATCATGATAAAAGAGTTTAATTGTTAATGATAATCATAATAAAAATTATGCACTCCAAATTAGTCACGCTAAAAGTGTATTTTTTCCTGAAAATATCATACTACAGCACTGAACTTGGATTAAAAAAAAGTCAAGTGTTTCCCGAGTTACTAGTGTTAGATTTAAACTCGACCTCTCGCTACTCCGAATTTAGAAGGTCACAGCGGATATAGACAGCTTTATTTTCAGTCAGAGAAGCAGGAGAGTCTATGTGGGCACAAACACAATATGAATGGGCTCACACGAGTGATTCCCCTCGTTACTCTTTTGCTAAATTGAATTGGTGACAAGCTTTTACGCTACTTCGCCAGCTCTTCATGTCGGCTGCATCTGCTTTTAATGGCTACCGTGTCAAAGGCGGTTTAAATCACCGGGTTATGCATTGATTGTGTACAATAATCTATCTCGGTGACTGTTTACAAAAAAGGGAGATGTTTTATTAATGCATATTTCTATGCAATCGCCAATCGCCCCTTCAGCCTTGATCAATTTCACTGCTTCAGACTAGTAGAGGGCGCTCTAAATATGTCAAGCCTGCATTTAGATTCCGAAATTAGCAGCGTACGTTGGATGCATAATTATATAAATGGATAGATAATAATAAGTGGGAAAAAAACACATTCACATTGCGTCGTGTATCGTGTTTCCATTTTACACGCGCTTCTTACGTCACATGAAACCATATAGCCATATACCCTTACCACAATTACTAGACCAGGCTGGTGAGTAATGGAAAGTTATCGTTACCGTCGAAGAAGGATTATCTTTCTGTTTATCCCCACTGTTTTCTAAATCCGTATTTATATATTGAAAATGCGAAGACCTGTATTTATTACGCCAATGTCCTCGCATTAAAAAAAGTCTCCCTGTATGTTTCCAGATGTATGCTAGTTAGTTTAGAAATGTGTATTGATTTTGAAACGGTATCAATGATATATCAGGACTAGAATTATTCTGGCAATATTTTCCTTGCTTCATTCAATGGACTGTCAAACCGTATAACCATATATTCTAGTGTATAGATATATCGGTAATTTTGGAAGTTAGGAAATGTGTGAAAGTGTTCTCAAATAACCACTACAAACTTTTATTTTTCATTTTATAAAATTTATACTTTATTAGGTATTTTATGCTATAAGGTTAAAAAAGCCACAGCGATGTATACAAGATGTGTTTATGAACGTGTGACAACTGAGTCACTCAATAGTATATAAGTCATTCGAGGCCGAGGCCGCTTCCTCTAAAGATTCTCAAAAAAGGGTCGTCGACTTAAAGTTGTTTTGGTAAATAGAAAAAAAAATAAGGTAAAAAAAAGGTAATCGGTCGGAGTATCATGCCCCTCCTCCGCCAACGTGTTTTTGCACTCACGAGGGAGAATTAAGTCACCTGCTTTTATAATCACGTCGATGTTTTCAAGGATTTCGAGTGACAAACATTGTCACGACGTGTGAACATGGGAACAAGGTTATTACATGGGAACGAGGATATAATAAAGGAATGTAGCTGAAAGATACTTACATGCTCTATCTAACATTAACGTTTTAAATCTGTGTCAAAATTGACCCAAAAACATTTACTTTTGTAAATTCCCCCTTTTTCATTATGATAGTAGTAATTCCCTGACCTACCAACTCTTCCCTAACATGTATTGTATTCGAACAAATATGTATCAACATTGAGTTCCGCTCATCCGTGTTTAGTATTGTTCACACATGTCACAATGACAATAAAGACTACACAACTGTCACTATCCAACATGCACTCAGCTGTTAAATTGTCGTCTACTGTCGAAGTTTACTCAGGTATGCATTAAGGACGCCGAACAGAAGAATATACCTAACTCGCAAATGACAGTCGAGATGAGGGCGAAAGAACGTCAAAACTTGTCGCCGTACCCGCTGTTTCCCTGCCCGATGTAACCATGGTATTTGGAGCCGTGGGTCCGATGACGGGGGAGAATAGAATGTTATTTGATAGTCTCGTGACTATCTCGCTCCCAACGAGACCACGGCGGACATTTGTGTTTAACGAAATCGATACTTATATACAAAACTTTTAGACGCTTCAGCCTGGGTCATGCTTAGTGTAGGACTATTTAAAATCACGCGGAACATTTTAATAGGTTAGAATTGTATCCTCAGTGAATGCACATAATAACTATATCATTATATCTGTTGGTTATGATACAATAAATACGTCCGTGGAGTTATTTTGGTCTTAAAAACGTTTTACTGTATAGGAGGATTTATTTTGAAGCTAATATCACTCGATGGATGCAGCTATCAATTAAAAAATGAAATCGATTCGAATTCATGCTATGTGGTTATGAAATCCGATAGCATTGGTCAACTTGCTCTATAAATACGTTTATACGTGGCATCGTTGATTACCTTTTTATTATTCGATCATGACAAGTGGCCACGTAATCATATAGATGTTATGGACGAATTAAACAAAACACGAACTCACAAAAGCATATCATACAATTTACATGCAGCTGGGTGTTTAACGTAGAAAATTGTCCATTGCTTGACTTTAATATAGATGCTTTAACGTATGATACTCTGGCATGATTCATGACTAATTACACTGACATATTTGGTATGCGCATGTACACTAACTTATACGTACGTGTGCATAATTAACGGTTATAATAACTGTCAAATTCACAATATGCGTGTGCGCATGTTCGTCATATATACATCTTAGAGAGAAATGGCTATCGCTTTCATAATGCAAACACGGTATCCACTTGTTAAATTGTATGATCAAGAGCCTATGTCACAGGGTAACCAAAATACTTTTCCCGCCATGACTGTAAAACCTGGATATGTATATTAATATCTGACGCAGGATGTTCTCTTCTCTAAATGTTGTTTAATTATGTTGTTGAGTTTAGTTATATTGGGATATGACATATGTTTTAGTCATCAATACCTTAATGAGTAGATGGCGATATGCAAATGACATAAACGTTACGTATAACGTCCCTTTAGCAATAGTACATTACCTATATCGGTACGAATGACGTATTATAATTGTAACAATGCTTTTGTCTATGTAGATTTCAACCCCGGAAAGAAAATCGATATCTACAAAATACGACTGCAATAATTACTTTCCTTTATGTACACAGCCTTTGAGTATGTTGCAAATAACACATCAAAGGAAGGACAAAGAAACTCATTTCTGGTATTAGTTTAATGTACTATTGGATTGTGTTGACATGTGTTATATAGAAAACTAAATTCGTAATAATAAACGTCAATGAATATTTGTACAACTAATGAAAATTCGTCGCTGCTTCATATTCAAATAATCGCAGTGAACCAGCGTCTAAACTTCTCTGATTACAAGGATTGTTGACAGAATTATATTGACGTATGAAGAATTAATTTTGAACTCGCTTTCAGCTTATATCGCAAACATCGTGGTAATGCTCACACTCTGATACTATGGAAAGTCATCGACTATGTAATCGGCCGTTTGACTTGTGTAAAATATACATACAAATCGAATTTGTGTTGATTAAAAATTCATGCATTTTAATTATGAGATCTGGCTTGATTACGTAATAACCAAATATGTATATTTACACAAATTGTCGGGTTTACTGAATCAACTTTATCAACATAGGTGACATTATCGGTAATTATGCAAATGCGAAACGAATATGCAAACTACTCGAAGCATGAGCATTTATACAGATGACGCAAACCCAACCACAGCTCAGTTACAAATTACGTATCCTTACAGTGACCCTATCTACCCTATTCCTAGATGAGGAATTCTAAAAAAACATGTTTTCATGGTAATTGGATCCAGATCGTTACCAAATCTAATCGAATTACATAAGAGACAATTACCATTCTTAATTGTAAGAAACAGAAATAGAAATCTCAGGGCTATAGTTGTAATAAACTCCTGGCTCAAATTGCCTTGTAATTCACAATCACTGTATCCATAGATGTGGCCAAACGCGTACACAGCTGATTGTTTGAATTAAACGCAGCCAACAGAAGCGAGAGCATAAGAAAACAGATCATTGTGGTGTGGCCACAACAATATTACTCAAAATTAAGGGCATGTTAAACAGTTTGGGTAAACAGTGATTTGTGGCCTGTGATCAGTACAATCTAAGATGTACGTGAAATTACGAATGAAGTGCATCAATTTAGTACTATGAGAGCGTAGATTGTTATGATATGGGGAACTCTGCGTCAGCAATACCTATAAAGATTATGAAGAAAAGGTAAATAGAGGGCGCTGTCACATGTTTTAATTGAGGCCCTCTAAGTCTATTCCTTAATCATTCATTCTTCAAAACATATTCTCAGACCAGTGAAATTTAGCTCTTTCAAGGCAGGATCAATTCAGTGTGTGATTACCGCCAGTACTTTAAGATTGAAGTCTTTAACTGTAGATGGGATGGGCGTTCCGTGTTTTATTGACGCGAAAATTATCGATTGAAATATAATTTGCATAGTTTGGCATTCCTACTGTTCGTCCTCAGAATGATCAGCTTGCCTAAACTTCCGTCATTCACGAGTGTTAATCGTGTAACTAAGCAAACTTGTTTGGAAAAAAACGCGGATAAAATTCCTCAAAGCCTCAAAACCTACCAGCCCTGCAAGTGTGCAAAATGATTAGTAGTCGACAACAGAACAAACACCAGATTCTGGAGTACCATAGGAATTTACCATTATGGCATGGACGACAAGTTACCGATCATCGTATCAAATGGAAACAACCAGAATAACAATACAGTGTTCAGAAAGCGATAACAGGGTTATTTATTAATTGACAAGGTTCATTGGTGAATAGAAAAATCTGAACACAGTGCCCCGCCCTCATCCACTTGTCGCCAAGCAACCAAACTCAAATAGGCTTTCCGACCAATATTTTGGATTCGAAGTGGATGAAGGGGGGAGCATAATTTTTTCCTCACTGTTTTAAAAAGGGGGCCAGACACACAGTTCCCAGAAGACGGTTATCTCAATCCAAATCAAGGGAAATGGTATTGTGTCAAACCAGCTCTAACCGTACCCACAAACACGATAGCACAAATAATGAGACCTTAATAATTTCAAGCAATGAACAGTATATTATCAAACAACTAGCAATCATACAATGCAAGATCAGCCAACTGCAATACATCGACAGCAACATTAGTCATAAACCACAGCTACTACTACACAGTCGTTGCTGAAACAGCACTCAAAGCAAAAAAATATCTCTACAGTTCAGTGAAAACAAGCAATCAAATGGTTCTTTGAAAATACCACTGTACAAACTATCAGCCAGCACCACGCTCTGCACCGGTACAGTTTCGATCAGCTACAAACTGTGTGCAACTCCTTATATGGCAATAGTCATAATGACGTCACAATATTCACTAATAGTAATAACGCATGCCACAAAACAACTCGTACAGAAAATAACAAATCACAAGTTCAACAAAAGTCAGCAAATTAAAAAGCTTATGCACATCAAACTAAATCAGTGGAAACCAGCAACCATGTTTTTGACATATTTTCCGTTCAACTTGTGTCCAAAATTCGCGCGCTGGCGAATACAATTTTGGCGGCAGATAATCCACAAATGAAAAATGCGTCTGGACTCAAGATCCGACACGGACAATATCTCAGCACAACAACTTACAATAATAATAAACAATAATTAATCCAGGAAAACCGAAACAGGAGCGGTGGGGAAATAACCAAGGGAGAGAGTGGTTTCGAGCTCGCTAATAAACGGTCATTACATCACATCCAACTCGTCGTCGACCTGAGTATCACTACAGTTTATTATCGTGACAAATGTGATACTCGGTTATGGCGAAATCGGCCTATCACACATGAATCAGACGGTTTACCTCAAAATCTTCTTTCGACTTACTCCCACGCCGTCTTGATTACTCGTCGATGTCCCAAGTTTACCACACAACGGCAGGCAATCAATCGGGGTTCCAACTTCAGCCTCGTGGTTTGTAGAAGCGCAAAGTCTTTCAATCATGGAAAGTTCGTGTCATAGGATTCAGGGCTACCTCAGTCTCACAGCTGACTTCAGCGGCGACTCAGATGATTCCCCTTCTCTGCCACAAGTGTTCACCAATAACCAATGCAGCTATTCGCCTTATTTAGATGAATCTTCACTCCGCTAACTGTAACCAAGTTCAGATTTTCCGCCCATTTTCCTGTCCTATTTTTAGCGCGTTCCTTCAACCAATCCGTCAAATCGCCTCTCCAGGTCAAAGGTCGATCACTCTCAATTAGCATAAAAACTTCAAATTTCGGAAAGACATCACCAACCCATGTCTCGTTCCTGTACACGGCGAATTCTAACAATTTAAAATAAGCCACATACCATGGCATCGGGCAAACACCATGGCAACCAGTTTCCACATAAATGCTAACCCAAAAAGTGATCCACACTCGGTCGGACTCGCACTACTAGTCGTAAAATTACCTGCTATAAGCCATAAAAACGTACACGGGATAATATGAAAAAGTTTTGCGACATAGCACAATCATGAATCAATCAAAAATACAGCTAGCATAGTGACGCGTAAAATGTACAACATCCATAACATGGCAATTAATGTAAGTGCATGTTATACATCATGATGCATATGCTCTATAGCTCAGTATCTCAAAATACGACAGCGAGTTGGTGCCAAAGACCTAGAATTTTTTTGTAATGTTTTTTTTCCCGTGAGACAACGATCTAAATATAGAAAACACGCCCGCTTTATTATAAAAGATGGTACACAAGATACTGGGGAATTGGCCGAGTGAAATAATGAAATAGCCAAGTAAAACAATCATGATAATCTACGTCTAAAATCTCTACTAGCTCAGAATATCAAATGCAATTTATAACATTATATTATACATTACAATTTCCAGAAATATTTGCTATATGGTCAACTGTAAAAACATAAGAAAATGTGGAAAGTGTTTATAAATGAGCGTTTTAAGCTAATACCATGTACATTTGGTCATCCATATTCATAACAGCCGGGTCTGTGATGTGTCCCTTGTCATTGACACTATTCTGTTCATTCACACTCTCAGTAGTGTACATTTCGTTGTGGAAACCAACTATCCCCGGTGATGTGCCATCAACAAACTTCGTCTTCGGATCAGCGCGTGAAACACGTTTCTTGTAATAACAGTAAAACACGATCGAAAATATCACTATTACGATCGCGGTGGTTTCAACGACAAGCAGAATGGCTGCGACATTTACTCCTGAGAAGAAAATAAACAAATGTATAAACTTTTGTTATTTTGTTTTTTATTCTGCCCACAGTTTTTTTGTGCGTTTTATTTTGGCGCGTAAATAAATAAATAATTGATGTATTTATGCCCACCTTTACTTTGTGGTTCCACTGTATCTGGATTTGTTATTTCCTGAGTTGACAAGACCGTTGGAACGACTGAAATTGAGTATATTTATCATGTTTGAAACATGGGAATGCTTGGAACTGAACATCAAAATCGTTATTCGTGGGCACGTGTCAGTTACTGCGTAGCACACCCTACTCATTTGCACACAGGCGCCTTTTAAGAGGCAAGTCGTTGACGTCACAATCTCAAATTATGTAAAGGACCAATATGACTATATATGGAAAAATGGCTTTGTCACATCTATGTCATAATACATGATGATGATAATAATACAAATCATTCGAATTAGTGCGACCAAAATATCTTATTATGATTTAATCCAAATGTACAAAATTTGTCATACTCAAAATTATATATCACCGAGTTTAAAGTATAATATAACTAAAAGTCAAAATATATAATTTGATATTTTGAAAAGTTTTATGTTTTATTTCATGTGTCAACAGAATTTTATTTATGTGTGGTGTTGTTGCAGAACAAGCAACATTTTTCGAAGAGTTGGATTGATTGTAGTATGATAATCATATACGTAACATATTGTTTTACATTTGCCACTGTCTCACTTACTTTTTGAAGTTTTGCAAACAAACCCTGACAATCTGGAACAGTCTACATCGTTCCATGTACCATAGTTGTTGAGTATTATCACACAGTTTTCCTCGTCGTCGGTGTTTGATGGTTCACCTGCGTTCCAGTTAGTGTACTGTATAGGACTTGCATCTAACCAAGACCAACCATCTGTGAATTGCAAAATATATAAGTCCACATGCAATTGACGCGATACGACGATTTAGTCAAGATACATGAATGCCGGCAATTATAAAATACATTCCGCTCATCTCCACCACGACAACACATAAACAAGATTACAAATATTCATGTGACGCCGTGTTAACTGGAAAATCATGTATATATATCATTGTACAAATCAAACAACAAACTTTACTGTAAGATTTTGAAAGTCCAATATACACATTCTCGTCTTGTAGATGACTAAAGATAAAATTATCTTCTTGACCATGGTGTATTGTTGCTAAATTCGAACCCATTCTGTCGCACTCGAATTGGGATTCAAAAAATGTCTTGATAACATTTACACCTCCGAAGTGATAACAGTCACTTCCGTAATGCACAAATCCCATCGGGCATTCTCCTTCTATGTGGTCAGGGGTTGTCGGATGTGGTTCTGTCAGAAAGACATAAAAACATAATATATTACGTTGTTCGATTCGAAAATATTGACCAAGGAACACATAATCTGTGTCCAGGTAAGTCTAAAAAAATATATTCCACAGTCGTATTCAAAGTTACAAAATTAGTTACAATACATTGCCGCTTTCACATACCAAGATATATTTTACATATAGCACCAGTATTACTATCACAGTTTGTATCGATCCAACCAGTGGTTGTACTCTGTACACAACCATTGTCATTTGGTTCGTTAAATGCCCAACTGGTGTAAAACACTGGGGCACCATCAATCCATTTGTATTCATTATACTGCAAAGGAAGCAAATTTAAACAATATGACGACATGACAGTTTTATATAAACGTGGTTCAATCTAAAATGCCATGGTTTGGTTGATCATTGCACTGACCCGGCAAGCAGTGGCACCACCTACCTCTTCTTGATACGAGAGTCCGATCCACAACGGTGTCTCCGCATCATATACCAGTGTGTCAATAAATCCTTGCTCGTAGACATCAAGTATACTTGCCAAATTACCACCTTCACTGATGCAAATATCAATAGCAGTCTGGTGTGTGTGGGAGTACGTCAACACTTTGTAACAGCCTAGGTAGTATTGCACATACCCTTCTGGGCAATTGTGGTCCGGTGTAACTGGCGGAGGGGCCGCTGGGTCGACATCTATATTAAATAGGAATTTCAAAATTCGTTACACCAAAATGCTAGTATGTGTATATGTACAGCAATTTGCATTTAGACATTGAGCATTAATTGTTGACTTACTTGACTTTCACGTATGTAATGGAACGGAATCGCTTGAGCCCCCATTGAACAGTTATGATAATTAGTGCGTAAATCATATTCACCAATTACAAAACAACAACACACCTTTTCGTCCTTGACAAACAAACCCCTGCTCTTTACTGCAACTCTTATCATTCCACGTACCAGCTGTAGTAGACAGAATTTGCATCTCTACACAATTGTCCTGGTGAATGAAATAATATAAATCTATAAAAAAAAATCAAAAATGAAATATAACCGTATACTTGTAGTCCTCTCATACTTACGTAATATCCGTTTGGTTCACTAGCTGCCCAGTTAGTGTAGTCTACGGATGAGCCATCAGTCCATGCGTATGTACCACTAGTTGTACGATCGTTTAGACCAATCCACAATGTAAATGACATGCCACGTAAGTTGCTGGTTAAATATGCTTAAAATCAATGGTAAAAAAATAGCTGAATAATAAACCGTAATATTTACATACAAAGGTTAATAATATGAGGTTATTACGAGGATACCTGAAAGTATGCACGAAGACAGTACAGCTGGAGTATCGACTGACTCGCAGCCTAGGTCGATGCGTGGCGTACTGTCTGAGTGCATACTTTGAAGAATCCTCGTAATTACCTTATTATTATACATCTTTTCTTCCCAAGGATACACCATGGGAATGCCGAAATCCAAAATGTTTGAATGAATCAGCGAAATTCTTTGTATTGAGTCCGGTCAAACTCCGGTGGCAGCCATGTTTGTTTTATTATTAGAGGACGCTTACGCGCATATTCATTCCATATTTGGAATTCGCATTTCCTAATATGGTAGGATTATAATACCCCGTAAAATACCGCTAAATTACGGAACGCTGTAACTTATGGAGTATAACAATGTATAATAACATGTATTCTTTTGCAGGCTGTTAATCTCAACAACAACGCCTCGTCTTCTTGAGTTTTGAAAACGAGGGCAAAAAGTTTCGAAACCTAACTTCGATTGGTTGATTAATATATTGCGATTTGTCCAGTTTGTTATGGAAACACTATTTAAATGTGTCATTTTCAATCACCAACACGTACAATAATTAAAGGTGCTGTCTGAACATTTTTTGAATGTGACCAATACGGCAAGTGTTACTTACATTGCAAATCTTGACTGTGTATTGTAGCTAGATCTCCTCCAAGATCTCTACAAACAGTTCGAGCATCCTCCCAGGATAACGAATCACTTCCATCGCCGCCGAAAATTTTATAACATTTGCCTCCATACTTGATCCACCCTCCACCGGGACAGGGTCCAGGCATTGGCGTGGTCGGCGCATACGTCACAGGGTTGGTGGTGTGGTTGAATTTCTTACATATGAACGGGTAAGCATACGCACAGTGTGCATCATTCCACGTCGCTGCGCATAATATAAGAACAGAATGATTACTAAATACACTTTCGAAAAACTGACATTTACGTGTCATATCGCCGAATCTTAATTAATAACCATATACATTTTTACATAATTTATATCAAAGATAATCTATATTGCGACATGAGCTTATCTTTTTTACCTGCAACCACTTAAATGGATTTCTTAACTCAGCTGGGCAGGACAGTATGATAAGACGTATTGCAATACAAAGAGTGACACATTTGTCAATATACTGTTTATGTATTAATTTAAGTTACTGTGTTTTTGTGTCACAGAAATAATGTTGGCATAATATATATATATATATATATATATATATATATATATATATATATATATATATATATATATATATATATATATATATATATATATGTTTTAATGTTAATGTTTTAATGTTGTGCGTACATATAGTTTTACAGTTTCAAATAGGTTAGGTTTGACCCGAGATGCCTAATATAAATATTAGATTGGAATAAGTTTTAAAAAACATAGCCAGGCTTTACCCATAATGAGCGAATCACATCAACAATTTATTCATCATATTATATAACTTAATCAATATATTATATAATAATGTCCCACATCTAAATGTCCCACATCTAAGGCTGCATTATTTTACTTTAAATGTAATTTTCAAAATTGTAATTTATTAATATTATTAAGCAACAGTGTAGTCCAACTAACTACTCCCATGACTTATTGTACAAAGTCTTACCTGTATTGGGATATATACTAGCACAGTCTTCTTCTCCATTGTGGTCATTTGGTTCATTGACCTCCCAGTGGACATAATCTACTGGAGTTTCATCAGCCCAGCTGTGATACAAATTGTATTATACGATATTATGTGTATTTAATCCACATTGGTGATTATTTATAACAATAATTAAAGTGACTCAATATATGCAGCCAACGAACAATGTTATTGAAATGAATTAACCAGGCCCTATTCACGCATCAAACTGAAAATGGTAAAACGCGCGAGTGACTGCGAGTGCGTTATTTGATTGCAACTAATAAACACTTTTGAAACAGACTTTTGAATGAAGAAAAATATATATTTATCATACGGGTCTGTGAGATGTTGGTAAATGTATAAACTCATGACGTGCTATTATTTTCATTTAGTTTAATCCTTGAAAAATACAATTACAATTGAGCTTTATTGTGTATTAGTCTTTATCAAGTCCACTGTCAATCTGACTATCAATGAAAAACTGTATCTAAATTATGATGGCAGATTACTTACAAGTATTCCGCTGATATTCCATATTCCCTCAGACCTATCCAGTACTGAGTGTAATGTGAACCTCTTATCTAAATTATATGAAGATAAAATATTTGTGAAAACTAATACAAATTTCTGCTGGTGACGCTGGTGTGGTATATGCAAATTTAAAGCTGGGAGTCGTAACTAGCGCATGTGTCAGATGGCTATAGCTTGTCATTGTTTACAAAGGAGGGTCTACACATGAGCCTTTGCGTTTTTAGCGTGTATTGTTTATCATCGCTTGGAACTCAATTCCCGCGTCTGCGCAGGTAACTACCCGTTCATGCCACCTGAAATTCGATGCACATAGTATTTACTTGACAATAGATGCAGGAAACAACATTACTACAGTGTCGGGAAGATTTGAATGGATCGTGACCGCGAATCCCAGATTTATCAGTACCTAAAGCGCGCATTACCTGACGTTAAATCTCAGTTCACGTCTCTGTCACCTAAATGCCATATTAAAGGTGATATCTATTATGTATATAATAGAAAAAGCACCATCTTTGATATTTATTATTTCACGAAAAGACATTTTAGTTGTGCTGAAACGGCGAGTTAAATTCGATAAACGTGTCTTGCACAAACGTGTCAGATAGATAGGCACACTCAAACTTGTCAGAATATTGCAATATTACCTGCAGGTCGATAAAGTCATTTTCTTCTTGACTATGAATTGACACCAGTTCACCTCCTAGTAAATTACAGTGAGAGCGTCCGTCATTCCAACTCATTACATCTACGTTAGACAAATCACTAAAATAGTAACACGTCCCGTTATACTCCAGCCAGTTTGTGTTGCCTTGGTAACAGTAGTCAGGTGGTGGAGGGGTGACCAGATCTTGCCCTATGAAGAACGTTTCAAATTTAATATGATAGCAATAAATAGTCTAAGCGCAAACATCTTAGGACCCGACTTCTATGCCAAGTATGACGTCGCACACCAACCGACATTTCTAACAAGAACACCGGCCACTTTTAAAGCTGGGAGTCGTCACCTGCGCATGCGTCAGATGGCCATAGCGTATCATTGTTTATAAACAAGCGTCTACCCATGAGCCGTTGCGTTTTTAGAGTGTGTTGTTATCGTCGCTTGAGACTCAATTCCCGCGCTTTAACATCGGCTTAAAGAGCCGCTGCGAAGCGCGCGTTCGAATTGTGTGTAAACAATGTATGTTACTCGTGTCGTATACGTCGCTATGGAACCCATACCGAACCAGAACCTGTAACCGGCTTTGTTTGTCCTTATCAGCATGAATATTCCATATTTACAAAAAAGCCGAGATGCCGGACATTTTGTCAGGTTTAGTAGAAATATACACTACGGAGTTAGTAAACAGCTAAAGGAACGAAAAATCACAACACGTTGATTCGAGGTGAACCGGATCCTCAAGGTAAGCTCTATGTCACATAAAATCGCTGCCAGCCTTGCCTACAACAGAGGCATAACAGTTTAAAGTAGCTGTGATATGTATGTAGATAACGCAGTTTGTATGGGCATGGCATAAGTGAAAATATATATGTTATATAGGAAATGTATGTCGGATTTTAAAAGTAATATATATTAACCAGCGCACATCGGTCATCAATAGGCATTACATCGCCAAAACACAACATGTCTATTTTGTGGAATAAAGTTACAATGCATGAAAAGTACAGCATTTCGATATAAATATTTACCTTTAGGTATTTTGCAAACCCACGAATTCTGTACAGAATCACAGTTTTCTATCCACCAGCCTGTACTATAAAAACTTATACAGTCCTGACTTTCTGTATTATACGGATCGCCTCTTTTATAACTGACGTTAGACCCATCACTCCACTCAAAATCTAATTGATAGAAACACTTATATTGGTGATACACATTGCAAAGTTGGGTAATTCTTACGTGACTATCTGTGCTTACACACATTATGAAAATAATTAGTTTGTCTTACTTCCTTCCGCTTCGATGTCATTCAATCCATACCAAAACCAATAATACCTGTTGGGCATGATAAAAAATAATTGAGTGAACAAATCAGAGAATTAATTTATAATCAAATATGAAAACAAAACTAACCATGTATCAATGTGTGACATAACGCAGTCCTCTTCTTCTGGTCTCTGGAAACTTGCCAAGTCAGCGCCCATTAAACGACAGTACCACAGAGAATTGTGCCAGTTGAGTCGGTCTATGCTAGATTCTCCATAAGCCTGTAAGTTAAAGAACGAAACATGTTAGACATTGCCGTCTTATTTGAACTGTGCGTGAATTCTACCGAGAGCCAGTGTATCTCACCTCAGACAATACAAATATATCTAATTGTACGCGCCAATAAAATTTCCGAAGTGAAGATGACTTTGCCTCTGTCAAATAACATTATAATACACAGTTTTCAACTGATCAAAACAGCACATTTTTATATACACTCGCTAACAGAAACTTTCCAGGTATTCTGGTCTGCGGTGGTAATATTGTCACTAAAATAGCGTTCATTGCAAATCACAAAATTCCTAAACGTTTTAAATAAATGTCTGTGTCATATACTATATTTAAATCTCGGAGTAAATCAATTAACCATTTTGTTCGACCCGTGGGTTTAATCGAACTTTCGTCAGCGTGTGGAGGTCCCAGCGGTTGACAATACGGTGACCTGATGGCATAATAAACAAACCTTGGCCAGAACGGTTCTCTCTCAGGGGCTAAAATCTGCTTGTAGAGCATTTCCATATATTTTAATTATATTGAGTACATGAAGTGGAATACTAAACAACAATAAATGTCGCGGGTTGTCGAGACAGAAATCTATCTAGTCGCGTGCGGCAAAATACATCATGACCCGACATGTGTATATTACCTTGAAGCAGTTGTCACCATAACCTAGCCATCCATCAGGGCACGTGTTCGATATTACCATCTCTGACGTCATGTAATTTACTGAAATGAAAACTTACGTCAATCTCATATACATATGACATGTTTTTGTCTTATAATATATTTACTGAATCTCAGAAGTCTATAAATCATTACGCGATTTGTGCAATTTATGCTCTGCGTGTCAATTTCAAGATGATCAAATTAGACACACATAAAATTAGTTTAAATATTGAAAACCGTAGTTGGCATAATGATAACATATTTTACTTTTCCACTCTAGCTATGGAAATATTTAATAATTTCGGAAAATATTTGTGTATAATTGAATGTATTATTGACATATACATGATTTGTCATACAGTGCTAACTTGTCAATCATTGTGACTTTGATTGACACCTGAAAGTTCATTCGATATAATTAGATGATTTTTCGTTTTATTGGAACAAATTGGTTAGAACAATATTATACACAGGTAATATGCGCGTTTAGTGTGCGTAATTTGATATAATTATGAATATTACTCTATGAATATCATTTTAATGGAAAACATGAACATAGCAATTAGATTGGTTGAATTATTAATGACCGAGTGTCAATAAATATGCTCCTGCGCAATATGGATCAGGATCGTGATTTTATCGAGTAGGTAATTGTACAGTAATAATGCCCCCGGAGACATTTATTATTTACCTAAACGTCTGAATATTTACTTTTGAATCATTACTGATACAAATATAATGTATTCTTGTAAGTTGAAATATAATATACAGAATTCCACCGAGGCGACTAGTTCAGAGTTGAATTACACCATGGAACAGTGAACTTGACCTGCCAGATTCTAAATATGCACAGGCTGCTTGTGATTGGCTGTTCACAGTGCAAAGCAGATAGAGATTGGAATTTGTCTCCCGGTGAGAAAATGTATAGCATTTTGGGGAGTATCGTTTTTTACTTTATACTTAATGTACATTTATTTGTTCTTTTGTTTTACACTTCATAACATATTGAGGGTGGGCTGTGTATACGAATTCCATAGAATTTCAGAATATATGAATTTAATTCAAATGCATTTTTTAATTATTTAGCAAATTGTTTCTCACCATCACATTGAGTCTCTTCTGCATCTTGAATTGCGATTTCTTGAGTTGGAAGATTTAAAACTTGAGATACTATGACTGAAATAGATAATATGTATAATGCAAGTGAATTTATACTGATCGTCTTCATGTTATACATGGTCATCACTGTACATTCGTGTCCCAAAGCATTTCCTCAATCTGATACAATATGGTTATGTAGTGGGAGGATAGTATGTTAGATGAAAATAGGGAATCTAGAGCTACATACTCACCCTTGGGCATTTTGCAAACCCACCAATTAAGTGCATCGCAGCTTTCTACTAACCAATCCGTAAAACTCGAATTCCAATTAACTATACAGTCTTTATATTGTGTATTATCTGAAGTGCTTCGCAGGTAATCTACGTCCGATCCATCACTCCATTTAAAAGCTAGTAATAGAATGTTAATAACACATTTTAATACACTTGTACAAACCGGAAACGCTTGTAATGTGTTAATGTGATGTTATTACTAGAATACCTCAAAGTATGCACGAAGACAGTACATCTAGAGTATCGACCGACGCGCAGCGGAGGTCGATGAGCGGCGTACAGTCTGAATGCATACTTTTATGTATCCTCGTAATAACCTTATTATTATACATATTTTCCTTCCAAGGATACACCATGGGAATGCCGAAATTCAAAATGATTAGAACAGAATAAGCGAATTTCTTTGTGTGGAGTCCGGTGAAACTCTGGTGGCAGCCATGTTTGTTTTTATTATTAGAGGACGCTTAATCATTCCATATTTGGTAGGATGAAAATACCCCGTAAAATACCGCAAAATTACGGCACGCTGTAACTTATGGCGTTACGGTGACAGGTGCATAATAATACAAATTATAAAAATAATTAAAATCTTATGTTTTCTTACTTCCTTCCTGCTCAATGTCATTCAGTCCACACCAAACTGAGTACCTGGTAGACAGTATAGTGAAACACTTTAGTTTACAGAAACAAGGAACAAATATCACAAGTCGACAATTTAGCGAGTTCGTGTATATATTTAAATTTGAACATGGAACTAACATTCCTCCAATGTGTGATATGACGTAGTCCTCTTCTTCTCTGCTGTGAAAACTCGCCAACTCAGCTCCCATCTCACGACAGTGGGCCTGGGAGTCGTTCCAGTTACGTTTATTATGTTGTTTATACGTCTGGAAATTAAGGGACAAAGTGGATGGAAGTGTTAAAGTGATTTAGTGTCCCTTTTTTGTTTATGCGAGATAATGCATGTTGATAATGCCCATAACCGTGGAGAAATCAAATAATAGCTGTGTTTCGGGGTCGCTATTAAGACCTCGAAACTCTTACTCTATTTATTTTTTGCTACTCAGACTATGAGAACATTTAATGTTTTATGCCATACATTTAAAATGACGAGATAATATTCTGAAATTTACCAAATTATATAACAGAATATAACTCAATTTATCTTTATTTGGGATATAGCTACTCAAAAATTCAAAGTGCAACAATTCTAAAATCAGTCTAAATGTGTCGAAACAGACTTTTGAATGTCAAGAACTGCGATATGCGAAATGGGATAAAGCCATAAAAGGTGTGAACAAAATAACAATCATTTTTCTGCTACACAGCCAGCCTTTAGCAGATTCTGTAGTCTTCTTAATTTCACAAAGTTCAGCTTGATATCTCACGGAAAAATCATCACTGAATTTAGAATTAGATGGGAATCATTAAATAATATGTCTAAATGTTAAATAAACATTTGAATCCTGTTTTCAACTTATTTATTTAGAAAATCAGCTCCATACGAAGAAACAAATGTAATTCGACCAGCAAGATAGCACATTGTTAATAACAAAATGTTTGTTATTATATAATGTAACATCAATTTAACATGTTAAATAGTGGTAGATATGGTGGAAAAGTGCGATATGTATATGGTAATATTTCAGACATATATGGTTTATGGAGCGTTGGACAAGCTAGGCAAGTCAACCAATCCATTCAAAGCCAAATCCATTTCATTCCAGGAACGTTTATATTTCTTTAATGAAATATACTAATACTAATCTAATTGACAAAAAAAAAACTAAACAGAAAATTAACTGAAACTTTGTCTTGTTATATATTATAGTATTAGAGTGGTAGGGGTGGTAGAAACTACCTACATATAAATTGCGCAATTGAATTATTACAGTGGAGTGTTGTAGTGATAGTGGGGAGGGGTATCTAAATTCGTCACTGCAGTGTCGTAATGTAAGTATTACACAGGTGTGTTGAACTTGCGGAAGTTACCTAGCGATAACCAATATTCAGTTGATATCACAATGTTAAGCTAATATACACATATCCAGCTTACCATAAAACAATTGTCACCGTATTCTATCCATCCATCAGAGCACTTGTCCGATATTACCATCTCTGACGTTACGTGATCTACAGAAATAGACAATCCCATGTAAAAGTACATGAATGCGATATATTATGTATGCCGATGTAATAGCATTGTGGTTTGGCGATGCCTGATAATATGTGATAAATACCAGATATCATTATCAATGTGATTTCGAAGTAAATCTTCCAATAATTTCCAATCATAATAAATCAGGAGACGTTTATCACATTTCCATGGAAACTACCATTATATAACAATTTGGGAACATATAATAGATTATTTGTTTTTTCTACTTGCATATACGAGACATCATATATTCCATTGTTTGTGCTTAGTAGCGAAGTGAGGTAAAAATGATTTAGATTGTTAATGACATAATACATGTTTTCACTGTCACGCCATGATAAATGCATAAGGCTTTTAATATATTATATTCAGTAACCAACAAGATGGGTCAAGGCCTGGTTTCTACAGTGGTAATCGTTCACTGAGCACGTCACACTGGTAGGACACGCTATTTGCGTTGTAATGCGATTTTACAAAGTGAACTAGACAGCACTCAGGGGGGAATTCCAACCTACGCTTAGAATTCACGTAACATGTGCGTACGGCTTAAAGCATTAGCTTTTTTCCCTTTCAGGCATATTGTGAACCAACGCAAATAACCTGGTTATTTGGTGCTTTGTTCTAAAATCTCTAACCGAGTCGGGTTACATGAGGGCGGTCTACACATGACTCACAAAATGTAAACCGTATCTTAAGATTGACATTCAACTGATTGTGTTGGTTAAATATGTACACACGCTTCGGATTGTGTCTTTCTTGTTCACATATATACACTGTACTGCAAAATCAACTTTTTAAACGTGACAAGGTTCGAAGGCCGACCACTGACAACGACTTCCTGATAGAGTTATAACCTAAGCAAGAACGTTGTGTCGAAATTTTGTATTCTTTTATAAAATACACAAGGATAATATCTATATCACGCGCAGTGTTTGAACGTGGAATCGCTTACGACAAAACGTTACACGTGACCATCGTTCCCATGCTTACCGCCTCCTACAACAATAGTACCTCGTCAAATTGTTCTACTTGCAAATATGCATAAGTTAACAGTACAGTGATTAAAATGATTTATTGTTTTACCACAACACGTTGTTTTTAAAGACGGGTGGTAGTAAAGTTGACATTTGATGTTTGAACTGGATATTTTGGAGTTTAATAAGTGAGCGGTTGTTAAAATAACGATTTATTTTCCAATTTTCTATACGAAGTGTGCATATTAATTAGCTAATTTGCATGTCAAATAATTATTTCCTCTTTGTTTTTTGTATCGACAGTTTGTCTAGCTTGCAACTTAGTGCGTATAATGATAATGTTAATGTATTGATGGAGTGATAGTAGTTTAAAATTAATTAGTGCATTTTAATTATTTAAATAATACATTACTTAGCTATTTTAGCATTGTATATTACATTAAAAATGTTTTCTTCAAATGGATTGAAACTCGATACTCAAATGAATTGCTTATATTGTTTAGTATATGCTAATTTAGTTTTGTGCATATTAATTAGCTGAACGTTCTCAGTGTGCTCTTTGTGTATGATGTATACTAATAGTGTTTTCAATTAGTTGTTGAATAATAATTAGCTGACTTGCATATTAATTGTGTAAATAGTTAGCACACTAGTACTGGAGCACATACAGCTGGTATTGAAAGGCGTGTGTTGTTGCTATAGTACTAGGCGAGATTTAGGCGTAAAGTGTGACATGAAATTTATTAACTTGCTTTGTCGTGTTTTGTCGATTTAAATAAATAAGTGTATGTTTCATCTCATTAATATTGTTTGCGACAGTGATTGATTGTAATTGTTTCTGGGTCATATGATCGTTGTATATTAGCTCCAAATACAGACCTCTCGAGTAAGTCAATCACCGAAAGAATTCATAAAATACTACAAATAATCATGTGAAAAGTTGTTAAATATTTCCTAAAATAATATAGGGTAAGGGCAGGATCAAATCCCATACTGTGTTGAGCTACCGTGTAAAATATACAGTCTGTTCATATTAAAATATTCCAATATAAAGGATGGAAAGAACATGGACCATTGTCATCAAAGTACATGAGATAATTAGTAATGAGTGACATCATGTTGCATTTGCTAACGTTTGCTACAATTGCATAAACGTTGAAAGAATTCGTTCACATCATTTAACCACTGTGTTTAATTTAAAAAGTTTTTCGAGAATTTAGAATTTTTTTTACTGGAATGGTATCTCATTTAAGAATGGCCTTGCAACACGTGCTGATCTCTGGCCAGTCAAAAGTAGCAAAGTCTACCAACTGCTGACTATTATTCAAGTACATCAACGCAGTATTCGACGGTATTGTAGCCTGCATGCACCCACTCTGAGGAAAGAACATGGTGGATATCTTGCTAACACAATGAATATGTTAAGTTAAATACTTACCTAACAACGCAAGTGACAACAACAGGTATATTATGCAACGTTTAGCCATACTCCCGAATGAGAGATATATAATATATTACTACTGTGGGCGAGTTACGATCGGAATGCACCTTTATCGGCAAAAACGCTAAAGGGGTGGTGAAGTTTACATTAGTCGTTATCGTGACAAAGGTGAAGTAGATTCGGTATAATAAAGCTATGTCCCAGTCTGGGGGTTTGAAGTGACTAAGACGTGCCTGTCAGTTGTACGGGGTAGTCAAATACTAATTTTATGAACTGAGCAACAGACTAATTGATTAGAAAAGGCCAGAGCGATTAAGAATTTTTAAAATAAACAATACTGAATTGTCATTTCTGTTACTGTACGACTTGCCTACGTTGCTAAACAACATAAATACAACAGTTCTATAGGTATCGAAACAAAACATAGTACCGAACACTTACAACAAAATCTCAACATTTTGTTTATTTTTATTTATATTAAAATCCCTCCTCAGGATTTATGTACTTTGAATAGCGGTATTCGTGTTTTTGTTTTGTGCATTTCATCGAGTGGTAGGCCAAACAGAAAACTCTCGTTCTAGTCCTCGTAGCTTTATTTGGAACCCGTCTTTAAATGCGCGAGATATGGGTCTCATATAAACAAAGATGGCGATATGACAGTTGCGCAGAACAACGAGTACAAACATTACCAAGCTTTAATTAGGCATTTTTTCAGGTGATTGGAAGGTATCAAAATCTCGGGCAGTAATTAGCGCAAGTCGCGCCCAGGTCAAAACACGTACTTGTGATTTCCATTAGAAGAGCGCATTGGATTGTGAGAAAATCAATGTTTACCAACACAATGTCGCACATGCACGACGCGACGACCACCGACCTTTAATTTTGTCAAATCATAAAATATTCTATTGTATAATATATGTTTGGTTCCCACATTAAAACTTCTTCTAAAATAAGGCTGTCTCGATGTCAGTGACCATATCATATAATGAGCTGAGCTGAGTAGAGTGTAGTGTAAATCAAACTTGCATTATTGTTTGTAATTTTGAAGTTCAACAATGCAATTCATAATATAACATCACATTTGATTGAGGGCGTGAGGAGGTGGTTGAGGAAAATGGGACATAATCTTTAACGTGTAAATGTTATTTTTTATGTAGGTCAAAGTTGTCATTCACGTGACTTGGCCTAACTCTATACCAGTATGTAGTAGCTGTATAAACAACATCCACACTCCTTGTGACTGATTAGGTTGTCTTTGTTATCGGTGACTACAGTTTATTTAAACAACGTTGATCCTGTCATGTTAATCACCACGTGTCAGCAGTGAGTTGTGGGTCACCTTTTGTGTCGACCATTGATCACACAGATTGTATTCTGACCTTTACCGTATGTTATACAACGAAATGTAGGCCATGTTTACTTGTGTTTTTTTTAGTTAATATTTTCGCGAATTATGCTATCGAAATATATGAAATATATATATACTAATATCTGGCCTTATTTCATTATTATGTCTTTTATAAAAGCAAAAACATCTTATTGAGAGTTTCACTTCGTTATTGTATGTGCAACTGCACCAACACTAAAATCGATAAACTGGCCACGAGAAAGAGGACGGGCGTAAAAAGTAGCGGACCAGGCATGGCGAGAGTGTACATTGTTAATACGCAAGTACGCGTACTCGTTGTTGTTGCAGAATACACAAGTATGTGATGTGGAAATAACTATCGGATTACTGACTCAAAATATCTAAAGCTAGTGAATGCAAAATACTGAGCAAATTACTGAATTTAAATTTAATAGTGCGAAAATTTTTAAAAATGTGCATGACTAGAATATTCACAGCTTGGAAAGAAATCGACCGAGACTGTTGCTAAGGTGCGTTGCATTGTAAATAAGATCTCATCGACTCCATCCACTGTTAGCGTTGCTTATTTACCGAATCAATAGACGTACTAACAGTATACGTCCATGCCGAAACTAGCACAAAAGAGCAAGGATATAATCTCTGGATTCGGGTCACGTGGTTCAAATAATAGCCCAGGATCAAAATACTGCTTGGAATATATTGCTGCAGTTAACACAGATGGACACCACGTAAATCACAGTTGTTAATATTGTAATTCAGGTGTGACGCAATCATGTGGCGAATATATATTTAAGAAGACTTCCTCCAATCACATATAATAGGTAGAAATACATGTAAAACAAGTATGGATTAAACTCTCTAAAAATCTATCTGAATATTTGCCACGTGTCGGCAAGAGATATAGCAATGTATATTAGTAAATAAACATTCTAGTGTCCCGATAACTGCGCCCTCTATCAAGCCAGACATATGTAAATACCATCCTGTCCTTGTTCTGTGTCATTGGCATAAATGGTGGGTGTGATTGATGGGCGTTGTCGTCGTAAATGGCATTTTCTAGTCCTGGAGGCGGCCCAGGATTAAAGCTCGCCTGGTTGCTCTTTGACCGACCATTCTTTATGAGCCATCGTACAAAAAACGCGACTGCCAATATGACGACTATAACAATCTCAGCCATTAGAATCACCGCAGCGACATTTACACCTAAAGAGTAAGAATGAATAATGTTACCAGTTATGAGAATTTAAGATGAAAATCATACTATATACGAATAGCGATGACAAAACGCAAGTCTGCCGATAAGCGTCAGTTATAGTACCACCAGCAGAACCATAATGTTAACCATGTAACATAAGACATTTAGATTCGATGGCTAACGCAATGTGTCTGTGTATTATTGCAGACACGTGTCAGGTAGTGAAAGTAGTTGCTGCCTAGACGGCAATATAATATTTCCAACAGTGAATCTGACATAATTATACCGAAACACAATCACATCGTTAATTATAATGTTTCTACTTTAGTACAGACAGACGAATGTACCGCAATGATTGGTCAACTACCACCAGACGCTTTTCTTTACGAATTTAAAACACACCAAATGAAAATTTACAGAAGCTGTATCATAATATCTCTAACTAAAATATATGTAAAAATATATCATACCGTCACTCGAATCTTCAATATTTATCGGCAAGGTGGAAGTTTCAAACGTCGTTACAACTGAAAATATTGTAATATGCATTTGAATTCTAACAACTTTCTACGATGAAACAAATTTAGATTGCCATCAAAATAAATAAATAAAAAAAATATTTATAATACGTCACTCTAAATCTACGCTATATATATTCTATTTTTAAAGATACCTACTTTTCGGAGTTTTGCATACAAATCAGTTCACATTTAATGACTCGTTTTAGGTTAGAAAAAAATAGAGATGCCTATTAAAATGCCTCACGTATACACTACCGTGAAAGATTGTCATAATTCGGTATAAGCTGGCCGTTTTCAAACGCTATATGTGGACGCAATTTCCGTATATTAATGATGAAGACACAATCAATCTATAGACAGTTAATGAATTCCCGCCAACAGAGCTAAGGAAAATAATATTCCATTCACTGTCGCATTCTATTATCAGCAGCTATGAAAATCAAATATCGGACTGAATGTTTAAAAATCAACTGCGTTCTTCCATTAATAGGTGGAAATGCTTTGCTACCTACTCGAAACTATGCGACTAAATATGATCAGATCACGCAGAATTCTCCCAAACCCTTAACATATTTGATTCTATACGTGATGGGTAATCTACAACAAAAACTAAATGCCTTTGCGGTTATTTCCAGTGAAAGCCAGATACGCACGAAATATCGTCACAGGTTGTTCCTGTTGATTTGCAACAGAAATATGTATTACAGGATACGTGAAACTAACCATTGTGATTGTCATTAATTGCTCTGACATTCCAAAGAAATATGTAAGTCGATGGTCAACACCACAGATTAGCCTCAAGTAAAATGGTAAATTGTCATTCTAGTTAGTAATGTTTCATATATATAATTATTACATACTTTACATACTAAGATATATTTTACATATAGCACCAGTATTACTATCACATTTTGTATCCATCCACCCAGTGGTTGTACTCTGTACACAACCATTGTCATTTGGTTCGTTAAATGCCCAACTGGTGTAAAACACTGGGGCACCATCAATCCATTTGTATTCATTATACTGCAAAGGAAGCAAATTTAAATAATATGACGATATGACAGTTTTATTTAAACGTGGTTCAATCTAAAATGCCATGATTTGGTTGATAATTGCATTGACCTGGCAGGCAGTGGCACCACCTACCTCTTCTTGATACGAGAGTCCGATCCACAACGGTGTCTCCGCATCATATACCAGTGTGTCAATAAATCCTTGCTCGTAGACCTCAAGTATACTTGCCAAATTACCACCTTCAATGATGCAAATATCATTAACAGTCTGGTGTGTGTGGGAGAACGTCAACACATTGTAACAGCCTATGTAGTATTGCAGGTATCCCCCTGGGAAATTGTGATCCGGCGTGACAGGCGGAGTGGCCTCTGGGTCCACATCTATATGAAATATGAATTCAATGGTCGTTACACCAAAATGCTAGTCTGTTTATAAACTGTAAAATACCCTTCTGGACAATAGTACTCCGGTGGAACGGGTGCAGGGGCCTACATCTACACAAAATATGAATGTCAAAGTTAAATTAACTTTATAGGCAGCATAGCATCTGATCATCAACTTAAATTAGGAAGACTGTTTGCTGTAATTTGCGAGTGATTTGCCTGTATACATTTTCTATGGAGGAACATCATACATAACCACAAAACGCTTTACCATCTACATTGATTATTTGTGGGCATTTTATAGGACAGAACTTGATGCACATGTGTTCAAAAAACTCATAATAAACATTGTAACACACAACAAACCTTTCCGTCCTTGGCAGACAAAACCTCTCTCTTCTGTGCAACTCAGATCATTCAATGTGCCAGCTGTTGCTAATAGTATGTACATTTATATGCACGCGTCCTAGTGAACACAGTGATAGTGAGTGAGTATAAGTTAAACCCATGCTTACATAATTTGGTTCACCAGCTGCCCAGTTAGTATAGTCCACTGATGAGCCATCAGTCCATTTATAAGTACCACTAGCTGTACGAGCATTTAAACCAATCCACAATGGAGATTCCAGGCCCCGTAAGTTTCTGGTTAAAAATGCTTAAAATTAATAGTAAAAATGAAGTTGTTGAGAATATATACATATATAATTACATCAAAACATACATCTATATCATATACATGACCATCAATATCTACATAAATATAAAAATGAATATTTCTATAAACTTCAACACTACACAAGAATCGATATCATTAAATTCCGCATACGTATTTTATTTTGTTGGGGAGTAAATGTAGGGTGTAGCAGTTAACTCCCCGGGGTAGGATTCGGGAAGACTATACCGGAACAGTACCAGACAGATCAGTTGTATACAAAAAACACAGTGGTGGTTTATTGCCAGATAGACTGATATAGTAAGTAGTAACCACAGATGAACACTGGTGAAATACACAAATTCTGAGTATATATACTCTCTGAACGAGCGTGATAGAAAACACAACTCTATAAAGTAGTAATCGTAACGCAAATATAAATTGGCGGGAATGTGTACGATAGGTCAATAACATCTCGCCTGTGATAGGCTAAAATTAAAACAATCTGATTGGCTGAGAGATTTATCTCAGAATCCGAGGCGTAACGTTACATGACTGCTTCTCTAAATTCTCCGCGCCTCAAAAATAAAAACATATGAAAATGTATGTCTACTACATTATCAATGAAATCATGTACCTCGAACAATAATAACGGTATTGGATAAAAGATTCAAGTAAATAAAGTGTCCACGGAAGGCATTTCAGCCGACTGTCCATATTTATTTGGTTGAATATTACGAATAAAAACATAATAATGAAAATGAAATTGAAATTTCGAAAGTCACATTAAATCAGCAATTCTTATTCGGGCTGCCACGGCAGAATCCCTGGTTGGTCGCTTAGGAATAGTGTCACCAGTCATCTGGGTGGTGGTGACATCTTTGTCAGCGGTTAGTCCAATATTTTGTATTGTCTCTGCAGGTAATCTAACATCTGATTGATTATTACTTTCAGGCGACGTTAATTCCTTGGAAACAACTTCTAACGGATACAATTTATGTATCGGCCGATTGGTAGGTCCGTTAGCTGTATTTAACTCAGCGGATCTCACAAGTTGGTCGTTGCCGTAAACTAATTTAGTTACGGTGCCAAGATGCCATTTCTGGCGTTTATCCACATCACTGTGGATTATCACAACATCTCCAACTTTTATTGTATTCCCTTTACTTCCTGTAGTTGGGTGTCTCTCTCGAAGGGCAGTCAAATATTCGGTCGACCATCTTCGCCAAAATTGAGCATGTAATCTTGACAAGTGGACATAACGATTATTCATTTCACGGTGGTCTGAGAACTGATAAGTAGGATCGCGTATTTCGTCGTCAGTGACTTCGATATATGGCAATGAGGTCAATGTCCGCCCGTGAAGTAGGTGATTCGGAGTCAATGCTATGTTGTCATTAATACTTGATGACACGTACGTAAGGGGTCGATCATTGAGAACGACTTCAATTTCTGTTACTAATGTTGAGAGTTCGTCGAATGATATTAACGCTCGACCCAGTGTCTTCTTAATAGCATTTTTTGTTAGCCCAATTAATCTCTCCCAAAAACCTCCATACCACGGGGCACGTTTCGGTATAAAAGTCCATTGCACTCGGTGTGCAGCGAGAAAGTCTCGGACTTCCGGTGTATCAAATAGTGTGCGAATTTCATCAGCCGCGGAAATGTAGGTCGATGCATTATCAGACAACATGCGACTTGGAAGTGAACGTCTGGCAGCAAATCTTCTGAATGCGTGCATGGACGTTTTTGTTGACAAATCAGGTATAAGTTCGAGGTGAATCGCACGTGTCACCCCACAAGTAAATAAACAAACGTACGCTTTATCGCGTGTTCCATCAGCTGATTTCGTAAATAGATTTCCCGTGAAATCTACACCAGTTATAGTGAAAGCAGGGACAATGTTCACTCGGTAACTCGGCAACGGTGCCTGAACTGGGTTTGCGTACGGTTTCCCTGTAACTTTATTGCATTTCACACACTTGTGAATGACGTTACGCACAATAATCCGTATTTTAGGTATCCAATATTTCTGTCGTATATGCGTCACTGTAGATTGAACTCCTTCATGACACATCAGATTGTGTGCTTTCCAAATGATCAAGTCCGTTAGTTTGTGATGCGAGGGTATTAATGCTGGAAATTTCGTCACAAAATCTAATGCAGCATTATGGATTCTACTCCCACAGCGGAGTATATCATCTTCGTCCACGAACAAATTCAGTTGTTGAACGATGGGAGCACATCGAGTTAAATTAAATTTAACGGATTGGATTGTATCGCCGTAGTATTGACGTTGAATATGTTTGACCCACATATTTTCAGCGCGGTTCAGTTCATCAGCGGTTATCATTCCAGTGTTTATATCGTTAGACTTAATCCGGTTGATAAAACGTAGCACATAGCTGGTCACACGTAATAATTTGTCTAAATCGTTATATCTGGAAATATCCATAATACGATGAATTCCCCGATCAGTAGGATTAGTAACAGCACACGATTGATTATCAATAGTATTTTCCCGTGCTGGAGTAGTGATAATTCCAACATCATGGGCAGGTAGTTCATTGACCCCACCTCTCGTGCGTGGGTTAATTAGATCAGTTTCATTTGGCTCAATCGCAGAATGCAATACATTTGCATCAAAGGCAGGACAACTCGGCCAATCGCTTGTTGTTGGTAGCCATTTTGGGCCTTTCCACCACAAATCAGAATTTTCCAGGTTTTCGTAGGTAATCCCTCTGGTTAGTAAGTCAGCGGGATTTTCTTCGGTGGGACAATATTTCCTAGTAGACTGAAATTCACAAATTTCATCCACACGATTTTTCACGAAGATCGGCAGTTTCTTGTCACTATTTAACCAGTGAAGCGTGATTTGGCTGTCTGACCACAAATAGAAATTAGTAATGTTATACGTGTCAGATAGCGCATCTTTGACATATTTACTGAGACGTGTAGCAATTAATGTTGCCATAAGTTCCAATCTTGGTAGCGTAGTTTCGGTCATTGGCGCGATTCTGGTTTTCGCCATCACAAAGGAAGTTTGTTGTGCACATCTTAGGTAGATCACCGCACCATATGCTTTGGGACTGGCGTCGGCGAAAGCGTGTAATTCGAACTCGGCATCAGGATTGACTTCAGTGAAATATTGACGTTTCACCTGAATATTTCTTGCATCGTTTAGATCCTCAGCAATATGCATCCACATCGAACATAGGTCCGAGTTAAGAGGTTCGTCCCAGCCTAGTTCGAGTTTCCATAACAACTGTATGAATAACCGGGCTTTAACGTGGACTGGAGTTAGGTAACCAATCGGGTCGTATAACGCGGAAGTGAAACTGACAACGTCGCGTTTCGTAATTAGATCAGTTAATAGCGGTACATTATTAACTTTGGGGTAGGTCAACTTATCCGATTTTGTCGACCATCGCATTCCCAAAACAGACACAGTTTCGGCGGGCTCATTGAGGTTGTCGCGTTTGGAAAGTTCGTTCAATTGTTCACAATTAGAAGACCACGCCCTGAGTTTAAATCCGCTCGTCGTCATTAGCTTGTTGGCTTCTTTATAGTATTTTATGGCATTTTCCGTAGTATCAACACCATCGATCACATTATCAACATAAATATTGTTCTTTAATGTTTTGGCTGTAGAAAGTGTGTTGTTGGCGTCTAAATGCGTTTTTATAACCGCATTTAAGATAAACGGCGAGCAAACAGCGCCAAACAATACTGTTTTAAATTGTAATGTTATGAATTTACCTTCTGGGTCAGACGCGTCTAACAGCCACAGAAATTTCGTGAATTTCCTCTCGTCTTCTTCCAATCTAACATTCAGAAAGGCCTTTTCAATGTCACTCGTTAATGCAATGTTATTTGAGCGAAATCGTAGTAGAATGGCTGGTAGGTCATTTATCAACGATGGGCCGGTTTGTAGACAGTCATTCAAGCTCGGAAAGCTAGCACCCTGACTACAACTGCAGTCATACACAATTCTAATGGGTGTAGTTGCCGAGTCCTTCTTTATCGCTCTATGCGGTAAATAGTGTCCGATTCTTGTATCGTCTTCGTTAACTTCTTCGATGAAATCACGACGTCGTTGTTCGGCGATGATGTCATCATACTTTTTGATTACATCGGGTGTTAGTCGGCGAATCATGTTACGTGTACGGTTCACAGTAACACTATAGTTCGTCGGCAGTGGTGGGTGATCCTCTTTCCATGGTAGTCGTGCGACGTATTTTCCTTGGTCGACCCTCAGATGCGTGTCTTTATACGATTCGTAGCTCATACGTTTGTCAGTTTCCGGACTTTCTTTAATTCCAATTAGTTCCAAGTCCCACACATTTTGGACTTTTGCGTCGTCGCCTCGGCGAGTATATTGAATATCCACGTTATCAACAATTTCGCGGCCATTTTCCGTTACAATAGTATTCTTGGTAACATAATTGTCCGGAGTAGAAATCACGTGAAGCATACGTACATTAGGATCCACTGTATTAGTAGTTCCAGAGGGCCCGGAGAGCAAATATCCAAATTTGGAGGATACGGCGGTTGGACCGACCATACCAGAAATTACTTGAGATCCAACGTAATTCCAATATTGATCAGCCCCTATTAATATATCAATAGGAAGTTTCTCATCATCAGAAACTGGATGAGCGAAATGTAATCCCTTCAAATGGCTCATGTTATGAATTTCCTGGGAAATGTGATTAGTCAAGTCCGAAGATATTTCAGGTATAATCATTGCGTCGATCGTCGAGGTATTTCCATTCAATTCATGTGCGGTTAACTCAGTGAATGCCATGGCGCGTACATTGGACGTTTTGTCGCCAAATGTTGATAGTTTGATGTGCTCGCGGCGTGTCGTTTTCGCGGACAACTCTCGGGCAAATTTCTCTGTTGTGAATGTCATATTTGCCCCTTCATCGAAAAGAACAACAGCGCGTATAGGATTTCCGTTCCCGGCTGATATCGGCACAAGCGCGGTTTTCAACAGCACGGGTCCGATGGCGGTTTTCTTATTTAGCAAAGGGTTAGCTTTGGTCAGGGTCACGGTGATTTCAGAAGTAGTAGTTGACGATGTAGATGACCGTTCAGGCTTGTTCGCGTCGTAGTGTAGAGCGGTATGATGGCGTTTCTTGCAGACGCGACACGAGTATTTCGATTTGCACTCAGAAACTCTGTGCTTACCGAAACAATTGAAGCAAAGTCGATCTTTCTTAACAATGTCCAGTCTCTTACGTGTATCAGTAATTATCGTACAGTTCGATGCGAAGTGCGTACCCTTGCAAAAGGGACAAGTTTGCGGTCTCTTTTTCGTTGACTGTGCTGTTGTGTGAAACGCAGCGGTTAATTCCGGCTGCAATGTATCATTCATGGTGAATAAACCGTCTATTGGCTTACCGGCTTGCAGTGTGTCTATTTCACGTAGAATTGCTTTGCGTAGGTCAGGTAAGGTCCAGGCTGAACTACCATGATCTCTGGCAATCTGTTTGCGTATGCTTGGAGGTAGTTTCTCTCTTATCATAGGAACTAAAAGTTCGCCATAGGTAAGCTCATCCTTCCCCAACGATTGTAGTCCTCGGACGTGACTCTCGAGTGAGTCATAGAAGTGTCTCAAACTGTTCGCGTCATCCACGGGTTTACTTAGATTCCATAACGCAGTCATATGGGCGTCAATAATTTGATGCTTTTGTCCGTATCTTTCCTCTAGTAGCTCGATTGCGTGTGAGTAGTTAGCATCCGTCAGCGTCAAACCGCCGACAGTTCTTGCAGCTTCATCTTTCAACATACTTCGTAAATAAACAAACTTTTGAATGTTATCTAAGGTAGTGTCAGAGTGAATGGATGACTTGAAGATATCAAAGAAACTTGCCCATTCTAAAACATTACCGGAAAAGGTTTGTAATTCGATCTTTGGTAGCGCGACTGTTTTCCGCGTTGGATGTGGTTGAGTGTTACTGCTGTTTGTTGTCTCAGGCGTCGTCTTCAGTCTGTTCTTTCTCACAAACATGGCGATATTGTGATTGCGTTCATATATATCAGCTTGATAGTCACCGGACGTTTCGTTTTCCGCATCAAAGTCTTCGTCTGAGGTGAGATCCAAAATGTTAACTTCTAGGTCGGCAAGTAGATGGAACTTACTTGTAAGTTGATCATTAAGCCATTCCAGCGTGTCGAGCGTGGCCTGTTTATCGGTGCTGTCTTCTTCGTACTTGGCCATGAGAGCATCGGCTTTGTTGAATAGTCTGGTCATCTGTGAGCGTTGACCTCGACGCGATCTTTTTAGTTTCTGTAACGCTGCAGCTTGTTGATCACCATTGGCGTTTTCTCCTTGCCCGGCGGGTTGTTCTGACTCCGGCATCTTGCTTGTAGATCCTGGTCTCGGCACCAAAATGTTGGGGAGTAAATGTAGGGTGTAGCAGTTAACTCCCCGGGGTAGGATTCGGGAAGACTATACCGGAACAGAACCAGACAGATCAGTTGTATACAAAAAACACAGTGGTGGTTTATTGCCAGATAGACTGATATAGTAAGTAGTAACCACAGATGAACACTGGTGAAATACACAAATTCTGAGTATATATACTCTCTGAACGAGCGTGATAGAAAACACAACTCTATAAAGTAGTAATCGTAACGCAAATATAAATTGGCGGGAATGTGTACGATAGGTCAATAACATCTCGCCTGTGATAGGCTAAAATTAAAACAATCTGATTGGCTGAGAGATTTATCTCAGAATCCGAGGCGTAACGTTACATGACTGCTTCTCTAAATATTTAGGGAATATTATAAATAATAATAATATAATAGCTGATAGTTTAACGATCATGATATTCACAATGGAGTCCTTCTAACTGCGTTAGTTCCCCTGAGAGGTTTGTAATACAGTATTGCCTTGCATTCGTTTTATGTCATGTTTGGCATGACCAAATCAATCTGATTTGACCAAGCCTATTTAACTGTAATTTGTCCTTTCTAGCGTGTCGATGTTGCTAGTCGTAAATTGTTGAGTATATTTCATACTACTGCAAACACACATACAAACAAGCACAAGAAGTCGTGTAATTTTACTACATTAATAACAATGGACCATATACACTGATACTTACATTGCAATGGCTGGTCATGTATGGTGACTAAATCTCCACAGAGGTCTCTACACACAGTCCTTGCCGGTTCCCAGGCTAACATAACACTCCCATCGCCGCCGAAAATTTTATAACATCTCCCACCATGCTCCATACATCCTCCCCCGGGACAACGACCAGGCATGGGCGTGACTGGCACATGCGTGATAGGATTGGTAGTGTGGTTGAATTTCTTGCATATGAATGGATAAGCATCCAGATTGGGAGGTTTGTCAATGATGGGAAATATCATTTTATGGAAACTGACATTTATATGTAATAGAAATGCTTGCAAAATATTACCTCGATATCAAACACTATATATGGATAAGATGGTTCATGGTTATTGAGCATAACAAGGTACGTGGTGATGCATGGAATAGTTATTTCAACACTCAGAGGACGATTGTCTTCGCGCCACGCGAGCGCAAGATATAAGGTATAAACAAAGATGACGACTTTGGCTGTTGCGCAGATCAAACTGAGACGTAACTAAGCGTTAATTAGGTATTTTAGGTGATTGGAAGGTATCTAAGGAGTCACCGGCTGTAATTAGTGCAAACCTCATACTTGTGATTTCAATTAGAAGAGTGTATTGGATTGTGGGATAATCAATGTTTATCAACACAAATGTCGCATATGCGCGGCGCCACGACTACCGCCCTTTAATAATGAAATTATTTCATTTTACAATAGGCTAACATGCCGTATAGAAGTGTCGTCATAGTTGACCTGGTACCATGGAGAGTTGTGAGATATAATACGAAAGTGACAATATCTAATTTTGTAAAACCATTATACCATTATCCCGTGGCTTTCTTTGGTGCAGATTTGAGTATGAGTGACAATCTGCATGATTGGATTCAGAATTCTGAGTTAATTACATTTGTCTAAACATTTTAACTTTTTCACTGCCATTTTAGCAATTGGTTGCCGTGTGTTAGACAAAATCTTACCTGTATTAGGATATATATTAGCACAATCTTCTTCCCCCTTATGGTCATTGAGTTCACTGGACTCCCAGTTGAGATAATCCACTGACGTTCCATCGGACCACCTATGATACGATAGTTTTATACTATATATCACTTTTCGCATAATAATATTTACTACCTTTTATTTTTCAGTTATTAAAATTTACAATCGATCAATTGGTCTCTGGCTAATATAAAAATACCACATTCAGTAAAACACGATTGTACGTTAAATAACGTAAAAGTTAATTACGTAATATAATGCAATGCATGCATGTTACTTACAAATATTCAGCAGATATCCCATATTCCCACAGACCTAGCCAGTAATGGCTGTATTGTGATCCTTTAATCTAAAATTGAAAGAAGTTCGATAAATTTGCAATTTTGCTAATGCGTGTTGTGTGACAATATCAATATCGCTCTGAAAGAATAATATTTTTATCTTTCTACAATTATAGATGATTTATAATATATATTTTTATCTTTCTACAATTATAGATGATTTATAATATATATATATATATTATAAATCATCTATAATTGTAGAAAGATAAAAATCTTATTAAAATATTATAATACCTACCTATCCATGGGTGGTGTACGTAAAGCAATCGTATCATATATATATATATCTGCTCTATTTTTATAGAAGAACCTTCCCAAATAAAAGAAATTCTAAAATTTAAAAACATAATTGCCCAAAGATGAATGTCAAGTCCACGGTATTTTCTTTATCAGTATAATTGTAAACGAGCAATTTAGTATCATTATTTATTTCATATTATGTTTCTATGTTCAACTATAATGTTATGAACAGTGAAATTGCAGCTAACATTTTTGCAAACTCAATATCGTTTCAAACCGTTATTTTGTTTCTGAAACGGGTGATTGTAATGAACAAACGTTAATGACGCAATGTCGGACATGTTGTATACATTGCTGGGGAATCCCTAACCGCATTACGTAATGACGTCATATTAATCATGTGTTACCTACCTTGTCAAGTGTGAGTAAGACGGCGAATGGCGTGACCGTCTAAGAGTACTCCGGTGAATGGGCTTTATTTCGAATAATCTAGACTGTCGACAGTCCCTCTGGCCTTACGTGTGTGTGATTTTTTTATTAATATTAATATTAATCAAACGCCGTAGGCGTTTGCGAAATGCCGAAGGCATTTCAAGCGAGGGCCGTAAGGCCCGAGAGACTGTTATAGCCTGCTGCGCCACCACTCGCCACTGTAGAGAAATTCTCCTGTAGCGTACCATCATGATTGACAGGCAGAGTGATGTCATAAAAATGCTAACCAATCACAAGTCACGCAGTCCCAGGTCAACAGGAAGTAAAAAAAAATGAGCCACCAGACGACGCAATAGTTTATAAACTTCGTTCAGTGCACTGCTTTGAAGATGGCTTGTGACGATGCAGTTTCGCTGGCGTTGAAGAAACTTGGGTATGAAAGTATTCGACCAATCCAGCGACAAGTCATTGATGGCTATTTGCAGAAGAAAGATGTTTTTCTCGTTTCGTCACTTCGACTCTAGACCTGGACAACAGTTTATTTTTCGTCGATGTGTACAACTTCCGCCATTCTGTCAATTTATTGACGACAGTCTGCACCTTATCAGCACAAGATCGGCAAGAAACATCAGTGTTCAGATGTCGGTCAATTTCCTCTCCTATCACCACCTCAATGTTGTTACATACGACGGTTTTCGACGAGCCTTTAAATAACTTTCGCCGACATTCTCATCCTTTTTACCAGAGAATTCTCTTCCGCATAGAATACAAATTAGCTCCTTGGATCGGGGGGGGGGGAATGCACAATTTACTCACTACTTTCGTCGGAGTTTTACTGGGCGAAATGTTGTCGTACATCATGAGACACCAACGCACTCTTCCTTTGTTTAAAATTAGATAACTCGCGTTCGCAACTTGTAGTTCTGGGTAATACTTGGCAGAAAACGATCTATACTGCGCGAGACGATCAAAGTCATGCGTGACATAAAAAAAACCCGCGATTTGACCTTTGCATAACAGTTTAACTCCGCCCATATGCAAATTATTACTACGTCATCGAGATGCATGCATAATTAATAGCAAGGCCAGTCCTGCAGGCTATAACAGTCTCTCGGGCCTTACGGCCCTCGCTTGAAATGCCTTCGGCATTTCGCAAACGCCTACGGCGTTTGATTAATATTAATAATAAAAACACACACACACACACGTAAGGCCAGAGGGACTGTCGACAGTCTAGAATAATCAAGTCTCAATAGTTACTTTGGTGAGTATTTAATAAATGTACAATCTATTATGGAAGGCCAAGTGTTGCAATATTCATTAAAAATATTTATGTGCAAAACTTAGTATTCGTATTTTTGAATTACATATTTATATTTGTAAAACCTTTATTTATATTCTTAAAACCGTCATTTGTATTTGTAAAACTTCCATTTGTATTCATAAAACCTCCATTTGTATTCGTGATTCATCTATTTGTATTTGTAAAAAAAATATGTGATAAGTGAGCATAGAGGGCGCTATGTATACATTACAAATGTATATTTGTATTGGTGAAACTTCCATTTATATTAGTCAACCTCTATTTGCGTTAGTTGCATCATGTTTATATGCGCCGAGTGAACGCAGAGGGCACTCTTTGTCATTGACTTCGATTCAACACATAGATTGTAACAACAGCATGGCGGCAAGTGTTAACTCGCATTGGGTGCTTTGCCAAGCAAACGGAAGTGATCCAGTGAATGTGCCTTTGCGGGACGGTGTTTTACACCGTTCCATCCTGGTCTCTCAGTTCCCAGGCGCAACAGGTTTGCGCTATATGATCGAAAATGCTCAAATGGCAATTGCTTATGACGCAATAAATGACAGTTTTTTGGCGCCGGAAGGAGGTTGGGCGAGCAGAACATACACAGTAGTTTCCTCAGCGACCACCGGCACTGTGGTTGATCAACCAAAACAATCGGGTGTTATTGGTGAGTATAGTTTGTAATGTACAAAACTGGATCTTGAACAGTAAATATTTTGAGAATTTGGGGATTTTGGAGTTCTTTCTCAATATGATTTCATTTTGAGCAATGGATGACTATAAAAAGAATTTCGAGTTTCCTGGCATCATTCCTTGTTGCCATGAAAAAAGATTTTACATTTTGTAATTGTATCAGCTGTTATTGTTTCACGGCATTCTAGAATCAAAGTACATATATAAAATATTGTTATTGTTTTTTTTAATTATCTCTTGTCACTGTTAGTATCATATGTAGTTCTGTTCAACTTAAACTTATCTTATTGTTAAATCTCACACATACATCATACATAATATTGTACATATGCACATTAATTTGTTTCACGATCTCTTTCAAGATGTCAGAATACTGGCCATTTTTGTGCTAAAAAATCATCAAAATCAAGCATTTATGGATGGAACTTTTTTAAACCTGTTACACAAGTTTGACTTTATTGGACCTTGATGCACCACATTTTATTTTTCAGATCCAATTTAAAATGGCCAACTGGCAGCCATTTTGTTTTAATGAATGCAGTTCTAATGCCATATATCTGCCATAATTTGACTGATTACGTTCAAATTTTATATATTCATTATAGATCATGTCATAGGTATACAAATATATTTGTTTGACTATCTGATTCAAAATGGCCGAATGGTGGCAATTTTTGTGCTGAAAACTCATCTAAATCAGGTATTTCTGGCATTCTGGAACGGGATCTTGGTCGTTTATAAATAGATTTTGTTCAGACTTGGTACATACATTAAAGATTATCGGTTTCTGATGTACATTATTTTTTAGATCGGATTGAAAATGGCTGACTCGTGACCATTTTGTTTAAATAAACATGCTTTTAGAGCCATATCTCAGATATGCTTTGACTGACTCGTAATTAACCCCCTTTTGGTGAGACTGAGATAGCTAATTTACAATAAAAAAATTTCTTGACACAAGATAGAAGGTAGTAAACAGAATTAAAAATCAAAACTTTGACCATAGCTAATTAACAGAAAAATTATATGCCCTCTGATTCAAGGTACTTTCATCACAGTTATAATTTGACATATTGAAGTGCAATAAAATAAAAAAATTGAATTATAACGGGAATAAAAGACTCAGGTTTGCCTATTACTTATAATACTTAATAGATTAGATGAGGTTGTTTGCTGAATAATGGAAGGCAAACACATTCATGCACATCCCCATTTTTGAGCTGATATCAATATTATATATACATTTCTATTTACCCATGGACTTGAAAATATTTGCACATTCATGTCCGTCAATGAAATTATAGTATACAATGTTATGATTAATCTTCCCTTTTTTATTTCGGTCTCTTAGAACATGCCAGATCTGCTCTTGGTAACACTACACAATTGGCCCGTGAAGTTGCTAGGACATTCAGTGACGATAGAAGAGAATGCTCTGTGACAGGTCCACCATTGTCTTTCAATCCTAGGCGAGCAGCTGTATACTCATCCCATAGAAAAGGGAAAACATCAAGAGAAATGGCAAGAAATAAAGAAAAACTGGTACTAAGCAAATCCTATAAAGTTGTATTCATTGTAGATTGTGATATTCCAGTTATTTACAGTAAAGACATTGTAATTGCTGAATCACAGATTGATTTTACAATTGAAGATAGGGAGATTGCCATACGAAGTAAACTGAGAGATATGATCAAATGCTGCCAATTCCAGCATTTTCCAGGTAGACCTATTTTAATTTGTCCATTGTTTTACTTGTTTGTAATTTAAGAGAGAGGGTACTATATAATGGGCAATATAGTAATATACTAAATTGTTTCTTGAAATTTGTACTATGAAATTTGAATTTCATTCTAGGAACATATAATGATGGTAGTATCACCCAGTAGTGGGTGGGAGTCATGTGACCACATTCCTATGCATAACTATAATATCACAAGCACTGTTACAGATGTTCCACCAATGTTGTCATAAAGGCAGCAGACAAGATATATGACAGATATGTCGAATACATTGAAGAACTCTATTAGTCATCAGGTTATCATTTGCATGATTTCTGGAGGGGAATACACTGGTCACTAAGTTGAATGAGTACAGTGTAGGTAAATGTAATGTAAATAAAGTGGCAAAGCATAACTGAATTCCTCATCATTATTGCAATATTTCAAAATATTTTTATTTTGATATACAGTTGCAAGTCTGACCCCAAAGGATTTCATCTTTCTTGGAAGTAGCAATAGAATGTTGAGTGCACCAATGATCCCACCTGGATACGAGTTGAATGGAAAAAGACTTAAAACTCTTGTTGGCCAAGGCAGGCTTTATGTGCAAGTGAAAGGATTTAAGGTTTGTTAAAATGTATTTTATTCTGGCGTTTTTGGTAATACCGAATGCAGTCCTAAAACAGGGACTTATGGGTTGACCTCTGTGTGTGCGTTCATGTGTGTGTCCAGACGTATATCTTAGACATGCCTGTACCAATCACATTTAAACGATACACATATATTACAGTATCTTCCCCTGGCCTTTCAAGCACTGCGGGCCTGCATCACTTTGACAAACACCTGTGTCACTTTAGTTTTGCCCGCGATCCTTGAAATCCTGTCACGATGCTTAATACTTTGTTACGAAAGTCTGCAAGAAGTTACCAAATCATACACATGTGCGAGACTAGTAATAATTTGCCCATTGCATGTAAGGGCAAAAATGTGAAAAGACAAGTCACAGCATACTACGGGAAAATGTATACCACTTTGCTGCACTGCGGTTATTTGTAGTTGTTACTACTCAATTGCAGATGATACTAATTGCCGAAAATTTAAAAAAACTAGTGAGATTATTAAAGTGGAATGAAAAACTATAAATAAATCGACGCAAAAAACTGCAGACAAGACAGCTGAAAAAAAACCTGACCCCTGGAAATACCTCACTCATAGAGTGCCCTAGCAACATCATGCATGTTGTAACATCATGACCGTTGCATGCTGGGTTACATGAGGGATTCCGATTGAAGTAACAAATATGGCGGCGCAGAATGCATGTTTTTCCTGCGATGTTAAACAACATGTTTTTCCTGCGATGTTAAACAACATCTCATTGGCGATTTTGATGGAATGTCTAAGATAATCATCAATGAATCGTTTTATTTAACAAAACATTCTAAATTTGTGTATTTTTAAACCAAAAGTGATTATTGCAACTGCATCAGTGAATACATGATTTGTATACTTCCTTGTCATTTTACCGGTTGTACTGGTTTGATGCTATCTGGTTTTCTTGCTGAGAATAATGCTGACCTGGATGGAGAGTGCTATAAACTTAGAAATCACCATAGAAATCACGTTTGCCAATTTATGTCCATGTAACTTTAGAATGACAACTAGCGAAGACTATGTCATTCATGACTTGTTTTTTACTCCTGTGTGCGAAGCACAAAAAGGGAGTCTTTGTGGTTAGTGTGTCTGTCTGTGTGTCTCTGTGTGTGTCTGTTCCATCGATATCTCAAGAACCACTGTTCGGATTTCAACTAAACTTGGTATCTAGCTTGTCTGGGGCAATGCACAGAATTGATTAGTTTTTGGTTGACATTCATGCATATTAATGAGCTATTTTAGTTATATCTCATAAAGCATTAACACGATTTTTAAGTAACTTGGTAAGAATGTTACTCATGATTGACTGCTGCAATTCATTGTTTTATTTTACATTTTAATTAAAATTTAGCATTTTTTTATGTATTTTTTATTATTTTTTTAATTTTTTTTTGCCCAATTGCATTAATGCAACTAATAGGAATCGGTGAGTGGACTAATTTACATAACGATGCGCAAAATGATAGAAATTATACAATTGAAACAGTTTAGTAATGTAAAGCAAGCATATGTTAATAAATTTAATCATTGTGCTCCGAAACCACGAAAATCACCAAAACTTGTTTCCGGCCGATCAGCTTGCACTATATAGAAGTCTGAGGCAACGCCATGCTGACCGGTATCTTCTGCCTGGTAAAAAAACATGCAGGATGGGGTGCAGAGTTTTAAGCCGTCGTAGATGTTTTCGAAACGAAAATTAGCGAGTAGATTTTGTTTCGAGCCACTCAAAATGTCCTGTGTGTATTTTCGGTTGGTACTCATTGCGTGTGACGTGCCCCAGATAGTGTCAATTAATACGCAGTAACAAATGAGACGCGTTGGGATTACTTTGAATTTTAGGCCACCTTTTTTTTATACCTTGGTCCTTCGGGCCTGCCGACCAGAAAACATCAAGAAAACAAATAAAAATAAATATTTATTAGACTTTCCTCAGGCCTGCCGCTCTGCAAATACACCAAATTAGAATTAAATAAAATTATTATTTATAAATTTATGCCGCCCGTCGCTTTCAAACTTTTATTTATTTTTTTCTTACCGCCTCACTTGTCTACCCCTGAAATCTGAAATATATGTTATTTTCATATTGGCAGATCGTTGACTCCGACGGGACTTCCCCACTTTTGGGGTCGAGGTTCAGCCTATATATTACATCGTCTCTGATTGGCTGATAGCCAAGACCGGGTTTCATTCAGACCAATGACATTCGGCCTTCCATCATAGTGTCGGTACATGTGGTATTAAGCATGGCAGCATGCATGCAATGGCTATGGCTGGTTTTCAATCACGCGGCAGGCCGGGCGAAGGTTTATGAGAAGAAATTAGTGCAGGCAGGAGATACATTTAGTACAGTGGGTGACCTGATACTTCAGGAAGTACAGATGAGTTAGACGAGCGACCCATCGTTTGCATAAAGAGAACGACTATCTATCCAACAAATTTCCGACCACGCTGACATCGTCAATGACAATCAGTACATTAGCAGAATTCGGTCTGCGTTATATTCATATATTGACACATATGATTATTTTTATTTTTTTCCACCCTCCTCCCCATCAGGTCTGTCCAAACAGCCCGAGGATCAAGGTATAAAAAAAAGGTGGCCTTATGTTCCTAGAAGTCTGCCGTAAATTATTAATATTTGTTATGGCACTGAGCTGTACGATGGTTGTAATTCATAATTTGTTTATCAATTTCAAATATTCCCGAATCTTACATCATGATCCCTGTTACCTCAGCACACGGGAGTTATTTCTAAGCTTTCTTTGATTTTTATTTTAAAGTTGAATCTGAAGTTAAAAAGAATTATATATGAGTATTAACTCTCCTTATTTTTAGTTTGCTGTTAATCATTTGCATTGTCATTTTTTAGTACATTGATGAAGATGATCATATTGAGGATAATTACAATCCTGCAAAGCAAAGAAAAAGGTAATCAGATAAATTTTATTTTGCTTGCACCAAGCTTTCATAAAAGTAATCAATGGCATAATAGTGTGACAATAAGTTTTGTTGATTTGTTACTCCCATGTGCAAAGCAGAGTTTTTGTAGTTATTGTTGTCAAGTTTATTAATATCTCAAGAATCTTATGTTGGTTTTTAATGAATCTTGATATATAGATGCTTTAAGACTGCACAAACCTAATTAGTTTTGAATAAAAATCTATGCCTATTAATCACCTAGTTTGCATAATGATTAGTCTATTTTTGGTTTTTATACTGATATCTCAAGCATTTATCTTATAATTATCTTACATATATTAATACAATGCAATGATTTAATTAATTTGGACTTTATATACAGCCATAATAATTATCTTATTTGCATAATAATTTACTCTTTGCCTTCCATTGTTTTTTTTTATCAATTAATAATCATACATTATAATGATACATGTGTTTCCTTGAATAGTACACAGATCTAAATAGTTTGAGGTTGATCTATGCATAATAATTTATTATTATTGTTGTTGTAGGGGCATGAAGCATATCGGAAAGTTGATGAAGTGTGATATGCTATTTCAATGTTGTCTGTCTCTGTCCCTGTCTTTCTGTATTTTCTGTACATATCTCTGTGTCTGCCTGTTGGTCCTTTATATGTCAGTCTGCTTGTACAGCAAAAATAGTGTACACCACATTTAAAATGTTTGAACTGGTGATTCTAGATTAGTGTTCTGAAAACTGCATCATTGGATCTAATGATGATATATATATATTTTTTGTAGAATATTTAATTTACCGAATATGCTTTCATTTATTATAGATCTGTAAATTTGAGGAGTAAAAGTTACCAATCAAATGTGGATACCATGTCTGAATTGAGTGACAATGATGGCAATGCCAAACTACCTCCATCTGTTGTGGCCAATCAAGACATGTCAGTTGATGTTGTACATGGTAGTTCTGATAACTCAGTTCCTGTAAGTGATAATGAATTTACAGCAAATGTCAAAGTCTGTAATGTCTCTTCTCCTTCTGTGAGTGGCTTTTCTGGTAGTGTTTATACTGATAACCAGTCTTTGATAAATACCACTAGTGAAAATGATGATTTATCAGTAAACCCATTTACTGGAGCTGACACATATAGGTGAGTCTTACATCTGTTTATGTAATTTTTATAACATTGACCATAACAAGTGAGCAAGTCAATTATGAAATATTATGGGGCAATTGCAAGATCTGACTCAGTTTTGTACAAATCTGTGTACATGAATTTAACAATTTTTCATCATTCAATACCTCAAGAACCATGATAACTATTAGTCCCTGTTTTGATGAAAATGGGGACCTATGTATCAACCTCTATGCGACAGTCAGTCTCCAGCTGTATTCGTACATAGATGGTCTGTGACAGTACTTATTAGATTTATTGTTTACACTGTGTGCGTCCGTCCGTGCGTCCGTGATCAACCGTATCTCGGACATGCATAGACCGATTAAGTTCAAACTTCACTCATACATCACACATTATATGGGACATATGCACGTGCATTTGTTCCATGATCCGATTAACGATAGCCGAATAGCGGCCAGTTTAAGGCATTCCCATTCCGGACCCGGATCTCAGTTATGCAGTTATGCAAATTTGGTACATACATTAAACATAATAAGACCTTGATGCACGTCATTTTTGTTTCGGATCAAATTCGAAATGGCCGACTGGCGGCCATTTTGTTTTATAGAATTCAGTTCTGGATCCGTATCCGAGACATGCCTGGATTGATCAAGTTCAAACTTCACACACACATGGTACATCATGTCACAAATAGATATGTGCATTTGTTTCATGATCCAATTAACAATAGCTGAATGATGGCCATTTTAAGGCCGAAAATGCATCAAAATCATGTATTTTCACAATTCCGGAATCGGATCTCAGTCATGCATGCTTGATGCACATTCATTGTTCTTCAGATCAAGTTCAAAATGGCCGACTGGCGGTCATTTTGTTTTAAAGAATTTAGTTTTCGATCCATATCTCAGACATACCTGGACAGATCAAGTTCAAACTTCACACAAACATCATACATTATATCATACATATGCCTGTGCATTTGGGCCAGTCCTTTTAAGGTCAAAAATTCACCAAAATTGTACATTTTCACCATTCCAGAACTGGATCTTAGTCATGCGTGGGCAAATTTAGTTTAAATTTTTTTCGGATTGTGTTGAAAAAGACTGACTGGTGGCTATTTTGTTTTACTGAATGCAGTTCAACATCCATATTGTTGCATATAAGCTGATCAAGTTCAAACTTCACACACACATCATACATCATGGTATACATAATGGGACCTTGCAGCACATCATTTTACATATGCAGGTGCATTTCGGAAAAAGTGGTCTGAGATTTCGGTCATGATCTGCTTTGAATGTATACGTCATTCAAATATGAACGGAACTGGGACGTGTCATTGACAATAACTTGTCTTAATTGAATCTTGAATGAATCTTGGTACATATGTATTCTAACACAATGTAATAATCAAATATGTTTTCGGTTTATATAAATCTATAATAATTACCTAATTTACATAATAATTCACTTTAGTTAGGATTAATCATCACATTATAATGAAACTTTTTACGTGTGCACCATGAAACAATATAGAGACCTAAATCTATGCATAATTTGTATAATAATTCATTTGGTTCATTGAGGTTATCCACAGACATGATTCGTTTAATAATAAACATGTATATTGATTATCTATTATTAGCCCATTTCTGATATCTAAAAAAATCAAATTTAAATAGAATTCATTGCAGAAATGCTCTGGAACTAATTAGACTAAAAACCCTGCATGAATATTCACATTTTTTTCTTGTTATGCATCTCAAATAGCAGACAAAAATTAGTTGCCAAGCTTCTTGTTTGAAAAGCAAATCTTGAATTTTGAATTATGATTCTGTTTATCACAGATCGTATGTTGGCCTTGGTATAGACCCTAGTGATTCAAGTGAGGAAGATGATGCTGAACTCCAAGCAGCAATCAGAAACAGTTTTGAGGACCATCATGACATGTAAGACATATGAAATACTAAATAAGTTAAACTTTGTTCTTTGTTCTTTATTTATGTCTCGAATCCAACCGCATCAGAACATTATTTTCACAAACCATCTATTTTTGTTAAATTCCTTAGGAGGAAAAATACAATGGATGACGAAACTATATCCTCATTACTAGGAAAGCTAGCAGAGAAACTGCATTATACTGAATTCAAAGATTCAAGTAAATTCAATATCAATAGAATGAATGTTTGGGATGGAGCAGTCAGGGCCTTCAGAAGAAAAAGTTACAGCCCATTGAATCGTATGTATGTACGATTCACTGATGATGCAGGAAAAGATGAAGGTGCAGTAGATACAGGTGGCCCAAGGAAGAATTTCTGCGGCTTCTACTTGTGTATCTGAGGGATTCATTCATATTTGATGGTCCAGAAAATGAGAAAGTATTGTCATTGCATTCATTAGGTAAGTGTTTCAGTTTGATGAAATTTATTAAGTGTAATTTCCAATTTAATTAGGTTTTCACTCAAGTAAGCAAAGTACTGGAATGTAAAATATGTTAATTGAATAATAATAATATTTACTGAATTGAAACTATCTCAAAAATACCTGGGTGGATTTGAAGAGGCATATATTTAGGTACTACACGTATACATATAATATTAGTTCTAAGAATATTTTGCATATGTTAATTAGGCTGTTTGAATAATTAATATCCAAAATTCTATGAACCATGTGGCAGAATACCTTCAAATTTGGTGTAGCATTCCTTGACATAAAATTTCACTGTATGTAGTATAACCAGTGCTCTTTAAATCACCCCCTCCCCTACTATGGGAGTTTGGGATCAATTTAACCTTTAGTCCAATTGTTGGATAATTGTCATTCATTACTTCTCCAGATAATTAAATAACATAATTATATTACAGCTATTCGAGAGGACTTGTACTATTTAGCAGGAAAAATGATAGCAGTATCTTTAGTCCATGGTGGACCGGGGCCTAGTTTTTTCTCTAGAACACTATATTACTGTCTTGTTTATGGACTAGATGAAGTAAAACCTGATATATCCAACATTGCTGATTATGATGTAAAAGCTCAAATATTTGCGGTAAGTATTTGCTTCCTAAATATTGAACATTCATATCTTGTTTGCCAATATAGTAATGTCATTGAGATACCTTAATAAATCAAATATTCTGCAAATATTCTGTCGTCAAGTCATCTGTTTGATACATCTTTATTCCTTTTCAAATGTGTCTCCTAGATAACATATGAAGTGATAACACATTAAAAATTTAAAGAAAAATACAAATACAAATGTTTTTGTAGTTACCGGTACTAGTAGTTGGTGAATATAATGTGTCCACATTGTAATGATTTATACCGGTAACCTAGTTTGTATTACACATTTAGTGCTTCAACTTGATTATTTCTGAGAATATTATGATATATTGAGAAGTTAATTGCTGTATCTATCACGTGTGTAATTTTTGAGTGAATGGATTTCCATTTTAGATTAAGAATGCTGATTCAGAAGAATCACTAAATTTGGCTGTTGAAAAAGCAGATGCATTGATTACACTGTCAGGAGCTGCACACATAATGCCTACAGTAGAAACAAAAGAAAAACTAGTTGATGACTTACTAAGATTTTATGTTATAAACAGAACACGGTCTGCTTTTGAAAGGTAATAATTTGTTAATATAAGAATATGTTTATATAATTTAATGAATTATACATTATCCCCATTCAGACACAGTCTGAAACTGTCAGCCTTTCTTGATGAAAAAGCATTAAGTTGCCATTTGATTGGTACCATTGTCACATATTTGTGGTTACAGGTGCATGACATATTCAAAGAAATATTCAAAGAAATATGGGTGACTGACAGTCATTCTGCTGATTTCTTCTGTCTTTCATGTTTTGCAGTACAGTGGCCCAGTCTACCAGCTAGTCTGTTTTGACATACATCTATACTGTAAGCGTTTATATTAATTAATGTCAGATGTACATTGTTAATTTGTTAATATTACATCATAAGCTTTGCAAAATTTTGTCTTTAATTATAGATTCAAAGATGGACTTTATACTTTGGATGTTTTGGAGACTGTTAAAGCCCATTCATGTATTTTTCAAGAAGTATTCACTTACACAGATACAAAATTAACTTCTAAGTATGTAGAAGAATTATTTGCTGTTACCATTAGTCCAGAAGGTTCTAATAAAAGAACTGAGGAATTGGCAGTAGTTAGTTTCTGGCGAGACTATCTAGTTGATGTTGAAGGTATATATTGTATACATTTTCTGTTCGCTTTCTGTTCATTTGAGATGACTAGTGCCATGTTCACATGTGTGCAAAAAAGCTGGTTTGGAGTCCAACTTAATAAGTAAGCCGGCGTTGAATTTAACACACATGAACAAGATAAGCTGGTGCCGCACCCAATCAGTTTAAGATGTCCTAAAATGGCAAGTCTCGACTGGCACATCATATTTACAGAAACGTTTTTAGCATGTGCCAGTGGACAATAACGCCTCTTTAAAAGCACTCTTAATGTCTGCCTCGCTCTGGAGTTCCATTCATTGCAAGTATTTTAAAGAAACATGGCGGCTGATAACAACACCGACTGAGTTTAGACTTTATACACGTATGAATACAGGACAGGAACTAATTCCATATGAGCAATTGTACTGTGTAGGTAACAGTTGTGTATTACAGGAACCACAGGTCTTTCCGATTCAAGGGAAATATGTAAATTGTCATTAGTCATTCAGCTATTTAGTGCAGTTTACTCTATTTGTCTGCATATGTTTTAAAGTTCCTTAACACTGCGATATTTGCCGCATTCAGAAGCACAAGACTTTGCATGAAAAATCACATTTATCATAATTTCCATGTTTTTTAACCCATAAACAATATATAATTTTGTTTATAGAAAATGAAGTAGAAGTGACTCTAAAAGACATTATGGTGTTTGCCACCGGTTTGGAGAGTATTCCTCCTCTTGGATTTATTCCATCTCCAAGTTTAGAATTTTTAATTGGTGAAGACAATAATATGAATTTGCCAGTTGCAAACACATGTGGCAATGTGTTACATATACCTGTAGTCAAGTCATATGAAATATTCAAAAACTCAATGGAGTTTGGAATTTTGAACAGTCCAGGATTTGGTCGTGTGTAAGGTATGATGTTGCTCATTCTGTTTTTAACTTGTTTGTACCATCTATTTGTTGTTAACTTTTTCTTGTTACAATAACTCTCTGTTTCTTTCAATAACTCTCAATTAGTCTCTGTTTCAACGAAGTTCGAAAACAAGGACTTATAATTCTTATTATTTGTTTAAAATGTGATAACTTGAACATGCTTAGACATTTTTTAATCGGGCCTAGCTTACTAAACACATTATTTTGAACTGTTATTTATTAAAACTGCAAATTTGAGGACACTGCCTTCACCATATTATTCAACACAATAGGGCGCTTGACTTGTAGAAAGGGTCTATTAGCCACTTTAGTCCAGAACTAACAATACAATTACAAAGAGTTGCAATTGCTGTATTTCCAATCCCTATCGAGTTTGATGTAAATAAACAATCTGTTGTATATACCACTTGGGACTCAAGTTTCGACTCAAGCTCATCGACAGGATGAAAATAAAAGGAATTACTGGTTGGAATTGGAAGAAGTGAGGCAAAGTTCACATTAGTATTTATTTGTGCTGCAAGTTTAGGCCCTATATTTGTGAAAAAAGTTGTATGTGCCACTTGGGACTCAAGCTTCAAGAACATGCTCATGGCAACCCCTTCGCTTCAATATGACAAGCACAAAGAGAACTTTCAAAATTGAGCAGGAACTGTGTCATTTTCAATGACTTATTATACATCTTTTTCTTCAAGGGTACATCATGAGAATGCCAAAATCCAAAATATTTAGAACAGAATCAGAGAACTTTTTTTGTGGAGTCCGGTCAACCACTGGTGGCAGCCATGTTTGTTTTTACTATCAGAGTATGCTTACGTGCGTAATCATTCCATATTTGGAATTTGCATATATTTGCATTTCCTAATATGGTAGGATGGAATTACAGAGTGCTGGAACTTATGGCGTTACAGTGACAGATGATGTATAATAATAATTTGTACTAAGTACTTCCCAAGTGAATTCATTTGCTCAAAGCTATAATTCATATGCTATTTAATGATTTCTTACCCAACACTTCAATCACTTCACAAAGTCAAGTGTCAATGTTGGTGGATCTGCCATCTCTGATGACTTTCTTGTTTTGCTTATATTATTGCACTTTTTTTGGGGGAACTTTCCTGCAATTCATTTTATATTATTCTATAATGAACCTTTGGATTAATACAGTACACATAGTATTATTTGAAAGAAATATATATTATATACGTTGGGGTAAATGGCAGACCTGAGCCTGAAATATAATATTTGCTGAACAGCTTTTTCAAGTTGGACCAAATTTGGTAGAGATAAACATTGATGTAAACATTTCATGTAATTTTTTGTTTAATTTGCCAAGAATTTTATAGGTTAGATATAGCTTAAAATCCCTGTGATTTAAATTCAAATTATATTTTATTATATATATTTAATTTATATTATTTTTTTCTGCTCTTTTCAACCAGCTCCATTGCATTGGAGAAGTAGGTCAATTCACACAATGAAAAGCATTTACTCGTGTAAGGGTGTTGTTCCTGTGTTCATATTAGCTGTATTCAAGCAGACGTTCGTTGAGGCACAAGCTCACAATCTTTTCTAGAATCATGTTTGATTGACAGATATTGCATTACTTAATGTATTTAGGTGTCCTGAAACATGCATAGTGATTGTTGATTATAGTTATGAGATGTTTAAATTTTGGGAACTCACTTTTACTTCAACTTTGTACTTCTAATTTGTTATATTTGTTATATAATCAATTGCAATGAGTCATGGGTAAAATTCTATGTTTTTGTTGCATTGTCATGTTGATATAGTGTAGGTAAATTACAGTTGAGTAGACTGTGTAAGTGATAGTTTGGATGTTAGAACAGTGAAATTAGTATTCATTGGCCTGATATATTTCACCATTAAGTGGTATGAATGCTATACTTCTTTCCAAGTTTAAGTCACTGGATTTTAGACACTATTATTCATGCAATTGTCTGAACACTTTGATTCCTGCTTACAATGTTTATTTGGGATTGAACAAGCTATTTTTTGTGTACCACTGATGTCTATTAAATTGCAGTGTCAGTTGTGTAGTATGGAGTCTGAATGTAAAATTTATTAAGTAGTTCTCATAGCTACATGATCTAATGTGTGTATAGTTCTTTAAACTTGTTTTTGCCTCAATATTGTTGGGATATTATGTTTTCTGTTATCTACTGAATAAAAGAAAACTGCTTCTCATAAGGTTTAAGTACTTTATTCTACAATTCTTACCAAACATCCTTAGTGGCTACTACCAAGATCCAGATGTAACACAAATATTAATCAATTGATTAATGTATTGGATCATTCTAACACTATGAAAAGCAATAACAATATTAAATATTCTTTTTGTTGATTTGATTTCACTGTAAATTTCAGCTGTTTTGTTACAATATAGATGAAATATTTTTCATTAAAATTTACCTACTCAGTTGTTACACATCTGTACTAAAACCCAACCAGATATGACCATCATTCAAGTGTACATGACTGTCAAGTTAGATATGAAACTGCACAGAACTGGTTGAGATATCAGAACAATGTGTGACATTTGTGTTGATACACATTGATTTCCCACAATCTAATGCACTCTTCTAATGGAAGCATAAGTATGAGGTTTGGCCTTGGTACGACTTGCACTAATTACCACTGATGACTCTTTCTCATGTTATAGATGAAACAGATTCTATGATGTCATACTTTACCCATAATCCTTTGATTGAGAATCAAGATGGCTAACTACATAATACTGATGAAAAGTTGAATATCTAGAGAATGAAAAGTGATATAAAAAAACTGTATATTGCATTCTCCTACATTGTGGAGCTTTTTCTTTAGGGGTCATTATGTTGTTTGGATTGATGTTTCCTTTAATGAATTTGCACATTAGCCTAATCAATATTCATCTCAGACCTGACCTAATATGCCGGTTAATCAATATGGTCAATAATACATTCTGAAGTAACATAAATAAATGTACATGTATTAGGTATTTCAAATTAACCAGTACGTTAATGTACTACAAAATAAGACAATTGTCACATGACCAGTCACATTTTGTTAGAATCTGAAAAATGGAGGTATTTGTTACGAGATAGTTATGATAACTAATTTGATGTTGCAATGGGGTGGTTTTTATTGGAACACAAATTCACCAAAATGCCTTTGCATATTATTAAGGTGTTGCTACCATATATTTTGATGCATGTACAGGTGTCAATCTCCACTTATTGGCGAAGTGTATTTTCCAGCAAACTGTACAAACGCTCTCCTGTTAAAATGTAGATTGAAATGCCATAATCATTGCTTTCCTCTAATGGGTTGATAGTTTGAGTTAGAACATCAAGTGTATCATTCGGCAATGGTAATAACACTTCTGGTAATGTGATGTTGTACTCGTCTTCATCTGGAACTGGTGCCTGTGGATCTATCCCATATCCAAGATAAGACAGTGGTGCTCTTGCTATCACATCTTGTACTGCTGTTTGATCTTGATTATTTACATCAATCATGCCATTTAACCAGATTTGTAGTGGGGACCAACCTCCTTCCGTTCGCAGACCATGCCTATTGAAGGCAGCCGTAAATTCCTCCAGTGCACTGTTGATTCTAGGGACAAAAACAAAGTGCAAACAAAACAGATCCACTTCACTATCCACATCTAGATTATTTTGTGTCTCCATATGATAAAACAATGCATAGAATGTTTGTATGACAGCATAGTACACATCTCTCCATAGGCGTTCAATTCGAGAATTATGAACAGAGCGTCCAGCAATAAAACTTCCTCTGTTTGGTCCTCTTTGTGTTTCCATAAAGTCAGATACACGAACATTCTCTGTACCGTGGTCAGCACGAACTCTTGATGGAAGACCATATTGGTCTACAGCGCCCACAAACAAATCCGCTACAGTTATTGCTCTGTTATTGGTAGAACAATGCAAATATACAATTAATCTGCTATATCCATCAATGGCCCCATGAGTCACTATTCTCCATCGTATTAAAGCATGATGGCCATCAATGTGCCATAAACTATTTGGACCAGGTACAGAATAAATCCTACGTTGTGCCACTAAACCCCATCGAAGAGCAGAATTGGCAGGATCAATTCTGTGCAAAGCTGATCTTACTCTATGACGCTGCACTGCTAAGCCCCTTGATTTTAAATGTCCCAGCATCATAACAACACCAGTATGTGGATGATTGTGATAAATTTCAGCGACAATTTCATCAAGACGACCATCACTCAAAGTAGTATACCGTGTAAAATCTACACCTGCTCGGCGGATATTCCGCCACAGTGTTGTTCTGTTTACAAGTAACATCGCTGAAATAATTGTATATGTAAAACCAGCTGATAAAAGAAACTCTACCTGTTCCAAATCTATATAAACCCTGGGACGTCCAGGCGAGTTTGATTTAATTAACTGCCGTTCCCCAATCAGTGCTGGTATTGTACATCGTTGGGTTGATAAATTTAGAAGACGTTCATTCCAGATGTCTTTTAAGTATCGTAAACAGTAGACTAGAGTGTCAATGCGTGAATGCAAATCAGTGTTATCGATACCACTGTCATATATAAACAAAACTGTTCTCAAACATCGATTTAGACGTTCAATAACATACCGCACAAAAACAACGTCCTCACTCTCAAAATGATAGTCGCATAAATTCAGTAAATCGGCAATATGATTAAAGAAAGCGATCCATGCATCTGCGGTCAGTGTCTCGTGATCTTCTGCCATCTTTATTACAAGCAGTAGTAGCACCTCCACGCTTACAAGACACAAGTAAGTGAATGGCGATTTTACAAGTACAAATGAAAGTTTAACGAATAGAAATGGGCATTTTACAAACACAAATGGAGATTTTATTAGAAATGAAAAAAAAGTAGTTTCACGAATACAAATAGAGATTTCATGAATATAAATAGAGATTTCACGAATACAAATAGAGATTTCACGAATACAAATGTAGGTTTTATGAACACAAATAAAAATTTCCAGTAGAAATAGAAAATGTAATTTCACGAATACAAATAGAGATTTCACGAATACAAATAGAGATTTCACGAATACAAATAGAGATTTAAAGAATACAAATAGAGATTTCAAGAATATAAATAAAGGTTTTATGAATACAAATATGTAATTCATAACTATAAATTTAAATTCTCGCACATAAATATTTTTAATGAATATTGCAACACTTGGCCTTCCATAATCTATCGACCTTGGTTGGGAGTCGCGTTTCACAGGATATTCCATGATTTTTAATCGTTTATTTGCGCAATGGTTTCATTGTACTCGGTACTCTATTGCTATCACCATAGCTCTACTGTGTTGACAATATCATACAAATGTCATGTACGTTTAATATACCATCAGATCGACACAAGCAGAGCTATGAACCCATAGCTTTGGAAAACGCACATATGATCTTAGACCTGACAGTATGCATCGCTTCCGTATGAAAGGGTCGATGAGGGGGTAGTCGCGTGAGAGAGGTGTACATATACCGTTTTTGGCATTAGGAAATCCATACGTTTTTATACCAAAAATACAGTATTTTACAAAGTAGAATAAAACGATTATGGGTTGCCATCGAAATTGAGTCATTACCAATGATTTGGTTAACTAACATGACAATAAACATAGGCTAATGCTTCAAAGAGAATGACGTTATAAAATTACTAATTAATTGAGTAATAAACAAATTCAATTTAGTGTTATCCGACATAGAGCCACATTGCAATGACGTCAAAGTTGCACACTCAGCAACGAGAAACTGATTGTATTAAGTACTAAATCGAGTTGGTTGTCACAGTATCTGTGTTGCTAGAACGCCACCAACGTCTAATTATCACCACAAAGATAAACATAACAATTTAGTAATGCTAATAATATTCAACCACATACGTACAAACAGAGTGTGTACGTGTCAACGATGTATGGTGGGGATGATGGGCTGATAACGAAATTGCTCTGCAACAACTTAGTACAAAGAATGTTTAGTAAATTCCCCATGCGAATAAAAAACACACCGTGTCAGCAATATTTAAAATGTCACAATACTGGCATTGGAGACAAGTTCACATTTTCTCCAATGATGAAATAAAATTTAGGAGAAATACCTTGATCGTTAATTAATAAACAAAATCATCACTGTCAGTCGAGGCACATATACATCGCTCAGTAATTGTAGGTGCTAAAGAACACATTTCTAGTTGTCAACAATAGAGTTTATGCTTTTCATTTATAGTAAAGTTCACCAACATATATGCGTGTCTGGAATTAGCTGTTTATTAACATATCTGGTAAACAATACAGTATGACTCGACGAGTTAACTTGTTTACTCCTCGACTTGTCCCATCTAACTCATCAAACTAACTCACTTGGTGAGACCGACTGAACAAGAACGCATAAAATCACACCCGGTTTTAATGTATGAGAGATCTGTTATTGATCAACCATTCAATTCTGTAAATAACAATAAACAAAAAAACATTTTCAGTAAAAAATACATCACAACAAACTCATTCCCTTACTCAGTATTACTTGTATTAACTCAATTCACATGTCTAAATTTGTCTCAACAAAATGACTAATGGCATTAAATTACTAATAAATTTTAACTCACTACTGTGACCGGATAAAATTACAGGTTAGACGTTTCTAGTTAGCATCTGAGTAGTATCACAGGTTAGCAGCGTTGACTATTGTCACAGGTTAGCAGCGTTGACTATTGTCACAGGTTAGCAGCGTTGACTATTGTCACAGGTTAGCAGCGTTGACTATTGTCACAGGTTAGCAGCGTTGACTATCGTCACAGGTTAGCAGCGTTGAATATTGTCACAGGTTAGCAGCGTTGACTATTGTCACAGGTTAGCAGCGTTGACTATCGTCACAGGTTAGCAGCATTGAATATCGTCACAGGTTAGCAGCGTTGACTATCGTCACAGGTTAGCAGCGTTGAATATCGTCACAGGTTAGCAGCGTTGACTATTGTCACAGGTTAGCAGCATTGAATATCGTCACAGGTTAGCAGCGTTGACTATCGTCACAGGTTAGCAGCGTTGACTATCGTCACAGGTTAGCAGCGTTGACTATCGTCACAGGTTAGCAGCGTTGACTATTGTCACAGGTTAGCAGCGTTGACTATTGTCACAGGTTAGCAGCGTTGACTATCATCACAGGTTAGCAGCGTTGACTATCGTCACAGGTTAGCAGCGTTGACTATCGTTACAGGTTAGCAGCGTTGACTATCGTTACAGGTTAACAGCATTGACTATCGTCACAGGTTAGCAGCGTTGACTATCGTCACAGGTTAGCAGCGTTGACTATCATCACAGGTTAGCAGCATTGACTATCGTCACAGGTTAGCAGTGTTGACTATTGTCACAGGTTAGCAGCGTTGACTATCGTCACAGGTTAGCAATGTTGACTATTTTCTAAATACTAGAAACTCACCTATCAACACCTCAACATAAACATTTCTAATTATGCATCACATACTAGTAAACTTGCTGGATTAACTATGCAAAAGTTTGTTGCTTCAACAATAAATCACCCTTACGTTTCTAAGCGTATTCTGTAGTAAACATCATCCTTTAAAACTCTGAAAATTACATGTACAACGCAACTGATAAACAAATATAACATCACCATTACTAATTATACAGTCTCAGTAACCGTCCGGCAAATCATAAACGCATGTCTACCGGCAATTGAGACAAACCAATGCTGTATTGTGCGGACGTAGTTTAATGGCGGATAACAAGGACGTGTACAGAGAAGTAATGATAAACAAACGAACCGAACGAAAGAACAACTCAGATGGTCGTGTGATGGCGTGATACCCCTTCCGTTTCTCCACCTAACAATTCATGTATGATATTAAATGTCACAATTGAATGTTTTTTTTTTTTTTTTTTTTTTGAATGTTATAAACTTTAGTTCTGATACTGTAATTTGAGTACAGTAATATGAACAACACGAGAATATACATTTACAGGATTGTTATAACATAATCAACATAAACATAATTTTGGGTGGCGCTAGGCTCTCACTACGAAGTTTAAGGCATTATTATGGCCCAAGCTAACAACCTAAATTTAAATTCATGGGTGGCGCTAGGCTCACACCCTACATAGGCATTATTATGGCCTTGAATTCATTCCATTACCCAATTTCCACTCAGTTGCCATCCAGGTGGCTTTCTAACTCTGGAGGATCGACGAGGCATAATATGATCAGCTGGCTCCTCGTTATTGTCACCTCTTTCTGGTGAGGCTTAAGATAAGGTTGGGGTGACCATTGTAGTAGGCAATGATGTAATCTCAGTATCCGACTCAGAGTCTTCAACTTCATTTAGACCTCTAACAAGATCGGAGAAGATCTGATGTAGCACAGTAGGCTTAATTGGATATCAATTATTAGTCTAACATCATATACTTTAGCACGGAACTGGGATTTCGTGGACTTTCTAATTTGACAATGGTCATCAGACAGACCAACAACAAAGTAACGATTTCTGGCACAAGTTTTATCCCTATCGCCGTAAAGGTATACAAGGTCTCCAAGACATATATCTCCTGCAGCAGAGTTTGACTTGTCATGTGGTTTCGACTTTGAACTAGGACCATGGCTAAATATGCACTGGAAATGTTGCTGTTGTATTATTTTTCGATCATCTATAGGTAACTGCTCCCCAGTGAACTGTTCTCTTTGTGTCGATATCTCACGTGCCAATAAGCCTCCTTTCCTTATTCTGGTGTTTAGATTAGCAGTCGCCATTGCTAAGGTAGTAGTGGATAAGGGACCTCCCTCACAATTTATGTTGAGGCATTCAAGGCCCAGTTCTTTGATAGCATTCTCCGCCACAGGATTCTTATTAATATTTTTAACATTTCCAACCTGTAAACGTATACCTAGTCATTTAAGTTTCGGATGAAGATATCATCATCACCCAAAGATTTAACCTCAGCACAGAGAGCCAATATGACATTTCGAACGTCATCATGCTTCTCGCTCTCCATCACAGCCGTTAGGGTGAAGGAGGATACTGTTTCACGAAGAACAAAGATGTACTGGCGCTGTCTGCGCATAATATATGCGGCAAATGATCTGCCTATGTGGTTTGGTGGTGTTGATGTTGACTGAGGACACAGCTGTGTTGGTACAAATTTCAGGGATAGACAATGATGGCATGAAGCACATACTGCTTCAATGGCTCTGTCCAGATCTAAGGCAAAGAAATATCTGCTGAACAGGCGTTTCATTTGGTGTTTGGAGGGGTGATTGAAGCGAAGATGAACTGCAGTGAGCAGGCCATCAATGACACTCCTCGGGACAACAACGTTCTCTGGTAGGCTGCAAAGGTTGTATATCTCTCACTATAAGAAGCCCATCATTGGCCACAGTGACATCTCCCAGGTAGCGTTTTACGTCTTTAATTTTAACCAATTTCTTTGAGGGCCTTCAATGACGTCACTTACAACAAACTTACAAATTTGGCAAGATTGATCCAAACATTCTGAGGGATGTCGACTTGCAAGGTCAGTAGGTACATTTGAGACTCCTGCTATATGTTGAACATCTGTCATATAGCGGCTCAATGTGGACAAGAATGTAGTAACTCTGGAACTAGCCAAGAACTCAATTTCTCGTAAGCCTGGACACAAGGTCGACTATCGGTCAAAAGCTGTGTTTTATGTTTTGATTGTATTATATAAGGAGCAAAGTGCTTTACTGCTGCCCCTATACACAAAGCTTCTACTTCGCAGGGCAGCCATGCAATTTGATGTTTCTTCAATTTAGCATTGAAAAAACCTGATAGACGTAATTTGCCATTTTGTTGAGAGGAGTACAATGTAGCAGCAATTCCTTTGTTTTTCCCGGAGGCATCTGTTATTATCCACAATTGGTCATTTGGCCCAGGTACTGTAATCTCTCGACAATTTTGTATTGCATATTGAGCAGTTTTAAATGAGTCTATTAGGTTCTCAGACCAGTTGATTTTGCTAGCTGATTGTTGTCCAGCTGTTGCCTGCTCCAGAGGATCAATGAGGTCAGCATAGCCTTTAAGGATACGGCTGAGGACTTTGTATGCTCCAATAAATGACCTCAGACCTGAGACATTGTTAGGTGGATCAATTGAAGAGGGGGTAGCAATTCTGTGTGGGCTAGCTTTAATTGTGCCATTTGACCAAATCCAACCAAAAATATTTGTAGATTTGGGACAGACTATGGTCTTTCTAGCTGATAGATGTAGATTATTATTGTGCAGTGCTTAAAGTGTGCGACTCCAATTATGTAAGACACTGTCAGGTGTTCCACCCCCAATATAGAGATCATCAGCTATTTTTGAAGCCTTCCTGGATAAGGTCGCCTAGAACTCTGCACATAACTTCTTCCAAACTGGTTTCGGATCCTGGCATACCCATAGCACAGCGTGTATATACCCCGACTTCTTTAAATGGAGTCGCCACTCCACAATATATCATGGACTTTGATGCTAGCGGGATTTGATAATAGACCTGATTCAAATCTGTTTTAATAATTGGTCGATTTCACGACGAAAACCGCGGAAAACTACAGCGAAATCCCCGCGTTTGTCGCCATCTTGAATAAGTTATCGTGACGTCACAAGGCGTCACAGTTTTCCCATTTCACGCAGTTTTCGCCGTGAAAACGACCAATTTCGGACAATCGCCCTCAAAATAATTGATGAAATAGTTTCGGGACCCATCGACAGTAGAAAAGTAGAAACTTGAGGCGAAAATAATGAAAAAAAAACGGCTGTTACGGCCCGACCTGATTTCAGGTCGGTAAAATATGGTAACTCGCATAGGATGGAACTGTAGCTCCCTGGTTTCGCGTTAACACCACGACGAACAAAATAACCGACAGCGAAACCAAGCGAGCTACAGAACTGCAGCTAACTAATGCAAGGACAATAACAGTATTACACTGTGTCAAAAAATACAGTACAACACCTCATCATAAGTATATACGTTATCTAAAACGTATCAAAATACAAACTCCCAATAGTAATATTACAAAATAGCGTGATTACGTAAGGTCACGATCATTTGTCTTGAGAATGTTTCAGATTATCCACGGTAAACATGTCAAATCACCGCTATTTCTAGTTACTCACATGTGCGGCATCCACAAATTCACGAAAAACAGAATTTCAGTTTCTTACCGAACTAGGACTAAATATGTAGTTTCATCGGTGCATTATAGCAATAAATCTTCCAATATTAGCATGGTATATGAGCAAGAAACAAACCCATACAGTTCTTTCCATGAAACAATATGGCGCCCTGCCTAATCTACCTAAAAACAATCCGAAAATACACTTCATCGCTAGGTGGCGCTATACTAAATTAATAGAGTGTCATAACACTGTATTTGGCGGCAATAGTAATATTGGTCTAAATCTAAATGAAGTAATTGTATTGTATCTGTATATAATTATGCTATGTAACAGATTAATATTCAGACTTTTTCATCTTTCCTAATTTCATCACTATTCTTTTTTCACCACTCACAACCAGCCACCCCAAAATTATTGTTTTGTCTCCATCTTCCTCCTTCCCTCATTCATCCTCCCCTTCCATCTATCATCCCCTCTATGTAAATAATATTCGCCTTTTTTATCAATTTACTAGTTCATTTCGCCAATTAAATCTGTTCTGGGAGGTCCTACATCACTCTTTGTTCATACTGTAACTGTAGTTGTTGATTTAAACTTGAAGGACCATGTTAAAAGTCTACAGATAATTGTTCTGGCGCATCAACAAATACTTACCTTTAGTAACCAGAATATTTTGTAATAACTTTTATTTTTCCTTATTTTTCCACTTGTGTCTCTGTTTGAGGGAACTTCAGTTGATATGAGTGGACGTTTAGGTTTAAAGCGACAATAGCTGTAACTACATTAGTCTTTTCCCTCCAATTTTCATTTTTTGTGAAACATTTCATTTGTCATTATTGTAATAGCCATCGCCGAAATTCGAAGACTGAAAACATGGCCATATACTATATACCAACGTAATAGAATAAATTACTGCGGAGTTGCGTCCGGGTCTCCAGAGGGCGTCATCTATTGAAAACCAGTTTTGTCAAGCGAACCTCTGGTCCTACAGTACAAGATGACAACTTTATCAGAGACCCTGGGCGAAATGTCAAATACATGGCTATCTTGAGGGACTACGCCTTTCTCTGATGGCATCTCACTGTCGATTTTCTTCTAATAATAGCATGTGTTGTGTATCACAATTTGTTAAGGTTCCCTTCACGTGACCAATTTCAATGACTACTCACATGACATTAGCCTTGTGGTTATAGCTAAACAAAGAAATTCCGAAATCATAGGAATTGGCGCTTTAATGTTGTGATGTAAATAGTATGCACAGTACTACAGAGCTCTTTAAAAACTAAATTGAATACTACTCACAGACCTATTTAAATTTTGAATTAATAAATAAATAAATATTTAAACGATAAAGCTCCTTCATATTTGAGAAATATGTTTACATTTGTTAAAAAGGCTCATAATATAAATACCAAATCAGAACACACAAAATTGTATTGCAAAAACAGCTGATGTTCTCTAATATTTATTTGGTCCGAGATGAATGCAACTGATTTTCTGCATCCACCTTCTGGCGAAACTAGTTATATACTACAAACGTATACGTGTGTTTGTATATCATAGCTTTACACTAGATTCCTCCTTACTGTATTGCTTAGCAAACACACAATGGAATGGAATGTTTTAAGCAGACTTTAGTCACAAATGCTTTATGTTTAAGTACTTTTTCAAAGAGCAATTTGCTACGAAGTCAGTATAATCCACATATTGATCTTGATCACTTCAGTGTTCGACATAATATTACGCAGAAAATAAAAAATGTAATGAATCAAATGCAATGTATTTCCATTAAGTTAAAACGAATTGAGATAAAATATCTGAGGACTACACTAAATTTTAATAGGTGTTTTCCGTTCACTACAAGATGTCGCGTAGTACGTGAAAGACGTCTGCCGCAAAAAACCCTTTTTATAGTTCAATGTCCAGATGTCTATCTTTCAGAGAAGAATATGAAGTTGGGATTCCCCTACTACTTAACAATTAACCATCATCACCCCAAAGAAATTTTCTCGTTTATCGAATTTACCACAATGTTTTTGACGGCATTCATTATAAATCTTGATATGAAAATATGATTTCGAAATAACGTACGTCATCGACATTCATAATGCGAGAATTCGTTGCTTTAATCTTATGGATGGTTGACACGTTGTCTGGTTCTTCACCCCTATGTATTTAATAATATTTTTAAAGTTATTTGCAAACAAAGAGAAGGAAAACAAATAATGTGTGAGATAAAAATGAACTACTTTTATGTTTTAACTTCATAGTCATATAATTGTCAAAATTGTAAAGCAGTCTAGCACGAAATGAAAGACATGTCAGAATATGCGTTCTATAACTACATCTTCTACTTACGAAATATTGTTTTCTAAAGATTGCTAAATCATTGAGTATTACGCGGTGCCAGCACGCTGATTACTATTTGCTACTATTGCGTGTGACTTCTTAACTTGTCCTTAATTGAGTAAAGTGATTCTATTAAACTTATTAACAAACACCTGAATAGACAGCAAGGACGTAGAAAATACAATTTGTAATACACAATACACACACGTAGAAAATACAATTTGTAATACACAATTTTACAATTGTGTGTACGACTGCAATGAAATTGTATGGGGTAATACTGCAGAATATGTACGAGGGGTGATCAATAAGTTCTCGGCCTTCCTCATAAAAGAAGGAGGAATTTTCTTACACTATTTTTCAACAAATTCCCATCTAAATTCAATGCACTTTGTTCATCGATGTCCAGTATTCCCATTTCTCGCTGGAGGAAAGTTTCATCTAGATTCTTCAGATACGTACATTGATCAGATAGCATACATGTATCTAAAATGGGTTGCTTGTTGAAAATTGAAGTAAGCGGTTACTGTATTGTATTGTATTGGCAGGAAGAGATCCATTATACGTATAAAACACATCAAAACTGGTTGAAACTAGAAAATTCATGATATCGACATGAAAATCGGAAAGTCCGATCGCCACAGATATGCCGATCAATTTTTGATTTACAGTCCAAAACAACTTGCATGTAGAACAACTTTGTAAGCACATAGAAATATATGGTATTAGAACATTTCAGCATAAAACCTCCGAAATTTCATTTTACATTTTTTGAGGATTACAAACCAAAATATAACTATCTGTCTCACATCACATTCACATCAAATTTAAATTACAATTGCCACACAGTTCTCGAGATATCACAATTTCAAAACTTCAGCCACTTAATTAAACATCAGTCAATTAAAATTTACTAAATACTTATTCTTAAAAAAAATTCTGTCTCTGCGGCCTGACGAACAATTTCATCAAACCTCAACCAACTTCATAGTTCCACAAGAAACTTTTCGCATATTTCCCTAAATGTTTGTTTGAATCTACACTTCGTATCACTGCACATCCCTTCAATGGTAGTTCTAATGGTTTGGGAATTACACCCGAAAACAATTTACAGGAAAACAAATAATAAGAATGGTAATAATAAACAGATAAAAAGGAATAAGATTGTGCGCAGCACATGCATTGTGAATATGATGGTGTCAGCCCAAGCCTAATAATTATTCTTTATTTCGTTGCCTACAAACAGACCTATGAAATACAATGTGCTGAAAAGTAAGCAAAGAAATAGATTTATTCTTTTTTCTAATAAATTTTACATAGTTACTGCATAGTTACTTCATAAATATAAATTTAAAGTAGAGCAATCTCATTGGTTATTGAAAGCTGTTTATCAACTGTTGATGTAACGGCTAAAAACCGATGGTCATTGATTTATGGTCCTGTCAAATGTGTGTATCAAATTTTCATTTATTCCAATGCACAACTTTTATTGAATAGAAATGAACACACATACATCGTCAGATGAAAATACAAACATAAATCAGAGAAATGAGAAAATTATCGATATTATAATTGACGCGATTTCCAGCCTAGCCTTCTAAAACATATTTTACAACATCACAGGCCACATCATAATTTTTTTCTGTTTTTATATTGAGGGTATTTAGGCTGACAATTATCTCACGAATTTACTACTTTCTTTGCCAAACCGTGTTATTAGATTGCATCCCGCAGTGTACGCTCACTTTGAAGTTACCTGTAAATGTCCATTCTTACGTTTTTATAGCATGTATTGATCAAACCGCTAACACATATGAAACATGGCAGTTTGGACTAACATATAAGTACATCTAGACTCTTTCCTCCTGGGGCAAGGTAAATTAAATAAACACGTGGTCGCCGAGGCAATGACGTTCATTCGAGTTCAGTTAGTTAAAAGTTAGAAAAACATTGCCAGGACACACCTGTATTGCCTATCTTGTCATTTGTTTTCAATCGACCGAGGATCACACAATTTGGTGCTCATGAGTGGTTGCTATTTGTCAAAATCAACCAAACACGACCGTTTATCGAAAGTGAAGGCTAGCCCTCTGGTTGTCACTTTCTTCACAATGAAGGTTGGACGACAAACTAATTATTAACATTAGATGTCTTTCATAGTAGGTGGTATATCTACCATATATATTCTTATATGCTGGTCATTCATCGTTATATGCTGGTCATTCACCCTTATATGCTGGACATTCATCATTATATTTTGGTCATTCATCGTTA